>NC_084794.1:105634182-106239777 GCF_963169125.1 Humulus lupulus | reverse complement strand
GTTTTCTTCGACCAATAGGCCAGTCAAGTGTTTAATGCTCATGTTGATTAGATCTAATCATTTCGGCCTGTGTTAAACACGCTAATGCCTCTCTTGACTCATAAGTGAATACCATATGACCAGTGCTCAATACTACTTTCGATCATGACTGATAAGTCAGAACTTCACAATCAATACTAAACACCAATGGAGTTTCTGAATAATAAGTCAGTGCCATTCACAAGTAAGAAAAGTTGCTAGGCATTTACAATGCAACCAATGTCCATAAATAGAGCACTCAACATGCCTCATCAATAACCATGCATGTCACATACTGGGTGCAATTTTCTTACCTCTGGTTCGAGCGTGAAATAATAAAAGAACGACCCTTGAGAACGATCGGTCTTTAAGTCCCCTTAGCAGTCACCTAATCATAACCAAATATAAAATTCCATCAATAAAATAAGTAATAAAAGGTTCATGGACTAAAACCCCACTCCCAGGACTTTGAATCCTACTAAAACGGTTAGTAGATTCGATCCCGAGCTTAGAGGAATGAAAACATGCGCTTAAAGGCTAGCTAAAACCCAACCTGGCACAAAAGGATGGGTGGGCAGCGACCTGCCCCCCAAGGGCTACGGTGCGGCCCCAAGACAAAGAGCCTCTATCTGGGGTGCCAGGGGCGGGCTGCGACTTAACCCTGAGGATCCCGGCGTGCCTGCTAGACAGAGCCCAGGGGAGGCTCTGGAATTGATTCAAGCTACGACTTGCATGAACTCGGTCGCAACTTGACCCCACGAACCCAGCTCCCCTACATTTTTCTCAATTCAAACTCTACCAAACCTTCATCAAACCAATCCCAAAATCACTACCAATTATCACCACAACATATCCACCATTCAAACAACAAAACCTAAGCTTTGAATCACCAAGAACATCATCAAACACTCTCTTATCCAATCAAACCACCAAGCTTACAAACCCAACTAAAAGTAGATTACAAACCAGGGATTTAATCTAAAAATCCTTCCCTCAAATATAGATTGAATCCTCTTCAGCTGCAGATCACTAGCCTAAACTGTCAAGCCTTAATCCTCTAGCTTGAATTCTCAAGTTTGCTTAAAAAATCAAACCCAAGAGAGAGAGTGATGATCGACAGAGAGATAGGAAAAAGGAACTCTATTTTCTGCCTTAACCTTCTACAGCCATCTAATTTTTAACATATCTAAGGGTCAAAATGACCATTTTTCCCCTAAGGCCAAATTAATCCTTCAAAGCTAACAAGGGAAAAACTGTCATTTCTTGTCTATCCCGTTAATCATAATTAACGTCCTCCAATTCCCATTATTCCCAATTTCCTCAAATAATAATTAAATCATATCCCATTACCTGTTCATTCCCAGTAATGTACTAAGCATCAAATTACCCCCAGACTCACCCCGAGCCCGGTAATTAACCCCGTTATGACCAAACCGCTATCTCGCATCCTAGGATCGTCTCATGCCGAATAGCTCGAACATATCCACATAATAATGTGGTCTCACCCATAAATCACAAACATGCACATAAATATACAATTATGCCCTTAATGGGTTAAAATTACAAAAATGTCCTTCTAATAAGAAGTGGGCCCACATGCATGCAATTATCATCATATCATAATATAATTCACATAATCATGCATAAAATCACATAATTGCATATTAATTCAATTATGGCCCTCCTGCCCCCCTAACCCAGGCATTAAGCTACATTAGGAAATTTGGGACATTACAGTCGGTCTCGAAAGCGTGTAAACCTTGCGTTCAAGGTTAGTAATGCAGTTTGAACACGGTTGCTGTTAGGAAATCCCTATTCCTTAGGGATTTGTTATATATCTGATATTAAATCCCAAATATCATGGGATATTATATAATTAATACATTTAATTATATTTATTTCAAATTTGAATTGTAACTCCCCGAAATGAAGGGAAGATATTTTGTTAACCAGTCTATAAATAAGCTGGAGAATTTCATTTGTAAATACGCATAATTTGGTACTAAGAACACTCTGCTAAATTTCTTTGTAAAAACTCTAAGAGAAGATCACCGATCAATAATACTGACTCGTGGACTAGACAGATTTTAACTGCTGAACCACGTAAAATTCGGATTGTTCTTCTTTATTTTCTTAATTCATTCTTTAGTACTCTTCAGATTTAAGTTGATGAAAAACGACGTCAACACAATTTTTCTTAGCCTAATCATTCTGACAAACTTTAACGTATGAATTAAAGGATCAGATGACATATATAGGAGTTCATAGTAACCTTAGGATTCAGATTATCGTGTATATGATTATCGTTTGATGTGTTTGATTAATACTATGAAACCGTGTTTAAACAAGTATTAACAAATCACATCTGGTCCAGTTCTACATACTCTCAGCATGCAAAGTACCTCCACTAAAGTGCCCTGCTACACTAGTAACCCGGATCTAGGTCACATGTATTCATAATACTAGTGGACCATACTAGCAGTAATTAATCTAAAGATTCCATAACTTTATTTTACTGCAGACTATTTAAATTTATTATCTTAATCTCAATCCTCCCAATACCAATATGTGATTAAGACCACATAGATAAACTTTGGAATTTTCAGATATTCACTTAATATTATCATATAATATCAGACATAGTCTATATATATAATAATAATTAAGTTCAATTATTTATTTCATTTAAAACATTTGTCAACTATAATTGCTTTAAGGGCACTATTCCAAACAATCTCCCGCTTGCCCTAAAGCAAATTGAGGCACCTCTTTTAATATGTTAATCATATTCTCCTGACCGATTTTGTCTAACAAAGTCTTTGTAATAGTTTTGTAAGAAACTGTTTTGAAGTTATCTTCAAGATTTTACATTAATTATGTAATATTATCTTGAATTGAATGATACTTCATTTCGTGTGCTTTACCCTCTCATGATTTCTACTTCTTCTAGAATAGTTGCATCTCCATTGCTTTCATAATGAGATGCTAGCTGTTTATTCTAGTCTGAAAACCTTTCTAGAATGTCAAAGAACTTAACTAAGTCAAATAGCCTATTTAACTGCTCGTAGCTGTTATATATCGATATTTTGTGGTGAAACATATAAATCTGAAATGTCTAACATATTTCTAGATTAATGTGTTTCCTCCACAATTATGGAATCTGATTCTGATATCAATCGTTGAAGATTTAATATCAGATCATCCATTGGGATTTTAGGTCTCTGCCTAAATGCACATACATATAATCTCTATTATATTTAAGATACTCAAAACTAAGTCCTTATAATTATTCAATGACTCAATCCATAATGGATTGACGACTGCTGACTATTCCCACCGTTTAACAAATGTCAATTCGAAAATATAACATTCGATACATTAAATAGTCTATCACTGAGTTGTAGGAATGTTGTCTCATGTCCTCTTTTCTAGTAAAAGAATAAATGGACATTTATTATTTAGATAATGCATCCTCCTTATCTGGAAGACAAAAAATCTTTCTTGGATTTTGTAAACTAAAGTATTTAAACTTCTTATCTATACAAGTTGTTTGAGATAGAGCCTGATTGTTCTTTCAATCCCTATAAAATTGAATGTACAGAACAATCTTGGCTTTTCTAAATCCAATATTTAGAATTTTTCAACTAACCATTTATTTTCTATTGACGGGTTCTCTACACCATTCCCAATGATTAGAATGTTGTCAATATTAAGAATAAGAATCACAACAGAATCTTTCTGGTCGAGATCTTCAAATGATTTTGTCATATCAACCATTCTAGTAAAGACTACTTAGACATTCATTTAAATCAATCTCATAATCCATGCATAAAGCAATGGAAAAGAGTATGTAAACAAATTCAAGTTTGGTTACAGTAGAAGACATTTATTCAAGTAATAAATTCTTCTGACTGTTCATAGCCTTTGGCTATTAAGCTAACTTTGAAAAGTCTGTACTCTCCTTTGTTCTCCTCTTCATCTTGAATATTCTGTTTCAAACTAAAGTTCAATGAACTTTAGTTGGATGTTCAAGAGTCCAGATGTCATATAATTCCAAATTCCATTCTTGATTCATGATGTTTCAACCATTGTTTTTAGTAAAAGAAAATTCATTTCATATACTAGTATATGAATGAAGTATAGATAGATTGTTAGATTGTGTTACACACAATTTAACTATCTTTACATTTGTAATGGAGTAGTTACTAACTAACGCTCCCACTACAACAATGTTTTACAGAATTTGTGATATTCTTTAGTTTTATCATTGTTAATTATCAGTAACTCGCTTACTTAACTTGTAGTCATTATTTATACATTACAGATTGGTAGTTGTTTTTATACGAAAACTCCACCAGTGGCAAGTATCTACTCCAAGATCCCTAAAAGTCAATGACACATGCTTTGAGCATATATTCTAAGATCTGATTTGTTCTCTCGGTCTAACCATCCGTTTCTGGGAGATAAGTTGTACTGAACTTCAACCGAGTTCCCATTGCTCTCTGCAAACTCTCCCAGAACGATGACGTAAGCCGAGCATCCCGATCACACACAATAAAGTACCGTGTCCCATGTAGCCGTACTATCTCATTCATGTACAACTCAGCGAACTGATCAATAGAATAATCCATGCGCACCGATAGGAAGTGAGCCGACTTGGTA
This sequence comes from Humulus lupulus, assembly GCF_963169125.1. Classification (NCBI taxonomy): domain Eukaryota; kingdom Viridiplantae; phylum Streptophyta; class Magnoliopsida; order Rosales; family Cannabaceae; genus Humulus; species Humulus lupulus. The sequence continues at coordinate 106,235,097 of NC_084794.1, read as the reverse complement.
TACATATCCACGATTACCCAAATTGCATCGTGTTGTTTTGTGGTTGTAGGTAACTGTAACGCCCTGGTTACTCCAAGACCGTTATTGTGATCTTTGAACCATGCTTAACTCGCTAATCGAGTTCTTTGGTTATAAACGTGCTTCTAGATGTTATTAATAGGTTACGGTGTAAAACCAATCAAAAGGAAATGATATATTTTATTTCAAACATAAAACTGTTCATGGGCCCATAAAAACATTTACAAGTTATTTACAATACAAAATGATCATTACAGTTTAAAATTTACAACCCGCCGACCTAAGCGGCAAAAATAGGGTAAACCCCCTAGTTCCTCTGGGAACTCCTTGGCCGTGGTGGTCAAGCGGCCGCATATGTACACATTACCACCTATGCTCTTCACTCAAGGTTGGGTGAGCTTTTCTTTCCCTTTACCTGCCCCACATAGCACCCATGAGCCAAAGCCCAGCAAGAAAACTCAATACTGCAAGAATATAACATCAAACGATGATCATAATAATCATCCAGGGCTTTTAGCCCTAAGTAGAGGAGTGACCGTTGTAAAAGTCACTAAGGTGGGTTCTGTACCCTTTATAAATAAGTGATCAAGTCATTAGCTTAAATAGGATAAGTGACTGATGAGCAAGTCACCATTATAAACCAACTGAGTGACCATAGAGTCACTAATGTGGGTTCCATACCCTCACCCATGTGACGATACGGTCACCTGGGCCTTTGGCCCTAGCTCTGAGTAACTAGTCATAGATCTAGGCAAGCGCTTTTAGTTTTCATCGAACTTGGGGTCGGTCGGGCATTAATGCTCATAATGAGTCATTCAATGCAGATGTCAATTAGATCTAATCTTTTATCGGCTCTGCATTCATGACGCTTATGCCGCTCCTGACTCATAGGTTAGTAACATAAAACCAGTGCTCAAAACTACTGTCGAACTTGACTAGTAAGTCACAGCTTCACAGCTAGTAAGTTAGTGCCATTCACAAATAAGCAAGATTTGCTAAGCATTTAATATGCAATCAATGTCCACATTTAAACACTCAACATGCCTCAATAATAACCACACATGTCATTGATTGCATATTAAATGCAACATGCCTAGGCTATACATAGGTTGAAGGCTATACATAGCCTAGGCACCCTATATATAGCCTTCAACCTATGTATAGCCTAGGCATGTTGAGAAGAGAAAGATGATGATCGTGAGGAAGGAAACAAGACTCTCTTTTGGTTCTATTTTTATAGCCTTCAACCTATGTATAGCCTAGGTCAAAAGACTAAAATACCCTCCATGCTTAAATCATCTCTTAACAATCGCCAAGGGAAAAACCGTCATTTTCCACCTATCTCGTTATCATAATTAACGCTCTCCAATTCCCGTTATTCTCAAATACTAATAAAATCATATCCCATTACCCTTTAATTCCCGGTAATGCTCTAATCACCAAACCACCCCAAGACTCACCCCGAGCCTCGAGCTTAAACCTGTTATAACCAAACCGATAATTTGAAGTCAAGGATCATCTCATGCCGAATAGCTCGAAAAAATCCACATTATAATGTGGTCTTAACAATAGTTCACCGACATGCATACAAATATACAATTATGCCCTCAACGGGACAAATTACCAAAATACCCTTGATATGAAATGTGGACCCACATGCATGCATTTAACATCATATTATAATATAATTCACATAAACATGCATTTAATCATTTAAGGGCATAATAAATCAATTATGGCCCTCCTGGCCCACTAATCCGACCCTTAAACCTCATTAGGGATTTCGGGGCATTATAGTAACCCTGTCACAAAATCCATATATTTCCTCCCACTTCCACTCAGGAATATTCAACGGTTGCAGTAGCCCCACTGGTCTTTGATGTTCTGCCTTAACTTGCTGACAGGTTAAGCATTTTTCCACATATTGCACTACATCCTTATTCATTCCTGCCCACCAATACAATACCTTAAGGTTGTGGTACATCTTAGTTGTCCCAGGGTGAACTGAATACTGGGTAGTATGAGCTTCCGCCAGAATCTCTTTCCTCAGCTCATCATTGTCTGGCACACAAATACGCCCCTTGAATCTGATCAGTTTGGTATCTGACAAAGTAAAATCCTTGACATTCCCATCCTGCATCTCTTGCTTTGGGTCACTCAACTTCTTATCTGCATTCTGCCCTTCCCTGATCCTTTCTAACAAGGTGGACTGAAGTTGTCCTTTGCAAGTTGTCCTGTGATCAATTCTATACCAGCTCATTCCATGTCTTCCAAAATCGTCCTTGATACTCCTTGTAAAGAATAAACCATTCTCGGACCTCTGCGACTAAGAAAATCAGCTACTACGTTGGCCTTATTGGGGTGATACATTATCTCCCAATCATAATCTTTGACTAACTCTAACCACCTTCTTTGCCTCATGTTCAATTCTGTCTGCGTGAAGAAATACTTTAGGTACTTGTGATCAGTGTAGATTTCACATTTCACCCCATAGAGGTAATGAAGCCAAATCTTTAATGCAAACACCACTGCAACTAAGTCTAGGTCATGTGTTGGATACCTCTGTTCATAATCTTTCAATGTCCTCGAAGAATAGGCAATTACTTTACAAGACTACATTAATACACAACCTAATCCTTGCTTTGATGCATCACAATACACCACAAGCCGTCCTCCATCCGATGGTAAGTTGAGTACTGGTGCCAACATGAGTCAACTCTTCAGTTCCTGGAAGCTTTGCTCACACTTGTCTGGCGAAATGATTTTTTAGATTCTTTCTCGTGAGTTTCGTCAATAGTGCAGCTATCTTCGAGAACCCTTCCATAAATTTCCTGTAATAATGTGCTAAACCTAGAAAACTTCTGACCTCAGAGGCATTCTTTAGTCTTGGCCACTCCTTCACTTTAGCAACCTTAGTAGGATCAATCTTGATTCCCCCATTAGTGACAATATGTCCCAAAAATGCAACCTCGGGCAACCAAAACTCACAATTCTTGTACTTCGTAAAAAAATGATGTTCTCACAATTGTTGCAAAGTCAAATGTAGGTGCTCTTCATGCTCCTCCTTTGTCTTAGAATACACCAGTATATCATCTTTGAACACGATGACAAACTGATCTAGATACTCCTTTAAAACCTGGTTCATGAGGTCCATAAACAATGTTGGGGGCATTTTTGAGTCCACACGACATTACTAGAGACTCATAATGCCCATATCTGGTTCTGAACATTGTCTTCGGTATGTCTTCATTCTTGATTCTAACTTGATGGTATCCTGATTGAAGATCAATTTTATAAAACACCTTTGTCTCCTAAAGTTGGTCAAATAGATCATCAATCTTTGACAATGGATACTTGTTCTTTATCGTCACCTTATTTAGCTCTCAGTAATCGATGTACATCCACATGGGCCCATCATTCTTCTTGGAAAATAAAACCAGTGCGCCCCAAGGAGAGTAACTTGGTCTGATAAACCCTAGCTTAAGTAATTCTTCCAACTGTGTCCTGAGCTCTTTCAATTCTACTGGTGCCATTCTTTATGGTGCTCGAGATACTGGTGTTGTCCCTTGCATAAGGTCTATCACGAACTCAATCTCCTTATGCGGTGGTAACCTAGCAACTCTTTTGGGAAGATGTCGAGAAATTCAACAACTACTCTTGTTTCTTCAGACCTCCTATATGCTTCTTTAGCGTCATTGACCATGTTCACTAGGTACCTTAGACACCCATGTTGCAACACCTCTCAAGCCATCATCGTTGAAATAATAAAATTTTGGGTTTCTTTCTTATCAAACTTTTATGTGTATTCAATAACAGTGAGACTCCCTGAATCCAGTCTGGTGCATTCATCCATATTTATAGCTAGGATGACAGCGTTATAATACTTGTCATTTGAAAATTGTCTGAACCCGTCCGAGTCCATAGTATTCACATCATATGCCTGTTGCATCACTTCATACCATGTGCAAGAATCATTCCTTAGCATATATAGGACGTACAGACCACTCATTATTTCCCTAACCTCTCATCATGTTCAGGATGTTCTCCCTGGGGCTGACCCACTATTCTGCCTCGACCGGATCAGTGCTTCCCTAAAAAAACACTATGGATGTTGTTTTCAGAACCTTTCAAACAATGGCTCCTTTCTATCCTCTGGAGTAGGTTATACCACTAAAGTTGGTGATAGTCTTTTCTTTTCTCTGACCCCACCGGTCTTGCTAGCACTGCTTGGTGCCTCATTTGCTTCATTTCACCTTCGGATGGTCTCTTCCATTCATAGTAAAATGCTCCTACCATCCCTATGGCTCTGGTGGTAAACTGTTGTTTCCCCCTCAACCTCAACCACGACTTGCTCTGATAGACCTTCTAGGAGGGATTTTCTAACTCCTAAACTACTTATACCAATTAAGCGCGAAGAAATAATTCTTTGACCTTAAATAATGAAACTAAACATTCCAACAATAAACTTGATAAACTAGAAGGAAAAATTTAATCGCGAATTTTCCAAATATTCAAATCATCTTCGAATTAACCTTATCAAGTTTCTAGCTAGAGGCTCACACATAGCTATCTATCAAGTTTCTCAACCTAGTACTACTCTGTGCATAAACTTAAATAAGTAAGAATTTAATACTTACGGTATAGTGAGTCGAGCTTGTCTCTTGGCGATGAACTTTACATGTTAGGGCTTACCACAGACTCTTTAGGACCGTATTTCTCTCATACAATAATGTAACGCCCCAATTTCCCAAGACGTTACTTAGGAAGTCCATTTAAAATAATAAACAAATAAATACTTTAAGACACTAAAAGAACATATTTACTTAAAATTTAAACAGACAATGAGATCTCATTATTATTTTTTAAATAAATTGGACACTAGGTTTAATAACAACAACATAAATAAAATAATCGTTCAAGCCTGAAAATTTAAAACTTGACATTCATTTCTAAAAAAAGCATAAAATAACTGGAGCCTAGCCTTTAACATGTCTCGTCCATGCCTCGAGCCCGCACCACTCACTGCTTCGCTTTGCCTTTACCTGCACACAGAGTACCTGTGAGCTAACGCCCAATAAGAAGAGCAATGTAGGACATAACTCCCCAAACCAGAAAACATAAACTTTCAACTAAACATAAATAAACATAAAAAATATAATAATCATCGTGTGATATATAAGCACCATATCACACTAACATAATGTGTGTTACACTCACACACATAAATACTAACAAGTCATGTTGATCAGACAAGAAATGTAATCTGCCTTGTCTGCGTTGTACTCAAACTTGGCATTCCCATGGTGGCACCTAGTCTAGCCTGCGCTGTACTCACACTTGGTCGTTCCCTCAAAACATCGTTGCCCTCCCTGCGCTATACTCACACTCGGCAGTTCCGTGGTGGCATCCTATTATCCTGAGTTATACACACCCAAGATAATTTGTGCAAGTGCTATACTCACACAAGCAGCTAGAATCTAGTAGCACGCCTACTCTATCATCTAAGCATGCCTGCTAGCTAAAATCCCTAGCACTATCCTCATGCTAGTCAATCTAATGCAACAATTCAGGCCACAAAATTAATTACATAACTAACAAATAAGAAAACAAGGTTGTACGCATAACGTACACCCTGTGTGCAGATGTTCATTCTTCTTACCTTAAACAGTGCATTGTCCGCTGACGTGTCCCAAACCGCTAGCTCCTAGACGTCCAATTACACAACGACAATTCAGGGAAAATAAAAATAGGCTTTAGGGTTTTATTTTGAAACACTAATTATTGAAATAATTTAACTATGCAATTTTAACATGCAGGCACGCAAATTAAATTCATTTTTCACAAAGGTTCGAACCATAATGTCACATGCACATACAATGATGTTTCTAACGTAAAACATGAATTCATATAAATACTATTTACATGAAAAATTACCAAAATGCCCTTAATATCATAATTAGATAAAAGACTCAATAATTTTCTAAAAATTATTATATGACAACAAATTTAACAAACAAATTTCCAAAACCCTAATTAATCAGCAAAGGCTCATATAAGACCAGAAAAATAATTTTTAACATTTATAAATTATTTTTCCTCAATTTCTCAAATAAAACCCAAATAATTCAAAATAAATATACAATCAGCCCAAAATTCAAACTAATCATACAGAACTGTTCAAAAAGCCAAAATAAACTTATAAAAATTATTTATAACTTTCTAGACAAAATAACTATTTTTAATTAATTTAATAGAAAATCTAATTAATTCAAGAAAAATACATAAACGATTTAAAAATAAAATCTAACTATACAGACCCATTTCTATACCCTATAGTAACACACAAAATTACCTAGGGTGCATAACAATAGCATTAATGTTTTTCACAATTAAAATATAGAATAAGACAAATAAGTCATGGAAATTACATAATTAATTCAAACTCAAAATAAAATTTCAGATTACCTTATAATCTCATTTTAAACATATACAAAAATTTCCAGAATTATTAGAACAATTTAAATCATTTTTCCACATTTATTTCCTTAAATCACATATTTAAAAGTGAACAATTTAAGAAAATTACCAAAAATGATCCAAACGTATATTTAAACATACAAAGCCATTATGAATCATACAGAGATCTTTCAAACATAAACTCATATTTTTTTAACAATAAAAACATTTTCCATAATTAATCTCTATTTAATCTTCAATAAATCATAGTAATTCAAGAAAAAATTAGAAAAATACCAAACCAGTTGGAAAATGCTCTAAAATTAATGTAATATGTTTTAGGATTTAAAAACCAAAGAAAAAACCTCCAGAAATACCCATATCGGGCTTGCCGGAGTCTTGTCAGAATCTTCTTCTTCTCCGTCATCGACGAGATTCTAACTCCTCTTTCTGCATGTTTTTGACACTCTAAATCAGTTGGAATTTGTTCCTAAAGATCCCAGCACCTCAAATAACCCTTGAAGCTCAAGAAAATTGACCCATGATGACCGAATCGTGCTTGTCTTCCTCGTAGCCGGTGTACCGCAAAAAATGGTGGTCAAAATGCAAAATTTTGTTTTAGAGCTTTTTGATTCGTTTCTTCACATCCAAAACACTTCTTAGGGTCCCTCTAAGCTTCCTAAATACTTCAAACAAACTCGGAACCACTCATGTTCTCTTAGATCTTAAATCATTCAAGAACACTAACTTTAATGGTGAAAATGGTGATTTTCGAAAACTAACATTATAGCCTTTTTTTTTTACGTCCAATACCCTTCTTAGATCATAGGAAAGACGTTCAAAACATCCAAAACTACCCAGAAATTCTCTAGAGCTCACATACCCAAAATCTCCATTTTCTCTCTCTAGAAAATTCAAGAACGACTATTTCTACCACTAGTGCAACTCTCCCTCTTTTCCCACGATTTTGAACTGTTGAGAGACCCTCTAAATCATGTTTAAACAAAAAGAAATGAATGTTTAACCTCTTAGATGTTGTTGACCGATTTTAAGCCTATAGTTAAGGGATTTTTTTTATTTATTTTAAAATTAAATAAAAGAAATGGTAATCTTATTATAACTGATTTAAATTTTGAATTTAATCAGATAATTGCATTTTAAATCATATTCTAATGTCATCTAAATGCCCCTCAACTAAATTTAAACATAGGGACATTATGGTCATTTCATAATTATATGCAATTACCATTATTTAATCTATTTAAATAATAATGCAATAAACCATATAATAAAATTAAATTAAATAAAATAAATTCATATCATGTTATTAATATTATTATGTTCATAATATTAATGACATTCACAACATAAATAAATAATTAAATTAACCCACGTAATTATTTATTTATTAGGCATTATGCACATGCTGAGATTTAAATCTCATTCCAGATTCTCAAACATAAGAAATAAAAAATCTTTGTTATCATTGGAATCCATACATATGTAAACCCATAAATATGTAAAATGATAAAATACTCTCAGTGGAAAAATTATAAATTACCCTTTCGGAAAAATGGATATTGCAATTTATGTGTCTAATTAATTACAAACTAATATAAAAAATAATTCACATATATGTTTCACTTGGGTTTGGAATAAAAATGTCTTATTAAATCTATGATTTTTACAATAATGAACAATTTATAATTATCATTTATACTCATTGATGAAATATGTGGAACAAGTATATTTTAAAAAAAATAACAACTGAATTTATTATTAAAAAGAAATACTAAACTTGTTCATTCATCAAATAAGGAATCTAAAAACATAGTTTCTAGAAAAATAACTTAATACAAAGTTGAAAAATGAAATACTAATTTCCATGTCACTTTTCTCTTGGTCTACCAATCTGCAATCCTTTTCTTATTTTTACTTTCACATTCTTTTCTTTTCTTGAATAATGCATTCCTGAAAACGAGACAAAAATATGGTGGCATAAAAATTTGAATCAACTATTCAAATATATTAAAAAGAGATGAGCATATCATATTTACCATTTCTTCTTGCAAACTTCTTAAGTGATCAAAAAGAATCTCTTTTGATCCTCTCACATATCTCGTATGTAGATCTGAGGTTCACATATCTAAATTTAAGATCGTCTGACATAGTTTTTAGTATGAAATGACGAGCCAAATAATTAGATCTCATCCAATTCACATATTTTTTATGACTATCATAATCTGATAAAGTTGATGGCTCATTTGGAGGCACATCAATGATTGCATCATACACCTTTAGTTCATCTAGAATTATGTGTATGTTTCTGTACCAAACATCTAGATTATTGAAGTCTAAATGAAAAGTACTTCGGAAGCCACACGAGGATTAACTGGTTCTTTCTCATTTTGTGGTTCTTGATCAGTATTAAGAGGAATAACCATTGTTGCTGAAAATAAATAAATAAAATATAATGAATTAAGACATATAATAAATATCAGATTTTATTTGGAAAAGTAAATATGATGCATGAATACAACATATAAAAACACATAAAAATATACTAATCCACGATAAACTAATTTGAAAAGTTAATGGACCGCTTTAGGGTACGTCAGACTAACCCCAAATTAATTTTGAGACAAATCTCAATTTCATAAGTGAAAACTTAAAAATACATTTTTCTCTTTTGACTCATGAACTACTGCTAGTTTGGTTAAGATGCACTAGTCGTTCTCGAAAGCCTAGATACTCCTTTGGAGTGTAACCCATTATTTTCAATCAATGACTTAACTCAAGAGTGTGCCTTAAGGTTAGTCAAACTAGAAATACATCACTAATTATATTCTCATAAGAGAAGTCAACCTTGAGATAAAATAAACATATTAAGAAGTTTTTCCTTAGGGAGGCCGCAAACGGAGGCGACACGAGGCCCTTCCTATGCCTCTCGGTGTTCAACCAGTAATGGAGACCATGAGACTTATTTTCATAACTCTCTCTCCCACTCACTATTTTCGAAATGTGTGTTTTTCACAAAATTAATATTTTTAATTTAGTTGTAAAAATAAATTTAATTATTTTTACCAAATGATATTCTAATAATTACTAATTCAATTAAGTAAAACCAAAATAAAAAATTGTGCCCTTAATTCTAATTCTAATTCTAATTTTGCTTATACTAAGAGAAATCATTTTTTATTTTATTAAAAAAAATTCATTAAAACAAAAAATTAAACACCTTTAATTTTGATTTACCATCTTAACTAATTAAGACTAAATTTATTATTATATGAATTATCATATATAAACATATAACAAAAATATAGGACGTTCCTAATAACATGTTTCTACAAGAATGTAATGCATGCTAGTTGCATACTGTGTGGGTATATGAATGCCATGTTATAATATAATGCATGACAAAATATTAAACATTTTAATCACATTCAAGTATTTATAATAAATAAATAAAATAAAACCGGGTATGGTAACTTTTTGGTATTTCTAGAAAAAATTACAACACTTGCAAAAATATACATGAAAAATGTAACCTAGACTAACTAAGGCTTGATAAAGAATACTTTGATCTTGAACCTTAAGATGTAGTCTTGTTGAGCCAATACCACCCATTTTCCATATCCATTTTGAATTATACAACTTTTTAATTATTTCAAACAAACTTTTAAAATAATTAAACTTTAGGTTTTAACACCCAAAAGTTTCTATGGCCTAATTTGAATTTGGGTAATTTAATTCAAAAAATAAAATTAAACAATTTAAATTTTATAAATTAAAATTCAAGATAATTTTAATTTGAGATACTTTAATTAAAACAATTTGAATCATGGAAGATAACAATTAAAACATTTTTAATTGAGGTAAATAATCACCATTATTTCAATTATAAAAATTACCAAATCAAAACCATTTTAATTCAATTTTTTATTTTTAATTAAATGAATAATTAAAAAAAATATTTATGGTAACAACACCCTAAGTGTTGTACCAAGGGGCGGCGGCAACAAGAGGTCCGGCTGGGAGTGGGGCTGGGCGTGGCTGAGGTGCGCAGGAGGCATAGCTGGGCTCGGGCTGCAGCGCGCATGGGCATGACTGGGCGCAGGGGCACGACGTGCAGGCGTGCACTGGCTAGCGCGCAGGTCCAGACTGGGCAGCAGGCATGGTGACTGGCAGCAGCTCAGGCTCGAGGCTCGAGCTCGGGCTCGGGCTCGGGCCATCACAAAATTTTTAACCCAGAATTTTTATACAAAAACGTACAAAAATCCTATGCCCCAAATTGACTTACATATTTCATCTAGAAATTTAAGAACAATTCATAAACCCAAAAGTACCATAATAAAAAATCCTTAAGAATCTATCATCATGAAAATAAAAATCCATCCATTCAAACATATATCACATATAATCCCACACAGCAATTTGTAATATGTATAGATTAATGACCCGGTCTAGTACCAATTGTTGGAAAACTATTCAGAGCATGAAGCGAAAACTTTGCGTGGTGGGCCCATTGTTTTGTTTATGACCAACAGAAGAACAACGCCATATACAGGCAGCTTAAGGTCAACCAGCTATTAGGTGCCAGTTGAAGCGGAGCAATGTTGAATTGATTTAGGACCATGATGAAGAACAGGTGTAAAGGAATGGTCCCACCCGCCTTCAAGATATGTTCACTCATAGAAACATAGCCCTGGGGGGATTATCAGCCCGACACTTGTTGGAGGGTACATACAGCTTGTACTCTTTGCTAATGTGGTACTTCTTGGACAACTCTAACAGCCTGTTTCCTGACACGTTGGAAATGATGGTGGACGCCAATAAAGGACCAGAGTCTGGCTTCTCAGGAGCCACATGTCGTCTCATTCTCTTTGACATGTTTGCAAAACCAAAGGAAAAAGGTGAGGTCAAAACAGGGCACTTTACCCCCCCCCCACCCATTTTCTTCTTCTTGCGTGAGTTTTCTAGCAAGGCATTGAGTGTGGAAGCATCAAACACAGGTGGATTAAGGACAAGAGTTGAGGGGAACCAGGGGTGACCTCGGGGCTACTATAGGGAGAAAATAGGGCAGGAGGTTCAAGAGGGAGGTTTCCCTCCATGAACTCCAGCTCTATTTGTAGATCAAAAAGGCTCACTGTAAGGCTAGCAATGTGATCATTGAGGTCAAAGGAGAAAGGGACTCCATCACCCCTCAAATCTGAATCTATCTCGCTCTCCACCACCCAGATTTTATGCCTAAGCTCAGCCATGCGTTCAAGGTGACATGTACGGGCCCTCCTCAAGGTGTCATAGTTTTGGTAAAACAGTAATTTTATTCCCATTTAATTATGAATCATCAATAGAGGATTAATTTGTATGTAATGATTATATCAATGGACACTTTGTGGTTACAATAAAGTACTCAGTAAATATATGTATTTAATTCTAAAGAGTTCAGTCTCACATTTATAGTGGAATAATCATAAGATTAATAAATATGATTATTGAATCAAATAGAGTTTTGGTTAATAATCTTTTATTTATTGGAGCTTGGAATTATTGGTCCATAGGTCCTTGGGGCGGTTCTTTCAACACTAATCAAGGTAAGAGTTAATACAAGGGTTAAATTGTGAATGGGCTATTTGAGAAAATATTTATTCTTCGGGATAAATGTGTAATTTTGTGATAATTGAAGTTTCACAATTTATTATTGCATTTGTGCAATTTCAAAATTGTGTCAAAATAAAATAAATTGATTTTAATCAATAATTTTATTTAAGTGTGAATAAATAAATATGGATAATCAAAATTGGTTTTAATTATTACATTCATTTAATTAATAATAAGATGATGATGAAAATTCAAATTTTGAATTTTGAATTTTGAAATTTTAGTTGTTATCTTTTCCTTAAAAAAATGATACATTATTTGAATATCTAATTATTAATTAATTAGAAGTAAAAATCACATGAAAAATCAAAATCCCATTTTTCAGGGATAGGTCATACGCATAAGGCTTGGACTGCTTTATGCGTGTGGCACATATGATTTTATCAGATATTGGTTTTTCATTTTCATTTTTTAATTAATTAATTAAACATTTTAAAAGGAGTTTTAAAATGGAATGTTAAATTTTTGTCTATTATCATTATTATTATAAAAGGTGATTGGTTTTTCTTCATTATTATTATTATGGTAATAATGTCTATATATTCTATTTGATAAAAAATAGATACAACAAGTTTTTGATAAGTTTGATACAGAGAAGAAAAAATATCATCTTTTTCACAAAAAGAAAAACATTTTCTCTCTAGCCTATAATCAAAAGTCTCATGTGTTGAGAATACTTTTGATTCACAAAATTGATCATTGTTCTCTATGTGTCTACCCACATCTTGAGGTGTAAAGAACGTCTTGGAAGATCTAGGTGTGAGTACTCAAGCAAGGATAGGAAGATCGAAACAGATACAAAAGGATTCAAGGATTCTTGATAGGCTACAAGAGGTAAATCATTTTCATATTATATATTGATTAACATATTGCATATTAAAAGATCCTCATATAAAGATTGTTTTAATAAAAACTTTTGTTGTATACCATCACCGTAATTTCCGCTACGCACTAGGAACCGTTCCTAACAATTGGTATCAGAGCCATCTTTAATCCCTGCATATGTTAATTACTGTGTAGGTATCATATGCGTTTTTATATTATGTGTAATATATGAATGGGTGGATGTTTCTGTATGAATATTTTATGTTTTTAAGGGTTGGTTTTCATGGTGTTTTTGGGTTAGGAAATGTTTTTAATTTTTTCTAGATATACAAAAATTGTAAGCCATTTTGGGGCTTAGGAATTTTGTAATTTATATTAAATTATGAAAAATTATGTAATGGCCCGAGCCCCAAACACAAACCCAGAGGCCCGAGCCACTGCCCTTGCCCAAGCGCACCCACCCTGCACCCTGCGCCCCTGCGCGCGCCCAGCGCCCAATTCCTCGCGCCTGCACCCCTGCAGCCCAGCCTCCTACGCACCTTCAGCTGCATCACAACCAGCCGCAATCCACCATTGACACACCCATTACGGTTTGTGTCATGCAAACAGTAATGGATGTGTAATTATTGTCGTTTGAGCTATTTTAAGCCCAATATAATTAAAAGTGTTTTAATTATAAATTTTGAGTTAGTTGTGATGAGTCCAAATTCCAATTGGGCCTCAATAACTTGTTGGGTATTAAAACCCAAAGTTTGATTATTTTAAAATTTGTTTAAAATAATTAAAAGGTTATTTAACTCATAATGATTAATTAAAATTGTAATGACCCAAAGACTAAAAGAGAAGGTCCAAGATTAAAGGAGTTGCTCTTTATTAGGTCTTAGTTAGTTTACTTATTTTTGTGTATTTTTTTTTTTGCAAGTGTTGTACTTTTCTAGAAATACCAAAAACACCCAACCCACTTTTATTTATTTATTTGGTTGAACATGATTAAATTGTTAAATACTTTATCATGCATAATAACATGTCATACATATTACCCACATTGTACATATTAAGCATGCATATTTTAAAAATATGCTTTGGATTGATTATATATTTTTATTTGATAACTCATATAATTAATTTAGTCTTAATTAGTTAAGATGATAAAAACAATTAAATTTGTTTATTTTCTTATTTAATAAAATTGTTTTATTAAATAAAATTGTATTCTATTTAAAAGGGCAAAATAAATAGTACAATCTAGGGCACGATTATTTATTTTGCATAATTGGATTAGTATTTATTAGAATATCATTTGGTAAAATTAATTTAATTAGTTTTACAACCAAATTAAAAAATATTGATTTTGAGAAAAACACAATTTTTTTTTAATAGTGAGTGGGAGAGGGAATTATGACAATAAGTCTCATGGTCTCCAATATTGGTTGAACATCGAGAGGCAAAGGAAGGGCCTCGTGTCGCCTCCGTTTGCGGCCTCCCTAAGGAAAGGCTTTCAAATATGTTTATTTATCTCAAGGTTGACTTCTCTTATGAGAATAAGATTGGTGATGTATTTCAAGTTTGACTGACCCTAAGACACACTCTTGAGTTAAGTCATTGATAAAAAAATAATGGGTTACACCCCGAAGATGTATCTAGGCTTTCGAGCGCGACTAGTGCATCTTGACCAAACTAATGGTAATTCACAAGTCAAAAGAGAAAAATGAGTTTTTAAGTTTTCACTTATGGAGTTGAGATCTTGTCTCAAGGTTAATTTGTGATTAGTCTGACCTACCCTAAGGCGGTCCATTAATTTTCAAATTAGTCTATTGTGGATTTGTAATAATTTTCTTTTATGTGTTGCATTCATGCATCATATTCACTATTCCAAATATAAACTGATATTTATTATATGCATTAATTCATTATATTTTATTTATTTAAGTTTCAGCAATATGTCCAATCTAAACCTTGTAACTGCCTTACTTGCTAATGAGAAATTGACTAGTGATAATTACATGAAATGGAAATCAAACATGAACAATGTTTTGATATTTGAAAACCACATGTTTGTTCTTAATGAGGAATGTCCTGAGGTTCCTCCTTTCACTGCTGCCAAAACTATAAGAAAGAAATATGACAATTATATCTTATCTAACAATAAGGCCAAATGTGATATGCTTACTAGTATGAGCGATGTGCTTAGAAAGAAGTTTGAAACTATTGAAACAACCTATGAGATTTGGGAATCTCTACAAGTCATGTTTGGCCAACAATCCGATAAGTGCAGACATGGTGCTACTAGAAGCTTCATGAATATGAAAATGAAGAAAAATGTTTCTGTTAGAGAACATATCCTAGACATGATCAACATATTTCACGATGCAGAAATCCATGGTGCGACCATTGATGAGAGAACTCAAGTAAGTGTGATACTTGAATCTCTCACACCAGCTTTTGCGGCATTCACTACCAACTATGTTATGAACAAGTTGGAGTACAATATGACCCAACTGCTGAATGAGTTGCAAACTTTTGAATCTCTAAACAAAAATTCTACTAAGTACGAGGAGTCAAATGTTGCTGAAACCAAGCCTTCCACTTCAAATGGTAACTCAAGAAAGAGGAAGGGTGGCCAAGGAAAGGACAAACAACCAGAGTAGACTACCAAGTCTTCCAAGAAGAATAATTCTGCAAAGAACTCCAAAAAGAAGGCACCAAAAGGAGAATGCTTTCATTGTGGAGTTGACGGTCATTGGAAAAGGAATTGACTTAAGTACCTGGTTGAACTGAAAGACAAAAAGAAGGGAAATTTTGATTTACTTGTTTTAGAATCTTGCTTAGTGGAAAGTGATTTATCACTTGGATAGTTGATTCTGGAGCCACTAACCATGTTTGTTTTTCTTCGCAGATTCTTAGTACTTGAAGGAAGCTGGCTCATGGAAAGGTGACCATGAGAGTTGGAAGTGGTCAGGAGATCTCGGTAGCTGAAGTTGGAAAAGCTCGCCTAGATTTTGATAATAATAAATTTATTGTGTTGAACAATGTTTATTTTATTCCTAGATTTACTAGAAATTTAATTTCCTTATCAAAATTGCATGAACAAGGTTTTAATGTTTCTTTTAATAATAATTCGATTGTTATTTCAAAATATGGTTTTGACATTTGTTCTGCAAAGTTTAAAGGTGGACTTTACAAGTTAGAGCCCAACGTCGAGCATGTTTATAATTCTGAATTATTTAAAACTGCAAATCCTAGATCTATTAAAAGACAAAAGACAGTTTTCGATAGTGAAACATATCTGTGGCATTGGAGATTGAGACATATTGGTCTAGACAGAATTAACAGACTAACAAAGGATGGTCCTTTAAGTGAACTATCTATTGGTTCTCTCACAGTCTGTGAATTCTGCCTAGAAGGCAAAATGACCAAGAGACCTTTCTCTGCTAAAGGTTCAAGAGCCACAAAACTACTTCAACTTGTATATACTGACGTTTGTGGTCCACTAAATGTCCAAGCTAGAAGAGGTTATGAATATTTCATCACTTTCATTGACGATTATTCAAGATATGGTTACCAGTACTTAATGCAAAGGAAATCTGAAACCTATGATAAGTTTAAGGAATTCCGAGCAGAAGCTGAAAAGCAATTATGTAACTCACTTAAAGTACTTTGATCAGATCGAGGTGGAGGGTACTTAGATTATTAATTTGAGGACCATTTGTGTGAGCATGGAATTCAGTCCCAACTCACTGTACTTGGAATGCCACAACAAAATAGTGTTTCAGAAAGATGGAACAGAACCTTAATAGATATGGTTAGATCGATGATGCGTTACTCATCATTGCCTCTGACATTCTCGGGTTATGCAATAAAATGTGCTCTATACATACTCAATGTTGTTCCATCTAAGTTTATTAAGAAAACACCATTGGAATTATGGAATGGTACTAAACCTAGTTTATGCCATTTCCATATACGGGATTGTCATGCACACGTGTTTAAAGGAAAGACTGGGAAGTTGGAATCACGCACTGAAGTGTGCATGTTTGTAGGATATTTTAGAGAAATAAAAGGTGGTATATTTTATAGTCCTAAAGATAACAAAACGTATGTATCTACAAATGCTACTTTTTTGGAGCATGAATATAAATAACCAAAAACCTCAAAGTAAAGTCGAACTTGAGGAAATGGTCTCAAGTAAACAAGACCAATCACCAGCTGTGGATATCAAAATTTTAGTTGCACAAGGCCCCATCTCATGACCCTCAAAATAAAGGTTCGGAATGCAAATGGCCAAGACCGTCCTTGCACCATGCGTCAAAGACCTTGCAAGGCATGCACCTCTCTTATAGAGCCTCACTTTGTGTCCAAGCTCAGGTAGGATCACCCCTCAGAGCTAACGACGCGTCTCGCACTGAGGGTCCCAAGGGGGCTGATGTCATGCCAGGAATAGCCCACCTCGCACTTAGGCCTCACAAGACACAGCCCTGCGCCCGCGTGCCTCCGTCTCACGCCAAGGCTTCGTGAGGCACAACCTCGCGTCCACACACCTCCGTCTTGTGCCAAGACTTCGCGAGGCACACCCTCGCGCCCGCATGCCTCCGTCTCATGCAGGCCTCTGTCTCGATCCAAGGCTTCCCGAGGCACAGCCTCGCACCCACATGCCTCTGTCTCGCGCCAAGGCTTTGCAATGCACAGACTCGCACCCACACACCTCCGTCTTGTACCAGCATCTCGCCTTCAACGCCCCTTCGGGCCATATCTTCCATGACGACCCAAAGAGACTTTAACACTTAAAGGTTAAAAGAATAGGATACAATGTAAGGATGAAAGCCCGTACATGATTAGAAGAGCACGTACGTGTGAGGAATGCACAGACAAGGGGTGAACCTCATCTACTCCAGGTACGAAATACGTACGGAGGTACAACCCTGAGAGCCCCAAATGACAAACCCTAATTTCACGGCAGACAAGTAGTGGTCGTACGCCCAAGGTACTTGACGTGGTCCTTCCTAGACACATTCTGACATAGGTGCCAAGAATATAGTGGAGGCATGCCCAGGTACTAAAGTGGAGGTGCTCCTGCAGGCCCTTGACGTGTATTGGAGCTGACCACCACACTCCTGCACCACTACCATCTGTAGACTGCATATGCAGAATCGTGTCCCCAAGGACCACCATGTATAATGAGCCAATAGTGTTCTACTATAAATATGACCACCCTTCACCTGAGAAGGGGGGAAGTTTTGGGAGAATTTTGTAACCAGTTATTGCTAATGAAAAGAGATATTCAACATTCTCTCCATTCTTCATTCTAGAATTCCAGCATTTACATTTGATGTTCTTGAGATCGTAAGGAAGCTTGCCTGAAGTTTAGTGAGTTTAATGTTCACTTCTTTTACAACTCCAAAAGTTCTTGATCTAACTTAGTTGACAAGTTCTTATCGTCAACACCAGCAATGGCAAGAGAGAAACGACCAGAGGATATCGCCAGTTCTAGTCAGAATAATAGAGAGCTTCGTTGTAGTGGGAGGGTTGGTAAACAACCAGTACGCTATGAACATGAAGTTCAAATGCTTGTGTCTAACACAAAAAAAAGATGATCCATTGACATATAGAGATGCAATGGAAGATTTTGTCAAAGAAAATGGCTAAACTCCATGGACCTTGAAATGGAATCGATGTATTGCAATTCTGTCTGGACTCTTGAAGATCCACTTAAAAATGTTAAACCTATTGGTTGCAAATGGATATTCAAGAAGAAAAGAGGAGCAGATGGGAAAGTAGAGACTTTCAAAGCAAGGCTAGAAGCAAAGGGCTACACACAGAAAGAAGGAGTTGATTATGAAGAAATTTTTTCACCTGTGGCCATGCTCAAATCTATCCGCATACCCTTATCTATAAATGCTTGCATGGATTATGAGATTTGGAAAATGGACATTAAAACAACTTTTCTGAATGGCTTTCTTGATGAAACCATTTACATGTCTCAACCAGAAGGGTTCTAAGTTAAAAGTCAAGAGCAAAAAGTTTGCAAGCTTCTTAAGTCTATTTATGGACTTAAACAAGCTTCGAGATCTTGAATCTTAGATTTGATGAAACAATAAATACATTCAGTTTAGAACAAAACATTAACGAACCTTGTGTCGACAAACAAATCAAAGATAAGATTGTGGTATTCTTCGTTCTTTACATTGATGATATTTTACTCATTGGGAATGACATAGAAACATTAACAAAAGTAAAGAAATGGTTAGCTGAGCAATTCCAAATGAAAGATTTGGGAGAAGCCAAGTATGTTTTGGGAATTCAGATCTGTAGAGATCGAAAGAACAAAATTTTGGCACTGTCTCAAGCAACTTATATTGATAAGGTGCTAGAACGCTTTGGCATGCAAAACTCCAAGAAGGGCACTATGCCCACCCGATCAGGAGTTAAATTTTCTAAAGAACAATGTCCACAAACACCTCAAGAAGAGGAGGACATGAGACAATATCCCTATGCCTCTGCAGTAGGAAGTCTAATGTATGCAATGTTATGCACTAGACCTGACATCTGCTATGCACTAGGGATAGTAAGCCATTATCAATCAAATATGTGATTGAGACATTGGACAGCAGTAAAGAATATTCTCAAGTATCTTAGGCATACTAGAGATTACATGCTTGTGTATTCAGGTGGAGACCTGAACCCCGCTGGATATACTGATTCTGATTTTCAATCAAACAAAGATAGTCAAAAATCAACATATGGATCAGTTTTCACACTTGGAGGAGGTGTTGTAGTTTGGAGAAGTATTAAACAATCCAATATTACAGACTCTACCATGGAAGCCGAATACATAGCAACTTGTGAAGCAGCTAAAGAGGTTGTGTGGCTCAAGAAGTTCTATATTGATCTAGAAGTTGTTCCGAGCATGGATCATCCACTTGTTCTATCCTGTGATAATAGTGGGACAGTAGCTAATTCAAAGGAACCCATAAGTCACAAGAAGGAAAAGCACATCCAGAGGAAATGTCACTTGATCTGAGAGATTGTCAACCGGGGAGATGTTGTTGTCTTGAAGATTGCCTACGAAGATAATCTTGCAGATCTGTTCACAAAGACTTTATCTATTAAATCTTTTCAGGGTCATGTAAGAAGCATGAAGTTAAGAGAAATGCCTCATTTGCTTTAGGGAAAGTGAGAGATTGTTGGGAATTGTGCCCTAAAAGCAATTGTAGTAGATAATGATTTTAATGAAATAAATAAATGAATTGAATTATTGTATATATGTAGCTTATGTACAATATTATTGCTAATAATATTAAGTAAATATCATAAAATTCTCAAGTTCATCTATGTGGTCTCAATCTCATATTGGTATGAGAGGATCGAGATTGAGATAATGAACTTAAATAGTTCGCCGTAAAATAAAGTTATGGGATCTTTAGATTAAATACTGCTAGTACGGTCCACTAGTATTATGAATACATGTGACCTAGATTCAGGTTACTAGTGTAGTAGGACACTTTAGTGGAGGTACTTTGCATGCCGAGAGTATGTAGAGCTAGACCATATGTGTTTTAATAATACTTATTTAAGTACCGTTTCGTAGTATTATAAAATACATCAACTGATGATCATATACAAACAGATCTTAATCATGAAGTTAGTATGAACTATTATATATGTTACTTGATCCTTTGATTCATGTGTTACGGTTTGTCAGAATGATCAAGCTAAGAACAATTGTTTTGGGGACTCAATGATGTATGTGGCCGGGGACATAGTTTAACAGATATTGAATCTATACATTCTTATAGATTGAAT
Organism: Humulus lupulus; assembly: GCF_963169125.1. Classification (NCBI taxonomy): domain Eukaryota; kingdom Viridiplantae; phylum Streptophyta; class Magnoliopsida; order Rosales; family Cannabaceae; genus Humulus; species Humulus lupulus. Next base: position 106,214,334 of record NC_084794.1, on the reverse strand, counting down.
GATGATTCCCTTTTGAGTTGGCTTTTGGAACTGAAAAGGTTATTGACTTCAAATTCATAATCTGATTATGAATTAACCTTCACAAGTAAAGTCAATGGTACACTAGCAATCAAGATATAATTAATAGGGAAAAACAATAATTTTATTCCCATTTAATTATGAATCATCAATAGAGGATTAATTTGTATGTAATGATTATATCAATTGACACTTTGTGGTTACAATAAAGTACTCAGTAAATATATATCTTTAATTCTCAAGAGTTTAGTCTCATATTTATAGTGGAATAATAATGAGATTAATAAATATGAATATTGTATCAAATAGTTTTGGTTAATAATCTTTTATTTATTGGAACTTGGAATTATTGGTCCATAGGTCCTTGGAGCGGCTCTATCAACACTAACCAATGTAAGAGTTGATACAAGGGTTAAACTGTGAATGAGCTATTTGAGAGAATATTTATTCTTCGGGATAAATGTGCAATTATGTGATAATTGAAATTGCACAATTTATTATTGCATTTGTGCAATTTCGAAATTGTGTAGAAATAAAAGAAATTGATTTAAATCAATTATTTTATTTAAGTGTGAATAAATAAATATGGATAGTCAAAATTGTTTTTGATTATTATATTCATTTAATTAATTATAAGATGACGATGAATATTCAAATTTTGAATTTTGAAATTTAAGTTGTTATCTTTTTCCTTAATAAGATGACACCTTATTTGAATATCTAATTATTAATTAATTAAAAGTAAAAAACCAATATCTAATAAAATCAAATGTGTGACACGCATAGAGCAGTCCAAGCCCTATGCCCACCAAGCAAAGTTTTCGCTTTGTGCTTTGAATGATTTTCCAACAATTAGTAACCCGCATCTAGGTCACATGTATTCATAATACTAGTGGATCGTACTAGCAGTAATTGATCTAAAGATTCCATAACTTTATTTTAATGCGTACTATTTAAGTTTATTATCTTAATTTTGATCCTCTCATACCAATATGAGATTAAGACCACATAGATAACTTTGGAATTTTCTGATATTCACTTAATATCATCATATAATATCGGACATAGTCTATATATATAATAATTCAATTCAATTATTTATTTCATCTAAAACATTTGTTAACTACATTTGCTTTAATGGCACTATTCCTAATATAGGTATCTATTATAAATTGATTCAGGCATGATGAATATTTATGTACTAAAATTAATAGAAAAGCATGCTGGGTTTTGTGTATTATTATTTATTTTTATGAGCATGTTGTACTATGATTCTTGTCTTGATGATTTGAATAAAGAAGCATGATGTGATTTTGTGGTAAACTTGGTTGTTAAGTCCTATGTGTATTTTAGCCTAAGCTATATGGCATGGTGTGATATTGTTCTAAATGCGCAAATGAGATTAAGGATTATTAAGGACTTGCATAAGATGTTAGAAAAGCATGTTAGACCTATCAATGTATTGTTGGTATATTGTTAATGTTTTATTGGTAATTTTATAATTCTATGTTACTTGCTGAATTTTATTGTTTACATACTTCTTTAGCAAGAATTGAGTAAACTAGGAGTGAGTTTGATGTCATGATTTCATGATATATGCTAAAGACGAAAATGATTAGTTTCATATATTTTGTTCTTTCATTTACTTCAGAAAACCTATGATTTTATGTGAACTTATATGCTTAAAAGATAAAATTAAATAAATGAATGACATGCTGAATTTTATTTTTAGGTTTATGTGAGATTAGCAAGCATGAGTATCTAATGTTGGTTTTTGTACCATGATGATATTGTATTTATAACTATGAATTTTAAGCAAATTTGAATAATTGTAAATGTCATGATTTTATGTGATTAAGTTTTCTAGAAAGAGAATTAAAAATAATTACATTTTTATTTTTAGAAAAGTGTTATTTCTTATTTTGTGGTTAGATGGGGAAGTATGTTAGAACTTGGTATATATGTTAGGATTAAAGTTTGGTATCCTTTGCCTATTGTTGATTTAGGTCATGATTAGTTTGTGAGTTTTGGTTTTGATTTTTGGGATTAAGTCTTGATGCATGGTTTCCAATGGTTTTATGATGCAAAATGGTAGCAAGCATGCTAGGAAAATTACTAGGAAATTCGTTAAGTGTTAATAATGCTTGCTGAATTTTTGTTAAATTGTTAAGAAATTAGTATATGATATCACAAACTTTGGCATAGTTTTCAAGAATGTTCCCACATATGCATGTTACATGCAAATGCATTCTTACGCGTAATTATATGTTAAATGAGTAAGTTTAGGGTCCTTGCTTGAAGACCTTTAAGATTGATATCTATATCGACATTGTTTTTCATGATGTTATGTGTGACATGCAAGCATGATTATGTGTAAGAGTTATGCTAGAATCTAGAAAGTGCTGCAACATGTTATGAGATAGATGTCACGTATGCATAGCCCATGCACACGTATGATATTTTTAGACGCGTTTATGTGTGTTTTACATGATATTAAGATAAGTGTTTTGATTATTATTCTAGGCTCATTATGAAGTGTTCCCACACTTAATTTGCTTGGACCTGAGGTAAGGAAGTTAGCTAGATTTCTATTTTGTTTTGAATGGATTCTAGTTATGCGATATATATGGATTTATTTGTGTTTGCTTAACGTAGTGCTGCTGTAACGTCCTATGTTTTTGGGTACATTTAAACGACTCGGGTCGGGATTTTTCCCCCGGGTTAAGAATATTATTTTAAATAATATTATATTTTTGTTTGTAAGTATTCCATGAGTTATTGCTAGCCAAAATATGAATTTTGTGATTTTAAAAGTCAAGATAAGACTTTCGGTCCTGGACCGGCACAAAAACCCTGATCGAGTAAAAATCTCAGAAAATAAAACGAAAAATCATGGCAATTATATTTTGGGCATAAAATACATTCATAAAAGTTAAAGTTTGGTCAAAAATAATAAACCTAAAAGAAAATGGAAATTTTAAGGCATTTTGTGGTAAATGCCTAATTTTGCCGAAATGGGGAATTTTATTCCATGAATGGACCTTAGGTTAAATTTTATTATGTGATTAATTAAATTTAATGTGAGACACATTAAATTTAATTAATTAATGTTAAGTTTGGTAATTAAAACTTAATAAGAGTGAAAAAGGTGTCAAAAGCCAATTTGGACTTTTCTTCTTATGAAACCTTTATTAACCTTTATAAAAAAAAAAAAATTAATGATCACATATATGGAAAAGGGTGGCCGGCCATGTGGTATTTTAGGGTGGTGTGAACCCAATTTTATAAAGATTAAATCACATTTAATCAAGTAGTCAAGTGGGCAAGTGGGTAGAAAAACACTCAAGTGTTTTGTGATATTTTGAAGAGTATTGTGAGCTATTCTAACCCCCAAAACCGATTCCTACACTCCCTCATTCACTCTCATCTGATTTTTGAAGACTCTCTCAAGTGTTCTCTCCATTTTCAACCCCAAGAACACCAAAGAAACTTGGAAGCTAAGTCTTGGTCTAGGAAGGGTTTTCCCTAAGGTAAAGTTTCATTAATCTAGACTTTTGTCAAGTTTTAATCATAGAGTTTCAAATAGCTAATTACCTATGTTGTTGGGGGAAGTTGGTTAGGGTTTTTGAAAGGTTTTGGAGGAGCCAAAGCTAATAGGAAGGTCAAAATCTTAAGCAAGAACACCAAAGAGGTAAAAAGTTTACTCTTGATGATTTTGTTGTAGGGTTTTTAGTTTTAAGCATTATTTTGTATATTTAATGCTTAAAGTTTCTTGTTGGTGATGTAATAAGGTTATGGTAGTTGTTTAATAATTTTTATGATGCATGTGTATTGATTTTTGAAAATGGGAACCAAAACCCCCAAGGGTTTTGTAGGATACCCTAAAACAAAACATGTTTTAAGCTGTGACTTCCAAGGGGTCAAGCAGCCACTGTATATTGTTTTTGTAAAATTAAATTTTACTGTGATGTTGTTGAGATTGAGTACAAAAAATTGAGCTTTTGAAACACTAAAAAATGTTTAGAAATGAGTAAGTTATGCTATTTCAAAGTTTAGGTAAAAAACTGTTTTTTCGTATTCTTATTTTCGGAACCAAGTTTGGACAGCCACTGTATAGGGCAAATGAACCCAGTTTTTTCTAAAAAAAATTGGACATATTTCTGGCATAACCTATTATTCCACTGTAAAATTTGGTAAGAAAATATTGAACAGTTTGAAAGTTATTAACAGTCAAAGTTTGGAAAAAATAAGGGCTTGAAAATAAGGTCATTTTTACCTCATTGTTGGAAAATGATTTCACCAATCAAAAATGCTCATTTTGATCTAATATTTTACAAAGACCTAAATGGCATAACAAAAATGGAATTGAGAAATTTTGGTAACAATTGGGTAAGTAAATTTCAAGTTATGAACTAACGAAGTATGTAGTTAAAAATGTGAAAAATAGGTTTTTCACACTTAGTGTAAAAATGAGATTTTGGAACATAAGGTAAAAAGTAAAATTTTGCTTATTTCAATATATAAATTGGTAAGTCTTGAAATCATATTTTCACTAAAATTACCCATTTGAGTTTAAATGAATTATTTTTATTAAAGAGTTTTTATTCTTTCTAAAAATAAGAGATTTAATTTATTAATAGTTAATAAATTAAAAGAGGGTTTAAAACCCTATATTTTGAGAAAAAAATTAAATGAATTATTTTTCTAGTAAGTAAAAATTAATTAATTGCTTTTGGAAAATTAATTAGTCAAGATGAGAAATTTATAACGGTTTTCCTAATTAAGACAAATTAGGCAATTTTCTTAAATCGGTTTTTAGATATTAAAACCTTAAGAAAAATAAAAGGAAAATTTAAAGAGTTTATTTTCTTTAAAAATAATTAAGGAATTTATTTGTATTTCCTGGATATAATGCCGGCTAAAATCTTACATATTTTAACCGACTAGTCGAAAGTGCGGGTTAATAACGATACCTTGAAAGAATAAGATTTTTAGCGGGTTGTGGGGAAATACCATTGTGATACCCGAGCCTAGGTATCGAGACCTTAGGATAGGTCTCCCCGAGACTTAGGGTTTAGTCTTGAATATTTTGTATGACTTTCCTTAATAGGTTTAAAACCAAATAAGGATTATAAATCCTTACAAATAACTTTTATTAAAATGACCAAACTGCCCAAAATAATAATAATGAATTATGAGTGCCATAATTAATCCGAGTATACTGTATGGATAACTACAGTATTGGCTAAGCGTAACTGGACTGAACGTTGGAGGGTGAAAACTTGCTGAGCGCTAAGGACTCCAAGTAAGTCAACTTATATTGTCTGGCTGCAACAAGAAATGATTATTGTCTTGTATGTTAGTATAGGGATACATGCACATATATAGGCTGTCATAGAAAGTTGCTTAGAGACGTTAGTCTAGTGAGTGCTGATTTAGAAAATATGAACGGTAGAAGTCCGTCATATCCTAGACGGTTGATCCCCGTCACACTGCTTGATTTTATTTATGTCCGGATCATTACCGCGACGAGTGGCCATGAGATGAGGATAAGCTGGTTAAACCTAGGGGCGCCAAGATAAATGGGACCTAGGGGCCCTCATGTTTACTTAATCATTGGACGGTTAGAATCCGAGCAAGTACTCTGATAAGTTATTCCCGGATAGCAGCCATGAATATTGGCCATTCAGCGAGAGTGCCTAGAGATACTAGGGGTTGCCAAGATTGAGTGAGGCTGAACACCCTAGGGGCAACTGCTCACCAGCACCACTGATTAACATAGAAGTCTCCGTAAAACCGTGTAAATTGGATTACACTCTTGACTAAGTAGCGATGCCCTAGGTAACATGATAGTTACCCTTGATGAGAATATTTATTGGCTAGATCTTAGTGTGGAGACTCGGTTCTCGTTTACAGATTAGCAATTATGTTGGAGGGCGCGTTACGCCTGAATTGTTGGAAATTTTCGAGCATTGGTCTCGAATTATATGGTGATATAATATATCTGCTTGCTCTGGGATTTTCTGAGTGCAGGGATATAATTGTTGATAAGAATTAGCTGTGATATAATATATCTGCTTGTTCTGGGATTTTTCTGAGTGCAGGATTTTTATCTAGCTATGAATTAATTAATCCTTGGTTATCAGGCATGACCATAAGTTTGCCAGGACGCTTTAGCGTTCTTGAAATTGATTGTGTAGGGTCCGGATGGGTCCGGAACCCTAATTCTCTACATGCTTTGTTTGAAAGTTGATCTTACTAAGCGTTTTCGCTTACCTAGTTGTTTCATGTTGTAGGTAAGGGCAAGGGCAAGGCAGAGCAGTGAGCGCTGGAGTCTTCCTTGCAAATGTACATGTGGACCGACCTTTTGGGAAGCCTTTTTATTTTTGGAAATGTTGTGTAATTTTCCTAAACTAGGCTCACTCTAATCTTTATAAAACATGTTTGTAACTAAATGTTAAGTATGGCCATACGACTTTTTAAAAAGTTTTTTTTTCTATGGGTTTTTGAGACATTTTGTTAAATGAAAACATTTATATTTTCGCATTATCGAGTCTTGAAAATCCGGGTCGTTACAGCTGCATCATTATTATAGGCAGACGTGCCTAAGATTTTGGCCAGAAGGGTGCCAGGGAAATTCATGGCAAAAAGGGTGCCAAGTGAATTATGGCCAAAAGGGTGTCATGGAAGTGACCAAAATGGAGTCACATGTGATCATTGGACAATAAGGGTGCCATGATCTTATGTTGTATGCTTATGATTATGTTGCTTATGACCTTATATTGTATGTTTATGTTCATGATGCAAATGATATTATGGTTATGATTACGGTCTTATGATGTACGATTATTCTTATGCCGCAAATAATCTCATGTTTATGATTATGACTTATGATGATAATGATTTCTATAAGAAAAGTATGCTAAGAATGTATGAGATATGGTGTATGTCTTGTTTGTACTTCCTTACTGGGCTTTTAGCTCACCCCTTTACTTTTCCCCCTTGCATGTAGAAAATAGATAGACTTGTTTGGCACGCATGGAGAATTGAGTAAGTTTTCCATAAGTATGTAGGTATGCTGTGGGGAACCAATGAACGAGGAAACGATCTGGAACGTCGTAGTGCCTTAGAGTCTTTCTTATGTTAATTTATCAGTGGGAAGTATTTTAGTTATTTTAAGATTTCATAAAACTCTCTTTTATTTTGAACATTGCATCCAAACTCTGCATGTATTTCCAATAAAGTCTCACTGTGTTTTAAAAAAAAGTTATGAATTTTTTTGATCTATTATTAAAGCTAGTATTTTAATAAAGATATGCAATTAGGGGCGTAATAGGACACTTGTCCAATCCTTGTAATATCCCGAAACGACTGATGTGACTTGGGTGCCCAAAAGGCGAACAAAAGCATTATGTTCCGTTCCCACGACCTTTCACGTGATAGGGTCAACCACTATGGGGAGTGGATGTCCATCTTCTCGCCTTTTTTCATCTAAATTTTTCCCAACGGTAGGGCCACGACCTTTTCTCTTTGGTGGAGCTGCTGTATTGTTTTAAATAAGTGCATCATATAATTTAGTATGTTGTATGATAAGGTATAAATAGAAATAAATAAAGAATAAATTTTAAAATACCTAACTCGCAACTGGATGGGATCATAGTAGGATCCGGTGGATCTTGACCACCACCATCTCCGCCATGGTATGAAGCTACATTTGTTGATATCTTTAAACTAAATATGACCAATTTTGTTTGTTAGTATGAATATCATATATATATTATTTATGAATATATAGTTGTAATGACCACATAAAATTCCAAAACATCCACAACATAACAAATCCATAAATCGTTCAAAATTTCTGATATATAATTATTTAAATATAAAGTTTCTCTTACACAAATACAAGAACTAAGTACAATAATCACTGTCATCACCTAACAAATTTACATCTATTGGTGAGACAGGATTGATGTTATCATCATCACTAAGGTCAACAAGCAATTCATCCTCGTCATCTGCTTCTTCTGCGTCTTCGACTTCTTCTTCATCATCATTAATAAAATCATCGGTATCTTGAGTAGTCGAATAAGGTTAGCAACGATTCCTATGATTGTTGCTGATTGATTAGATTGTTGAACAACCAACTCCCCCGACCCTATTAAAACTCTATCCCGACCCCCGACCCTGTTAAAATCCTATCCCGACCCCCAACCCTATTAAAACCCTATCTCGACCCCGTCCCTATTAAAACTCTATCTCAACCACCGACCCTATAAAGACCATATCCAAACCCCTGACCCTAGAAGACCCTATCTCGACCATAAACAAACCCTATCCCAACCCCCGACCCTATAAACACCCTATCCCAACCATCGACCCTATTAAAACTATATCCCGACCCCCGACACTATAGAGAACCTATAGAGATCCTATCCCGACCCCCGACCCTATAAAGATCCTATCTCGACCCTTGACCCTATTAAAATCCTATCCCGACCCCCGATCCTATTTAAACTCTATCCCGACCCCCTGACCCTATAGAGAACCTATAAAGACCCTATCCCAACCCCAACTCTATAAAGATCCTATCCTGACCCCAACCCTAAAAACACCCTATCCCGACCCCGACCCTATTAAGACCCTATCTCGACCTTATAAAGACCATATATCGACCCCCGACTCTATAAATCTACAAAAAAATTGGCCAGCATCTCCCTTATACTAATGACCTAGCCATCTGTGAACAATTAAGAAAAACAATTCAAACAACACACAATACGTTTCTTCCTTATATCTCCGCCACACACAAATATTTCACTGAACCTACTTCACTAGTACATACAAGTTCATAACCTTTCGTTATCACCGCAGCAGAAAATATGTATCTCAGAACCTACTTCACTATGGATGAATATTTAGGATATTCAAACTCCTCTAATAATTGTAAATTATAACAATAATATTAAAACAAGAAATAACAAACATACATCTTGCAATTAACCATAAAAAAATAATAATCAAAATATTAATTTATAATATAACACTTCTATCTTATTTTTAGAAATCAAATTAATTAATTAATAATTTATCTAATTTCTAATTTAATAGTGATTTATTATTAATTAGTTTTATTTATTATTTAATTTAGCCCCTAACACCACTATCAAGACTCAAGTTCACATATTAAATACATACATATCCAATTTCAAATGTCAAATACACTTATACAAAACTTTTAATTAAAATGAATACACATATCAAGCTAAAAAATACACTCTCGGTAGACATAAATCTAAGTTTCTCCTTAAATTGATGAACACCCAAAAAAAATCAATATATGTATTGTTGACGCGGTTCTTCGCCAACAGGAAATTAAGAAAAGAAAAGAAAGGGATTAGTGCTTATGTTGAACCGAAATAGATATATGATCTTAGGAAATGAAATGGTGACTCAAAGTACGTTTTTTGAGTGGTTCAAAGGTTAAAATCCTTCTACTCCACTAGTCAGTATTATTGCCATGTACTGGATGTTTGATTACAGGGTATTTCTTACAATAGAGAATCCAACCCCTATAAACTCCCAAGGTCTCCATATTTATAGGAGAGTGCACCTGGGAGTTGGTAAGAAGGTCATCCCGTGACCTTCTTACCCATCATGTTAACTCTGTGACATTCATGATTAATTCCTAAACCTGACACATAAGTGTGGTCAAATCAATAGGTAAGGAGATAATGGGCCGCACGGCCCAACCCAGTCGTGGGTGTCTGAATACGCACTTTCCTACTGCATGTCCGAGAAGTCAGGGATATATCAAACACGTGATGTCTGATATATGCACGTTTACCTTGCGTGGCTGACTTTATAAAGGGTCATAGCCTCCAACTCTAGCTCGTACTACGAGCTGGATACTTAACTCGACCTTCGGCCTTCAGAGCCCGGACTCTGTCCTTAAGTTACCAGAGGCGAACCCTCAGGTTACCTTGAGCTAAGGAGGTATGATCTTATGATGGCAGCTCCGATTTTGGGGATGTCCACAAGATTATCATGATTAGGCCGCAGCTCAGCTCGCTAATCAGCCCGTGGGAAAATCAGGGCGTACATCTGCCCCCCAAGCCCCTGCTCGTGGCATACGACGTCGTATAAGGCCACAGTAGGGGCTTTTAGGCTTCCCCATGAACTCTTCACCTTCCACATTTTATGCAGGTGCCTGATACGTGGAACATCGTGGTTGGTGACGGTACGTCTTCCAAGAACCGCATTTAATGGCCTAGCCTATTCCCAGCCATCATTTCGTATTTCGCATGGAGGGCCTTGGATCCCACATCAGGGCCATCCAACGACCCTTTTTACGTGACCCTTCGCGTATATAAAAGGGGTGGCCACCCTATGCATGGGCCACCCTTTCATTTGAAATTTTTCAGAAACTCTCTCCTTCTTCTCTCTTCATCTCAGAAGAAAAAACCCTCTTCTTTGTGACTGCCATTTTCAGCGTTCAAGAAGCTCAGGCGTAAGGACTCCTTCAAGGCTTTGGAAACAAATACTCGAAAGAAGCTCCCACCTAGGCGACACCTTCATCCACCTCCCAACCAAACGCTCTATAAGTCTCCTAACCATGCGTGTTTTGAAAATATTTTTCACTATAGCTTAGGTAAATATTTACTGTAGCCACATGCAAGGGTTTACTGGTTTTTGTGGGTATGAAGGGTGAAAGCCTTTTAGGTTAGGGTATTTTTGCTGTAGGAAATCGTTTAGGAGTATGGTTTACAGGATGCATTTTCTGGGGAAAATTTCTGGGTAGGAGTTTTGGAATTTTAGGTGCAAAACCGGGTAGCTTAGGGGACATGCTTCACAGGCGGTTTTGGCCCTCTTTTCCTACTGAAACTTTCCCTCCAAGGCAAATTCTATCCTGACCCTCCTGACACACGAATTCTGAGTAATCGGGGATCTGTTGGGAGCACAGGCGCGTGTTCATTGAACCGCGTGGTCTCACTCTCCACGGGCTGGGCTTATCTCAGCACGTGCAAAGAACACTCCTTTTGACTCTTCCTTATGCTTAGGTCGCCTTTTCTGAAATCTTTTCTTTTGTTCGCTAGGCGACCAGATGGCATCGAAGAGGAACGCTCCAAAGAAGACCGTTGGAAGCTCAGCCTCCCAGCAAGACAAAGGAAAGGCGGTGATGACGGACTCCCCGATCCCCAACTTTGGCCCGGCAGTGGAGAAGGAGCTCGAGGTGGCTCCTAATACATTCTTCGAGGCGGAGAGGATCGTCTCAAAGATTACCGACCAGATGAAGATCAACAAGTTCCTCTCCCACAACATCGGGCTGGGGAGAGCGTTAGTGATTGCCCGACCTCCCACGAAAGGCGAGCGGAGCTGCGCGCCGCTCAACGAGGAATTCGCGGCCTGGAGTGGCGAGCATTTCAAGGCGGGGGCCTTCCTCCCGCTCGACCAGTATTTTCCTGACTTCCTAAATTATGTGAAGTTGGCCCCATTCCAGCTCCCCCCAACTCTTATCAGTTGTTGGCGGGGTTGAGATATTTATTTTTGAAGCACGAGTGGGAGGTCCCCACTCCTGCGGATATTTTGTATTTTTTCTGCCTCAAGGCCAGCCCGGATCAGCGGGGGCGAGGTGACAGGTTTTATTACTTGACTCAATTCCCCAACACGGCTGCGGTCATCGAGCTGCCCAGCCACCCCAACGACTTTAAAGATCAATTCTTCATGTCGACAGGGTTCAGAAACTGCGAGCTCCACTACTTCAATCGCCCTCGTAAGTGATTTCCATCCTTAGCTCGTAAGTTAAGTATCGTTTAGCTCCTCCTGTATCCCTTTCTGACTTAGATTAATCCTGCATCTATCTTCGTGAGGACAGAGAAATCTGTGACCCTCGGGACTCAATACGAGGCACTGGCGGGCTTGCCCCCAGTGAAAAGGACTACCGCGTGCTCGTGACAGACGAGACGATGGTTGCATGCAAGATGATTTTCCCAAATCAGACTCTGAACCTGAGGAGGCCCCGGGGGCTTCCCCCAGTCCGCGATACCAGGCCCATCATCGTGGAGGAGGTCGCGGGGAACGAAGATGAGGAGGACGAGGTTCCCCTTGTGAGAAACAAGAAGCGGGTGTTGGAGGTCGCCCAGGCATTGGGCGAGGAGCGGATTCTGTCCGGAGCAGCCGCGGGTCCTTCTGGCCAAGGTAACCCTTACTTGTTTAGGAGTTTAGATAGGGCCAATGCAAACCCTCGGCTAGCTAGGTTCAATCCTAGGCAGCTCGTCCATCGTCACCAAAGTAATCCGGACCTGAACACAACCCTGCTCCACTGTGTCGACCGGCTTGTGTTGGACTACCAAGATAGCCGGCCTAGGGGTACCGTAGTAGTAGATAACACCCTAGCCTTTAGGTCGATCCTATTCGAGGAGTATGGGACCAACCTTCAGTCATGGACATCACTCCGGAGGGGTGCCGTAGCTCCGGGGCTTAGGCAATATGTAGAAGAATCTAGCCCGAAACCGAAGTCAGATCCAGAACTTGCACCAGCTCGGGAGATAATCGACTTAGATTCTCCCGCGGGAGCTCCAGAGCCGATGGTCGTAACCATAGGTTCTTCTAGCCCGGGGGGTAGGATCCCTTTTAGTATACATATACTTTAATTTCTCTTTTTCCCCCTTTGTTTTTGTTTCTGTATGATTGATAACTCTTGTACTAACCATGTCTTTGTTTTGACAGAAGAGATGTCTCAGCCCGAAGAGAGCCTGCGAGGTGCGTTCGCCGAGGGGAACCCCCCAACTGGGGCCGCTAAGCCAAGAATGAAGAGGCTCCGGACGTCCAAGCACGCCGCCGGGACCCCCACCAAGTCTCCTGCAAAGGAGAAGGAGCAAGCCCCAGCTGCCCAAGTCGTGGGAGCGGTTCCTCCTGCTGCAGGGGGAAGCAACATGCCCCCACCACCTCCGCGAGCTCCGGCCGCCGCCCGGGACGCAGGAACGGAGCTCGAGGCTTCGATGATTGTACCCTCCGAGGTACGGATCCCAGTCAATCCCCAGGACCTGGAGAAGATCCCAGAGGCCTTCCGGGGAACGGTGTATGAGTTGGCGAACTACGCCGTCAGCCACATATACAAGTTCAATGAGATAATGAGCCCGGTGGGCGTGCTGGAGTCTTCACTGGGCATGACCCTAACGGTAAGCTGACTTTACCCTTTTATGGCTTTTAATTATTACACTTTGCCCTATTTTTTCTTTCTTCTCTTTTTTCTAAGGCAATTTCCTTTCCGCCTTCGCAGAGCGCCGTTGCCCTTCATCGGAGCATCGCCAAGACCAAAACTCAACTCGAGGATATGAGGAGCGAGCACCAGACTACTCTGCAAGCAGCTAAGGATGCCTTGGCGGCCTCGTAGGCCAAGTTGGAAAAAACCCGCCCAAAGGTTCAAGAGCTCGAGACCGCCCTTGCCACTGCGCTGACAGACCTAGATGCCACGAAGGCTGAGGCCAAGGCCGAGCGGAAAACTTCGGAAAAGGCCTTGGAAGACCTGTTCTACCATTGCTGGGCCTACAATCCAGATGCTGACTTCTCTTTCCTGTCGGCGAACCTCTGGGAGCACTTGCTGGTGAAGTTCCAAGCTCGCCTTGATAAAGAGGTGCCCTCAGAGGCCGGGGAAGGCTCCGGCGCAGCTGAGCAGGGCGAGACGACGACCTCCAAGGGGCCACCTGGCGGAGCTTAGGGCCTTCTTCTCTCGTGCCCTTTCTTTCAACATTTTTAACTCCCTTTTTTTTTTGTGTAACCTATGCATGAGGTGCTTCCACCTCGAGACAATTTAACTTAATTTTATTTTCAATTGATTCTTTCTTTTGCCCCTACGCATTTTGGTTACAATTTTTGAAAAAATCAGTTCGCGTTAATCTTTATCCATATCTCGAGCTCTTGATGAAGAACAATGATCAACAGATTTAAATCAACTTCTAAGTTTTATGACCCGGTTATATCCAGGAACTTAATTTGAAAACTTAGTTCGTGTTAACTTTTATCCATATCTCGAGCTCTTTAGGAAGAACAACGATCAATAGATTTAAATCAACTTCTAAGTTTTATGACCTGGTTATATCCAGGAACTTAATTTGAAAACTTAGTTCGCGTTAACTTTTATCCATATCTCGAGCTCTTTAGGAAGAACAATGATCAATAGATTTAAATCAACTTCTAAGTTTTATGACCCGGTTATATCCAGGAACTTAATTTGAAAACTTAGTTTGCGTTAACTTTTATCCATATCTCGAGCTCTTTAGGAAGAACAACGATCAACAGATTTAAATCAACTTCTAAGTTTTATGACCTGGTTATATCCAGGAACTTAATTTGAAAACTTAGTTCGTGTTAACTTTTATCCATATCTCGAGCTCTTTAGGAAGAACAACGATCAATAAATTTAAATCAACTTCTAAGTTTTATAACATGGTTAAATACAGGATAGGACTTATTTCGCGTTAATCCTTACCAATATCTCACGTTTTTTAAGAAAAACAATGATCAATCGATATGAATCAACTTCTAAGTCATTAAGGTGACCTGGTTATATCCAGGTACCATATGCCCCCCAAGTAACTGGGAAATGGTCTTTCGTGGTTACTTTAGATTACACTTGAAAACATGTACAAATATAAACAAAAAGCTGATTCTCATTGCTTAATACATAAAAAATGGCCTTCTAGGCCTTACAAGTGAATCATTGATAGTATTTCTTTAAATGGATGGTGTTCCAAGTCCGCGGGACTGCCCCTCCATCAAGCCGAGCTAACTTATAAGTTCCCTCCTTAATGACCTCGATGACTTAATATGGTCCTTCCCAGTTCGGTCCCAAGACTCCATCTTTGGGGTCCTTACCGGCTAAGAAGACTCTCCTTAGGACCAGGTCGCCAACGATAAAGGCACGCCTTTTGACTTTGGAGTTGAAATAGCGAATGATCTTTTGCTGATAATGTGCGAGCTGGAGTTGCGAATCTTCTCGCCTTTCATCAACTAGGTCAAGGGAATTGCACAGTAGCTCGTGGTTGCGGTCCTGGTCGTAACATTGGACCCTATGAGAAAGCACCTTAATCTCCACAGGGAGGACTGCCTCACTCCCAAAGGTTAGGGGAAAATGAGTATGACCCGTAGGAGTCCGATGCGAGGTCCGGTATGCCCATAGGACCTGGGGGAGCTGTTCTGGCCAGACCCCCTTCGCTTCATCTAATCTCTTCTTGAGGCTCGCCTTTAGAGTCTTGTTGACAGCTTCGACCTGGCCATTCGCCTGAGGATAGGCCACGGAGGAGAAACTTTTCACAATTCCGTACCTTTTTCACAAAACTCGGTGAATAGGTCGCTGTCGAACTGAGTGCCATTATCGGAAACGATCTTCTTGGGCAGGCCGAATCGGCAAACAATGCTTTTAACCACAAAGTCAAGCACTTTTTTGGACGTTATCGTCGCCAGAGGTTCTGCCTCAGCCCACTTCATAAAGTAGTCGATGGCTACCACGGCGTAACGGACCCCGCCTTTTCCAGTAGGGAGGGCGCCCACCAAATCGATCCCCCAAACAGCGAACGGCCATGGGGACGAGATCATCTTTAGCTCGACTGGAGGAGCTCGGGCAACCGCAGTGAATCGCTGGCACTTGTCGCATTTCTTCATGTATGAAATCGAGTCTTTCGACAGAGTTGGCCAGTAATATCCTTGTCTCAGGACCTTTAAGGCCAGGCTCTGCCCCCCAGTGTGGTCTCCTCAAAAACCCTCATGCACCTCCTGCAGGATGGCCTTTGCTTCGCCTGGAAGAACGCATCGCAGGAGAGGTAGGGAATACCCATGCCGGTATAACACTCCATCAACCATCGTATACCTCGGTGCTTGATACAGGACTCGCCGTGCATCATTACGCCCTTCAGGCAGCTTTCCCTCGACGAGATACTCAAGGATGGGGGTCATCTAGGTCGGCCTGGCATCGATCATCTCGACCTCCGTCCTGACATCTTCTATGCTTGGTTTTTCCAAGAATTCTATTGGTACTAACCCCAAGGTCTCCGTTTCCCCAGAGGTAGCGAGCTTGGAAAGAGCATCTGTGTTAGCGTTCTGCTCCCGAGGTATTTGTTCGATCGAGCCTCGCCTAAACGCGGACAGCTCACCTTTTACCTTTGCCAGATAGGCGGCCATCTTGGGTCCCCGTGCCTGATATTCGCCCAGAACCTGGTTTACCACGAGCTGGGAGTCACTGAAGCACTGGACGGAGCTCGCCTTCAACTCCTGGGCTATCCTCAGCCCGGCCAGCAAAGCTTTGTATTCGGCCTCGTTGTTGGAGGCCTTGAATCTGAATCTCAGTGCCAAGTGGAATTTATGTCCCTCGAGGGATATCAAAACGATTCCAGCCCCGGAGCCATTCTCATTGGACGAACCATCCACAAAGATCCTCCACGACGCTTGGGGTGAGTCTTCTGCGGGATCCTCCTGGAATCCCGTGCATTCTGCCATAAAATCGGCCAGGGCCAGACTTTTTATAGCAGTTCGCGGAGTGTACAAAATCTCGAACTGACTAAGTTCGATTTCCCACTTTAACAAACGTCCCTGTTATCCAGACTTCCGGATAGCGTTTAGATGGATAGCCTTCGGGAAGCAGAATTATTAAAGTCCTTCACGGAGAGTGACCAGTGGTCGTGGATGGACAGAAAGGCTTCGCCTCTCCCGTGTAGTGTCTAGCACACTCCTTCAAGCAACCGCGACCCGGAAGCTCGTTAGTTCTCCCGGACTCCCGAAGGGATGTCCTTCGGGGAAGGTCCTTCCAGGAGAAGCTCTTCAGGTTATCTTCGCGGATACGGTTCCGTGCTTCGCACGGAACAAGACCAAGTGGTCGAGTCACGGAAGAGGCATAGTTGGGATGATATTCACCTGACACAGGATCCCGCCTGACACGCCTGATAGGTCAAGGCCGCACACATCCCAACACGCCTAAAGGTGCCTTTTCGCCTACTGTTCCGCTGACTGTCTGGAAAAGGCGGCTGCCATTTGGTAGTTCCCATACTTTCATGTAATTATACCTGCGTAGAGTCTTGTAGCCATGCTACTACAGTAATTGTATCCCTTATTTATGGCTGGTGTAATTAAGACTCAGGGGACAGAGTAAAACCCTAATCAAAAACCCTAGCTATAAAAACCCCCTCATTTTACGATAGAGGGGACGGCAAACAAATTACATAGCAAGAACTCTGCTAAAATCTCTCTAGCTTCATCTTCTTCAAGAGAACCAGAGAGAAACACTGTGAGTTTGTGAGTTTCTTGTACACCAGCTGTTTAACTGTAATTCTCTACAAGTATAATAACATCGACTCGTGGACTAGGGCTCGTTAACGCCTGAACCACGTAAAAACACTGTTTGTTTATTTACATTCCTGCACTTCTACAGTTCTTATCTTTTCTTTATTCTGTTCGTATTCGTTTCCGAAAAACTCGGTAAACATTTTGGTGCTTTCATTGAGAGCTGTAGGAAGCTGTTAGTCAGCTCTTTTTCTATGTACGTTTTTTGTATTCACTCTGTGCTAAAAAGATGGTGACTACGAGAAAATCCGCGGTTGACAAAAATGCTAAGGTCAACCCCGATACTATGATGGAAGATGCGGTACAAAACGAACCCTCGGACTACCAAGGTGAAGACCCGACATCCCGCCAGGATCGGGTCAGTACTGAAGATACGACATACTTAGAAGACGAAGAAGAGTATGTCCAAGACGGTTACTACAAAGACGGCTGCTACTACGAGAAGGATCCAGAACTGGTCCAAGTAGCCGAAGAACTGGCGGTCACTAAGGCCAAGCTTGCTGAGCAGGAGCGCGTCTTCGAAAAAATGCAGCGCATGATGGAGCGCCTCCAAAGCAAGTTCGGAGATCTAGGCGACTCGGACGAGGACGCCTCTGTTTTAGGTGGTGCTGATGCCACCATGCCGGATCCAGCCGCTGCTGGACCATCCAAAGCCGCCCCTAACAAGGGCAAAGAAAAAGTTGGGGAGCCTGTGCGCACTAACGCCCCTGCACCTCCTAAAGGCGTGAATCACCAGGCCGACTGCCCCCCCCCCCCCGCGCGCGCAGAAGGTCTCTGGCGCTCCTAAGCCCAGACGTCCTTCAGCCCCAAGGGGGCACTCTGTGCCTAAAGGGCCCGGTGCTAAGGCACCCAGACCCAGGGGAAGGAACAACCGCCCCAGTGATTCCGTCAACCAGGACGGTCGGGCTGCGGACACGCACTCCGAAGATAGCTGGTCCACGGTGGACCTAAGGAGAAGGTTGGAGGCCAAGTATGAAAAGGCCAAAGGAGAAAAGGCCCGGCCTCGCGGAGATGACCTGCGAAATCATCTCAACGACAAGCTCCGGGGACGTGACCTCCCGGAGAGCGATACAAAGAGGCTCGAGGAACAGATCGCTGCCTTGACCAAGCTGGTCCGGAAGAAAAGTGGGGCCCTGTCAGACTCTGAGGAGGAAGACCCGGAACCATGTATTCGAAGGATCGCGGAAACGCCCCTCCCGGAGAACTTCAAAATGCCTCATATAGAATTATATGAGGGGAGGACAGACCCGCGCACCCATCTAGCTAAATACAACAAGATGATGCAAGTGGCGCGCGTCAGTGAGGATGCCAAATGCATGTGCTTCTCACTCACCCTTACCAAGTCCGCGGAGGACTGGTGGAAAAGATTAGCTCCCGGATCGATCCACAGTTGGAAGGAGCTACAGTCCGCATTCAGGAGGCAATTCATTGCTGCCCGTGACCACGACATGGAGGTTGGTTCCTTAACCAACATCAAGCAGCTACCCAATGAGAACCTCAAAGCTTTCATTCAAAGAATGATGGAAGCCGCTGCTAAGACCAAGGTCAGCGATGATATGAAGCTGATCGCCCATCAATCGGGGCTTACCGTCGGCTCCCTACTGTGGGGGGAAATGCAAAGGAGACGGGCAGAAACCCTGTCCGAATTCATGTCAAAAGCTCAAGGAATCATCAACCTTGAGGATGCCTACCAACAGGCCTTTGGAGTTCCCCTAGCTCCGACACCTTCCGTGACTGCGCCGAACTTTGCTTCGCAAGCTCCCGCACCAGCCCTCACGCTTCCAGGAGCCCAGTTCACTCCAAGCGTGTATGGGCCTTCCGCGTCTACTCAGACGCCGAGTCAAACCCATTTCTCTGGGTACGGAGCTGTACAAACCGAATGTAGTATTGCTCCTGGCCCACCGCAGCCGCAAGCGGAAGGCCCAGAATGAAATCTGAGCCAATCGCGGAATAAACGAGGCGGAAGAAACTCCAACCGGGGAGACCAGTCAAAGAAACCCCGGAAGGACTATGAACCCAACTTCACGGAGTACACCAGTTTGATAGATTCACGAGAGAATGTCTATCGGGCGACCTGTAATATGGTCAACTACAGGAAACCCCCGAAAGTGTCTCACGAAGGAAGGCGTCTGTGAGACTCCAATAAGAGGTGTGAGTTCCACGGAGACGTGGGGCACACCACAAACGAATTCCTTCAGCTGAAGGATGAGATCGAGTCCCTGGCAAGAGCGGGACACCTCGGTCAATGGGTGAGGATACCCATAATCTATCCCGGACAGGGAGTAGTTCACGGAGCTGCATATTCCCCGGGACAGAGGGGGACCGCTAGCGCTCCTGGAGCCGGTCACCCCCAAGCTCCTGGGTCTCAGTTCCCAGCGCTTCCTGCTCCAACCTCTCCGGCACCCATTTCCTTGTTGGCTCCAGGACCTGGCAACCCATATCCGCCCGGCCTTGCTCCGCCACCCGTTGACGGACATGTAGCCACCATTTCCGGAGGACCGCACCTTGCCGGAAGCACACGCAACTCCCAGAAAAGGTACTTGAGGGAGTTAGAACACACCGGGGAGATGTGCGCCTTGGTTCAATCACCTGCTCAACGTCCCCGAATGATGGACCTTCCCATCACCTTCACGGAAGACGACGCCCGACATGTGCACTTCCCCCACAACGATCCCCTGGTGGTGGAAGCCCAGATTGCCAATAAGAAGGTCTCGCGGATCTTGGTCGATAACGGAAGCTCCGTAAACATCCTCTTCAAAGCTGCCTTCCATGCGATCGGATTAACCGAGACAGACCTGACCCCATGCCCCATCCAGCTTCAAGGGTTCAATGGGGATGCACTCATGCCATTAGGCAAAATTCAACTTCCAGTCACCCTCAGAGGAGAAAGCGACGCTTGTGCCTTCAAGCACTGCACATTCGTGGTGGTCGACTGCCCCACGGCGTATAATGCCATCCTAGGCCGACCGGTCCTAATAGATTGTGGGGCCATAACCTCGATACGCCACTTATGCTTGAAGTTTCCATGCGACGATGGGCGTATTGGCACCCTCCGAGGAGACCAACGAAGTGCACGAAGCTGTTATAACGTCTCCGTCCGATCCGTCTACACGGTCCAGGAGACGGTTGCTGCCGTTCCTTTGGCGGAAGAATTACTAGAAACTAGGGGTGCTCAAGGGGCATGCTTTGACGAACTCGACCCTAGATTGGGGGTCGAAAGAGCGATAGAACCGATGGAGGAAGTCGAAGAGGTGATCCTCAATCCGGGAGATCCCACCAAAGTCATTCAGGTGGGGAAAAACCTTCCGTCGGCCATTCGAGAAAAGATCGTGGCCACTGTGAAGAATAATCAGGATATCCTGGCATGGTGCCACGTTGATATGACGGGGATTAATCCTAATGTTGCGTGCCACGCACTCAACATAGACCCATCTGCAACCCCAGTTCGCCAAAAGAGGAGGTCGTTAGACCCAGTGAGGGCCGAAGCAGTCAAAGCTGAAGTGGACAAGCTGATGTCCATAGGCTTTCTCCAGGAGTCACACTATCCCGTGTGGTTGGCCAACCCAGTTCTGATCCCGAAACCCAATGGGTCCTGGAGAATGTGCATTGACTTCACGGACCTAAACAAAGCTTGCCCGAAAGATTGTTTCCCTCTTCCGCGAATCGATCAGATGGTAGACGCTACTTCCGGGTATGAACTCTTATCCTTCATGGATGCGTACTCCGGGTACAACCAGATCAAGATGCATGTCGCGGACCAGGAACACACCAGCTTCCTCATGGACAAGGGTGTCTACTGTTACGTGGTCATGCCATTCGGTTTGAAGAATGCTGGGGCGACGTACCAGCGTCTAGTAAACAAGATGTTCAAGGACCAGCTAGGGAGGAACATGGAGGTGTACGTAGACGACATGTTGGTAAAGTCCAAGACCTCCGGGGACCACAGTGACGACCTTGAGGAAGCTTTCGCCGTGATCCGAAAGTATGGAATGAAACTGAATCCGAAGAAATGTACTTTCGGGGTCTCGTCGGGGAAGTTCCTCGGTTTCATTGTCAGCTCCCGCGGAGTGGAGGCCAACCCTGAGAAAATCAAGGCGTTCATAGATATGCCTTCTCCCCGGAAGCATAAGGATGTCCAAAGCGTTACCGGAAGGATAGCTGCTCTCAGCCGCTTCGTATCTAAGGCCACTGACAAGTGTGTCCCCTTCTTCAATGTGTTGCGAGGAAACAAGAGGTTCGAGTGGACCCCCGAATGCGAAGCAGCCTTCCAACACCTCAAGGAACATCTAACCCGAGCTCCCATTCTGTCCAAACCTGTCGAAGGGGAGGCGTTGTTCTTGTACTTAGCTGTGACAAAACACGTCGTTAGTGCCGCACTCGTCCGGGAAGACGGCTGTATCCAGCTCCCTGTGTATTACATAAGCAAGAGGTTACTGGACGCCGAGTCCAGATATTCAATGATTGAGAAACCCTCCCTCTGCTTGCTAATCGCTTCGCGGAAGCTAAGGCCCTATTTCCAGGCGCACACCATCAGAGTACTCACCAACCACCCTCTCCGACAAGTCTTGCAGAAGCCCGAGTCTTCTGGCAGATTGCTTAAATGGGCCATGGAACTGAGCCAGTTTGACATCCACTACCAGCCACGTGTTTCCATAAAAGGACAAGCTCTCGCGGACTTTATTGTGGAATGCTCGGGAATGAATGACCTCCCGGAAGATCCTTTCCCGGAACTTCCCACATGGAAGGTCTATGTAGACGGAGCCTCAAATGAAAAAGGAGCTGGAGCAGGGGTCATCCTAGTATCTCCCCAAGGACATAAGCTCCAGAGCGCCATCCGTTTCGCGTTCCCAGCATCCAACAACGAGGCAGAACACGAAGCCATGCTAGCTGGATTGCAACTAGCCAGAGAAGTCGGAGCCCAAAAAATCGAGGTATACAGCGACTCTCTACTTGTGGTAAACCAAATATCCGGGGAATACCAGACGAAAGGCGAAAAAATGGCTGCCTACGTGTCTCTCTCCCGCGGCCTCCTGCAGCATTTCAAAGGCTACCAAATCCGCCAGGTCCCCCGGGACCATAACTCACTCGCGGACACACTGGCCAAGCTTGCAACAGACCCGGAGATCGAACAATATGGCCTAGTGCCCATCGGGCACCTAGAAGCGCCTAGTACCGAGACACAGAGGGTAAATGCCATCATCGACCATTCCCATTCCTGGATAGGACCCATCCTCAGATTTCTCACCACTGGAGAGCTCCCCACTGATAAAGCTGACGCAAGAAAGCTCCAGTATCAAGCTCCCCGATACGTGGTTATGGATGGAAAGCTTTACCGCAGGGGGTTGTCCATACCCTTCCTTAGGTGTGTTGCCGGAACCGAAATCAGCGCCATCATCCATGAGATTCACGGAGGCTTCTGTGGCGACCATACCTCCGGGCTGAGCCTCTCCAAAAAGATCCTTCAACAAGGATACTTCTGGCCCACCATGAAGAAGGATTGTGTGGATTATGTCAGAAAATGTGAGCAGTGCCAGAGGTACGCCAAGGTTCCGCGAGCGCCGCCTACAGAAATTACCTTAATGACCAGCCCCTGGCCGTTCGCCGTTTGGGGCATTGACCTAGTAGGTTCCCTTCCGACTGGAAGGGGTGGAGTGAAGTATGCCATAGTCGCGGTAGACTACTTCACCAAATGGGCTGAAGCTGAACCTATGAACACGGTCACGTCTAAGAAAGCACTGGACTTTGTCATCAGGAATATAGTGTGTCGTTTTGGGCTTCCACGAAAAATTGTGTCCGACAACGGGAAGCAGTTTGATAGTGAACATTTCACGGACTTTTGTGCTTCGCATGGAATCATCAAAAGCTTTTCCGCAGTCGCCAGACCTCAAGCTAATGGGCAACTGGAAGCAGTAAACAAAATCTTAAAGACCACGTTGAAGAAGAAACTCCAAGCATGCAAGGCTCACTGGCCGGAAGAGCTTCCGCGAGTACTTTGGGCCTATCGCACGACAGAGAGGACTTCGACGGGGCACACACCTTATTCCATGACCTTCGGTTGCGAGGCCGTCATCCCAGTAGAAACTATGATCCCATCTCACAGGCAGGACACCTACGACCCTACCCGGAACCACGCCCTTCTCCAGGAGTCCCTGGACATGATCGAAGAGCTCCGGGAGTAGTCACAGGTCCAACTCAAAATGTACCAAGGCAAGATAGCCCGACACTTCAACACAAGAGTCAAGAGCCGTACATTCGAAGTTGGGGACCTTGTCCTACGGAGAGTATTTCCTGCTACGCAGGACCCGGGAGTGGGAGTCCTCGGACCCAACTGGGAAGGCCCTTATGAAGTACAAGAAAAAGTGGGCCATGGGACGTATCACTTAAAGAGACTCGACGGATCTAAAGTCCCACGCGCCTGGAACGCGGAGCACCTCCGCCGTTACTATCAGTAGGCCCCGGACTATCTAGTCGGAAGTCCTTGGTGAACGTAGCAAAAGTGTAAAATGTGGAAATAATCCTCCCTGCTGTAAAACACGTGCCTAACAGGCTAATTTAATGAAACACGGAGAGATTCACTCCGCTTTTACTGCATTTTTTATCCCTGTGTTCAAAGCTGCGTTTTAACAAGTGACCACGCGGTCCGGAGACCTCCGGACCCCACGCTCACTTGGGGGGGTATACATGGCTAAGGCATAGCCATACGCCCCTTGAACAAAACATACACAGAACACCACTTATGTGCTAGCATTGCGTTTGAAATTTTTAAATTGTTAAGCTTAGGTCAATTTGTTGCCATGAACATGCTTGCATTACGTGTCATGTGTGCATTATGTGTTTATGTGAAAATTGCCATTGAAATGTCTACCATTATGCATCATGAAAATTATCTCCTGTGTAGCCCAGCGATGAACAGGACTGGGGGTTGGGGCACATTCAGAGAGCTACGCCGAAACACCCTCAACTTCCGGGCAAGTCCTTCAAAAAATACTCCGCGACCGCTGTAGAGCTTTGCTTCGCAAGCTCCAGCTCCGGGTCCCGCAAGGCAAAAGATGGCTAGATCCGCGACCGTTGTAAGCCTTGCTTCGTAGGCTTCAGCTCCGGATCTCACAAAATAATGCATGGCGAGCTCCTCGACCACTGCAAGCTTCAGCTCCAGGAGCGGATATGGTCGATCCCCCATTCACAGCAGGCCTTGCTTCGCAAAGCCCCTGCTCCGGGATCGCACATGGTGGGCGTGGCAATTTCCCCGACCGCAACGAGCCTTGCCTCGCAGGGCTCCATGCCAGGTCCCTGAAGTCAGCCACCATGACGTTCGCAACGACAGTTAGTTTTGCTTCGCAAAGATCTAGCCTTAAGTCTAGCGACGCTCACCAAAAGAACTCCCGTTCCAGCACCACGGAACGGCGCACCTTAGCAATCCCAGCGAACAGTATAACTACAGGTCCCGGGATTGGCTATTTGCCTTAGGAAAGCTGAAATACGGTGAAAGGAGTGTGGCCGTTGGAACCAGGAAACCTTCGTAACCTAGAAACTACATGGGAAAAGACATCAGCCGTTAGAGCTTCAAGTTGGAAGTGCATAGGTTCTGGCCGTTGGAACCAAAACCTCATGCGCCCCTACAGCAGTTTCTACCGTATAAAAGTCTACCCTAAACGCAAAGTTAAACAAAGAACTCGGCAGAAAAGAAAGGAGAATGCTATAATTATGGCAAATATGTCTGCAATGAGAAAAGAGTACAGGGAGCTTCGCCCCAAAGAAAAACACAAATGAAAAATAATAATCAGCAAAGAATATTTTTCACGGAAAATAAGATCCCTTCAAGCACTGGGGGTGGCAGTGGCATCCTCGACTGGGGTCTCGGAGACAACAGTTTCAACTAGGGCTAGCGGAGCCAGCTCATTGGAAGATGGAACGTCATCAGTGGCAAGTTCAGAGGTCCCTGCCTCTTCAAGGACTTCTGCCTCAGGGGCTCCAGCAGGCTCGTCAATGTTGTAAGTTTGGACGTACACCTCTGGGCCTTGATCCCACACCTGTAGCTTCTCCCTCATGGGGTCGGCATCCTCTCCCAGATAGCCTAGTACCTCCGGGTTCACTTTCCAGAGTTGATGCATGAGGACCACATGCGATATATTAATCGTCCTGTTCAGTACCACCTCGGCATCGTCCTTCTCCTTCAAGCGCTCCGCCTCGGAGGTTGCTAGCTTTGCCTCCGCGACAGCTAATTGAGCCCTCAGTTTTTCCATCTCGGCCTTGGAGGCATCCCGCTCTCCCTTAAGAGAATCAATCTCCTTGCGCTGCTCCTTATTTTGGTTCAGCACGGATTGCTTCTCGGTCACATGCCCCCTGGCAGTGAATTGCAAGGCTCCGATCTCTTTATCCTTCTCGGCGAGCCCCAACTCCAGCATAGACATGAGATCCCTGCTCCTCTTATGAAGTTGCTCCTCCTCGTGCAGCTTATTCTGAAGAGTGGAATATTCCTCTTGCTGCTTAAGGAGGAGATCATTTTTCGATTGCAAGCGGGCTTCCAAGGTATCCTTCTCCACCCTGGCTATGGACAGCTCTTCCCGGAGCTTGGAGTTTTCGGCCTTCAAGTCATCCGACCGCTGTTTGAACTCATTCTCTGCGCTGGCCCGGTACTCTCGATATTTGGCAAGATATTCTTGTCCGCCTCTTCCTCAGCTGTGCGCCGGGCCCGGTCAGTCTTCTCCGAAGCCTCCCCCCTTAGGCTCTCGACCTGTTGGGTTAGTTTCTGCTTCTCCGCCTCCAAGGCCTGGCGAGCCACCTGGCTCTCCTCCAGCTGAACCAGAACTGCACCCACCTCCCGGAACAAGCGTTCCGCGATGAGAGAGGCCTGCAAGGAAAGACAACAGAATAAGTTAAGCAGAACCAAATGCACTAAGACAGATTATCCCAAAACACAACAACTGACGGCTTACCCCGGACAGTTGCTGCTTCACGGCATGTGTCAGCAACAGCGGATCCTTACTGCTACTGATGGCCCATTTCTCAGAATTGAGCTCGCACAAGCTCAGGGCCATGTCCTCCATCATCTCCGCTCCGAACGGCGCCAATGCACGTCCGAGCCTAGGCACCAGCCTCTTCTCCAAGGCTGGGCCATCCAAAACCGCTCCAGCCGGGTGAAGGGATCTCACCCCCTCGGCCAGCTCAGCTCTCTTCACGGCAGACAAGTTGTCTGCCCTTCCCTGAGTAACAGCCTTCTCGACCTCCAACCGCCTCTTCAAAAAATTATCGGCCCGTCTTACACCCTCCAGGAGGGTAGCGGGGAAACGGGTTGGTTTCTGAGGGAAGTGGAACTTCGGGCCAGGCAGAGGAAGGTTTGTTTGCTGAGAAGAAGGAGACCCCGAAAGGGTGGACTCCCTTTGGGCTGGAGGAGGAGGAAGACGGGGTATTAGGGACGGTAGCGAAGACACTACCGCCCCGGTCTGTTGTTGCAGCTGATATTGCTATTGATCTTGCTGCTGTTGTGGCGGTGTTAGTTGCCTGTGTTGTTGTTGTTGTTGTTGTTGTTGTTGTTGCTGTTGGGGTTGTTTTTGCTGCTGAGTGGGGGTAGTCTGGTGGTGACTGCACGCAGTCCGGAGATCTCCATCACCTCCAGGTGGAGAATGTCTAAGGCGTTTTCTCTTGTCGCCCTCAGCCTCCCCTCCGGGGCGTTTGCTCACCCCGGCCTTCTTCGCGGGGAACACAAGACCTTCCCCATCGCTGCTGCTACTCGAGACCATCATGGTCTCGGAAGGCCCATCGGCAGGAGACTTCTCTACCCCCGGAGACACTTGCGCTTCGCCACTTTTCTTCTTGGGAGTGGCAGCTTTACCTCCCCTACCAGCTTTGGCCTTTCGCCCTTTCCCCTTGGACGGGTCGTGGCTAGTGGCAGCCTTCTTAATAAGCGAGGTAGCTCTCCCCAACATTTTTGCTTCGGGATGTTCTGCAAGAAACGTACGAAACAAGGTTAACGAACCAGCAAGCAATGTGAAAGAAGATAAGCAGAAGACAAGGCAATCAACAACATAAAATCACAAGCAAGTCCGCCAGCAGAGAACAAGGAATAAAAAAGAGAGACGTTTGAGAGGGACGACCATGCACGAGAAACGTGGATGGCCTTCCCCGAGCGAAACCAGACACCGCTTCCTGCTCCAGGAAGCTCCCGTACTCCTTGAAGTCCGGGAATGACATGCTGAGGGAAGAAGGGTCAACCATGGTGACACCTTCTTGCAGACTACCGTCATCCAAACATCCGAGGAGCTCATCTACCCTATCGCAATATCTGTCAAAGGGTATCCTACGCGGATCTAGCCTAAGGAAGCGAGGATCGAACCCCATCTGAGAGGTCCGGGAAACCTCAGATAGGCTGGGGGTGTGAATCAATCGAAAGCTAGCCTTACCTATCCCGGAGGTGCCAGCTCCCGGAGTCCCTTCATTGGGGTAAGCCGCGGCGTAGCGAGCCTCAATCTCTTCTTCCTCCGACTGGGGGTCGGGGAACCTCTCCGCCCAACTGGGGGACAAATTATTCTCGTCCTGGAGTGCCTGGCAGATCACCTTGGACAGTTCCAGGGCAATCTGCTCCCGGACGTCAGCGAACACCTGACTTTGCCCCTGCCACTCACTGGCCCAATATTTTGGAAGGAGGCGAGTAGCCCATACTCTCTCAGAGATTCGGTGGTCACAAGTCCTTCCACCTTCAGCTCTTCCTCCGAGAGCCCCTCGTAGAATTGCGACCTCCTTATCATCTCCGCACAGCGAGGCGTCCACAGGATGGCTTCTGCAAAATTCAGGCATGAGTATTAGAGATCCTCCCGAAAGGCAAACCAAACGTAAAGAAACAAAGTTAAAAAGGAGAGGAAGGAGCACTTACCAGGGACTTTGAAGTCCAAAGATAGGGCTGGCACCCTCTTCAGTGGGAAGCCAGTCGTCAGGAACCAGTACTCCCGGAGATCTGGAACCCTCGTGGTGTGACAGGTGGGACACATCACGTCCGGGTGCCTCTCCAGCCTGTAAAATCCCACCTTGTCTGGATGGCCTCTCATGGGCTGAGACTTCAACCCGTAGAAGTACAGCACCTCCTCCGGGGTAGGAGCCTCCAGGTCCCGGGACTTGCAGAAGATGTACCACCCCGCTAGGAGCTTGTAGCTGGGGGGAATCAACTGGAAGGGGGCAATCCCCACCTTCACACAGAAATTGGCAAAGTAACTTATTAGGGGCAAGTGCACCCCACACACTATGTGTGCCCAGCTCCAGGCACCAAAACCCTCGTGACTCTGACTAGCAGACTCACCCAGCACCGACAGACGGTGCCACATCAGGCCTGGGATGTTCTTCAGGCCTGCCTCTGAGGAGTACAGCTCCAGCATGCCGTAGTTCCTGAACAGGTTCGGCTTCTGGTCCATCTCCCAGATTGAGCTGTTGGTGGTCGGTGGGCTAGCCGCGACTACTTTAGTCTTTCCTTTCCCCTTTGCGCCGGCGACAGGGGAACCTTTCTCCTGGGAAGAATCAGCCTCTACCGCAACGATGAGTTGTTCCTTTGAGATGTTCGTCACTGAACAAAAGAAACAAAGAAGAAAACACTCTAAGCAGTCAGCACCCTTGTCATACCCTAACGGTATCAAAGGCGTCGGGGAGACCCTCCCCGAAAACTGCTTGGAGAGGCTCCCACCGAGCTTGCCAAGGGGTTGGCACCATGCCACCCGAAGGACAGCAAGGAACCAAACTCAGACTCCGAGCCTAAGCCCGCCGAGAGAAGTGTTTTTCCAGAGAAAGACACCCTAACGGCGTTCACGCTTATGCCCTAAAACAGCAAACCAAAACAGCGCAAGCAAGACGAGGAACAACTTTCCAAACGAAAATCATCAAAGCATGCAAAAAGATCACTTATTGGCTCGCATCAGTCACATGCCTATCAAAGCCCTATTCACGCATGCATAAAGATGACACCGGCAGAAAACTCAACCCTAACAACTACCAACAATCTGAGGTTTAGAAGGAAATTTCAAAGTAAAAATGCTTACTGGTATTCAGATATTTGAAGGTTGAGGGAGTGACCGGATCACTGCACCCCACGAACACGTGAAGTGAAAGCTGCAAAGACAGGCAACGATTCAAACCTGGAACCTCGGCGAACAAACCTACTACCAAAATGGAAGAAAAGTTTCTGGATTCCTTACCAAAAGAAGTGGCGAATTCGAAGGAAAGGAAGCTTGGAGGCTTGAGAGTTCGAAGATGTGGGAATCTGAGAATCTGAAAGCTCGAGAATTTGAAAGCATAAAGAGGAAGAAAGGTCCGTTCCCTCATTTTTATAGCAGGAAAGAAGTCGTTTCAAATTCCTCAAATGGACGGTCCCGATCTTCCCATTCTGTGTGCATCAGATCCAACGGCTGGGGGTAAAGGGCCGGTCCTATTTATGGCTCCTCGGATAGGAATAAAGTATTTATTTCCCATCATTGCACCATCTCGGGCCCAGCGTACCATTAAATACCGTCAAATCACCACTCAGACGCCTGACGCACTCGAACTCAGCCAATCACCTCACGCGCACGTCTCGGTCGCAAAACCAGTCCCTGCATGATGCGTGGCCCTTGCCATACTTGAGATCAAACAGAAGAAACTTCCTTCTTTTTTCATACTAACACTCAGATGGGAAAAAGGAACTCTTCCAGGAACACAGGACGTGACCCCTCGTCTAATCTAGAGACCTGACTACCCGGAGGACTGTACAAGCTCCCGGACCTCTCAAGCTCCGTGACCTTGGGGGGTAAATGTTATCCAGACTTCCGGATAGCATTTAGATGGATAGCCTTCGGGAAGCAGAATTATTAAAGTCCTTCACGGAGAGTGACCAGTGGTCGCGGATGGACAGAAAGGCTTCGCCTCTCCCGTGTAGTGTCTAGCACACTCCTTCAAGCAACCGCGACCCGGAAGCTCGTTAGTTCTCCCGGACTCCCGAAGGGATGTCCTTCGGGGAAGGTCCTTCCAGGAGAAGCTCTTCAGATTATCTTCGCGAATACGGTTCCGTGCTTCGCATGGAACAAGACCAAGTGGTCGAGTCACGGAGGAGGCATAGTTGGGATGATATTCACCTGACACAGGATCCCGCCTGACACGCCTGACAGGTCAAGGCTGCACACATCCCAGCACGCCTAAAGGTGCCTTTTCGCCTACTGTTCCGCTGACTGTCTGGAAAAGGCGGCTGCCATTTGGTAGTTCCCATACTTTCATGTAATTATACCTGCGTAGAGTCTTGTATCCATGCTACTACAGTAATTGTATCCCTTATTTATGGCTGGTGTAATTAAGACTCAGGGGACAGAGTAAAACCCTAATAAAAAACCCTAGCTATAAAAACCCCCTCATTTTACGATAGAGGGGACGGCAAACAAATTACATAGCAAGAACTCTGCTAAAATCTCTCTAGCTTCATCTTCTTCAAGAGAACCAGAGAGAAACACTATGAGTTTGTGAGTTTCTTGTACACCAGCTGTTTAACTGTAATTCTCTACAAGTATAATAACATCGACTCGTGGACTAGGGCTCGTTAACGCCTGAACCACGTAAAAACACTGTTTGTTTATTTACATTCCTGCACTTCTACAGTTCTTATCTTTTCTTTATTCCGTTCGTATTCGTTTCCGAAAAACTCGGTAAGCAGTCCCGATGCTTCAGGTTTTTGCAAAACCTGCCTTAAAGGCTGATCGGTCATGACGTGTATCGAGTGGGACTGGAAGTACGGCCTGAGCTTTCGCAAGTCCGTGATAAGGCAGAACGCCAATTTCTCCATCAACGGGTACCGGGATTCAGCCCCGAGAAGTCTCTTGCTGATGTAGTAGACTGGTCTCTGAACTCGGTCTTCTTCCCGGACCAAGACGGCACTGGCTACATCCTCAGTGACAGCCAGGTAGAGAAAAAGAGGCTCTCCTGCTTTTGGTTTGGATAGTACGGGCGGCTCGACCAGATGTGCCTTTAGGTCAAGGAATGCGCTTTCGCACTCTTCTGTCCATTCGAACTTCTTGTTTCCTCGGAGCAGGTTGTAGAATGGCAAACACTTATCGGTGGACTTGGAAATAAACCGATTGAGGGATGCCACTCTTCCTGTCAGGCCTTGGAAATCTTTTCGCGACCTGGGCGAGGGAAGCTCGAGCAGTGATCTGATCTTGTTGGGGTTTGCCTCGATTCCTCGGGTATTGACAATGAACCCCAGGAATTTCCCTAACGCGACTCCAAAAGTGCACTTCTGTGGATTAAGCCTCATGCCATACTCCCGTAGTATCCTAAAACATTCTTCCAGGTCGGAAACATGGTTATCGGCAGTCTTTGACTTAACTAGCATGTCATCAACGTACACTTCCATGTTTCTTCCGATCTGATCTGCGAACATCCTATTTACTAACCTTTGGTAGGTAGCTCCGGCATTCTTCAGCCCGAATGACATGACCTTGTAACAATAAACGTTAGTCGGGGTCATGAAACTGGTGTGCTCCTGATCCGCCAGATTCATGGCGATCTGATTGTAACCCGAGTACGCGTCCATAAATGACATGAGCTCGTGCCCTGCCGTGGCATCTACCAACTGGTCAATCCTTGGCAGTGGAAAACAATCCTTGGGGCAGGCTTTATTCAGGTCGGAGAAGTCTATGCAGGTCCGCCATTTTCCGTTGGGCTTCGGGACCAGCACGGGGTTGGCGACCCATATTGGAAACTTGGCTTCACGAATAAAGCCACATTTTTTGAGCCGGGCTATCTCTTCCTCCAAGGCTTCAGCCCGGGTTGTTCCTAGGCGTCTTTGCTTCTGGGACTTGGCGGGAATGCTTTTATCCAAATGAAGTGTATGCATGATGACACTCGGGCTGATTCCCACCATGTCCTCATGGGACCACGCAAACACGTCCAGGTTATCCCGCAGAAATCTGATCAGCTCCGCCTTCCTCTTGCTGCAGAGGTTTTTCCCGAGCTTGACCATCCGTGATGGATGCTGCGGATCAATGTTCACTTCCTCGAGCTCCTCAATAGCCTGAAGCTCGGATCTGTCCTCGCCTATTCGGGGGTCAATATCCTCACTTAAGACGACATTTTCCCCTTCGGCGCTTTGAGGTTTTTCAATCTCAGGATCAGCTAAGGGTTCCTGAGATTCCTCTTCACCACCTTGAATGGCCATTGCCAGCTGCCCGGGTTTAGATTTTCCCTTCATAGAAATGTTGTAGCATTCCCTGGCAGCGAGCTGATCACCACGGACAGTGCATATTCCCGTGGAAGTAGGGAATTTCATCGCGAGGTGGCGAATGGAAGTGACGGCCTCAAATGCCATGAGTGTAAGCCGTCCCAAAATTGCGCTGTACGCAGCGGTGCAGTCAATGACAACGAACTCGAGGAGTTTCGAGACTGTTCGAAGTCCTTCTCCCAGGGTGATCACCAGCTCAATCGTCCCTATGGCCGATCCTTCTCCCGAAAAACCATACAACATCATGGAGGTTGCCTTCAGCTCGGCGACGGTCAAACCCATCTTCTCTAACGTGGATCGGAATAGGAGGTTCACCGAGCTCCCGTTGTCGATCAGCACCCTCCTCACTCTCTGATTGGCGAGCTGAACTACCACGACCAAAGGGTCATTGTGAGGGAACTAGACATGGCCCGCATCTTCCTCCATAAAAATGATCGGTTGCTTCTCCAATCGCTGCTGCTTTGGCAGGCGCTGCTCCGGGACGAACTCTACTCCGTTATAAGCCTTCAGTTCGTTCACGTATCTCTTCTGGGCGCCCCTGCTCGTGCCGGCCATATGCGGACCTCTAGAGATGGTGGATATCTCTCCTCCTATCACGGGAGGAGGTACATCCTGATCTACCCAAGACCCGGGCTGACTGGTTGGGACTTCTGGAACAGGTCGACTTGCTGGAACCCTGTTCCGCGCGTACTGAGCCAAAGGACCGGCTCGGATGAGAGTCTCGATTTCATCTTTTAAAAGCCTATAATCATCAGTATTGTGGCCAACATCGTTATGAAAACGGCAAAACTTGGAGGTGTCTCTCTTCCCCTTTTGGTGCTTCAACGGCTCAGGCCTCTTCCAGGGGAGGCGAGTAGAATTAGCTAGGAAAATATTCTCCCTAGACTGGGTGAGCTCTGTGTAAGTAGCGTAGACTGGCTTAAACTTGTCTACGGACTTATTCTTCTTTTGGCCGTGCTGGCTGCCTTCACCATTCCCCTTTCTTTTGCCTCCACCGAGCTGGTTGTTCTGTGTGACGTTTTGGGTCGCTGCCACGACCTCCGTCCCTACACCAGCGGGCTGATCAAGGACCTGGCTGGTTCCTGCAGCTGAGGCTTCGGCTTCCTCTAAGTTTATCCATTCCTGGGCCTTGTTAAGGAATTCGTTAACCGAGCTGACTCCCTTTCTTTGTATGTCTTTCCAGAGATCCCCTCCGACGAGGATTCCATTTCTCATGGCCATGAGCTTGGAGCTATCATCCGCGTCTCTGGCCCGAGCAGCGACGTTCGCAAATCTGCTCAGGTAGGCCTTCAAAGTTTCGCCGGGCTGTTGCCTCACGTTAGCCAAAGAGTCGGCCTGAACGCGGGCAGCCTGGGAGGCTCGGAATGCCCTTTTGAAATCTCTCGAAAAAGTCTTCCAGGAGCTGATTGACTGTCTTTTACCTTGCTTGAACCACTGCCTGGCAGGTCCAGTCAGTGTGGAAGGAAAGATTAGACACCTCAGCTCGGGGCCAATGTTGTGGGCCATCATCAGGGTGTTAAACATCCCTAGGTGATCCGACGGGTCTCCGTCTCCATTGAACTTAGACCATAGCGGCATACGGAAACCAGGTGGGTAAGCCGTTGCTGCTATGCTGGGGGCAAAGAGCTTCATCTCGTCCCCAGAATCATATTCATCTTTTTCTTTTTCTGACAGGAGCTTCCTCATCAGCTCCTCCATCTGGGCCAGGTGCTCGAGGGTTTGGTCCTGATGTCCTTGGTTATTTCGGGGCTGTTCAACAGCTCCGGATCCATTGTACATATTTGGTGGGTTATTTCCCCTCCTATCTTGAGATAGGTTATTTGGGGCATTCCCTCCGATACGTACTTCGGACAGGGCCCCCCCTGAGCGAGCATGGCTGTCTCCTCCTACATGCTCCCCTCTATGGGAGTTAAGGCGATCCCGCAGATCGCCTCCCCGGGTGGCTTGTGGGCTTTGTGCCGAACTTAGGCGCTAACGCAGGTCTCCACCAGAAAGGTCACTCCGGCGACTGCCGGTCCAGTAACTCCTGCTAGAGAGGCTTGGAGCTCGCCTTTGGTGCTGAGGACCTGGGCTTTCTCTTGGTGCCCTACTACGCCAAGACGGTTCAGCTGATGGCGGATTTCTCTTGCTACTTCAGTAGGCTGGAATATCTCGGACGGGCCGAGGAGGAGATGGATATCTGATTGGAGACAGAGGATGCATGACTGGAGAGGCGATCCTGGTCCCGTCAGGACGGATCAAGTTCGGTGGGGGCCTTTCGGCCCTGCCAACCTGCTAGTCTCGCACCTGGCGATCTGGACGAGGCGCAAGACGGTTGTTGGGGATGAGCTGATGTTGTGAGCCCTCACCAGATCTCCTTCGGGAATTTCCTCGGGCTCCCCTGGGCGCCCTCGCGGATGGTTGGGAGCTAGGAGTCGAAGTTCTGACCGAGCGGTTGTACTGCTGTTGTCCGACTCTAGGCACTTCTTTGAAGTTTGCCTCTCGATGGTGTGATGAAGGAGTGGAGTTGGCTGTCGAAAATTTGTCCGAGCGGTTATGCCTCGACCGGTTACCCCGGTGAGACTTGGTAGCCTCGCCTTGCCTCTGTCCGATGTTAGCGTCGGTTGTGAGAGGGGGTAGTCGGGCCAGAACATCCTTGATCTGTTGGCTAGCTATTGTTAGCTGGCTCCTCAGCTGAGCATTCTCCATCTCCACCGCAGTGTAATAACACGGGTTTGGATTAGGTGGCCGGGGTGCCGAACTTCCGGTGTCATCTTGGCCCGCCGGCTGCTTTCCTGGCCGCTGCTGGGCTTCAGGAACTTGTTCACCAGGGGTGGCAGTATGATGAGCCTCCTGCACACCATGCTGTTTTGTCTCGTTACCGTGCCTAGATCGAGTAGTCACCATAGTTGGATGTTTGTGACAGCACTAATCGAACTTGCTCTCAATGAAAGCACCAAACTGTTGACGCGGTTCTTCGCCAACAGGAAATTAAGAAAAGAAGAGAAAGGGATTAGTGCTTATGTTGAACCGAAATAGATATATGATCTTAGGAAATGAAATGGTGACTCAAAGTACGTTTTTTGAGTGGTTCAAAAGTTAAAATCCTTCAACTCCACTAGTCAGTATTATTGCCATGTACTAGATGTTTGATTACAGTGTATTTCTTACAATAGAGAATCCAACCCCTATTAACTCCCAAGGTCTCCATATTTATAGGAGAATGCACCTGGGAGTTGGTAAGAAGGTCATCCCGTGACCTTCTTACCTATCATGTCAACTCTGTGACATTCATGATTAATTCTTAAACCTAACACATAAGTGTGGTCAAATCAATAGGTAAGGAGATAATGGGCCACACGTCCCAACCCAGTCGTGGGTGTCTGAATACGCACGTTCCTGCTGCGTGTCCGAGAAGTCAGGGATATATCAAACACGTGATGTCTGATATATGCACGTTTACCTTGCGTGGCTGACTTTATAAAGGGTCATAGCCTCCAACTCTAGCTCCTACTACGAGCTGGATACTTAACTCGACCTTCGGCCTTCAGAGCCCGGACTCTGTCCTTAAGTTACCAGAGGCGAACCCTCAGGTTACCTCGAGCTAAGGAGGTATGATCTTATGATGGCAGCCCCGGTTTTGGGGATGTCCACGAGATAATCATGATTAGGCCGCAGCTCAGCTCGCTAATCAGCCCGTGGGAAAATCAGGGCGTACATATATATATAAAAACATGTAAAAATTAATATATAAATACACGCATATTTATATATATCTATACAAACATACATATTTATATATATATATAAATAAATACAGGACACTTTTATCTATACACACATATCATACTATATACTAAGAGCCTATATAGCCTTCTAATTTAAAAAATATAATAATCTTTTATTCTATTTCCAATTATATCCCATTTTTGCCTTTTATGTTGCTCACTTTGCATAATTCAATTGTTTATAATAATAATAATAATAAGGATAAATACTATTTTAGACCATGTGTTTTGCAAAAGTTACTGATCGGACAATTTGCTTTGTTAAATGATAATTCAGACTTTGTGTTTTACAAAATGGAACAAAATAATATCTTACACCTAATTTTGGTCAAAAAAAAATTCAAATATAATATTCCATTCTCAGCTCCTCGACCACTTTCCTTGCTTCTCTGAACCCATCGCATCACTAACTACCCAAGTTTTTTTTTTGTTTTTGTATTTAGCTCATCTCTCTCTCTCTTCTAAGATTTAGATATTTTAATTTTTCAATTATTAATCAAATAAAATATTTATAAATTTTGGTAGTTTGAAATATTAACACTAATATTAACTATTATTATTTTAATAATGCATGCATATATCTTATATCAATATCATAACAGTTTTTTTAGCTCATTTTTTTGGTAGTTTTAAAATGTTTTACTATAACTAATTATGATTTGATCAAATTAAAATTTAAGTTTAAAATTTTAAACTTTTACAATATTTTATTAGATTCAAATTCATAAGTACCAAAACTTAAATGCACTATTAAAATTAAAAGTAACATCACACAAATATTTTTTAAGCTATACAAAAAGCAACTAATTTAAAATTTAACAAAAGAAAAATGTGTTTAATAAATTTTAATGCTATATGAAAAAGATAAAATAAACGTTTCTATATTTTATGTTGTATTCTATTTAGTTGGATTAGTGCATATTACACTTAAACGTAAAAAATCATTAACTATACAATATATCTAAAATCTTATTTTTATTGGTATAAAACCAATATTATATAATGTGAATTGGTAGTATATGTGATTTTTTTTTTACTTCAAAAGTATTTTATATTTTCACATTTGTTCTTCTTATTATAGCCAAAGAAAAAGAAACAAAAGAATTTCTATTTGTATCAAGAATTATTGATTCATATAGTGATTTCAATGCACCTATTCTCCACCACAATCATTTTAAAAATATTTTAAATTTTGATTGAATATTTGTGACAAACACCTATATATAAGTCTTCTAAAAAAATTAGAAAGATCAATTTATTTGTAATTGAAAATAAAATAGTTATCACAAAAAAAAAAACATAAATGAGATCAATGACCTAAGTTTTTTTTTTCAAGAACTTTGATATTATTTATAATTGTTGACTTCACTCCTCATTATTTGTTTTCAATTATTTCTATATTATACAA
Source organism: Humulus lupulus (assembly GCF_963169125.1). Lineage (NCBI taxonomy): Eukaryota > Viridiplantae > Streptophyta > Magnoliopsida > Rosales > Cannabaceae > Humulus > Humulus lupulus. The sequence goes on along the minus strand of NC_084794.1, from coordinate 106,176,584 downwards.
ATAATAGATATTATCTTAGTTTTGTCACTTTTTAAACATATTCTTTTTCTCTATATTTCATGTAACTTTGTTATTGTATTCATTTTCCGTTACAAATAACTATTTCTATAGAGAAAAATTATGTAATAGCTATTCTAATATAAATTAAATTTTATCATGTACTTTGATTATTATTATTTATATATTTACATAATTTTTTGTCTATATATAAATATATATTTTATTATAATAGCAGATGCCTTGCGTGAGCTTCCATCACTAGTATACATACACAGACATTTATACACGGTCACACATATATATTAATATACTTATATAAACACATCATATATACATATACACAGTCCCATATATATTAATATACTTATAAGATAATTATATGGTAGGGACTTCAAAAAGAGCTCTACCGATAGAGCTTTTTTGTGTTCTCAACCCGTGAATAGTTTCGGCGTAATTTTTTTTCATGGCCATATATATTGTAGTTATTTAGAGCATCCTGCAAATTTTCAGAAAATTCCGAATAATTTACAGTGCCGAAAACTAGTATAAAAACAGGTTGTTGCACGCGTGACTAATTTTTTTATGCGCTTGGAAAATAACATGTTTGAACTTAGTTTTCAGCACTGTAAATTCTTCGGAATTTTCTGAAAATTTGCAGAATACTCTAAATAACTACAATATACACGATCATAAAAAAAATCGCGCTGAAAACTGTTCACAGGTTGATAACACAAAAGAGTCCCACCGGTAGGACTCTTTTTGAAGGTCCTACCAAATAAATTTCCTATACTTATATATATATATATACACACTGCCACATATAAATATACATATATATAAATAAATAATTAATTAATTAAATACAAATACAAATACAAATAAGAATTAAAAAATTAAAAAATATATACTAAAAAATAAAATCAAAAATCAAAATAGAAAATAAAAAACAAATAAACAAATATATATAGAATCAATAGGTTGTGGTGGAGCAGTCGGTACCATGGTGGCGCCGGCGTCAATCGTGGAGGCAGCGGTACCTGGATGCGACAAACGTGGGCTCGTTTTTGGGCGAAGGTTTCAGGGGTGGTGGTGGGTGGTTGGTGTAATGCCCCGGATTCCCTAATGTGGTTTAACGGCTGGATTGGTAGGCCGGGAGGGCCATAATTGTTTAATTATGCCATTAAATGTGTTTATGCACGTTTATGAGAATTATATTATAATATAATGTTAATTGTATGCATGTCAGTGATATATGTTGAGACCACATTATGATGTGGGTTTGTTCAAGCTATTCGACATGAGACGATCGTAGAATATTGATTAGCGGTTTGGTCACAACAGGTTTAAGTGTCGGGACTTAGGTTGAGTCTCGGGGTGATTTTGATGATTAGAGCGTTACCGGGAGATAAAGGGTAACGGGATGTGAACTATTGGTGTTTATGATTTTTGAGAATAGCGGGAATTGGAGAGCGTTAATTATGATTAACGAGATAGGAGGGAGGTACCAAAAATGCCCTTGGGAGCCTTTAGAAAGTATTAATTGACCTAGGGGTAAAATGGACATTTCACCCCTAGGATAGATATAACACTTGATGACTGAAGAAAGTGATGGAAAACAGAGTATACTTTAGAGTTCTCCCGTACCTTCTTCTCCTCACTGTTCTTTGTGTTTTTTGAACCAATTTTGAGGATTCAAGCTTAGGAAGCAAGCCTTGGGATCTTGGGAGTGTGTTCCACCATTGAAGAGCATCCTAAGCCAAGCTTTGGGTAAGTTTCTAACCATGGTTTTCACTGGTTTGCTCTGTTCTGGTTTTGTTTTGCAGCTGAGTTTTCTAGGGTGAATTCATGGTTTTGTTGGGAGTTTTGGCTAGGGTTCCCATGCTTGTGATGATTGGGGTGTGTTGGGATGTTTTTTGGGTTTATTTGGCATCAAGAATAGGCTTTGGAAGCTTGGGAATCGAGTTAGAATCGAAGAAGTTGAAGAAGGTCGGTTCAGGGGTGTTTGGGCCTGGAGGTAGCGCTACAGCGCCCACCCTAGGGCGCTATAGCGCTCCTCAGGAGGCTTTCTGGTGCTTGGGAGGTTCTGTGTAGAGCGTTGTGGCGCTAGGGGTTGAGCGCTGTAGCGCTACCCTGTTCCTTCCAAACCCCGTTTTGAGTGTTTTTAAGGGTTTTTGACTTGGGGTTTCAATCCTTAAGGCCCGGGATCGATTCTACTCACCGTGTGGGCATGTTTCGAGGTCCCGAGGGTGGTGCTTAGGTTAAGACCCTATTATTGTGGATTCTCGTTAATGGAGGTTATAATTGGTTGTGATTAGGTAACCGTTAAGGAACTAAAAGATCGATCGTTCTCAGGGGTCGTCTTTATCATACTTCTCGCTCGAACTTGAGGTAAGAAAACAGTGTATGGATACAGTAGCACCCTGTACAGGTATATGACATGCATGGTTTGATATTGAGGCTTGTTGGTTGATATATGTGAACGTGGATTGCATATTAAATGCTAATGAATGCTGATTACCTGTTTAAGACACTGACTAGTCAGGGACCGACTCTAAAGTCGACGATTACGCATTGAATGACTCTATGGCATTAATGCGGGACCGACCCTAAGGTCGAAGAACTTATAAGCGTTTGCCTGGTCTATGACCAGATGTCTATAGCCAAGGTATACGACCCCGGTGACCGTTAGTCACGTGGCTAAGGGGACGTTGTCCATAGCTTCGACTCTAGAGTCGTGAGGAGGGTTATGTTGGTGACTAATCACCATGCACCTGTCCTGATCGAACATATGAAAGAATCACTTAACCGTTAAGCCCTGGTGACCCTATCGTCACATGGCTAAAGGGAGCGATGCTCATTACTGTGACTTTTGGCTATTGTCACCTATTCGTTGGACTGATAGTCCTGAATGGTTACTATGATCGTTGTTGATATTATATCATGTTTTATTATGTTTTCTTGCTGGGCCTTGGCTCATGGGTGCTATGTGGTGCAGGTAAAGGAAAGGAAAAGCTTGGCCAGCCCTGAGTGGAGAGCTTGGGCGGTGTTGTGTACATACAGGGCCGCTTGACCGCCACAGTCAAGGAGTTCTCAGAGGGACTAGGGGTTTACCCTATTTTTGCCGCTTAGGCCGGCGGGGATTGTAAATTTGGAATTGTAGCGACTCTTTTATAATACGAGCTACTTGTAAACATTTTGAAAGGCTCATGAGCAGTTTATTTATTTAATGAAAAGTACCCTTTCCTTTTTACTGGTTTTCTACCTTAACCTGATAATAACACTTAGATCACGTTTTTAACCAAAGGACTCGGGTAGCGGGTCAAATTTCCGGTTCACCGTTCACCGTAACTGTTCTGGGGTAACCAGGGCATTACAGTTGGTGTTGGGAAAACTTATACTGAATCTTAATTATTTTCATGTAAATCTTATATTAAGCAAATTAATATAAGACAACCTAGAACATGTTTCTACAATTGAATTTAAACAGAGATAATGATAAGAAAACTTACATTATATGCAACGGAATGTATTAGTCATTCATTCTGTTTCTCTAACCCTTGAATCCTTTCTATCGCAGGGTATCACCAAGAAACTGAACCGATCTTCAAATTTCTTCACAGCCTTCCAAAGTATCATTAGAATCACCTAGACTAGATGCAATTCTCAACACATGAGATAGAAACAAAGAGATGAAGAAGAGGAGAATATTGAGGCTTAGAAAAGGACTTATGTTGTAGAGAGAGTCTAAAAACCTAGAGCATCAAAACTAGATTTTTTTATCATCTAAAACCATCTTGATTTCAACTCTCACTTAGCATTCATTTTATAGGCTCAATTAGGTCATTTATTTAATTAAAAATCAATAAAATAATAGGTAATATCAGCCATTAGGTCAAAATTATCATGGGCTTTAGGCCCGGGAAATTTCTCATTTAATTATAAAGCTCATTGGACTCAAAATCAAGGCCCGTATTATTTTCTATTGATTGATTTAATTAATTAAATAATTATTTAAATCCTTTATCAAATTAATTATTTATAATTTGAACCTCGAATTAAATTTATTTATTAATTTAGACACCAATTTGCCTTAATTAATAAATCTGCCCTAAAATCTCTTTTTTTCTCTAAATTGTATAACCCTGTGAAACTATCCAAAATTTACCTGGTCAACTTTGATAATTCTAATTGATAATTAAATCAATTAATTGAGACTATCTAGATGATTTTATCCAAGGTACAGTGAGGACCATGGGCCTATGAAATCAAGCTCCAATAAGTTATTATAAATTTAACAAATAAATTTACTAACTTATTAATTTCTTTGACTCCACTAAAGACTTAGAATTGCACTCTTGAATTCATAGAACACTTTATAAGCAATATAGATACGTTATTAATTATTCATTGTTACAACCATAATTGTCACTCAATCCTATATAGATGGTCTACAATGAGATGGTACTAAAATATTGCTTTGCCCCTCATTGTATTTTATCCTTAAAACACCTAGTTCCTTGTAAACGATATTTCAGTAAAGTAATATTAATTACTGAATGAGGTCTCTATCATTTAGCACCTCGAACCAAACTAAAAGGAAACCATCATTTTACTTCTTCATCAGAAGCTATAGATATTCATATCTATGATTAATACTCCCACTCAATTATACTGCCGAGTTTCCAAGATGTAAGTATGGGCTAGTCCGTAGGGTAAGCTGGTAACAAACAAGTCAAAGAACTCAAATAATATAATCAATTAGAATGCTAACCACTCAGAATTGAGGTTGAATTGACATATTGTCAACTATATGATAATAGATCATAAAGGTATGTTTACTTATCCTATTTACTGTCAATATCGGTCCAGTCTGATGTAACATATACATCCGATCTTATCTACTTTACTAATGTTCTGGAAAGAACATAACACTACAACGTGTAAGTAGATCATATCGTAGATTGGAAATTCAATGTAAATCCTGTGTAGTCACTAATCTTATGACTAACTTATGTTTGAACATATAATCATATATATATATATTCCACTGTGATTACGTCACTATAAATATGATTACCTATATGCTCGGGATTTAATATAAGTTTATATTAAACAAATAATCATGCAAATAAAACATGTGAACAAAGTGATTGACACAGTGAAAAAATAATTTCTATTCTTTTATTGATAATAAAATGAGATTACAAAGAAAGTGGGTTTTAATTAGGGCATAAAACCCCAACAAACTCCCACTTGCACTAATTGAAACTAATGTCTTAATTCTATCAATCTTATTTCCTTGATATGCTTATCAAATGTAGCTTCTGGTAGTGTCTTTGTAAACAGAATAATCATGAGATTAATAAATATGATTATTGAATCAAAGAGTTTTGGTTAATAATCTTTTATTTATTGGAGCTTGGATATATTGGTCCATAGGTCCTCGGGGCGGCTCTATCAACACTAATCAAGGTAAGAGTTGATACAAGGGTTAAACTGTGAATGAGCTACTTGAGAAAATATTTATTCTTCGGGATAAATGTGCTATTATGTGATAATTAAAGTTGCACAATTTATTATTACATTTGTGCAATTTTTGAAATTGTGTCGAAATAAAATAAATTGATTTTAATCAATTATTTTATTTAAGTGTGAATAAATAAATATGGATAGTCAAAATTGGTTTTGATTATTATATTTATTTAATTCCTAATAAGATGATAATGAAAATTCAAATTTTGAATTTTGAAATTTAAGTTGTTATCTTTTCCTTGAAAAGATGATACCTTATTTGGATTTCTAATTATTAATTAATTAAAATAAAAACACATGAAAAAATCAAAATCCCATTTTTCAGGGATAGGCCACACGCATAGAGCTTGGATTGCTCTATGCGTGTGGTACATCTGATGTTATCAGATATTGGATTTTTGTTTTTAATTAATTAATAACACATTTTAAAAGAGGCTTTAAAATGGAATATTAGATTTTGGTCTATTATCAATTTTATTATTATAAAAGATGATTGAATTTATTATTATTATTATTATTATTATTATTATTATTATGGTAATACTGCCTATATATTCTATATGATAGAAAATAGGATCAACAAGTTTTTACGAGAGAAGAAAAAACTATCATCTTTTTCACAAAAGCAAAAACATTTTCTCTCTAGCCTATAATCAAAAGTTTCATGTGTTGAGAATACTTTTGATTAAAAAAATTTATCCTTGTTCTCTATGTGCCCACCCACATCTTGAAGTGTATAGAACATCTTGGAAGATCTAGGTGTGAGTACTCTAGCAAGGATAGGAAGATCGAAATACATACGAAAAGATTCACGGATTCTTTATAGGCTACAAGAGATAAATCATTTCGTATTATTTTTTCATATGCATATTATATAAATTTATTAACATATTGCATATTAAAAGATCCTCATATAAAGTTGTTTATATGAAAATTTTTGTTGTATAACATTACTGCAACTTCCACTGCGAACGAGGAATCGTTCCTAACAGAATATGTGATAAGTACCAAATTTGTCTACTTTTAATTCATTATTCTTCTATGATTATGCACTTGATTATTTATTTATATATGTTTAATTAGTATATTTTGTGTTATTAGGATTTCCAAGACATTTGGATGAAAACAAATGAATTTGGAATGTTTTACAAGCAATGGTTAAGCTCAGAATTACAAGTCTGAAAATTCACACTTGATTGTGATAATTTTCCAATACTCTTTTGGAAATATACCTAGAAATACAAGTTTTAGATATTTTTCTTAGACTTCAATAGCTTTTTGAATCGTCAAATTCCGAGTTATATCGAGGAAGTTATGCTTATATTATTTTTATTCGTTGCAGTAGAAGAAAACCAAAAAACAAGAAAAATTGCTACGGCCTCGGCCAGCCTTATTCCAAGCCGCAACCTCGGGGCAGAATGTAGTGGCCGCAGCCAGAAATGTCCCAGGCCGCGGCATCAGCCCGATTTTCTGGAAAATACATTTTTTTAGTGGTCGCGGCCGCCGAGAAACACTAGTCGCGGCTGACGATCGATTTTTCCTTAAATTTAAATTTTTAAATGTAATTTTTGGTGGGCTATAAAAGAGATTAGGGTTAACTTTTATTATATCAGGGGATTGCGAATTTTAGAGGCTAGAGCAGCAGAGGAGGAGAAAAACATCATCATCTATATTCTTCAATCTAGTTTTTCTTTCTTCTAAAAACTCTTTTATTTTCATTGAATATTTATGTTTATGAATATGAATTTGATTATGGAGTAGTTTTCTTTACAGTTGAGGGTTATTTCAAAACCCTAAACATGAGATCTTGAATGCATTGATGAATATTATTCCTTCTATTCCCTTATATTAAATTGCTTCTATTTTTCTATTTGAATAACATGGATCTTGTAAAATCTTGTTTAGATGGCCGCTAATTAGAGTTTTGCATTATTCTACTATCATCTTAGGATTTCTATTCACCTAATAGTTTAGGATTCTAAGTAGAGTAATAAATTGCAATTAGAGTATTGTGACAGGTATTTTGCTTGTGATGAAAAATATAACCTAGGTTAAATGAATTGCATGCTTAATGAATTTGTTGCCTAGATTAACTTGTTTCCAAAAAGTGTAATGCTTTTACTAGGTTAAATAGATCGCATGCTTAATGGGTTTATTGCCAGGTAAAAAGGGTTAGTTAAGAGCGCTTAGAATTAATTAAGTATAATAGAGAAACTGGGATAATTGATTGCTTAAGTGTTATCTGCGAGTTCAATAGTTTAATTAGGAATAGGGAATATTATTCTTCATTGTTGATAGATTGATTGTTGAAGGTGGAGAGTAATTTTTGACTATTTCTTTAATATCGTTATATCCTTCGTTATTCAATCTTTGATATTTATTTTATTTTATGTATTCAGATGTTAAAACTAAAACCCCTTTCTAATTTTAGTTTAGCTATTATTTTGAATAATAATTTGATCATAGTCCTCGTGGGTTCGACCCTTATTTACCGCTATATTGAAGTAGCTGGTGTAAGTGAAAAAAAATATTTAAATTTGATATGACATATGACACACATCAATATGTTAGGGTTGGTGCCTTAAAATCATGTGAAAAGACATTTTTATTTATTTAAATAAAAGTTCAACTTTATTATATTTGATTATCAAAATTATTATGGGAGTGTTACAACCGGTTACAGATTCAAATAATACTATGAAAATACATACATTCGAATATCAGTTATAGAAATATCTTGGGATATTTCGTAAATACCTCGTGAAATCCAGATCCTTTGGTGTAATGAGTTGTTCTTCGAGCAGGTCTCTACTCGAGCAACTCCATAGGATGTTACTAGCTTCCTTCTCTTCGAGTAGCACACTTGGTTAAATCTTGGGAAAATTAGATTGATGTTCTTTATGTTGGGGAAGTCTACTCGAGTAGCTATCTTATCTTGAGCAATTCTTAGAATTTGATGTCGTTTAGTACCATGTGTCCTCTTCAAATTCCACATCATCAAGTCAAATTTTGGGTTAAATATTTTCCCCCCAAGTTTATCTTGGTGCAACTAGCACTGGAGAAACTTGCATGCCTCGACCAGGCTGTCACCTCTTTAACTTCTAACACACTAAAAATCGTAGCATTGCTTTTATAGGTAATGATCACCCCTTCTCGGTAAGGTAATCGATGACCTCTAGGTTCCCTAAGCATTCTAACACCACGTCTCGAGGTAGCATTGTTGGTACTTTTTGGAAAAAGTGGGCAACGTTTCAATTTTTCATGCGCCTGATGTCACATAAACTCAACAACTCATAATGAATTTTCTCCTATGATGTCAGCTACTCGCGTGCAAGCCATGGACCTATAAATAGCCCTCCATTCTCCTCTTTATTCTTTATGTTTCAAAAAATTTCAAGCTTTCTCTCTAAAAATTCCCTCAAATGAAAGCCCTATTCTTCAATCTTTGAATTTTCAAAACCCAACATTTCTTCCAGATTCTTCTTCAAACTCTTTAATACAGTAAGTTTCTAAATCTCGTGCTCGTACTTGCTTTACTTTGTAATTTATTTCTTTAATTTCATTGTATTCTTGTTGATTTTGATTTTTTTTTACCTGTGTTCTTGAGCAATCCGTAGGAAAATGTGTGTTTGGGAAGTAGGAAAATGACTTTTAGGCTTCGGGTATGCTTGGTCGTTTGTTAATGCTGAGAAAATCTTAAAAATCGAGGAGAATATGACTTGTTAATTTCTTGAAAAAATGGTGGGAAGTTTCTCCCCAAAAAGTAGCACACACTTTTAGGCACACATACAATGGTCGAATGACTCACTTCCACTTTACATGTTATCAAATGTATGTGCACGATCAATGGGGAAGTGATTATTCCATACACCCCCAATTTACTCCAAACCATGGTTAATGAAGTGGAACAGACTCGACCAGAAATTGATCTCAACCGCGATATTCTGAAACCTCGTGATCAAGCTGGTGAGCACTCTCATTATGATTTTCAATTTTTTCTCGACCAGGGAATATTGTCGTATGATTAACGAATTATACCAAGGAATAAGGAATTTCCTTTTAAATTATTGGACCTATGATGTCCACCCTACCACTGTTGATTCACTCCTAGTCGGAGTTTCTACCAGTGGGAGGGCAACGAGCAAGTCTTCATTGTTGAAGAGGTTGTAACTGTTCCTTTATTTTCCTCAGATATAGCCAGAGTAAAGCAAACAACAAGGCAGCGAACAATTGTAGATCCTCATATTGCAAGACACACGACTAACATTAACAAAGAGCAGCCACAACATCAACAGCAAGAACAACACCAACACCAACAACAGCAAAAACAAAAGCAAGAACAACAGCAACACCAACCACAGAGGCCCCACGAGTAGCTTGAGGTGGCTGCTCTGGCTGTGGAGGTGACTAATACCATAAGACTTTATGCAAAGCTGAAGCCTCACAAGAGAAAGAGTGTGCCATGGCATCATGTCCCAGCCAACACCTTCTCAAGCAGCCTTCTCAAGGAATACCCTGAAAAATATGGAATCAGGGAATAAATATGGCTACTCCTCAAGGTGACCAGCGCGCCCCCTCACTATTTCAGGGGCATTGACAGATATTTTGGCATTGCTCCATTTCAAATAACACCTAACGGATATCTAATACTTTCAACATTATATGTCATATATCATTTTCGAAAATGGGAGCCTCCCACTCCCCACGAGGTCCATTATCTCTTCGATCGAAAGTCAAATCCAGGCCATCAGGGTATTGGATTCTTTTAGTTCTGCCACATGGACGCGAGAAAAGGTATAGGTAAAGTGATCCTAACCGAATTCGCATTTAGGATCAATGTGGGGGCTTATTTTAAGAGTACTTCCCGACAACCGACCTGGTTGAAGACTTTCTTTCCTTCCAGCTAGGAGGTAACGAGCTGACCACTTGTGTCTTTTACACTCCCATTATATTTTTTAATTAGTACTTAGCTTATTTCCTTCACTGTTTTTAGGCACGTGGGAAAGGCCTCCTCCTACTTCAGGCATGCTCACTCGAGCAGTTGCCTAGAACAACCTTGCTTCTAATGAGAATAATTGTATGTTGTTTGTAACCAGTGCTAACCTTAGATTGGTTGGTCTACTCGAAACTCAGCATTCAAATGAAAGTGCAATTTGTGAAAGAACTGTCAAGCAGGCAATTGGCGAGGAGATGGGGTAATCCGAGCAACCCCAGGCGATCCCTAGCCCTCCTCGAAGGAGGGCAACAGGGATCAGCATAAGGGAGCAAGAAGATGTTCCTCACCCCAAAGCTCCAGCACCTTCCATAGACAAAGGGAAGGGTAAACATGTGCTGGAGGAGGATGATGAGCTCCTGAACATGTCCTTCTCTTCCTCTGACGACGACAAGGACCGTCTATGTAATACAAATGTCTTAATTCTTTTGTAGTCAAACATAGACATAGGACATGTAATTATATTTTTTGAGCAATAATATAGATATAAAAAATATCTATGTGATTAGTTACTACTTGTTCCTCTTTATATCCTCTGAAGAACTCTAACATGTTTGCTCCTGATTACAGCATTGTCGGAAGCAGATATTTTTAATATGTATGCCTCAAAACCTATTTCGATGAATAAGGCAGCAAAAGGAAAGCTGCTCCTGGTGCCGGCTCGAGAAAAGAGCCCGCAGCCAAGCAGACCAGGGAAGACCCTCATCCCCCAACTTCTCCAGCTACACCAAGCTAGACTCTTCCCTAGCAGACTCCACCAGCCAGCCAGCCTCCTCCAGCAAGCACTTCCCATGTAGCCTCGACGATTGACCATAATACACCTCCAAAAATAGTGGAAAGCCTAAAGTCCTCGGCCGAGGCGATTTACTCCTGGACCCAAAAGCTCACCCAGCACCGCCTTAGTGTAGAGGCCTTTGCCACCCTCGAGAGGGTGTCTGTTGATCAGGCCCTTGGTCGGGCTATGCCTAAAATCTTGTCGGTAAGCATCAGTTTCATTATTAAAAAATTATATTTCTTTTTGTACAAGTCTGCTGTTCAATTCTAACCTTCTTATTTTTGCAAGGTATGATGACGCTGGCTCATACCAGTGCTCAAGCACTAAAGTTTGTTGAGTCGCTCATGAGGGCAAAGGCCACCGTAAAGCAGATCAAGTAGTCCAACATAATAAAATATAAGCACGCCAAAGAGCTCGAGGGAAAGAGCAAGGTGATTCACGCGCTCTAGGAGGAGACAAAACAGACACGCCTCATCGAGGAGCATGAGTAGGCAAAGAAGAGCCTCAACGAGGGCGTCCAGCAACTCGAGGCAGTGCAAAAGAGGTTAGAGGAGGAGCTCACCCAGGAGAAGGAGAAGGGTTCTTTGGACCTGTCCAAGTTTAAGAATACTGCTTTTAATTATTTTTTCATGTTTTAGAAAAACAACAAGAAAGAAAACTTTGACTATCAGCCTGCCAACCTCCGGGACAAAGAAATCACCAAGTTCGTTGCTTGTGAGGAGGAGAAGTTTGCTGCTGCTCCTTCCCCAGAAAGCCCTGGTCCAGAGATTTTCCTGAACCCCAATGGTGACCTGGGGCTCAAGCAGTCCAAGGATGAGGTGGCTGGTCAATGAGGCAGGAGTTTCCCTTGACTTTCTTCTATATATAAGCTAGGCACTCGGGCCTTAAGGTACGTGGTGTAAAATCAACGGATGTCCGAGAAATTTTCAATTTCGGTTAATAGTGAAACATTTTACTTGGATTCATATACAATATGTTGCATGTTATTTTGACTAGAATAACAATTAATTGCTATATAAGTTTTCAAACTTTCCTGCTCGTGTGAACAAACAAAGTTTTTAGTTTCTATGTTCTTTTTGAACAAAGCACAACACTTTATAAATTTTCTAAGTACTACTCAGTTGTGCTTTTTACTTTTTTGCTTGTGTGTGAATATGTATAGCCTATATGCCCCCAAGTGATCGAGGAGGTAAGTCCTTGGTCACTTGCCAAATGACCAGGCCTGTTTGGGCTAACACTGCTACTCGAAATTATATCATAAAGTAGTATACTTGTTTTGGGGAATAAAATCATACATCTTAAGCAATACTTGTTAAATAACAAAATTCAACTATGTATGTGTGTTAAGCACACTCCTTTGTAAACATCTCGTAATAAAATGGACAAAATCATGTCTATTGAATTAAAAAATTGATACGAGCAGTGAATGTTTTAAATAAAAACATTAGGAATTGAATTTTATTAGATAACTGGTCGTCTTGAAGGGAAAAATCGTTCCTTAAGACCAGATAATAGCAAATAACCTAGGAAATAGTTGTTCATTACAAAAAAAATGGGAAAAATGTGCCTTACAACCAAAAATAACAAAAATACATTGATCGTGAAAAAAACGGCAAGACGTGACTTGTGACCAGTGTTATTGATAATATCTTCTAAGATGTTCGTCGGTCCAGTATCTTGTTACAAGTTCACCATTTAATCAATCAAGTATATATGTTCCAGGTTGTAAAACATCTACGATATGGTAGGATCCTTCCCAATTAGGCCCCAAAACTCCAGTTGCAGGGTCCCTTGTGTTTTAGAATACCTGTCGCAAGACTAGATCTCACATGGCAAACTTTCTGTCCATAACTCGAGAGTTAAAATATTGAACAACATTTTTCTGGTAAGCAGCTACAAACAATTGTGATTGCTGCCTTTGTTCCTTGATCAAATCAAGGGTTTTAGCTAATAGTTGATGATTCTGATCTTGGTCGTATGTACTTTTTCAATGTGATTGGGGGGAGGGGGGATTCAACTACTAGCATAGCTTCGTATCCATAAGCCAAGGAAAATGGCATATGATCAATTGATGTACGAGTAGTAGTGCGATATGACCATAGTACTTCTAGCAATATATCCGACCATTTTCCGTTTGCTTGCTCGAGTCGTTTCTTCCTTGTATCATTTAAAGTTTTGTTATCAGCTTCTACCTGTCCATTTGCTCTGGGATGAGCAACAACTGAGAAACTTTATGTGATACCATGCCATGCACAAAAGTCTGTATATAAATCGCTGTCGAACTAATTACAGTTTTCTAAAACGATCTTTTTTGGTAGCCCATATCTACTTATGATATTTTTTACCACAAAATCGAGCAATTTCTTCAAAGTAATAGTTGCAAGTGGTTATACTTCAAACCACTTAGTAAAGTAATCCACTGCAACCATTGCAAACTTGACTCCTCCTTTTTCAGCAAAGGGCCATGGACTTTGCATTTGTTTGAGCTCATTAAGAGTTGCTCTAGGTTTCTTAGAGAATCTTTGGTACTTGTCGCATTTCCGCACATACTCCAATGCATCTTCATTCATTGTTGGCCAAAAATTCTCTTGTCTCAATATCTTCTTTGCTAGACTTTCCCCCCTGCGTGATTGCCACATAATCTTTTATGTACTTCAATCATTAGCAGCTCTACTTCTATTCTAGTGACACACCGGAGTAGAGGCATTGAGTACCCCCGTCCATACATCACTCCATCAAGGATTACATATCTATATACTTGCCTTGTTATCTTTCAAGCTTCGTTTCTGTTTTGGGGAAAATTCCCGTGCTCCTGATGGGGAATTGTCAAGCAGCAGCGCTGTTTCTGCTTCATTAATACTTGGTTGGACAAGGTGCTCAACTGGTATTATGTTTAAAGTATTAGCATCTTTGGCGCTTGCTAGTTTGGCTAAGGCATCTGCATTTGAATTTTGGTCACGTGGTACTTGTTGTATAGTGTATTTCTTGAACTTCTACAGAAGGTCTTTAGCTTTACTTAGATAAGAGGCCATATTTATGCCTCGAGCTTGGTATTCCCCTAATATTTGGTTTACGACTAGATGTGAATCATTGTAAATGTCTACTGATAGAGCTTAAACGTCTCTAGCAAGTCGCAATCCGGGGAGCAAGGCCTCATATTCGGCTTCATTGTTTAAAGAATTGAATCCAAACCGTAATGCACAATGAATGTGATGCCCCTCAGGTGTAGTTAAAATTATCCCAGCTCCAGAGTTGTGTTCATTTGAGGACCCATCTACATACAACTTCCATGTTGGCCAGGTCTCTTCAGTTTCTTTTGGTGCTCATGTGCATTCAGCAATGAAGTCTTCTAGTGCTTTTCCTTTGATAGGAGTCAGTGGTTGGTAGGAGATTTCATACTACCCAAGATCTATTACCCATTTAAGCAGTCGACCTGATGCCTTGACTTTTTGAAACACCTTCCTAAGAGGTTGGTCAGTTAGGACTGTGATTGGATGAGCTTGGAAATACGACCTTAATTTTCTTGCCGCAAGTAGCAAGCAGTACGCCAATTATTTGTTCAAGTGGTTTCTTGTTTCTGCCCCTATCAGCCTCTTGCTGATGTAATACACTGGATGCTGGATTTTTTCCGCCTCCCTGATATCTGTTGCACTAACAACATATTCAGTGATTGCTAGGTACAAATAAAGAGTTTTCCCATCAATTGGTTTCGATAAGACTGGTGTTTGCGCCAAGTGCTCTTTAAGTGCTTGGAAAGCCTTCTTACATTCTTCTGTCCATTCGAACTTGTTATTTCCTCTTAGCAAGTTTGTAACGCCCTACTACCCAGGGACCCTTACATTGTGCATTTTAAACAGTGCTAAACTCGCTAAACGAGTCATTTGGCTATAATCATGTAACTAAATGTGATTAACGATTTAGGGTTAAAAAATTTGGTCAAAGATACAACATTTCACTAAAATGTTTACTGTATTAATTGGGATCCCAAAATACATTTGAAGGGTTAATTAAAATAAAAGAGTTACAACCAGCCGACCTAAGCGGCAAAATAGGGTTTAACCCTAGTTCCTCTTTAATCCCTCGGCCGTGGTGGTCGAGCAGCCGCATATATACACATCGTCACCTAAGCTCTCCAACTCAAGGATGGTCCAGCTTTCTTTTACATTTACCTGCACCACATAGCACCCGTGAGCCGAGGCTCAGCAAGAAAACTCAAACATGCTATAAGCAGACAATAACATGTCACCAAATCATAATAAGCATGCCTAGCAATAATAACCCTATTCACGATTGCGAGCAGGTACAAATAAATGATTTTGGAGTCCCGCGCTCTGAGTAGATGACTAATAAGTCTCTCCCTTAGAGGTTGATGACTAATAAGTCTCTTTGAGGTAGACGAATAAATAAGTCTCACCCTGAATAGATTACTAATAAGTCTTTATCTAGGGTAAATGACTAATAAATTTCTCTCTGAGGTAGATGACTAACAAGTCTCTCTAGAATCCCACACCCCAAGCCATGTGACGTTTTAGTCACCTGAGCCTTTTAGCGTGGCTCTGAGTAACTAGCCTTTATACTAGACAAGCGCTTTAGTTTTCTTCGACCAATAGGTCAATTAAGCATTTAATGCTCATTTTTATTAGATCTAATCATTTTGGCTTGCATTAAACATGCTAATACTATTCTTGACTCATAAGCCAATACCATATGACCAGTGCTCAGTACTACTGCCTACCTTGACTGATAAGTCACAGCTTCACGACCAATACTAAGCACCAATGTCGTTCCCTGACTAATAAGTCAGTGCCACTCACAAGTCATGCTGCTAGACATATGTAATGAAATCATTGTCCATCTATAGAGCACTTAATATGCCTCATCAACATTCACTAGCATAATTATAATCATGCACATTCAAACGTCTAGATATAAGACGTTCAACATGCTTAACCAGTAATCACAAGCACAATCATAATCATGCACAATTACAGAGACTCAAGCTCTGGTCAATTCCATATTTAACATTTATGCCATGCCATATCCACATGTATCATATGCATCACATGCATTACATACCGAGTGTAGTTTTCTTACCTTTGGTCCAAGCACAGGTTACTAATAAACGACCCTCAAGCACGATCATATTTCCAAGCCCCTAGTGATAACATACTCACAACTGTAATATAAAATCCCATCAAATTGAGTAAATAAATACTTCCGGTCTGAATCCTAGCCTCCGGGATGCTGAATCCTACCCAACTGGGGAGTAGGATCGATCCTGGGCCTTTAGAGTTAAGTTCCCATGACTAAAAACCAAATATGGGTAAAACAACACAGGCGGGTTGCGACTTGCCCCCTTGACAGAGAGCCTCTGCCTGGGCTTCAGGGTGTAGGCTAATACTTGGCCCCCTTTGAGTCACAGCGCGCGCCCCAGGCAGCCTCCTCCTAGTTCTGGCTTCATCCAAGTCGTGACTAGCTAGAACAAGGTCGCGACTTGACTACGAAATCAAAAATTTACTACATTTTCTCCCACTTAAAACCTTCCAAAAACCTAACCAAACATATCCAAATCCCAAAATCAAAATTCCCAAACATCCCAATTATCCAAAACCATTAAAATCCAAGTCTCAAACCATCCAAAATCTCATCAAAACATAAAATCCAATTCAAACTTAAATACTTGAAAACTTAAAACTTGGAATACCTCTGATTGAGTCATTTTCCAATTAAATCCTCCGGCTAATAAGCTTCTAATCTTCTCTAGAATCGTTATGCCTCGATCCTTGCTTGAATCTGAGTCATAAAACTCAAGTTTCCTTCAAAAATGCGAACGGGAGAGAGAGAGAGAGAGAGAGAACGTTCTTTTATAATTCTAACAGGCTACTTCGAGCTTAAGTAACCTCAAGCAAATCCTAATGCTCGAGGTCTCAAAAATTCCCCCTGGGGTAAAATAGTCAAAATTTCCAGAATTCCCTCCTGATCGCACTAACTCCCAATTTATCATCAAATATTTATTCCCATTACCCAATATCCTCGTAATGTGCTAAATACCCAAAATAGCCATTGACTCACTACGAGTCAAGTATGGGTCCTATTGTGACTTTCCCACTAGTTTGCTCCCTTGGATCGTCTCGTGCCGAGTAACCCAAACATACTCACATAATAATGTGGTTTCACACACACATATATCACATATATGCCAAATATACCCAAAACGGGCCAAATTATGAAAACTGTCCATTTAAACAAAAATGGACCCACGTGCATATTTAATACACCTAAACATGCATATCAAGTCATATTATAATATAACTCACATAATCACATAATGATAGACATAAATATCATATAATAACATAATTCCATAATTTGTCATCCTGGCCCCCTAATCAAGGCCCTAAGCCTTATTAGGAAATTTGGGACGTAACAACTATCCCCTCCTTACAGAAATTTCATCCTCGAAATTTTATCTGACTAACCCGGAATATCCATCCCGCATAACTGATTCTAGTTTTCAGGTCGCTCCCTCGACCTCACTGTTTCTGTTTCATACCTTAACTAAAGGTTTAGTTTTTTTGTTTCTCCAAACTCTATTCTTTCTGTTAAAATCTGAACTGACTATTCCTGATACGATAACTCCACCTCTAGTTCCAGATCCTCATAACTCAACACATGAGTCTCATCTAACACATGTTTCTTCAACATGGAAATCTAAAATACACTGTATATGGTCGACAGTGCCAAAACTAAGGCCAACCCAAAGGTAACCTGATTGATCCTTCCCAGGATTTCTAACGATCTTACTAATCTAGGGCTCAATCTGCCCTTATTTCCTCACCCTTTTCCATAGTGATACTCTAAGGAAGATACAATCTTCCACTTGGAACTCCATGTTCCTACATTTCAGATCAACATAACTTTCTTATTTACTCGGAGAAGCGAGCATCCAAGCTCGAACCTTTTCAATAACCACAATGGTCCTCTAAACCACCACAGGATCCAAATATAACATCTCACCCATCTCATCCTAATGAATGGGTGATATACATTCCCTACTATACAACATCTCATAAGGTGCCCCTCCAATAACTAGATAACTCTCTCTGATTTACCATCAGTCCGAGGAAAATAAATTGTACTAAACTCCAACTGAATACTCATTGCCTTCCGTAACCTTCCCCAAGACTTGGAAGTAATAACAGGGTCCTCATCTAATAAGATAGACCTCGAATTCCATGAAGGTGTACTACCTCTCTCACATAGAGGTATGTATACTGATCAATTGTATTACTCGTCCTTATTGATAGAAGGGAATTGACTTTGTATACTGGTCCATAATGACCCAAACCAAATCATGTTGGCCTACTATTCTGGGCAACTCCACTGTGAAATCCATCGCGATGTTTCCTTACTTTCACTATGGAACACACAAAGGTTATAATGGCCCTACTGGTTCCTAATACTCTGTCTTGACCTGCTAAGAGGTTAAGAACTTTGCCACGTATTCAATTACGTCCTTCTCCATCCCATACCACCAATATAAAGCTTTCAAATCCTGGAACATCTTTCATAATGCCTGGATGAAGAGAATAAGAGGGTAGTATAAGATTCATCCATAATCTCCCATTTAATTCCAATGTCCATCATAATACTAATTTGATCCTTATACCTCAATAAACTTGTACCTGACACTGCATAGTCCTTAGCTAATATAACTAAGACACTCCCCTCAATTATTTCCCATATGTGGTTCACTCAACTATTTTTCCTTTGATCCTCTCTAAAAGAGTAACTCAAACATAGTGTTGGCCACCTGGCCCACCAGTAACTCTGCTTTAGTTCTGGTCAGACCCTTCAACTAACATGTTGCTTGGGCAATCACCTTTTTTTTTCCTATCAATGAGATACCATAACAATAAATAAACTGGTTCTAATATGTAAGAAGACTCATAACTCTTCCCCAAAGCACCTGTAATATCCTACCCATCCAAGGAAACTCCTGACCTCTAAGGTGTTCCTTGGCCTTGGACAATCTCCAACTAAGAGTATACCACAATACCGTCGATCAAGACGATCACAAATCCAATTCAAATAATCTTTGAATACTCTGTTCATCTCATCCATCAAAGCAACTTGACATTAATCAAATCCATAAACATAACTCAGCACTCCTAGTGCCCTTATCTGATATAAAAGGCAGTCTTCTGTATATCCTTCTCCTTAATCTTCAGCTGGTAATAACCTTAAAGAATATTGTCTTACTCAATAACTGAGCCTTTAGTTCTTACAACTTTGTTGAAGCCTTGCAATACAGTGCCCTAGACTTGGCTCCGTCCCCGGCACCAACCTAATCACCATTTACCTTTTTGTGTAAATGTAATCCTGGCGAATCCCCTGGAAATACATCCAGAAACTCACAGACTATTCCAGTCTGTCCTGGTCCCACTGGCACAACCTAAGTGGTATCCACCACACTAGCTAAGAGTCTTATGCATCCTCCTGCAATAGGTCTCTAGCTCTAAATACAGATGTCATAAACATACAAGATCCATGCACAGTGCCAACAAATATAAGGGTTTCTCACTTGCAAACCCAAGGTTTACTATCCTTTCCTTACAATCTATCATTGCCCCATACTTGGCTAACCAACCCATATACAGGATCATATCGAAGTCAGTCATAACCGACTCTATCAAGTTAACTGATTAGTCCCTTCTCATCATAACCTAATCCATCTCTTAAAATTACCAATAAAGTATCACATTCTCATCACAACATAACCCTGTAATCTGCATATCAAATCTATGCCTTTCTAAATGGAACAAGCAAAGAACAATATGGCACCAAAACAAGTCAACATGATACAAAAATAAAAACTAGAAAGCTGAACTGCCATTACTGAGGAACCAGCCTTAGTCTCAGTCTCAGTCTCCAACTGCATCAGACCGAACACTCGAGCTGGAGTCGAACAGTCCGCCCCCTTTTGCTTATTCGTCCATCGCCTTGGGCTATTCCTCTTACGGTGCCCAAATATTCCACATAATAAACATGCCCTTGCTCGGCATTCTCCCAAATGACGTCTCTCGCATCAAGTGCATATCAGGTAGGGTTTCCAATTTTCTTTCTTGCCCCAATGGCATACCACAACACTTCGAAACCCCTTACCTAAACCAGAGGTACCAGATACATTGATAACTCTTCTTTCCTAATCACTGGGATCTCTGTCCCTTTCTGATCCAACCAATGGAGGTATCACTACTTGAGTACTACGCTCTCCAGCACTCTCCTTCATAATCTCATTTCCTGTGCTCTGAACAGCAAGTGCCTTCCCAACCACCTGAGCGTAGGTAGAGATTTCATGCACTAGGACGACTCTAAAACCCTAAGCTATTCTGGGATTCAATCTCTGGATAAACCTTTCCTTCCGAGCCACATCCTTGGGTACCATATCAAAAGAAAACTTGGCTAACCCATCGAATATGTTATCATACTCTGATACTATTGCACTTCCCTAAACCAGGTTCAGAAACTCATTCATCTTAGCAGTCTTGGCTGCATCACAGTAGTATCTTTCATTAAAAAACTGCCTAAATTCTTTCCACTCCATCACAGTTGTATCTCATGTCTAGGATACTACTTCCCACCAAATCCGTGCATCATCCCGCAATACATAAGTAGCATAGATCACCCTATCGTGACCTACCACCCCCATATTGTCGAGGATGGAACTGATCATGCCCATCCATTGCTAAGCTTTGAATGGATCTAAGCCTCCCTAAAAAATTGGAGGGTAATATTCCTGGAATCTTCCACAAAGAAATTCCCATTTGTTCTTAATCCTAGGCTGAGCCAATACTGGTGCCACTCCTGGCATAGCAAAGGAAGAGGTGTTCCCTGACAGAACATGCTGCTGTTTCAAACACCCGATCTCTTCCTCTTGATTCTGCAATCTTAATTGCATATCTGTAAACACTTGCTGCCAATTCTGAAGGGCAAGTGAAGAACTCAGGCCCTAATTGTAATTCCCAACCTCAGTATAACCACCACCAGGTCTCATTAACTGCCTTGGGTGCATAATCTCTTATTGAATCTACAGTTTCTTACCTAAAAAAGATTCGCCTGGTGACGTGGAAAAATAAATATGCACGTGGGGTGCACGTGACTATTCAAGTGGGTACGTTCTGTTTGACCATCGACCAGAAGAGGATTCACTCAGCAGAAGGCATATTTCATAGGCGACCAGGCTGGTCGCAGTATTTTAGATATCTTTTATAGATTTGTAATCTCACATTTATGTTATAATTTTAATTGTAATTTCCATTATTATTTTAGATACGCTTGTATTAAATGTAATCAAGGCCCACCGACCCCTAAGGAACTCCTTGAGCCTATAAATAAGACTCAAATGGGCTCAAGAGGGGGGGGCTTTTTTGAATCTTGAGAGATAATTATAGTGTTTTTATCCACCAAATTTGTATTCATCTCCAAACTTATGAAACTCGTGAACCTTAGTTCATTGATCATAAGTTTTGGAGTTCTACATTAATAAGAATACTAAGTGGACGTAGGTCATTACCATCTCTGGGGCCGAACCACTATAAATATTTGTGTCATTTATCTTTTTGGCTTGATTTCATCTCATTTATGTCGTTTTTCTTGACTTCGTGTCATTGACCAAATCCAGGGTCAACATTTTGGTGCTTTCATTGAGAGCTGAACCCAAGACTTCCAAGAAGATCAAATGGTGAAAACAACTAGGAAAACGGGGCAAACCTCAGGGAATGCGCCAACCCAACCTTCTCCACAAAATTTGGCTGAGGATGAGCTGCAAGTAGAATTGGAAGAGAAGGAAATGGATTATGAAACTTTGAGGATGACTCTGATTGTATTGCAAGAGGAATTAGCCAATCTGAGGGCTAATAAAAAAAAATGTGGCTGAAACAATGGCGTTGCAGCAAAGGGAGATTGATAGGCATCGCCAAGAGTTGAATGAGCGGCAGGCTAACATGGACCACCGACAGAGGAATGCCACCACCGCCCTAGAGACAACCATTCAGTTGATTCGAGGATAGCCTGCACCTACCTCCCAACCGGATTAGCCACCTAGTATGCACCCAAACCAAGGTCCATAATCAGATCATCCCCAACATCACCACACTCTGCCTCAACCGAAAAACCCTTAGAGGATAGAACAACCCCTGCTGCTCAACAGGAGAGGCCTTTCCAAGATCCTTGGCAGAAGCCACCCTCTCGTGCTGGTTAAGACAATCCCCAACATCAAAGGCAGAAAGGGCTGGGTAGCGTCCTAGAAGCCCTAGACGCCAGATGGCTGAGGAGAAAAACCCTCTGAGTAGAGGACAACGTCCTTCTACGAGTAGAAGGCAAGTGGAATCATGTTCTACGGTCAGGGGTCCCCCATGACATATTAATGCCCGGCGACCTACTGACCAACGCAGGCCTCCACTCACGTATCGGGACATTCTAGCAGGGAGAGAGGGAAATAGTGCGAACAGCAGATCGCACCATCATCGGTCACAATTTAGAGATGGCCAAGATTATAACGAGGCGGATTCTGGCAGGAGGAATGCTCGAAGGTGGCAAGAATAGAGGGGTGAAGAGCATAACCCTCCACCATGGGAGAACCAGCCAATGAGCCAAAATGCTAGGGGCAACCTAAACAACCAAACGTCTTTGATCGACTGGGCGCGAGCGAGCAAAGACGTAGAGAGGAAGACCTGAGGGACGTCCTCAATGATAGAAGGGAAAGAGATGATGAGTATTTCCCCCCAGTGCCAGTTGCTCCAATAGTACCAGATGCCGTGCAGGCCCAACTCGATGCTTTAAATCAGGCCGTCCAGCAATTAGTTGGGAACCAGACTTTCCATATTGAGTTTGATAAGAGAAATGGCACACCATTTGTGCAAAGAATCGTGATGGCAGAGACTCCGAACAAATTCAAAATGCTGGTCTTACCCAACTTCACTGGATTAGAAGATCCTGTATCTCACATGAACAAATTCGAGATACAGATGGACATCCAAATGGTGTCAGACAATGCTCAGTGCAGAATTTTTCCTGACACTCTATCCGAGACTTCCCAAGAGTGGTTTTTCAAGTTCCCTCCGGCCAGTATAGTCTCTTGGAAAATGTTCGTAAAGGAGTTTTACAGGAAATTCTATGATGGTCGGGTACATCCAACCGAGGCCAATCAGTTGGTCGAGATACGCCAGAAAGAAGGAGAGACCCTTAAGGGATTTGTTCAGTGGTTCATGCGAGCAGCTACTGGGGCCAAGGCGGTTGGAGATGAAGGTAAGATGATGGCTCTTACAGCTGGGGTAAGGCACCACTCATCCCTCTGGAATAGTTTGCGAAAAAATGGAGTCAAGAGTACTCAAGAATTTCTGGACCGAGCAAACAGGTATATCAAGCTTGAGGAGGCCATTTCCAATGAAGGGAAGTCTCCAACGAACGACCAAGGCCCAAAGGAATTTCCCCCCAAAGCCGCCAATGGAGCTGAGAAAACCAATGGCGACAACAAAAATAATGGGAAGACAACGTCTAAGAACAAGCGCCCAAAAAGTAATAGATACGAGCCGAGGTTCACTAATTATACAGCCTTGGTCGATAGCAGAGCGGAAGTATATCAGGCTAATCACACTACTATTCCGTTCAGGCGGCCATCCCCAACTAGGAAAGATATCTCTAAGCGAGATACTACTAAGTTTTGTCGTTTTCATAACGACTATGGCCATGACACCAATGAGTGTAACTAGCTTAAGGATGAGTTTGAGTTCCTTATTAGACAAGGACACCTAAGGAGGTATGTACGAGCAGCTGGAGGTTCTCAGTGAGAGGCTCAAGGAGGCAATGAGCAGGCACTAGTACGCCAACGCTCGCCTCCTTTACAGCCAGCTCCAGTTGCTGGTACATTGCTGACCATCTGCGGAGGACTACACATAGCAGGTGATAGTGGGAAAGCAAGGGAAAGATACACCCAAACCTTACATCACGACCAGGACATTGAAATTCTGAACGTAGAGGATCGAACTCCCAAAAAAGCTCGAACAGAGGAAGAATCGATAACTTTCTCTGAGCTTGATGCACAACATGTTCGGTTTCCCCATTCGGATCCTCTGGTCGTAGACGTCCAGATTGTCAATATGATGGTTAAGTGGGTGTTGGTAGATACAAGAAGCTCAGTCAACATTCTGTATAAATCTTCACTGGAGAGGATGAAATTGTCAATGCAAGATTTGGAACCATGCAACCAAACCATTTATGGTTTTTCCGGTGAAGGGCTCTCCCCAACTGGGTCGATCAGGCTTTCGATCACAGCAGGAACTGCACCTGTGAACAGAACATTACTCACTACTTTTATAGTATTTGATTGTCCTTCTGCATATTAAGTTGTGATTGGAAGGCCTATTCTAGTCGACCTGTGAGCCGTAACCTCAGTCTGCCACTTGGCCATGAAGTTTCCAATCGATGCAGGGATAGGGTGCATGTTGGGAAACCAGCAAGAAGCATGGGAATGTTATAATTCCTCGATCACTGAGGCAAAAAGGGGCGGATCGGGGGAAAAAGCCGAGAAAAGGTTGTTGTTAGTAAATAAAGCACAAGCCCAATCAGGTGAACGGGTCACCAAATAGGGTGTTGCCCAAAGTGAGGATAGAGACTTAGATCCTCTCTTTGGGGATTTTGAAGAAAATGGTTGACCAGTGGAGGACCTCGAGGATGTCCAACTAGAAGAAGCAGATTCGACCAGAGTTGTGAAAGTCGGTAAGAACTTAGAGACAACAACAAAAAACAAACTGGTGGAACTTTTGAAGGAGAACCAGGAGGTGTTTGCCTGGTCGCATAAAGATATGGTTGGGATAGACCTAACGGTAATCACCCATCTCCTTGAATTCCCATCCAAAGTTCAAATTCAAAGATCAACACAACAGAATTCAGCAATCCCAGAAAAAGCTAGAAACCTTACCTTAATTGAACACTAGCTCCAGCTGAACCTCGTCTTAAATATAGACAAAAACTTTCTACCAGTACAACAAAAAAGAAGGCTCCTCGACAAAGATAAATCAAAGGCCCTAAGAGAGGAAGTCGAGAAGCTGAAGGAAAATAGATTCCTCAGGGTAGCATTTTATCCATCTTGGGTCTCTAATCCCGTACTGGTTCCCAAGCCGAATGGCAAGTGGAGGATGTGTGTGGATTTCACAAACCTTAATAAAGCTTGCCCAAAGGATTATTTCCCACTCCCAAGGATCGACCAGTTGGTCGATGCTACATCAGGACACGAGATTTTATCATTCATGGATGCATACTCTGGGTACAATCAGATCAGCATGCATCCACCTGATGAGGATCACACTAGCTTTCGAACAGATACAGGGCTATACTGCTACAAAGTAATGCCCTTCATTTTGAAAAATGCTGGTGCGACTGGTCAACCATATGTTCAAATAACTGATCGATGTTAGCATGGAGGTATATGTCGATGACATGCTGGATATGTCAAAGAAAGCTGAAGAGCACATCAAGGACCTTCGAAGATGCTTCAATATCTTGACCAAATATCAGATGAAGCTAAACCACCTCAAGTGTTTGTTTGGTGTTGGATCAGGGAAATTTTTGGGATGCATAGTGAACTCGCAAGGAATTGAGGCTAATCCCAAAAAAAAATCAAGCCCTAATCAAGATGAAGTCTTCTACCAAGATTAAAGATGTTCAAAGCCTAACTGGGAGGATGTCTAAGTCGATGGACAAATGTGTCCCATTTTTCAATGGATAGAAGAGTGCGAACAGGCTTCTCAGGTGCTAAAGACCCACATGTCGCAACCATCAATCTTGTCCAAGCCGATAAAAAAGGAAACTATGTTCATCTATTTGGCAGTCACAGAATATGTTGCTAGTGCTGTTTTTATCAAAGAAGATGACAATGTTCCAAAAGTAGTGTATTATGTGAGCAAGAGGTTAGTGGGAGCGAAGTTGCGGTATCCACCCAGTGAAAAATTAGCCTATTGCTTGATTCTAGCCTCAAGGAAGCTGCAACCTTACTTTCAGGCTCACCGACCAACCACTATGGGAAGTCTTGCGGAAACCAGAAGTTACTGGTCGGTTATTAAAATGGGCAGTCGAACTAGGGCAGTTCGACATTTCTTATTCTCCATGGGCAACTGTG
Source organism: Humulus lupulus (assembly GCF_963169125.1). NCBI lineage: Eukaryota > Viridiplantae > Streptophyta > Magnoliopsida > Rosales > Cannabaceae > Humulus > Humulus lupulus. Next base: position 106,150,106 of record NC_084794.1, on the reverse strand, counting down.
AAAGGACAGGCTCTAGCAGACTTTGTCCCAGAATTCACCGGGATCCCAATTAGTGAACCGATGGAAGAAACTGAAAGTCAAATTCAAGTTCCTTCCTAGAAATTGTTCGTAGATGGCTCTTCCAACGAGCACAATGCAAGAGCGGGTCTGATATTAGTTACACCAGAAGGACATCAGTTCCATTGTGCAATCGGGTTGACTTTACAACTTCCAATAATGAATCTGAATATGAAGCTCTGCTCGAAGGATTAAGGCTAGCCAAAGACATGGATATAAAGTCACTAGAAATTTATAGTGATTCCTAGCTAGTGGTTAATCAGATTATGGGAGAGTATCAGGCTAGGTGTCTCAAAATGGTTGCTTATTTGAACAAAGTAAAGGACTTATTGGCACAGTTTGAAAGGTATACTCTCCAATGAATGATGATGATGCCTTAGCCACAGGAAAGGTATACCCACAGGAAAAGGGAATGTCAAATATGCAGTAGTTATTGTGGACTACTTCACAAAGTGGGTCGAGGCTGAACCACTGGCAACCATAACGACCAAGAAAGTTTTGGATTTTGTGGTCAAGAATATTGTGTGTCGATATATGTTACCAAGGAAAATTATCTAGGACAATGGCACACAATTTGACAGTGATCTTTTCACTAATTTCTGCGAGAGGCACGTGATTATAAAAAAAAATTCATCGGTAGCTCATCCACAAGCAAACAGACAAGTTGAGGCTGTCAACAAGACTCTGAAGGACACCCTGGAGAAAAGGCTCGAAGAAGAAAAAGGGGCATGGCCAGGATAGTTACCAAAAGTCCTTTGGTCGTATAGAATATCTCATCGAACAGCAATAGGCCATACTCCGTTTTCCTTAGCCTACAATTATGAGGCCATGTAGCCTGTTGAGCTCAACCCACCATCACATAGAAGGCTGACATACGATCAAAGCACTAATGATCAATTATTGATGGAGTCCTTGGACTTGGTCAATGAAAGGCATGAGCAAGCTCAACTTCGAGTAGCAGTTTATCAGCAAAAGGTTGCTTGGTATTTTAACTCTAAAGTACGTGAAAGAAAGTTTAACGTGGGAGATTTAGTACTTAGAAGAGTTTTTCTCAACACTCATGACCAAGCTGCCAGAGTGCTCGGACCAAACTGGGAAGGCCCATATCAAATTGGAGAAGTTCTTCAACGAGGCACATATAAACTTGCTCGCTTAAACGGAGATCTCATTCCTCGCTATTGGAATGGAGAACACATGCACAAGTACTATCAATAAACAGTCCTTTTTAAAGAACTAGCTTGTATTAATTTCACTTTTTACAAGTTTATGATCACTCGTACAGACACAATTTTTTCCATTTATTATGAGAAATAAAAGGAACTATGCACAGCCAATTATTCTTGCCAATTATTATATTTATTACAAGTATTTTCTCATTACGTGTGTTGTTTTCCTATATTATTGTTTTCATTATAAGTACGCGAGCAGTAATGTTTGAACATGACTTAGTTATGGCAAGTGACCGAGAACCCTAAGCTCCCCGATCACTTGGGGGGCATATAAGATACCAAGCAATCAAAGCATATCAACATGTATATGTAAACACACAAGCAAAATAAGGGAAAGCATACTACGGTACTTAGAGTATTTTTCAAAAAAATTAGTTTAAAGTTTTGTAAAATCAGAACAAAGTGTTATGCTAAGTTCGGTCATACGGACAAATGTTATAATAATAGCAAATATTATAATATCAAAATGAAATGCTTTACACCTCGAGCAGTTACTGCTCATATGTAATTAACAAATTAAAAGAAAAGTTGCCTTGAGCAGCAAAATTGTCTTAACATTACGAACCGTAGTTCATATGTCCTAGTTACAAATAAAAAAATATAAAAATAAATTAATCATTGAGCAGCAGGAGGATCTGGTTTGGACTGCTGGTCGACGGTGGTCCCCGCATCATCTTCAACAAGCTCGGTGCCAGACGCCAAGGAGATTTAGGGGACTCCTAAGCTTTCTATTCCTCTGCTAGACGAGCAACACACATTGCCAGTTCGGCCTTCTTTACCTACTCAGGGAGATAATCAAAAATTGCCTCTGGATTGTTCTTCCAGAAAGAGTAAAATCAGTTGAAAGTTTCTCCCTTGAACTTCTCCTGATTGCAAGAGTTAGTTTCCTCAAGCAGTTTGGTTTGCTCCTCCAGCTCGGCGGTTTCCTTCTGGCTGATCACAAGGTCCTCTTCAAGTTTGGATGCTTCTTTGTAGTTCATCTCTGAAGCCTCCTTAAACTTCTCCTTGACCGCAATAATTTTGACCACTGACTCTTGGCATCTCCTTAGCTCCTCGCTTAGGCTGGAAATTCTAGCCTCGGCTGCCTTGATCCCTTCGGCATTTCTAGCCCCGATTGCCTTGATCTCTTTGGCATGTTTGGCCTCAATCGCCTTCATCTGCTCGACATATTTGGCCTCAACTGCCCTGATCTCCTCAGCGAATCTGGCCTTGGTCTCCTCAGCTTGGTGCCAGTTGTGTCCGATGGTGAGGATACCCTGCAAACAGAAAAAGAAAAATAAACTGATCAGGGGCTATTAAAGAAAGTGTTGTTCAATTAGAGGAAAAAGAAGAAACATACTTACACTGAGGACTTCAGACAGTCTGCGGCTGATGACCTGGCTGTTCGGTAGTGGAGGAAGATGCGAGAAGGCTTCCTGGCTATGGCGGTGCTTTGAAAGCCATTGCATCATTTCATAAGTAGCGTTGAAGGCGCTACTCAGCGAGTCATTTATTGAGGGTCTCTTTTCCTGCTCGGGGGGGGAGGCTACTGCGAGGAGGAGAAGGAGGAGGAGGTGTCACATTTCTGGAAGGAATGGGCGTTGAGGGAGGCGCTGGAGGGTCTTCTATTCGAGGGTCCTCTGTTCGAGCTTTTTTCTTAGAAGGATCACTGCTGCTCTCCCCACGGTGCCTCTTGCTTTCTTTCTTCTTGGTCGCCGAAGCTTCAGCATTTGTGTATATATCGAAGGCTTCTTCAGAAGGCATGACTACAAAACAAAAACAAGCAATCAGACAAAGTAGTTTGAAAAGAGCAAGGAAATAATGAAAAAGGGAAATTCTAAGTAATATACCCGAGCTATTATTACTGGTCGATATATTATTTATATAACTACTGCTACACTCACTCTCTGCCTCAAAGAAGTCTGAATTACAAGTACTGGTCGTAAATTTAAAGTTGCCTTCCCTGTCAAATAAATGACAGGGTATGGGCAAGCTATCTAAGAGTGAGAAATCTATACCATTCTCCTCGAAGGACTTGAGTACAAGGCCGGTGTACTCCGTAAGCTTTTGCTTGCCCCTACCGTGTTGGGCAGGGGCAGCAGCAGCCGGAGGGTTGCTAGAGGGTTCCCGTATGGTCACTCTTGTTGCTCGCCGTCTCGAGGGTTGTGACACATTCTGTTGCTGCTCGGGGATTTCCTCTCCAGTAGCACTCCCCGCGGTGGACTCCCTCACTTCTTGGTGAGGTGCCAAAAGGCCGACCAGCCTCAGATTGCTTTCTGTGACCAGCTCCTTGACGCTCTTCTTGATATTCATCATGTTGGCCAGGGCTGCGACCCTTATCTCCATCTCTATAGTGGGGTCTAGTTGATACCATGGACCTAGATACAACATCAAGGTTCTAAAGACGGTGAAGAAAAAACTAGCAGAAAATAAACGACCAGTGATTGAGAGATTTACCTCCTCGGGTGAGGCCAGGTTGTCAGCGACCAGGTCTGCCGTAAGGAAGTACTCCTGGAAGTACTTTCCTACGTTGTATTTGTAGGTGATGTCACTCAAGAATATGTGAGTAGATTCATGGTGACAGAAATGGAAAAACCCCGTGTTGTTCTGGTTGGGGTTGGATTTGAGATCGAACAAGTAGTTGATCTCGTGCGATGTGGGCATACGCCACTTCTTATGGTTGTAAAGGATATAGAGTGCTAATAGTACTCTATATCCATTGGGAGTAATTTGGAAGGGGGCGACCTTAAAGTAATTGGCCACCCCTTGAAAAAATTCGTGCAGGGGAAAGATTGCCCCTGCCTCGATGTGGAACTTCGACCAGGCGCTGAAGGCACCTCCGAGCATGTTTGCCCGTTGGTCGAAGGTAGGTTTGATTAAGGTAACCCCAAGAAGACCGTACTTCTTGAGGTACCTTGTCACCGTCCTAGCCAAAATGACACTAGGAGGCGCGACATACCAGTCAACTTCTGGTCGAAGGTCATCTCGAAGCCGGGCTTTGAGTTGAATTTCTAGTGGTGCAATATTTATGGGCTAAGGATCATTTGAAGGACCCTCGTTGTCGGTTTCTGGTCGGTTAGAATAAGAATTTGGGGTTTTCTTTTTCCTACGAGCTATGTGTTTAACACGACCCATGTGTGGCTGGCAGTCTGAGGAGCTAGTCGTGGGGTTTTGTTGAGAAGATGGAAGGTCAGAAAAAGGAAGTGGTTGTTGTTCTTGATCTTCAAACAACAGCACGAGAAGATCATCGTCTATTGGCCTCTCACCTCCACAAGGATCGTGCATGAATATCTGAGAAGAGAAAAGGGGAAATAAGAATCTACGACCAATAGATAAAAGAAGAGGAAGTGTAACGATAACGTTGCTCGTGTATAAAAGTTAAGCTTTTATACGACTAGTTGCATCCTAACGTAAACACTAAAAACATGTGCACAGTTTGGAAAAACAGATCAAAAAGTGGAAGTGAAAAGTTTTTTCAGGAAAACTTTTCGACTCCGAAAAAGGTGGGAAAACCCCCGTTTTTCCGAAAATAATAAAATCAAATTTTTACGTCGATTTTGGGCCCTAAAACAATATTCCTATTCCCACACTGATTTCTAAGCCTCACCTAATGTTTTTTACTGCCTAAAGTACCTATTCTATCGTGTTTCTACGTACAAACTCGATCACCCAAACAATTTTCTCGAGAACGTCAAGAACTCAAACTAGAAAACTTGCAAAACTTATTCTAGAATGTATAGCAGAGAAGACGAGTTTGATAACTTACTTGAGTTGCAGATTGCAAAGGAGTCGAGGATGTTGTCGCCCAGAGCTGATCGAGCATGTTTCGAATCACTGAAGTTTTCTGGACTTCTCTTGGAAGTTTTTCTGAGTTCTTGAGGAGAGAAGGATTTGGTAAAAAGTAAAAAGTAGGAAAAATGACTTATTTATACTGATTGTGGTGCAGTTAAAGAGGTAACGATGGGGGTAAGTTTTCGATGCATGTGAAATCGTATTAGCCTTCAAAATATTTTTGGGAAACTGTAACGGTCATGATTGTTAACTTTTTCGAAAAGGTGCTGATAGATGTGACAGGTCAGATGAAATGTTGGTCGAGTAAGTTTATTATATGCTAGTCGCAGTAAAATAAACTTGGGGGTCAAATGTTTACCTAAAAACGATTTTCCTGATGACATGGAAAAATAAATATGCACGTGGGGTGCACGTGACTATTCAAGTGGGTACGTTCAGTTCGACCATCGACCAAAAGAGGATTCTATCAGCAGAAGGCATATTTCATAGGCGACCAGGCTAGTCACAGTATTTCAGATATCTTTTATAGATTTGTAATCTCGCATTTATGTAATAATTGTAATTTCCATTATTATTTGAGATACGCTTGTATTAAATGTAATCAAAGCCCACCGGCCCCTAAGGAACTCCTTAAGCCTATAAATGAGACTCAAAGGGGTTCAAGAGGGGGGACTTTTTTGAATCTTGAGAGAGAGAATTATAGTGTTTTTTTCCGCCAAATTTATATTCATCTCCAAACTTGTGAAACTCGTGAACCTTAGTTCATTAATCACAAGTTTTGGAGTTCTACATTAATAAGAATACTAAGTGGGCGTAGGTCATTACCATCTCTAGGGCCAAACCACTATAAATCTTTGTGTCATTTATCTTTTTCGCTTGATTTCATCTCACTTCTGTCCACCAAATCCAGGGTCAACAACAGTCAATAACTTGACCCATTAAACATGATGAGCATATTCAAAAGCCTTCCCCATGGGAACAATCTTACCACACTGCATTCACAAACCACCGCAATGCTAAAAACATGCCCATAGCATTCATACATCAATCATAATCCCTGCTCTTCCAACATACATACCATGCTCTCAACTCCAGCATGCAATAACACATTCATATAATCACTGAGTAGGTGTAATGACCCAACTATTTCTAAGACTTTGGACCATTAAAACTACTGGACATGACTATTATTTTAGGAAACATACATAAGAAATAACATAACTTTATTAAACCCCAAAATAAATATTGTAAAAATTACAAAATAAGATGTAAAATCTGGTATGGGTACCCATTGTTTAATAAAACATAAAAACTTAAACATTAATTCAATTGTTTAAAAACTAAATGCGGAATTACAAATGAAACATAATTCAAAAGACTAAAATAAACGTCATCCTAGATTGAATGAGGCTCGGGAATACAGGGGGCGATATATCGGCTCCATGAATGTATTTTTTAACGTTTGATTTTTGAATTTTAAAAATACCCTTAACCACTTAGACCTGCCTTTGAACGATTTTGACCGAGTTCTGGGCGCCAGTTGAACGAAAATTCAAATCTTTTTCATTTTATAATCATTTATTTATGTAAATTAAAAGGGGTAGTTTTACTCCTTGAACTTTATAAATATGACCTAGTGCTCACTCCTTGAACTCTAGGAGTTTCACTCCTTGAACTCTATAAACAGTCAGTATCCCATGATCCGTAGGGGGAAAGACCGGGTAAAACTGTGCAATCCCACACTGCCTGGGGAAGGTCAAGTGTGATGATTCTAAGAATGTGTAGGTATAGGACTACACAGTTGAAGGTGGCTTAAATGGATTGATGGGTACTACCTATATCAACAAGATGCATATTCTTTTTGGTAGCCCATCACTTAAGAACTCCAAAGTTAAGCGTGCTTGACCTGGAGTAATCTCAAGATGGGTGACCTCTTGGGAAGTTTTCCCAGGAAGCGTGAGAGTGAAGACAAAACACACTGGAAAGACTCGTGTTTGTTTGTAGGGCCAGTCGTCATTCCAGGAAGTCGCCATAGTACGTGGGGCATTACAAATGGTATCAGAGCATTGACCCATCCGGAAGTGTGGCTGACGGGGACATCAGACTCTTAGGGGGGTGATTGTGACAGTCAGTATCCCATGATCTGTAGGGGGAAAGACCGGGTAAAGTTGTGCAATCCCACACTCCCTGGGGAAGGCCAAGTGTGATGATTCTAAGCTTATGTAGGTATGGGACTACACAGTTGAATATGGCTTAAATGGATTGATGGGTACTACCTATATCAACAAGATGCATCTTCTTTTTGGTAGCCCATCACTTGAGAACTTCAAAGTTAAGTGTGCTTGACCTGGAGTAATCTCAAGATGGGTGACCTCCTAGGAAGTTTTCCCAGGAAGCGTGCGAGTGAAGACAAAGCATGCTAGAAAGACTCGTGTTGGTTTGTAGGGCCAGTCGTCATTCCAGGAAGCAGCCACAGTGACGTGGGGTGTTACAGCAAGTAATCACATAATCATATTCATATTCAAGGGCTAAGCCCTAACATAATAGCATGCTCCCCAATAAGGCGTGCAAGTAAAGCATTTACATTCTATTTAAGCAGTTAAGCACATAACCACGTATATATTTACCATACCCTGAGTGAAGCTTGTCTTTAGTGACGAGTGTACATGCATAGCTTGTCTACAAGAACCCTTAACCTTGGCTCACTCTAATACCAAGTTGTAATGCCCTACTACCCAGTGATCGTTACGCTGTGCATTTTAAACAGTGCTAAACTCGCTAAACGAATCATTTGGCTATAATCATGTAACTAAATGTAATTAACGGTTTAGGGTTAAAAATCTTGGTCAAAGATACAACGTTTCACTAAAACGTTTGCTGTATACATTGGGATCCCAAAATACATTTTAAAGGTTAATTACAATAAAAGAGTTACAACCAGCCGACCTAAGCGGCCAAATAGGGTTTAACCCTATTTCCTCTTTAAACCCTCGGTCGTGGTGGTCGAGCAGCCGCATATGTACACATTGTCACCTAACTCTCCAACTCAAGGATGGTTCATCTTTCTTTTACCTTTACCTGCACCACATAGCACCCGTGAGCTGAGGTTCAGCAAGAAAACTCAAACATGCTATAAGCAAACAATAACATGTCACCAAATCATAATAAGCATGCCTAGCAGTAATAACCTTATTCACGCATGCAAGCAGGTACAGATAAATGATTTTGGAGTCCCGCGCTCTGAGTAAATGACTAATAAGTCTCTCTCTTAGAGGTAGATGACTAATAAGTCTCTCTGAGGTAGACGACTAATAAGTCTCGCCCTGAATAGATGACTAATAAGTCTCTCTGGGTAAACGACTAATAAGTCTCGCCCTGAATAGATGACTAATAAGTCTCTCTGGGTAAATGACTAATAAGTCTCTCTCTGGGGTAGATGACTAATGAGTCTCTTTGGAATCCCACTCCCCAAGCCATGTGGCGATTCAGTCACCTGAGCCTTTTATCCCTGGCTCTTAGTAACTAGCCTTTAGACTAGACAAGCGCTTTAGTTTTCTTCAACCAATAGGTCGGTCAAGCATTTAATGCTCATGTTGATTAGATCTAATCATTTCGGCCTGCGTTAAACATGCTAATACTGTTCTTGACTCATAAGCCAATACCATATGACCAGTGCTCAGTTCTATTGCCTACCTTAACTGATAAGTCACAGCTTCACGACCAATACTAAGCACCAATGTCGTTCCCTGACTAATAAGTCAATGCCACTCACAAGTCATGCTGCCAGACATATGTAATGAAATCATTGTCCATCTATAGAGCACTTAATATGCCTCATCAACATTCACTATCATAATTATAATCATGCACATTCAAACGTCCAGATATAAGGCGTTCAACATGCTTAACCAATAATCACAAGCACAATCATAATCATGCACAATTACAAACACTCAAGCTCTGGTCAATTCCATATTTAACATTTATGCCATGCCAAATCCACATGTATCATATGCATCACATGCATTACATACTGGGTGCAGTTTTCTTACCTTTGGTCCAAGCACAGGTTACCAATAAATGACCCTCAAGCACTATCCTGTTCCAAGCCCCTAGAGATAACCTAGTCACAACCATAATATAAAATCCCATCAACATTGAGCAAATAAAAACTTCTCCACCGAATCCTAGCCTCCAGAACTTTGAATCCTACCCAACTAGGGAGTAGGATCGATCTCGAGCCTTTAGAGTTAAGTTCCGATGACTAAAAAGCAAATCTGGGCAAAACTACACAGGCGGGTCGCGACTTGCCCCCCTGATAGAGAGCCTCTGCCTGGGCTTCAGAGTGCAGGCTGCGACTTGGCCCCCCTTGAGTCGCGGCGCGCCCCGCAGGCAGCCTCCTCCTGGTTCTGGCTTCATCTAAGTCATGACTTGCTAGAACAAGGTCGTGACTTGACCATGAAATCAAACATTTCCTACATTTTCTCCCACTTAAAACCTTCCAAAAACCTAACCAAACATATCCAAATTCCAAAATCAAAATTCCCAAACATCCCAATTATCCAAAACTATTAAAACCCAAGTCTCAAACCATCCAAAAACTCATCAAAACATAAAATCCAATTCAAGCTTAAAAACTTGGAATACCTCTGATTGAGTCATTTTCCAACTAAATCCTTCAGCTAATAAACTTCTAATCTTCCCTAGAATTACTATGCCTCGATCCTTGCTTGAATCCGAGTCCTAAAACTCGAGTTTCCTTCGAAAATGCGAACGGATGTCGAAAAGGGAACGGGAGAGAGAAAGAATGTTCTGAACGTTCTTTTATAATTCTAACAGGTTACTTCGAGCTTAAGTAAATCTCAAGCAAATCTTAATGCTCGGGGTCCCAAAAACGCCCCCGGGATAAAATAGTCAAAATTCCCAGAATTCCCTCATGATCTTACTAACTCGCAATTTATCATCAAATACTTATTCCCATTACCCAATATCCCGGTAATGTACTAAATACCCCTTGACTCACTCTGAGTCAAGTATGGGTCCCGTTGTGACTTTCCCAATAGCTTGCTCCCTAGGATCATCTCGTGCCGAGTAACCCAAACATACTCACATAATAATGTGATCTCACACACACATAAATCACATATATGCGAAATATACCCAAAACAGGCCAAATTATGAAAATTTCCCAATTAAACAGAAATGGGCCCACATGCATATTTAATTCCCCTAGACATGCATATCAAGTCATATTATAATATAACTCACATACTCACGTAATAATACACATAAATATCATATAAACACATAATTCCATAATTTGCCATCTCGGCCCCCTAATCAAGGCCCTAAGCCTTATTAGGAAATTTGGGACATTACAAGGTTGAAGAATGGAACACATTTATCTGTTGACTTTGAGATGAATCTTCTAAGAGCTGCAATTCGTCCAGTGAGGCTCTGCAAATCCTTTATCTTGGTTGGGGACTTCATGTCAATTAAAGTTTTGATCTTTTTTGGATTAGCTTCTATACCTCTTGAATTGACAATGAAACCAAGAAATTTTCCCGAGCTTATCCCAAAAGAGCACTTCAAGAGGTTAAGATTCATATTGTACTAGCATATCATCAACATAGACCTCCATGTTATTGCCGATCTGGTGCTTGAACATCATGTTAACCAGTCACTGGTACGTCGCGCTAGCAATTTTGAGTCCAAAAGGAAATACTTTGTAACAGCATAAGCTTAAGTTTGTTCTGAAATCGTATGATCCTCTTTAGGAGAGTCCATGCTGATTTGACTGTACCCTAAGTAGGCATCCATAAACGTAAGGACCTCATGCCCTGCAGTAGCATCGACTAACTGGTTGATTCTTGGTAAAGGAAAGTAGATCTTAGGGCATGTTTTGTTCAAATCCATGAAGTTGATGCAGTTCCTCCATTTTCCATTGGGCTTTGGCACTAGAACAGGGTTTGCAACCCACTCAGGGTAAAAGGATTCCCTTATAAACTCATTCTCTTTTAGCCTTTCAACTTCCTCTTTTAAGGCATTAGACATTTCTTTGTCGAGCAGCCTCATTTTCTGTTGTAGAGGCTTGAAGTTACCTTTGTCAATGTTTAAGGCAAGGCTGATCACAGTAGGGTTGATGTCCACTATAACGTCCCAAAATTCCTAATAAGGCTTAGTGGCTTGATTAGGGGGCCCAGTAGGGAAATATTGTAATATTATGTGTTTATATGTGAATTAATTGAATATTTATGGGATTATGTGAATTGCATGGGTTATATTATTATATAGCTAACTATGCATGTTTAAGTGTATTAAATGTGCGAAACATGCCCACTTTTATTTTAAAGGGGCATATTTATAATTTTATCTTGTAGAAGGTCTAATAGTAATTAGATGATATTATGTGATTGATGCACATTAGTATGTGGATATAATTGAGATATTCGACAGGAGTCGGTCCTTTCGATCAAGACACTACTACAAAAAATGCTTTTTAGAACTCACACTGCGAGTCTTAAAAAAGTTTTTAGGACTCGCGGGGTGCAAGTCCTCTATTTGAGAGCCTTAAAAACTGAGGGTTTTTAGGACTCACATTGCAAATCCTAAAAAGTTTTCATTACTACAAAAAAGGTTTTTTAGGACTCGCAATGTGTGTCCTAAAAAATTCCGTTGAGTACCTTTTAATTCATTATAATTTTATTTTATAAATCAAGATTTGGGTAAAATGCCCAATTTTTTTTTTAAATCCCACTATTGTCGAATGAATAATAAATATATATTTATATATTTAAAATAAATATATTATAGAAAATATTAGAAATATTACTATGATTAGTTGAATGAATATATTAAAGATACACAAAAACAAAATCAAAGCAAACATTGTTGAGATAACTACAAGCATAGGCAAACATTAACATACACCAATAATATTATATGATTACATACAATCAACCTGAATAACATATGCTTATTTAACTAATTCTGAAACAAAAAATTTCCATGTCAAAGTAATAAAGATCCAAACAAATACAAATCAGAAATAGAAGACCCAAGACCTGAAAATCCAAACAAACACAACCTACAAGCCACCACATGAAAATGAAGACTCGCCTGTGAGCCACCACTGTCGCAAGCTACACTCGCTGCCAGCACTCGCCTGAGAGCAACCACCTACGAGCCACTGAGATGCGAGTTCCAACTCCACGAGCCACCATTGCAGCGAGCCCCCCACCCGTCGTGAGACACCGACGTTGATGTGGCGCATCCGGTTGAGCGAGCCGCAGATCTCGTCGACGACGTCCATGTGTGGCCATGTGCTTGGTCTTGGAAAGGCTGAGGGAGACGAGGAGAAGTAGGGGTCGGGATGGGGAGAACAACAGCTTGGAAAGGCAGGGGAGAAGAGGGTCGGGAGGGAGGAGAATTCGAGAGAGCAAGAGGGAGGCTGAAACATTTTAGGGTTAGTGTGTGTTTTAGACTTTAGTTTTAGATCAGATTTTTTTTTTATACAATATTCGAGTATAACCCCAAATAAATAAAATAAAAGAAATCTGTTTTTTTAATTTAGTTATTAAAATAAAGCTTTAATTTTTTCATTTATTTGTCATTTTTTCCTTAAAATTTTTTAGGACACCCAAAGTGAGCCCTTAAAAGTCACCACTAATATTACAATTAAATTTTCTATTAAGGTTTTTTAGGACCCACATATGTTTTTAGGACACTCATTGTGAGTCCTAAAATGTGCTTTTAAGGGCTCTCAATGAGTGTCCTAAAAAGTCCAAGAACTTTTGGTAAAAAAAAAAATTCAAAGTTTTAGGACACATATCAGTTCTTAGGACTTGCGGAGCGAACCCTAAAAGAAATTCTTTTAGGACTCGCATCTAGGTGAGTGCCCTAAAAAGGTGTCCTAAAAGGATGTTTTTGTAGTAGTGAGATAGCAGTTTAGTCACAACGAGGGATTTATACTCGGCTCAGGGTGAGCCAAGGTGTATTTCGACAATTCGGTGAGTTACCAGGACTCACTAGAGTATGAGTCGTATTTTGGGAAAAATAGTGACATTCCGGGTTTAGCGGAATTAACTGTGAATTTTAAGCATATTGTGAGACGGGAGGGTAAAATGATGATTCTGCCCTTAGTGGACCTTGAGAGGGAAATGTTGATTTAGGGGTATTTTGGTGTTTTGGACCATTAATTTATAAGCAACTGAGTTTATTAACTAAGGAGGAAGAGAAAAACAGGGCAAAGAAAAACATAGCATTCTCTCTCTCTCTCTCTCTCTCTCTCTCTCTCTCTCTCTCTCTCTCTCTCTCTCTCTCTCTCTCTCTCTCTCTCTCTCTCTCTAAGCTTTGAGATTTTATAAGAGATTTTGAATTTTTAAGAAGATTAAGGACAAGTTGGAAGCTGTTAAAGCTTAAAGGGTATAGCTGGATTCGAATCCTATCAAGGTAATTCAATTATTTGATTTTTGGTTTTGGTTTTTATAGTTTTTAAAATTATCATTGAATTCTTAGTTGTATTGGGTTTTGATTGAGTTTAAGAGTTTTTTATTATATTTCTGAGCTGTTGGGATAATAATTATGGTTGAAACATGTGAAATTCATGTTTTGAGATGATTTTTGGAAGATTGGTTTTCTAAGTTCGCAGGGTCGCGTTGTGGCCCTGTTCTTAGGGCGTCGCGGAACTTATGAAATCAGAGGGACAAGGAGGTGCCGCAAAATGCCTTGGCACCGCAACGCGAAGGGGGTTGTGATGTGGTGCGTGTCCAGTGGTTTTGTGGCATGGGCTATCTAACTTGTTCAACATCGTGGCCCTTAGTGGGGGCATCGCGACTCTAATTAGGAAAATGAGAAAAATTAGGTTTTGGGAGCTGGGAACCCAAACCTAAGGGGCTGGGGAATGATTTTACAACCCAGGTTAGTAGAATGCAAGTTTTTGGAGGCTAGAACTTGGTCCGGAAGCCTTTATTAGTTCATTTCTTGATGGTTATTCATTGTTATGGTTGTGACTAGGTGAACCGTTAGGCTCGAGAGGAAAGGACCTTACTCGGGGGTCGTCAAACACTATTTACTCAGGACCTGAGGTAAGAAAACTGGACCTGGTCTGTGTTTAGGGCTTGGTTCGGCTATTGAACATGGTTATAACCATGCTGAGAATGTTTTATTGAACATGTTGATTGCACTGTGCTTATCTATGTTAAGTAATAACTGTTTATCTATATATCTGATTGAAAAGCTCGACTTATTATTCGAGGGTTATCTATTATATCTGATTGAAAGGCCTGCCTTATAAGTCGAGAGTTTATGAATTATACTTCACCAAAAAGCTTGCCTTATAAGCCAAGGACCTATCTATTATTCTAACTAAGATCTCGGCTTATAATTCGAGGATCTTTCTATGATATCCGATTAAGAGCTTGGCTTACTACTCGAGGATATATCTGGTTAAAAGACTCGACTTATGAGTCGAGGGTTTATAAGGCTCGGTTTATAAGCTGAGAGTTTTTAAAGGCTTGACTTATAAGTCGAGGGTTTAAAGGCTCATCTTATAAGTTGAGGGCGGCAATAGTGTGCTGAATGTTGGTCGAAGTGGTTAAGCTACCCAGGAAGCATGATATATGCTCTAGCGACCCTATGGCCGCCTGAAATAAAAAGAGCCAGGTACGCTTGGCCAGCTCTAAGGCTGGTTATAAAATGAATAGAGCAAGAGGCCCTGGTGTGACTCTATAGTCACTTATTTGGATTGATTGCATGCACAAGTAGGGTTATTATTGCTAGGCATGTTGATTATGATTCTATGATCTGATGAATTACTGCTTATAAGCATGATTATGTTTTCTTGATGAGCATCAGCTCATGGGTGCTAAATGGTGCAGGTAAAGGAAAAGAAAAGTTGGACCAGCCACGAGTTAGAGAGCTTCAGGGGCAGAGTGTACATATCTGGCCTGCTCGTCCACCACGGCCAAGGTTATCAGTTGGAACTAGGGTTGCACCTTGATTTTGCCGCCTAAGTCAACTTTTGTATATATTTTGAGTTTGTAACAGTTTTAAACTCTGTTGGGATCCCATGTATTAGACTCAAACTCTTTTATTAAAATGGTTAACTTTTGACCAAAGTTTTTTAGTATCTAAACTTGTGGATAGTTTCAATTACACGTTTTAAGTCCAAGAGAATCATTTAGCGAGCTAATCACTGTTTAATTACATAGTGTAACAGTTCTGGATTAGGAGGACGTTACAACTTTGTATCAAAGCGATTTAGTTTTAAGGGTTCCTGAAGATTGGTTGGGCATGTAAACTCCTCGATGAAGACAAGCTCGGCTCAGGGTTCAATAACTATTGATACTGATTTGTGTTTACCTGCCTAGTTGACATATGAACGTCTTATTTGCATGCTTGATTAGGAAGCATGAGTTATACTGATAGGGCCTAGCCCTTGACTGTGATGTGGATGTAAAGGACGTGCTCATTAGCATTATTACTGCTATGTATATTGAAGAAATCCTTATTAGCACTGTTATTTGTTTATAACTGCTAGGTGCATGCTTTGGTTGCACTAGTGTTACTTCTGAAAGCTAGAAAATGCTTATTATCTTTGTTATATGCCTCTGTTCTATTTGGTTCGTCCTGGTTGAGTGTAACCTCTTCAAGGGCCTCAATTGGTCCCAGTCCAGTATTATAATTCCCAAAGCGAGGATCAAAGTCCCATTCCTTGCTTTAGGCAGCGCCCTATTTGGAATTGCCCTGCTTGTAGCGTCCCGAATTTGCTAATAAGGCTTAGGGCCTTGATTAGCATGTCGGGATGGAAATATTGATTTAATTATGCTAATATGTGAATTTTTTGATTATATGATTAGAAATGAATGTTTAGGTGAATTAAATATGGATATGGGCCCCATTTGGCTATTAAGGGCATATTTGTAATTTAGCTCGTTGAGGGAATAAATGTGATATATGTGTATATTGTGATTGATACCATGAGTGAATGGTGATATATTTGTGATGCACGATCCAAGACGGTCCTGGGGAGCAGCTTAGTTAAATAGTCACAATGGGGTCGAATACCCAGCCTGGGATGAGCCTAGGGGTATTCTGGGAATATGGTGTGTGTTCAGGAATTACCGAGTAGCGGGTAGTAATTTAGCAACTATTTGGACATGTCGGGATTAAACGAGGATTTATAGGAACACTCACGGATTTAGCGGGATGTGGCAATTGACGGGATTGCCCTTAGTGGCATTAAAGGAATGAGAATGGATGTAGGGGCATTTTGGTCATTAGGCAGCTAGAATAGACTTAGGCAGCTAAGTGGATTTAAGAAAACACTAGAATTAGGTAAAAACAAAAAATAGAACTTCAGCTCCAAGTCTCTCTCTATCCTTCAGTTCTCTCTCCCTCTTTTTGTGTTTGAAGGCTTGAAGAACTTTGGGGATTCTAGACTAGAAAATTAAAGGATTGGAAGCTTGTTGAGCTAGGAAGTGGCTCAAGGTCGAATTTAGTACAAAGGTAAGCTCCTAAACTTAATCTTTCTGTTGAATTCTGCCATGGATGGGAAGCTTGCATGAGAGTTGAATTTATGGTTTGATTTATTAAGTGTTTGATGAGAATAGGGATTGTTTTTTAATGGTAATGATGCCTAGGCAGTATGGACAGGAATTCTAGCCACAATTCTGGGTTTAATTGGTGCTTGGGGTGGGAAATGGTGGTTTAGGCTCAAGGAAAAACATAGAAAAGAGGTTGAATTTCTAGGTTTGGGGGCTCGATCCGTGGCCCTGTTCTTCAGGCATCGCAGCCCATGTGCTCGAAAAGGCTAGAGAAGCCTCTAATTTGCTTAGGCGCTCTGCGGCCCTGGAGGGCATGCCGCGGCCCATGTCCTCTAGCAGGGAGGGCTTTGCACTCTGTCTAGTAGCGGTTCGCGGCCCTAAAGGGCATGCCACGTCCCTAAATAGAAAGAAAGGGGAAATGGAGGTTTTTAGCCCGGGAACCCAAATGTTGAAGCTCGGGAAGGATCTTACTACCCAGATTAGTAGAATCCAAGGTCCCAGAGGCTAGATTAATATTCTAAAGTAATTTTTTGGCTTACGACTTAATGGATGGTTATTATGAATGCATTGTGACTAGGTTTTCGACGAGGCTCAGATTAGGGGACTGTGCTCGGGATCGCATTTACTTATCAGCTTGGAACATAGGTAAGAAAACTATTGAACCCGTAGAGCAGGGCACGACCCTATTATTTGTACTTTATATATATTTGTGGATATCTATGATATTATTCTATGTTATGCATGTTTGTGAGTGAACCACGAAGGCCAAGAACGGGGAAGGACAAGAACGGCGAAGGCCGAGAATGGTGAAGGTCGAGGACGGCAAGAAGTCAGTTACGACAAGGGGTCGAGATCGGTGTTGGGCACATTGAGTGCATGCCATTAGGGCGAGACCCTCCTAGGGTGCTGTATCCACCCTCTCGGTGAAGACTGCGAACCCAAGGTCTAGTAAAGCATATGGGACAACGTAGGCCGCTATGTGTTTAGCCTGTTGGTTGTTTTGTTGTATACTTTTAATTGTTATGTTATATGTTGAGTTTTCTTACTGGGCTTCGGCTCATGGATGCTCTATGGTGCAGGTAAGGGCAAAGGAAAGGTCAACCAACCATGAGTACAGAGAGCGTGGAGCGACGGGTACATGTTCGGCCTACCTGATTACCACGGGCAGGGTTATTTTGGGAAATGTACTGTATTGGTTTGTTTTGTCGCATAGGTCGACTGTACTTCTATTTTTGAGTTGTAATACATTTTCTAAACAGTATTTTTGGGATCCCAACTGTATAACTTTTTATGATTTCAATGAATGTCCAAATTTTTATACTTAATGTCAATAAACGAGTTTTATTTCAGTTCAGTCACACTTTTAACCTAAAACCTCAATTAGCGAGCTAATGGCACATTTTTAACTCACATAGTAAAGGCTCTAAGGAAGTAGGGCGTTACACTTCTCATTTGGGAAAGCTTGATTATGTTCCTCTGACATCTTCTTCTCCATCATTACTGTTGGCTTGCTTTCTGCTGGTCCAGCAAAAAACCATGCTAGTCATTACCAAGCCTTTTTTAGCAGTTGTAATGAAGGAATTATAACTTTCCCAAGCTTCCCGTGGATTCCCTTTAACACATCCAATTCTAGCATTAGCTGGGAATTTCATTGTTAGGTGGAATATAGATGTGATAGTCATCAAATAAATGAGTATTGGCCTTCCAAGTAAGGCGTTGAAGGCTGAGGGAAGATCGACCACAACAAATGTGGCCATAACTATACTGTTCATTTATGCAGATCCCATAATTACTGCTAGTCTGATTGTCCCTGCTGGAGTCATTCCTTCTCTAGTAAAATCATACAAAGTCTATCAGCAAGGCTCCAGATCTCGAACAGGTAGCCTCTCCCTTTCAATAATGATCTTGAAATGGATATTAGTTGAAGAACCATGATCCACCATGGTTCGTGCAACAATCATATTTGCAATTTGGGCTTCGATTACCAAGGGATCGTTGTGCAGGAACCTGACATGTGTGGTTTCGTCCTCAGTGAATGTAATGGGATTGCCTTCATACCAATGTGTTTTAGGAGTACGCTCCTCAACGACTAACTCCTCTTCTCCTAATTCATTGAACAGTGTCCAGGCATATCGTTCTAGGGAATTTCTACTCTTACCAGCCAGGTGTGGTCTTCCACAAATCATGCTATTTGACCAGCTACCGAGGCTGGTTGTAGTGGTTGGGTTGGTGCGTTAGGAGTTCCTGCAGCAACCTGATTCTGTTCGGCACGACGATGAATGTATCTTCTCATGGCCTGGTGATTTTGGCAGATGAGAAATTCAATTTCGTCCTTGAGTTGATTACACTCATTGGTGTCATGTCCATAATAGCTATTGAAGTAGTAAAACTTGTTAGTGTTTCTCTTGCTTATATCTTTCCTAATAGGATTTGGCTTCCTATAGGGCACTTTAGCCTATGTAGCTTGAAAGACTTCTGCTCGTGACCCTAAGAGCATAGAGTAGGTGGTAAACGAGGAATGTAATCTTGTGGCTTGTCATTGGTCTTTGCTTGTTTATTATCATTATTTTTGTCACGGTTAGAATTATTATTTCGTTTGCCACTATTCTGATTATTCTTATTACCATTACCATTATTTATCTAGTTTTGTTAATTCCACCAGTATTTTGGCTGGTGCAGTACTGGTTCCAACTTGGTTGGCTTTATCAACTTTCTGTATCGCTTCTTCTAGTTTTATAAACTCATCTACTCGATCTAAGAAATCTTTGGTTAAGTAGACGATTTTTCTTCTAAGGCCAGTCCATAGAGGACCTTTGACTTGAATCCCATCCATGATGGCCATCAGCTTTCCATCATTGTTGACTGTCTTGGATCTAGCAGCTTATTGAATAAAATGCTGCAGATAATTCTTGAGGGGCTCGTTAGGTCCTTGCCTGGTGTCAACGAGGTCGTTGTGCTTAGTTGGCAGAGTAGCAACAAAGAACTGTGAGTAGAACAGTCTCACAAATGCATCCCAAAAATTAATGGTTCCAAGCTCTAGTTTAAAGAACCATTGTTGAGCAGAGTTGGCAAGGGTAGCAGGGAAATTCCTGCAACGGACGTCATCTCTTACTCCTTAAAGATCTGTTTATATTTTGAAGTTCTTTACATGAGACATTGGATCTTCCTTGCGAGTGTACATCTTCCAAGATGGCATCTTGAACTTGGGAGAAATAGCAAGTGTATTGATCTGGTCAGAGAAAGGAGAGCCTTTCCTTCTCTCTAAATCGATGTCAATTAGTTTCGGGGTTGTTAACTCCCGAACCATCTGAGAAAGGGCATCAAGTTGTGCTTGAATTGCTGGAGCAACTAGTGGCACAACTGTTGGGGCAATGACTGGGAGTGTTGCAGCTTCTTTTCATGGTGCTGGAGAGATTACTAGTGCGACAATCCCACATCATCAGACCCATTGCCTTCCCAAAGCTGGTCAAGGACTTTTCGTAAGTTGCGTCCTCTGTTCCCAAATATGTTAAAGACATTGCCTCCTCTAGGCTGCCCCCCAGCATTCTGGTTATGTTCTCGAGGAGCACTAGAAGGTAGTCTTGCTGGACAATTTGCTAGCTCTTGCTACCTTGGTAGGACAAACGATCCTTCAGGATGCACATTTTCCCTAGCAGGGATGTTCTGCGGCCCAGGTGGCCTTGGTGGAACAAATTATCCTCTTGGATGCCCATCATTATAACGATCTTCATAATATTGATTGTCGTGAGGTTGGAAGTATTGACTATCCCCTTGATCTTCATCATAGCCATCTCGGTAGGATGTTTGATAGCGTTGGAATACATTTTACAGGATCATAAATATTTTCATGTATGTTTCATATATTAAATAAAGTAACATATAAAACAACCTAGACACATGTTTCTAATGAATTTCATAAAGTAAATCAAATAACAAAGTTTAAGAATCTTACTTTTACGCAGTAGATATTAACACTCCTTCCTTCACTCTCTCTCACCCTTGTTCCTTTATGTCGCATGGTAATGACAATAGTGTGAACTGGATCTTCAAACTACACAGTATTCCACAATTACCTATGATCACCTAGACTAGGGTGGGCAATTCTCAACACGTGAGATGAGAAAATTATGGAGAAAAATAGAGAAGAAGTGGGCGGCCACAATAGGTCTTTTTTTAGTCTAGGATTTTGCTTTTTCACACTTACTTAAAAAATCCTAACCTTAAGTTCCTATTGATAGCAACACTTTAGGGTTAATTCAATTTAGTTAAATAATTAAAATAATAGCTTAAAAATACCTTATATGGCCGAATACTATAGTATTTGTCAAACCTTGGAATTTTTCCATTTTTAAATTCAAAGCATAAAAGCCTTTAAATTCATATACTATTATTTTCTATAATTATATAACAAAACAAAAACCCTTATTAAATAAATATAATATATATATAATAAAACTGATTTCGTTATGTACAAAATCTTATAAAGTTTTATTAAAATTTTATATGTATATATTTATAATTATATTTAAATAATTAATTAATAATTAAATCACGTATTCAAATTAACTAATTATAATTTGAACATTAATTTAACACTATTTATCAATTTGACACTAATTTTCCATAATTAATAATTTTGCCCAAATTTTTCTTTTCTTCTCTAAATTCCACATCTTAGTACAATTGTCCAAAATTGACCCAAAATTATTTTGACAATTCTATTCGATAATTAAATCAATTAATCGAGACTATCTAGATGATTTAATCAAAAGCATTGTGGGGACCATGGACCCATGAATTCAAGCTCCAATAAGTTACCGTAAAATTATTATCGAATAATTTCACTACCTCATTAATTCCTCATGACTCCACTAAAGACTCAAAATTGCACTCTTGAACTCATAGAACGCTTTACACTTAAAGTAAATATGTTATCCATTGTTACAATCATAATTTTCCATTAAATCCTCTATAGATGATCTATAATTGAGTCGAGTACAAATTATTGTTTTACCCCTCATTGTATTTTATCCTTCAATACCGCTAAGTTCCTTGTAAATGATATTTCTGTGAACTTTAATCACAGAAATGAGTACTCAATCATTTAACTCGTTGAACCAAGCTATAAGGTGATCATCATTTCACTTCTTGTTATAAGTTATAAATGTTCATATCTATCATTAACACTCCCACTCAATTATAGTACCAAGTCCCCAAGATGTAAGTATGGGCTAGTCCGTAGGGTAAGCTGATAACGAACAAATCAAAGGACTTGAATAATACAATCAGTTAGAACACTAACCACTCAGAATTAAGATTGAATTGACTATATTAGATAATAACGGGACATTTACTTACCTATCTAAAATCAATATCGGTCCAGTCCAATGTAACAAATACATCTGATCTTATCTACTTTGCTAATGTTCTAGAAAGAACATAACACTACAATGTGTAAGTAGATCATATCGTAGATTGGCAAGTCAGTGTAAATCATGTGCACTGACTAATCTTAGGACTAACTTATTTTGAACATATAATTATATTTATATTCTACTGTTATTACGTCACTATAAATATGATTAGCTATATGCTCGGGATTTAATAAAAGTTTATATTAAACAAATAATCATGAAAATAAAACATGTGAGCAAAGTGATTGACCAAGTCAAAAAAATGATTTTTATTCTTTTATTTATAATAAAATGAGATTACAAATAAATTGGGTTTTAATTAGGGCATAAAATCCTAACAGATAGTTGTTGTAGGCTTCTTGGTCATTCCTTCGTCTATTTGTTCTTGGAGGATGACCGTGGTTGCACCCAACATAATGATAACATCGAGGCCCTGGCTTATATTTTGACTGGTTGGCCGTTTGTTCCATGGTCGTCGGAACTGGTGACCAGGTCCTAAATTTTGTGGATTAAAAGGTTGACCCCCTCATGAGATTGCACGCCTCGATGGCCAATCAGCAAGCCGTCCAGCTCCAGACACTTGTGTAATGCCCTACTACCTTAGAGTCATTACTAAGTGAGTTTAGAACGTGCAATTAACTCGCTGAGCGAGGTTTTTAGAACAAAGTGTGATTAAACAACAAGTCAAGGCTGTAATCTTTAAAAAGTACTATATTTCATTAAAAGTTCAAGAGTTTATCATTCGGGATCCCAAAGTAAGGTTTGGAAAATATTTACAATTCAAAATAGGTTTACAGATGACTAATTATCAAAAACATAGTTTAATACAGCCATTTCTCAAAATGCCCCCAACCAAAGCAGTTGGGCAGGCCAAACATGTACGCGTCGCCCCCACGCTCTCCGTACTCATGGCTAGTTGACTTTCTCTTTGCCTTTACTTGCAACACAGAGCACCCGTGAGCCAAAGCCCAGCAAGAAAACTCATACAGAGCATAACATAAGCATATTATATAATCAACATGTTAGGCAACCCACAGATTAAACAGACAGCCCTTAAGATTTTAACACATATACGGCCATGTCGTCTCAGAAGCATTACCAAAGCCTTGGTTCTCGGTCCATACCGTAAGGATATCCCATGTATCCATTGGGGTCTCACCCTAACCACAAGCACTCCATGTGCTAAGTGATATTCCCGGCCCCACTATCGTTCTCGGCCTTCGCCGTTCTCGGCCTTCGCCGTTCTCGGCCCTTCGCCGTTCCCGACTCATTTGTCGTTCATTCTGCTATAACCACATATAGCATTCGCAAACAACAATCAAACATATAATAATTCATTTAGAGCTACATCCTAGCAATAATACAATCTAGGGTCGTGCCCTGCAACAACACTATGGGCCCATGCCCTGCTCTACGGGTGTTACAGTTTTCTTACCTGTATCTCGAGCTTTCCGATGCACCAAGGTCACAAGCACGGTCCTCTATCACGAGCCTCTCCAAAATCCTAGTCACAACACATATAAAACACTTTTGATACTAACCAATCCCAAAACCACTTCCCGGAACCAATCCCGTACTCTTGGGACCTCTAATTCCCTAAAACAATGTATTGGAATCATCTTCCGAGCCCCCGGGAAAAAGCCCTAAAAATGCAATATTTGGCTGCCAAAAATAGCCTAGGGCCGTGGCACTCCCATCAAGGGCCGCAACGCCCAGAGGCTTTTCCCTCATCCTGATGCAAGCTTGCGCTGCGGCGCCCCTACAC
This sequence comes from Humulus lupulus, assembly GCF_963169125.1. NCBI lineage: Eukaryota > Viridiplantae > Streptophyta > Magnoliopsida > Rosales > Cannabaceae > Humulus > Humulus lupulus. Next base: position 106,126,324 of record NC_084794.1, on the reverse strand, counting down.
GAACCCAGATTTCTGGGGTTTCCCCTGCATTTTTCCCAAGCCAAAACAACTCCAATTCAACCCAAACAAGTACCTAAGCCCCAAAATCAATTTAAAACCCCAAATGAACCCTTTAACAACCTATAAACATCAAAAACAAACTCAATTGCACAATCACACTCAAAATCCACTCTTGAGTTTCAAATTTCAGAAACTGAAACCATGGTTTCTAAGACCTAAACCAGAGCTTGAAAAATATAATCCATGCCTCTAAAATCTCAAACCATACCAGATACGAAAATTCAAAGGTGACAAAAACTCTTACCTCAATCAATAACTCAGCTTGAACTTCCTCCAATCCCAGCTTTAAACCAACTCCTCTTGATTATCAAGCTGAATTCTCATAACAAACCAGCCATAACTATCCTTCAATTTTCATTCTTACTTTCTAAAATCAAGCTTAAAACTCAGTAAAACAGGGACAATTCTTACCTCAAAACAATCTTGATTCTTGTTTGGCCTCAATTGCTTCAAACCACCTTGATTCCTCTCCTAAATCTCCCAACTTCAGCCTTCCTCTTCTTCCTTTTTCTTCTAGCTTTTTCCTCAAATTTCAGCATAAACCCAATTGTGACTAAGTATAAAACATGAATCCTTTTTCCCCCAGCTGAACCTTATCTAACCCTTGCCTAATGACCACTTTACCCTTCCATCTATTTCCCCTTCTAACTAAACCTCAAGGCCCTTTTTGTCATTCCTACTTTCTTACAATTCTACCATTTCTTTCATCTAAACTTGTTACTCTCAACAGTTACTAATGGTTACTCAGGTTACTCAATCTCCAATAACCATTAACCACTAATTCTCAACTCAACTTACAAAATTCCCAAAGTACCCCTAGGCTCCTCCCGAGCCGGGTATAAAATCCCGTTGTGACTTTTAAGCTAACTAGCTCTCTAGGACCGTCTCGGCACGTGCATCACATTAATATCACCACACTCACGTGGTGCAAATCACATAATACAATTATCGCATGTATGCTCTCAACGGGATAAAATTACCAATTTACCCCTAACATACAAACGGGGTCCACATGCATATTTATACCACCTAAACATGCATTCTAATCACATATTCATTCAAATTCATATATTAGCATATTAATTCACTTATTGCCCTCCAGGCACGCTAATCAAGGTCCTAAACTTTATTAGCAACTTGGGGTGTTACAACTTGTCTACCACAGCCTTGACCTTGGTCACGATTAGGTAGCACCTGCTTATTTTGATGGAGTGACAATGTACTCCTGGTTGAGCTCCCCTGTTCGAGTGATGACTTCGAGTTTGTCCAACGGGAACCACTTGGTCTTGGGACCTTGATAGTTGAGCAGACACTTGGGCTCAACTAGTTGGCCTTTGAATCTTAGCATTTGCACAACCAATATTCTCAGGTTGAGGGTTTATTTGTCTAGGTCTTTCAGCTTGAGTCAGTTGCAAGACACCTTGTAGCAGTCTCGCCGCTTCATTATTGCGACTGTCAACTTATTCTTGACGAGCTTCAAGGGCTCGCTACTGTTGATCCATCCAAGACTGAAAGTCTTGTCTTTTCTCGTTCATGTTCTGCTTGAGGTTCATGGCTTTGGCTTCTAGTAGTAATAGCCATTGGTTCAAATGGATCTGGTATGGTGTGATCTTGGATTTCAGCTCTCAATGAAAGCACCAAAATGCTGACCATCATTTTGGTCAACGACACTGAGTCAATATGAATGACAGTAAATAATTTTAAAGAGCTAAAATCAAATAAAACAACATTGGAAATTTATAGTGGTTTGGCCCCAAGAGTTGGTAATGACCTATGTCCACTTGCACTTTTATTAAACAAGAAAGTCTCAGACTTAAGATCAAGAAAAACAAGGTTCAACTGAGCTTTCTAAGTTGAGAGAGAATACAATTCAATAGAAAGATTGTATGTAAAGTGTAAATCTAGACCTTGAGAAAATAATGACAGTGAGAGATCCCTATTTATAGAGTCTCTTAGTGGGTTGTGGGCTCTACAAAATGATCTAGGTCCTACACGTGTAGTGTGGGACTGTTACAGTTGATTATAGATTCTAATAATATTGGAAAAATACATTCAAATATCAGTTACAGAAAATATCTTGGGATATTTCATAATATCTCATGAAATATGTGTCCTTTGGTTTAATGAGTTGTTCTTCGAGCAGATCTCTACTCAAGCAGCTCCATAGGATGTTACCAGCTTTCTTCTCTTTGAGCAGCACACTTGGGAAAATCTTGGGCAAATTAGACTGTTGTTCTTTATGCTGGTGTTGTCTACTTGAGCAGCTATCTTATCTTGAGCAGTTTTTAGAATTTGATGGCGTTTACTGCCACATGTCATCTTCAAATGCCACGTCACCATATCTAATTTTGGGTTAAACAAACTCAAATCTATAATATGATTATAGATTAATTATTCACTAGTGAATCAATTGTAGTTAACGAACAAGAGGTAATTAAAAGGGTAAAACAGTAATTCTTGGCCAGCTCTAATTACCGAACCAATAAATGGAGGACAGAACTACATATATTTATTATATCAATCAACTGTAAGAGATAACTATGTAAATATAATTATATAATTACTAAGAGTGCAATTCCATATTTATAGTGGAGTAATAATGGAATTAATAAATAAGATTATTTAATTAAAAAGTTTAATTAATAGTCTGGTTTATTTGAGCTTAATGTTATAGGTCCATGGTACACGAGTCGCCTCTGTCCTACATTGTCAAGGATAAAGATGTCACACGCAAGATTAATGGAGAAAATGACTAAATTGTAAAGGACTTAATTTTCCAGGGCTAAGTGGTAGTTATGTGTAATTAATTAATTATGAATTAATTCATTATTTAATGAATTAGTTTTATTTGAAATTTTTTAAATTAGTTGAAATTAATATTAATCATTGTTTTGATTAATATTATAGATAGTTAAATATTATTTTAGTGTAAGAGAATTATTCAAACTGATAATTTAAGATATTTATTATAAAACATATTTATATTAATTTTGAATAAATATATTGTCTTAATTTTAATTAAACAAACAAATGAGAAAAAATAAAGGACAGAGTGGGGCACCACACTCATGTGCCAAGTGTTTCAAATATTATTTGATTATTATTTTAATTTGATTAAAATAAATAATTAAAATAAAAATCTAACATGTTGGTTTTGAATTAATTAGATTTGAAAAGAAATAAAATTGTTTTATTATCTTTATAAGTTTAAAAAGATATGATATTTAATTTTAAGGAATGAGACGATCAGTCAAAAAGTATCGATAAGAAATCTTCTAAGCCTAAAAATTTTCTAGAACTCACTAAAGTCTTCTCTTCTCCAAACTCTCTAGATCTCATGTGTTGAGAATATCTAGAGAGCCTAAAATCAAACCAGTGAATCTTACATGCTCACACATGTCCTTGTGTGTTTAAGGAAAGACTTGAAAGACTGTGGTGTGAGTCTTCGCTGGATAGGAAGATCATTTGACTATACAAAAAGACTCAAGGACTCTTAATAGGCTACAAGAGGTATTCTTCTTTCCTTTTTGTGTGTGGATTTAATGTATAAATATATGTATTGATCATGCTTCGGTATTAATGATTTTTAAAATCACCACCCCTTCCATTGCGTGCCTGATTTTATTAACTTAATACCAACAAAATCCCCAAAAGTGCACATTTGTAGTAGCCTTTGGAAAGTTCTTGGGATTTATTATGAGCGCTTGAGGAATAGAAGCAAATCCCGAGAAGATCAAAGCCTTGATCAAGATGACGCCCCCCATGAAGCACGAAGATGTGCAAAGTCTGACTGGTCGGATAGTGACTCTCAACCGCTTTGTATCGAAGGCCACTGACTGTAGGGATTTTCGCCCTTAAAGCATATTTATGTATGAACGATTACTGTTAATTAAATAAAGTTAATATTTTGCACTCATATTTTATTTAATTATACATGTCATTTATCATGAAGAGCCAATATTATTGATGTGATCTTAAATTAAGTATATTTATAATGATATACATATACAAGAGGATTTAATTCAAGATAATAATATAAAAATTATTTGTCATAGCTAAATAAAGTGAACTTTATTTAATAAAGAATATGAATATGGCCTATCTTCTGTTGAAGACAGAGCAGTTTATCCAGACTGATAAGTGTAGCGACACAAAAAGATATAGGTACCATATACCATAAATTGTATTAGACTGGGACACGATGAAAGAACGAACTTCTGATAATCTCCATTAAAATACATAAGTTTAACATTCATCAATCGATGTTCGTTTGAGACTTGACCTCAATCTTGAAGTGAGTAATGAACTCTTATTTGTGCTTTTATGACTTTTGACTTATCGGGTAAGGTTCAATATTCCTAAGACCGAATTCCTGATATCTTGGAGTCATAAAACTAAAAGTGGCTAGGAATATACTTCACAAATATAGAATATGCTCCTTACTTAAATGAAAGCAGAATAGTTGTTCATTTTAGTGTTGACTCGGGGCTTGAACATACAGCGCTTAATTTCTATTAGAGAACAGAGATTTCATTCTATAATTAAATTTATAGAATAATGTTCATTAAATTATCAATGGAACTAATTGATAAAGATATAATTAGAGAGGTTAATGGACATTAAGACCTAGCTTTAATTATGAACAACTAGCAGATGGTCATAACTCATGCAATGACTAAGTCTATGGACGACATTATAGTTATAACTTCTAATAATATAAGACTGTAATTTTGAGAGTTCATCTATTAATTTCTAGTGGAATAATTCATATTTAATGAATTAATTAATGGAACTAAGAGTTAGTGAAATTAATTCAATTATTGGAGCTTAGAACTACGGGTCCATACTGTCCTCGTACTAGCTCGATAACACAAAGGTAGGATTTTTGTATTAAAAGGAAATAATTAAAAATAATAAAGTATTATTTTTAATCTCACAAATTAATATTATTTGTGAAGTAATATTTAAAATGTTATTTATGAAATAATATTTAATGGAAAATAAAATTATATTAATAATTTTGTGAAATTAATTTTTATTGAAAATTAATTTAATCCTATTTAATTTTTTGGTATGATTGTATATTACATAAAATAATATGATAAAGGTCCAACAAATAGTATTTTATAGAGAAAAATATCACAGGACCCAAAGCCCTAAAGTTGGCACCAACCACAGTCCAAATGGATTGTGGCTCACGCATAAGACCAATGAGATTAGCGATAGGTCTTCTTACTATTGTTATATAAATAGAATATAACATCAAGAAAGAAGACAAGACATCAGATGCATTTCACGTTATTTGCCAAGAGAGAAAAATAGAGATCTTTATTCTCTCTGAATTATGAGAAGAACACTCTCTCATGTGTTGAGATTCAAAAGTGTGTTCTTGAGTATCCTACCAAATAGCATAGACATCCACCTGTCTCCTTCTCTTTGTGCGAGCCATAATATAAAAGATGGTTGGTTAGGAGGCTAAGACGCTATTTGATCTACATGTGTTCTACATCTACATAAAGGTATTTGTTTTTTTTTCTTTTTATTCAGATTCATGTCGAATGAGAAATATCCCATTATAGTTATGTGTTGTACCCCAAAATAAATACAAACTGAATTACTCAGCATGAGGTACTGCTGCTAGACAATCGTATGAAGAAAGCGTACAAATGGAATATCTAGCTAACTCTGGAGTGAGCAGCTCGAGTCAAACTTGACAGCTTACGACAGCCAGATAGTTTATAGATCGCCCCTTGCGCCAATAGCTTAGTTCGAGATGCGCGATGGCCAGATCGCCTTTGTGAAACTGAGCTTGGCATGTGTCAGGATAGGTTAGTTCTAAGGTATTCAGCTCAAAGGAAGTGACCAGCTCGTGGAAGCTTGGTCATGATGCTCATTAATGCCCATATTTTATTACACATTTATGACCTGAGATAACAAATGTAAATTCTAAAGGCAATCATATCCCTATGTGAATGGGAAGTTATCAGAATTTATTATTTACCACATTTAAGTACGCAGTTACCCAAAGTTGTCTAGAGAAACCATTTATAAATACCAGGGGAATGGATATAAAAGGGACCGATTCTTGATATACAGAAACTCTGCTGAAATTGTCAGGAAGAATATCACCCAGAGCCCTAAAGAGATTAATAAGATTGTCTCATAGACTAGGTGAATTTTAACCATTGAACCACGTAAAAGTGTGAGTGTTTTTTTATATATTTCATTTGTTTAATCACGGTTTATTAAAAAAGTCGAATATCTCTATTGTCGGATTTCTTAATCCACTGTTGGTGAAAAATCGCGTCAACAGATTGGTGCTTTCGTTACGAGCATATTAGTTCTTAATACCCCACGAAATTTTCACCCAACATTCACCATGGTGGTCACCTGGTCTATGCATGACAACGAGATGGAACAACCTGATGATTAGGAGATGCATCGTGCGGCTGACCCCACTGGGGAAGACCCAATTGCTCAACATCATTCTAGAAAGCAACATTTGGGCCAAGACGATACTGAGAACTCAGCATCACTCCCACCAAATCCCAATATGGGGTATTTGACAGCCATTGAGATGGAAAATGCCCAGTTAAGGAGCCATCTCGCTAAGGCTAACAAGCAGATTGAGGAGATCTTAGCTCGATTACCCCCTTCTGCAACCAATGCTAACATCAGAAGGAGGCAAATTGGGTCTCATAGGTCCCACAGGAATAATCAAACCAATCTTAGTTGCTTTGTTAGAAATTCAACTCCGAGCTTCATACCTTCAGAGCGAAATCAGCGAAATACTTAACCTGCCAATACTCATAGGAATCAATGACCCCATGTTAGTTGATCTATTCAAACTGCTACCCCGAGCTTCGTACATTCTGAACAGATCCCACAGAATGCTCAGCACGACCCAACAGGATGATCTGGGACCAATTCGAGGAGGCGAAACACACCAGCAAATCCATTTATGCCACGGTCAAAGCCTCCGGCACAAAGAAATGGAACGGTCCTACCTCCAACCCAGGAAGTTGGGATAGATCAGGGACGAGCTAACGTAGTGCACCCCGATGGAACAAGGATAGCTTCACCAATAAGACATTCGTCGCCAGTGGTTCAACATCCAACGCTACCTCACCCACAGAGGAATGCTACAACTCGATGGGATAGCAGGAGAAATATTCCTCCCTCCGAGGAAATCTATATCCCATGGTCTCGCGCTAATAATCTAGGTCCTCAATCCCAGCCACAAGCTGTAAGCTTTGCTAATGGAAGTTAATGGACAGAGAGCCAGTGTGGAGGTAGGCATAAGAGCGACCTGAGGGATCACTTGAGCTCTACACAAAATTCTTCATTCTGACCCACACCCCAACTTGCGTGATCATCTAAATTCATAAAGAGGATATCCAGTTCGCCATGATAATTTGAGTTATACTCAACACAAGGGAGATTCATCTATCGTACGTGACAATGGAATGTCCCACCTAACTGAGCTCAAGCTCAAAGGGAAAACAACCCATCTAATGCGTACAATAGGATGGGGGCTGATAATCAACTCCTAACTAACCTAGATGCCAAGGATCCAACCCTCAAGCGACTGGCCCTAATGGAAGAACAAATGAAGAGACTCGTATATGGAAAAAAGAGTCGATGATTGTGATTTCGATGAGAAGCTCAAGCCTTTTGCTCCAAACATTGCGGCAGCTCAGTATCTTGCTGTCTTTAGGATGCCAACCATGTCCGCATATGACGGAAACATTGACTCGTCTAACCACCAAGGGACGTTCAACACATTAATGATGGCCCACAACTCTGGGTTCAACTTAAGATGTATCTTGTTCCCCACAACTCTGACCGCACTAGCCAGATTGTGGTTCAACAAGTACAAAAAACATTCAATCACCTCGTGGAAGAAATTGTCTTTCGAATTAAGGGAAAGTTTCAAGCTTCGAAGGAAACTTGTGTTAAGGCCAATTCGTTGACTAATATAAAACAACAATGTGGTGAGTCCCTGAAGGCATATCTAAACTGGTTCACAAATGCAGTAGCACGAGCTAGGGATGTTGATGATAGCTCCAAGATCATGGCAGTGAAGACATGGATCACAGTAGGAGGTGATTTATGGAAAGAACTCCAGTGAAAAGGAGTAAAGAGTGTAAATGAATTCCTGGCTCGGGCCCAGAAATGGATAAATCTGGAGGCATGATTTGCTGTCACAGGAACCAGCCAAACCCATGTTCAGCCACCTAGAGTAGTAGAAAATGTTGCATCTACGACACCACCCGCTACGCAGAATAATCAGGCGGGGAACAATAAGAGAAAGGGGACTTGTGAGGGCGACCAGAATGGAACCAAAAAGAACAAGGCCAGAAAAATTTCAAGCCCATCTACATCACCTACACACACCTGACCGATAAGCGAGAGCATATTTTCCTGGCGAACTCTAATTTCCTTCTATGAATGCCAAAATTGGACATACTCCCGAGAGGGCCTCAGTCAACACTCGGGAAAAAAGGTGAGGCTTTCCCCCTAGTAACCTTGGGCACTCTAAGAAACCTCACATCTTGCCTCACGCGAGACCCATGACTCACGAAAGGCCCTCGCGAAGCCACCCTGTCTCGCCCTTCTGGAAACCTCACGAAGCTGCCTCGTCTCACCCCACGCAAGACCCATGCCTCACACGAGGCCCTCGCGAAGCCGTGAATTCACACCTCGCCTCACCTGCTTAGCACCTCGCCCCGTCTCACAACTTCATGCCTCATTGAAAAGGCCCTACTCATCTCCCAGAGTAGGTGCCATTAGCAAGGCACCTTGCCACCATGGTTCCTCATGATATATACTTGTAAATCCTTTCGAGAGTATGCACTCAGAACTCTTGTGAAGCCCTTGTCATTTATAAGTATCAATGTAAGATTGGTGGAGGCAACTTGGCATGTCGATCCTAATAATTTGCAAGCCTTCGAACACTTAGAAAAATGCAAGGGAGTTTGGAGAAAACATTTATGCCAGGAGGGTGAGAGGAACTCTCAGTTTCAAAATATGTGTACGAGTATGAGGGTACAGCCCTGAAGACCCCAAGAGTCTGATCCTAATCTCTACGCCAGACAAGTAGGGTACCTGACGAGGTCTTTCCCAGCCAACCTCTGACGTCCATACTAGACAAATGGTGGAGGTACGACATGGTATGGAAGTTGAAGTGCTCTCGCAGACCCCTGGCATGTACTAGAGTCTACCACCATTCTCCCAGCACCACTACCACATGTAGTCTGCATGTGCAGGGCCTTGTCTCCTCGAGACCACTATGTACAATGAGCAAGTAGTGCTCTTCTATAAATATAACCTCCCTTCACCTGAGAAGGGTGTCACTCAATCCTCTATAGACGGTCTACAATGAGATGGGACTAAAATATCATATTACCCCTCATTGTATTTTATCCTTAAAACACTTAGTTCCTTGTAAATGATATTTCTGTACACTAATATTAATTACTGAAATGAGATCTCTATCATTTAGCGCCTTGAACCAAACTAAAAGGAAACCATCGTTTCACTTCTTCATCAGAAGCTATAGATGTTCATATCTATGATTAACACTCCCACTTAATTATACTACCGAGTTCCCAAGATGTAAGTATGGGCTAGTCCGTAGGGTAAGTTGGTAACGAACAAGTCAAAGAACTCAAATAATACAATCAGTTAGAATACTAACCACTCATAATTGAGATTGAATTGACCTATGGTCAACTATATGATATGAATAGAATAGATAATAACGATATGTTTACTTATCCTATCACCTGTCAATATCAGTCCAGTCCGATGTAACAAATACATCCGATCTTATCTACTTTGCTAATGTTCTAGAAAGAACATAACACTGTGATGTGTAAGTAGAACATATCGTAGATTGGCAAGTCAGTGTAAATCCTGTGCACTGACTAATCTTAGGACTAACGTATTTTGAACATATAATCATATTTATATTCCACTGTGATTATGTCATTATAAATATGATTAGTTATATGCTCGGGATTTAATAGAAGTTTATATTAATCAAATAATCATGAAAATAAAACATGTGAGCAAAGTGACTAACCAAGTCAAAAAATGATTTCTATTATTTTATTGATAATAAAATGAGATTACAAAGAAATTGGGTTGTAATTAGGGCATAAAACCCCAACAACTAAACCCCCAGAAGTGCACCTTTGGGGTTTCATCGGGAAAATTTATTGGCTTCATAGTCTATACAAGGGGGATAGAGGCGAACGCAGAGAAGATCAAGTCATTATTAGAAATTCCCTTGCCCAGGTTGCATAAAGAAGTATAGATCCTAATTAGGAAAGTAGCGGCCCTAAACCGCTTCGTTTCAAAATCAACTGACAAGTGTCTCCCGTTTTACAACTTGCTCAGAGGAAACAAAAAGTTTGAGTGTATCAAAGAATGTGAGCAGGCATTTCAGGATCTGAAAACTCACCTGGCTGAATTGTAGTGTCCCGGAATTTTTACTTAGCTAGATAGTAGTAGTAGTTTGTAGTATGTTAGTTTCCGTGGATTTTGGTTCAAACCGGGATGTAGTTGGAAACTCATAGCAACAGGTATGGATTTTATAAGTTTAACCTATAGTTTAGAAATATTAATTATAACATAAGGTTTGATTAATATTGTTGGTCCTAGAAATATTGTTTATTATAACCTAAGGTTTAGATAGAATTATTAAGAATGTGACACTTCTCATAATCATGTTTATTAAGGATTTAAGTATTTTTTATGAATATTTTAATTAAAAGAAAGATCTAGAAGCTCTAGAACCTTCCAGCAGCTGTTAGGATCATGTTTTGACTCAGTCAAAGATGTTTAATCAATTCAAAATATGCTGAAAAAGTGCAAATACGTGTTTGATATATCAACGTATGCTGATATATCACAGCTATAGGGGATGATATGTCGCCTATGGGAGTTACAGAAAACACGTCGACTTCGCACGAATGAACGAACGGGGCTCAGGATATAGGTCTAGGCGATATATCGCCCAGGGTAGGCGATATATCGCCCCTGGGAGTGAATATTTTGAAACTTGAGGTTTTTAAACTTAAAAACAGCCTTAACCACTTGGAACTGCCTTTGAACGATTTTGACCGAGTTCTGGGCATCTGCTGAACGAAAATTCAAATCTTTTTCATTTTATATTCATTTATTTATTCAAATTAAAAGGGGTTGGTTTCACTCCTTGAAATCTATAAATTGGACCTAGTACTCAGCCATTTCCTTCATTCTTCAAGCATTCTTCAGAGCCTCCAAGCTGCTAAGATTACTATAGAGAGAAACACTTGGGTTTTTGGATAAAAATTTTTCCAATCTAAGCTTTTCTAAACACTTGGGAAGTAAGATATAGTGTTATTTCGGTAACGAGGTGTAGATCAAAGTCATAGTTATCCAAGGTATTCTTATCCTTAAGTTCAGTTTTCATAGTTCTTTAGTTTTCTTTGTTTTCTTTCAGATCCTAACTCTTATTTATGATTCTTGGTTAGGTGTTTAAGTTTCTTGAATCTTAAGGTTCTTTTCGGTAAGTTTCTACTTGGATGGTTTAGTTCTCTTTTCATCTCTTTTTCTTTAGAAACTCACGATTCTTACTGTTGGTTTTAGGAGTGTTCCAAATCCTGTTCTTGTCTCCATATCCCGGTTTTTGGTAAGGAAAATAGGTTAGATTATATGTGTTTATATGTTTATGTTATGCTATGTTTTATATGTATATGTATAAATATGTTTTATAGTCGCTTGGGCATATGACTTGCTTAGATAGCAAGCCCCGAGAATTTTTATCATTTTCATGGTTTAGAGTTATGATTTACCCTACCTCGATTAGTAGACAGAGGACCTAGATGGGTTATCATATACTATAGTTGTGATCTAACCTACCTCGATTAGTAGATAGAGGACCTAGATGGTTTTATCACATACCATGTTAATAAGTTAATGGCCATTAATATTGTAGTCCTATATGATATACATTTTTATAGTCATATATTTTATAGTATATGCTTTATGATATAGTCTTATGTTTATGATTTATGATATATATTGTTAGTAGATTGTCCTTCCTGGGCATTAGGCGCATTCCTTTTTTTTAGAATGATGCAGGAAAATGAAAGTGGAAGGTAGGAAGGATTCGTGCCAGCTTGGCATGTGTGTTGAGGATGAACGGATTGAATGGACTGCTGGAAGATCGAGGATGACATTGTTTAACGTCTTTAAATTTATGTTTTGATGTATTTCCGCACTTAGTATTTTAAACAATTGATTTAAAGTTTATGTTTATGTTTTATAACAATGGGATCCCATACCATATTTTGTATTTCGTACAATATTTTGGGTTTTAAATAAAGTTATGTTATTTTATATGAATGTATTTCAAAATAGTAGTTATGTCATAATAGTTTTTAATGGTCCGAAGTCTTAGAAATAGTCGGGGCATTACATGAACCCCCCATACTATCAAAACCAGCAGCTGGAGAATGTTTTCTCTTATACCTAGCTATGATAGAAAATGTCATCAGCGTCGTATTAGTTCAAGAGGAAAATCAGGCGCAGAAAATGGTGTAATACGTGAGTAAAAGGCTTCTAGGAGCTGAGTCCATATATCCTATAATAGAAAAACTCATGTTCTGCTTGATCTTGGCCTTGAGAAAACTTAGGTCGTATTTCCAGTCTCAGTCCATCCACGTCTTAATCAATCAACCTTTAAGGCAGGTCTTGCAAAAACTTGAAACGTCGGGACATTTGCTTAAGTGGGCCATCGAACTCATCCAGTTCGAGCTATTGTATATGCCACGCACAACAATCAAGAGTCAAGCGCTCGCTAATTTTGTGGCAGAATGCACAGGTTTTCAGGACGAGCCAATGAGAGAATAATGCAAGAGTTGTGGAAACTCTTCGTTGACAGATCATCTAACAAAAATAGATCCGGAGCTGGGATAATTCTAATCTCACCTGAGGGACATCAATTCCATACAGCCCTAAGGTTCAGGTTCGAAGCATCCAACAATGAAGCAGAATACGAAGCTCTATTGGCAAGATTACGGGTGGCAAAGGAACTGAAAGTAAAGGTGATATGGTGTTATAGTGATTCTCAGCTCATGGTTAATCATATATTGGGGAAGTATCAAGCTCGAGGTATCTAAATGGCGGCTTATCTAGCTAAGGTTAAAGATGAGTTGTGTGAGTTTGAATTATGTTCCATTGAGCAGGTACCCCGCGAGCAGAATTCCAATGCTGATGCCTTAGCCCGATTTGCCACCACCAAAGAAGCGGATGCATTAAACGTGGTCCCAGTAGATTTCTTAGAACAACCAAGCATAACAAAAGGATCAATTGAGATCAGAATGATTGACACAAAACTAACCTGGATTATCCTCATAGTGGAAAACCTCACAATCCGTAAACTACCAAATGACTGAAAGAACGCAAGAAAATTGTTATATCAAGTCCCACTGTATGTTATGGTTGAGGGAATTCTATACCGACGAGGGCATTCACTACCCCTCCTGTGGTGTGTTCTGCCTGAAGAAGCACAAACCATCCTACAAGATATACATGAGGGATTTTGTGGAGACCGCGTTAAGGGGCAAAACCTAGCTCTAAAGATATTGAGACAAAACTATTTTTGGCCTACACTCAAAAAGGATTCAGCCTCGTACGTACAGAAATGTAACAAGTGCCAACGCTTTGCCACGATTACTCGGACAGCGCCCATGGAGTTAACCATGATCTCATCCCCTGGTCATTTGCAATATGGGGGATCGATTTGATTGGTTCATTACTAATATGAAAAGGAGGAGTTCGCTATACAATTGTCGTCATCGACTACTTTACGAAGTGGGTCGAGGCTGAGCCTCTGGCGACCATAACCTCGAAGAAAGTCCTGGATTTTGTCGTGAAGAACATCATATGTCATTTAGGGCTCCCTAAGAAGATCGTGTTTGATAACAGAACTCAGTTAAATATTGATCTTTTCACAAACTTTTGTGAGAAGTACGGCATAACCAAGATTTTCTCTTCAATGGCATATCCGTAAGCTAATGGGCAGGTCGAAGCTATAAATAAAACCATAAACGTGAGCTTAAAATAGAGATTAGATGAAGCCAAGGGATTATGGCCCGAGCAGCTCTCGCAAGTACTTTGGGCCTATAGGACCTCACATTGCACCTCCATGGGGCACACTCCCTTCTCTTTAACCTTTGGAGGTGAGGCTATGCTCCCAATTGAGGCGCTAGTGACAACACATAGACAAAAAACCTTCATTGAAGACCGAAACCACGAATTTCTCAACGCATACCTGGATCTAATCAAAGAAAAGTGGAAGAGTCACAATTACAACTTGCCCATTATCAACAGAGAATTACGCGTTACTTTAACTTGAAGATAAAAGGATGCAGATTCAAGCTGGGTGATTTGGTGCTTTGAAGAGTCTTTTTGGCAAGTAAGGATCCTAAAGATGGTGTATTGGGACCGAACTGGGAAGGACCATACCAGCTTGTGGAATTTTACGTGAAGGAACATTCAAACTAGCTCAGTTAAGTGGAAAGTTTGTACCACAGGCCTAGAATGCTCTTCATCTTAAAAACTATTATCAGTACTAGGACAGTTTTGTTAATTTACGATGTTTTCAATATTTTTCTGTGTAAGACTTATTTGCAAAAGCCATTCTATTTAAATGACACGAGATCGCTACGTGTTTATCTTATTCTCGTGATGTATCATGTACTCATTTTGTAAAAGCAACCTAGAATATCCATAAATTCTGATCGCTTGGGGGGGCATATAACCCTCGATGAGTCTTTAAAAATATTTAAGTGTGATTGGATAAACTTTGAAATTTTGAATTTGGAAAAAGTTATTATTCAACGGCTTTTTATAGCTAGCTTTAATTTTCAATGAAATTCCAAATACGAACTAAGATAGGAAAATTCAAAGAAACAAAACCTAGAATTCAATTACAAACACCTGGATATAACCAGGTCTGAGGCTTGATTCCTAATAGGTATAATGTTATTAGGCGGACAAAATTTTGGGTATAACCAAGTTCGAGGCCTGATTCCTAATAGGTATAATGCTATTAGGCGAACAAACTCCTAGATATGACTAGGTCTAAGACCTGATTCCTAATAGCTATAACGCTAATAGGCAGGAAAATTCTTGGGTATAACCAGGATATCGACAAAAATTAATTAGTCAAGCCATCAGAAACCTATCTCGATATAAAGATAACCCCTGTGATTGCGAGTGCAATGACTTAAAATTCATTAGCATAGCAAGATAATAGATTAAGGGGAACAAAAATAGATCATAAAGTAATGAAAATGTACTAAACAAGTATATGAATATTACAAGGAGAAATAACCTCAAACTAAGCCCGAAGGCGATTGTTTCAGCTTGTGAAAGCATAGTTACAAGGGATATAAAAACCCCAAAATAAAAAAAAATAAAAAATAAAAAGATGAGGGTGCCCTGAAAATCACTTAGCTCTGGTAACTTGCCCTTGTGATGTCACCTCATCATCACCCCCCTCAGCAGATCTAGAAGCCTCTGCGGTCTCAAAGGGCTTTTGCGAGAGTTGACTTTGGAACTTAGCAAGATAACATCCCCAAAGCTCTGCATCCAAAAAGGAGAAATTCCCTACCTGGTTGTATGCCCCACGCCAGTAAAGCATCTCCTCTAGGGCGTCCGTTGCTTCGGCAACATCCAGCTTCGCCATCTCAGCTTCCTCCTTGGATTTGACTTCAACCTTGGACAACTTATTTTTTAGCACATCGACTTCCTCAAGTTTCTCGTTGAGGTTTTCAACCTCGACCTGTAACTAGTCTCGTCGCTGACTCACCTCAATAACCTAGTCCTTGGCTATTAGCTCATTGTCTTGGGATGCAGCCAGGGCAGCCTTGAGCTCATCTATTTAAGCTCGAAACTGAGCAATGCCACAGATTTGAGGTAAAAAAGACTATAAAAGAAAGATGCATGACAGGATTAGCTCACGAAAGTAAAAACAAAAAGGAAAATACTATAGGAGGAAGAATGTTAACTCACAGTCTGGTTCATCCCTAAGGTTGACTCCAAAACGTTCCCTGGGGAATACTCCTCTATGGCCCTCAAGTCCTTGATGTTCACTTTGTTGGCATGACCCACCATGTGGTTCGCCATGTCATGGAGGGGCCCTCGAAGCGCTTCTGGGATCCTTGCAACCTCGAGTGGTTTGACTGGGAGCTGCACAGATGGGGCTTCGCCCTAAACAACTTGGGTAACTGGAACAAGTTCGCAAGGACGAGGAGGAGGAGACTCATGAACAGTAACTGCAATTACCAGAGCTGGAAGTTGTGTTTCCTGCTGCTGTTTCTGAGTAGAGCTGGCACATTTATCCTTTGCAGGAGATCCGGTGATAGCTACGGATCAGGAGGTGCTTTTCTGATATTCTCGCCTTCTTGACTACGGGTCCAGTTCCGGCCACACAATATTTGAAGGCATCCTCCAGGTCCATATATTTTCCTGCAAAAGAAGGAGTATAAAATTCAGATCCAAGAAATGATTACTCGGGATAAGACAAAGAAAATAACAAAGCAAGAACCCTACCCTCTGAGCTAGAGGAGGAAACTACTATGATCGGTTCTGGATTACGAACCGAGCAAGGTAAAACCTTTAACTCTTGGACTGTCACAAGAGGAGGGACTCTAATATTATTACATTTTGGGACCTACGGGGTTCAGGCTCCTCATCTGAACTAGATACATGTGCAGCCTGCCAAATACTCGGGGGAAAAACACCCTGACGAAGGGAAGGCAACGACAAAAGGTTTGTACCGTACTCCTCAAAAATGGTGGATCTAAAATGAAGGGTGTTATCTACCACTATGGTACACCGGGGTAGATATGGTGCAGCGTACAACCAAGTGATCCACACACTGAATGAGGGTCACGTTCAGGTCTGGATCAACTGGATGTCGACTCACGAGTTGTCATGGGTTGAATCAAACTAGCCTAAAACTGGCAGCAGCTTAGTTTAATTCTCTATATGGGTTACCTTGGAAGGAGGTGTCGGCTACTGCCCTCGATTCAACTCGTCCTTGGTTAGGATGTTGTCCATCTTCAGAGACCTTTCTTTTGCGCACCAGCTGCGCGACCTTCTCTTCTTCTTCAACGGCCAAGATGACATTTTGAGAAGGAGGGAGCACGGGGGGAGGACCTCGACCTCTGATGGCCAGTGTCTAATCTTTCCAGATCAATTTGCAGGCCACCATGGTAGTGTCATTAACTACCATCCGGAACTCCTTCTCTTTGGCAGGAATACGAGACAGTGTCTCATATTTACCTCCAAGGGTCTCTGACCTCCACGTTCTCTTATATATCTTAGAATTAATGTCCTAAAATCATGTAAAGACATTTTATTGCTTTAAAAAAAAGTACAATTTTATTTTATTTGAATGTTATAATTATTGTTTGAATTAATTATATGGTAATGTCAAGAAAATTCCTTATTCATTCATGAGAATATATCTTGTATTAGTACGAGAGAATTCATATCATATATAATGAATAAAATAATCAGTAACATATAAAAGTATGGAATCTTTAAAGAATGGTTACTAGTACGGTTTGCTAAGCATGCGAGATGCGAGTAATCTAGATTCGGATTACTGATGTGGATAGACATCTTAGTAGAGGTGATGTATATAATAGAGATTATATATGATAGGATCGATGAGAATTAATTTTTTTTATAAACTTGTCATTTGACATAAAAATTTAATTCTTATCATAATAGATGATCATTTGTAGATCAGTCAAAATCCTGAGTATTCATGAACTCATGTTTGTGTTTATTGGATCTTTTGATTCACTCGTTAAGGTCTCTTAGAATAATGACGCTAATGACTTTTTTTTTTAGTTTCAATATCATGGATGGGTAGGAACATGAATTACAATATTGGAATCCATGTTTTCCTAACGAATCGAATATTGGTTCCCTTGAGGGTTAATTCTGGAACTGAATAGTTATTACGCTCAAATCTATAATTAGATTATAGATTAATTATTTGCTAGTGAATTAATGGTACTTAAGGATCAAGAGGTAATTATAAGGGTAAAATGGTAATTTTGTCCAGCTGTAATTAACGAGCCAATAATGGAGGACAGAACTACATATATTGATTATATCAATGGACTACAAGAGAAAACTCTGTAAATATAATTCTATAAATACTTAGAGTGCAATTTCATATTTATAGTGGAGTAATCATGGAATTAATAAATAAGATTATTAGATTAATAATTTGTTTTATTGGAGCTTCGTATTATAGGTACATGGTCCCCAAATCACCTTTGTCCTACACTGTCACGGGTAAGGATGTCAAAAGAAAGATTTGTAGAGAGAAAGACTAAATTGCAAAGGAATTAATTTTCTAGGGTAAGGAAATAATTGTGTGATAATATGGGAAATTGATTAATTGTGAATTAATTAATTATTTAACTATATAGTTTTTATTTTGAAAAACTATAGGTTAAAATTAATATTAATCTTGTTTGGATTAATATAAAGAGAGAATAATAAATATCTTATTTAAAATATGATATTCATTTATTTAATTTGAAACTGATATTTTAAGATAAAATTAATTTTGAATTAACTAATATTTATGTTGGGATAAATATATTGTCTTAAAAGTTTATTAAACAAACAAATGAGAAAATTAGAGAAACCCTAAGAAGGTTGGGCGACACACACTGTACAGCACAGTGTGTGGCGCCTAACTTAGGAATTTTTATCCCTGGGATTTGATCTTTGAATTTCAAATAAATTTGTTTAATCAGTTATTTAATTATTATTTTTAAATATGATTTACATAAATAATTAAATATAAATATCAAATCATTTTTAATTTGAATTTTAATTTTAATAAAATAAAGATTATTTAATTAGATTAAATGATTTTTATATAAGTCAAATAGTACGTGACTTTCAGAACAAGCTTTTTTATTTTTATGATATTAAAAATATACTCTCTCCAAAGCTATTTTTTCTCTAAACGTGAAAACTATTCTAAACCTCTTTTCTCAGTCAAACCTCTCTAGATCTCATGTGTTGAGTACATATAGAGAGTCACATAAATCAACCTTTTGAATCCTACATGCCCACACACGTCCTTGTGTGTTTGAGGATTGGTCAGGAAGATCAAGGTGTGAGCTTTCAGATTACTAGATAGGAAGATCGTTGATTTTATACAAAAAGATTCAAGGACACTTGATAGGCTACAAGAGGTAATACCTAATCTATTTTGTATGTAATTTAATGTTTATATATGTATATGATCCTGGCTGGTATTAATATTTATTAAAATGGATCCATATATTTCACTACGCACCTTTGATTTTGCAACGTCCCTATTTCCCTAATAAGGCTTAGGGCCTTGATTAGGGGGGTCAGGATGACAAATTATGGAAATTATGTGATTTAATTATGAAATATGCGTTTATCTGATATATATGTGTATCAATATATGATTATGTGAGTTATATTATAATATGACTATATATGCATGTGTAGGTGTATTAAATATGCATGTGGACCCGTTTCTCATCAAAAGGGAAATTTTCATAATTTGGCATGTTACGGGTATATTTGGAGTATATGTGATATATGTGTGAGACCACATTATTATGTGGATATATTTGGGTTACTCGGCATGAGGCGATCTTAGGGAGCAAGCTAGCGGGAAAGGCACAACGAGACCAATACCAGGCTCAGGGTGAGCCTAGGAGTAATTTGGTAATTTAGTACATTACCAAGATTGATCGGGTAATGGGAAATTATTTGGTAATTATTTGAGGATATTGGAAGTAATGAGATTTATAAGGCATTAATTATGATTAACGGGATATGTGACAAAAGACCAAAGTACCATTGAGGGCATAAGAGGGCAAGGCTTAGGCAAAAGGGGTATTTGGGTCATTTTGTGCCAAAGGTAGTGACTTAGTCACTAGTTCCTTCAGCAATAGGAAACCCCAAAACAGAGTATCAATCAGCTTTCTCTCTCTCTCTCTCTCTCTCTCTCTCTCTCTCTCTCTCTCTCTCTCTCTCTTTCTCTCTTCTCTCTCTCTCTCTCTCTCTCTCTCTCTCTCTCTCTCTCTCTCTCTCTCTCTCTCTCTCTCTCTCTATCTCTCTCTCTTTCCATACGTTCTCTCTCTCTCTCTCTCTCTCTCTCTATCTTTGGTTTGGATTTTTTAGGAAACTTGGGAATTTTTGAAGCTAAATCTAAGGGAATTCAAGGATTGGCTTTGGGGTTGGTTTAGTTGCAGCTAGGAGGATACAAACCACAGCTGAGGTAAACTCTAATCCCTGTTTTGATTCATTTCTATTTTTGGTTTTAGGTGTTCTTGAGCTTTCTGGCTCAAGATGTTGAATTGGAGTTTTGTGGAGGTTTTTAATCAAGTTTAAGGTTGGGTTTTGGTGTTGGTGATGTGTTGATAATGTTTTTGGATTGAGTTTTGAAGTTGGGTTATGTTTAGGGTGATTTTCGGTAAGGTTTGGCTGAGGAAAAACAGGAGAAAATTTGGGTTCGTAGGGTCGCGCCGCGACCCTGTTCTTGGGGCACCGCGATACATGTGAACCCAGGGCGCAGGGGGCTCTGCTTAAAGTAAGAGCGTTGCGACCCTCAGGGTCAAGTCGCGGTGCATGTCCCTACGCAGAGGCAGGGGGAGGCCTTGGATTGGAGGCGCGTCGCGACCCTCAGGGTCAAGTCATGGCCAGCATAGGCAGTTTTGGCCAAGTTGAATTTTGAGTGACGAGAACTCAAACCTAAGGGCTCGGGATCGATCCTACTACCCAATTTAGTAGAGTTCGAGATCTCGGAGGCTAGGACTCAGTCCGGGAGGCGTTATTGCTCATTATTGATGGGATTCTATATTATAATTGTGACTAGGTTATCGCTAGGGAATCAGAACCGGGATCGTGCTCAAGGG
Organism: Humulus lupulus; assembly: GCF_963169125.1. Taxonomy (NCBI): domain Eukaryota; kingdom Viridiplantae; phylum Streptophyta; class Magnoliopsida; order Rosales; family Cannabaceae; genus Humulus; species Humulus lupulus. The sequence goes on along the minus strand of NC_084794.1, from coordinate 106,105,271 downwards.
TTGTTCTTGATATACATTACACTCGAACCTGAGGTAAGAAAACTACAACCATTACGTGATGTACATGATTAGGGCTTGGCCCGATTGTTAAATATGGATTGAATTAGGGCTTGGGCCCCTGTAAATGTGCATGATTATGATTATGCATGTGATTGTTTGACTAAGCATGTTGAATGCTCTGTATCTGGATAATTGATTAAATGATATATGTTTGTCTACATTATCTGATTGAAAAGATTTGACTTATAAGTCAAGAACAGCAATAGTGCGCTGAGTGCTGATCGAAAAGCATTGACTCATAAGTCAAGGGCGGAAATAGCGCGCTGAGCGCTGGCCAAAATGGTTAGGCCTAATCAGGAGTGCATGATTCGCTTGTCCGACCCAATGGTCGTAGAAAATTCAGCGCCAGGTATGCTGGACCAGCTCCTAGGCTAGTTATACAGAGAATAGGGCAATGGGCCCTAGGGTGACTTATTAGTCTCATAGGGTTGGGCCCCGATATGTTAGGCATAATCAGGAGTGCATCATATGCTTATTCGACCCAATGGTTGTGGGAAATTAAGCGCCAGGTACGTTGGGGTGACTCATTAGTCCCATATCCTCGAATGTTGAGTCCCGCTATGATTCATTAATCATTTATCTAGGGTAACTAGCCCCCATATGACGTTGTAGTCATTTACATGAATGGTATGCATGCATGAGAAAGGTTATTACTGCTAGGCATGCTTATTATGATTTGGTAACGTGTTATTAACTGCTTATGAGCATGTTTAAGTTTTCTTGCTGAGTTTTAGCTCACGGGTACTATGTGGCGCAGGTAAGGGGAAAAGGAATTTGGACCATCCCTGAGGTAGAGAGCTTCAGTGATGATGTGTACATATGCGGCTGCTCGACCACCATGGTCGGGGTTTCTCAGAGGAACTAGGGTCAAACCCTATTTTGCCGCTTAGGTTGACTGGTTGTAACTTTTCAATTATAATTAACCTTTTTAAATGTTAGTTTGGGATCACATGTATGGAAGTAACTGTTTTAGTGAAACGTTTATACCTTTTGACCAAAAAAATTTAACCTTAAACCATAAATCATGTTAAGTTACACGGTTATGGCCAAATGACTCGTTTAGCAAGTCTAGCATTATTTAAAATACACAGTGTAATGGTCCTTGATTCGGAGGACGTTATAGATTTGATCATTTAATACCAACAATTGGTACCAGAGCAATCTATACATATATATATAATACAATGTGGGTTTCTTGCATTTGTTATATGTATGTTGGTATGTATATTAAATGGATGGATATTTTTTTTTGAATGTATGGTTGAATGATGGATCGTTAATTATATGGTGTTATTGGGTTAGGAATTTGAGTTTATATATCTTGTGTAATCCATAAAGGGCATAGGATTTGTTGTAAATTTTATTTTTGAAATATGTAATTTAAAAAAAAACTGCACACAAAAAGAATAGGTGGACCCGAGCCACCAGCCAAGCCAATAGCCCGAGCCCTCCCCAACCACTTGTGCGCAAGCACAGGCCTGAGCCTTAGCACTCGCGCCCTCCTCATGCTTAGCTACTGCCTGCCCAGCCACGCCCCCGCGGCTCCTTGCTACACCGCGCCCCTCGCACATGCCTTGGTCGTGCTCCTGCTCCATGCGTACGCAACACCTGCGGCTCCTCAACCACCCAGATGCACCATGCCAAGCCCTAGTGGCTCCTCCATGCCGCCAACCCTAGTTATCTAGGGCACCATTCTTGGTGCCCAAGTGAGATCCTACTTTTGTGCCATTATCTTTTATTTAATTAATTTTAAATTATTTGAAATTAAAAGTTTAATTATCTTATTTTATTTTTATTAGAAAAATAAAATATCTTTAAGTTGGTTAAGATTTTATCTTAAGTTTAAATAATTATTTGAATTTTATTTTTTAATTATTTAAATTCAACTAGATTAAAAAGATGACATAAATAGTTAAACTTTTAATTAAATTAATTAATTGGAAAGTTAGTTTCTAATTAATTAGGTGGACCTAACAAATTCCTAAAGATTTCCAAGAAAGCCTAAAAGAGAGGAGAAGCATTCTTGGAGAGTCTTGAAAGCTATATAGGCTTATATTCCAATTTTATTTATATTTCCCAAGGGTTGTAAATTTTAGAAATACCCAATAGTACTCAGTTCATCATTTATTGTTTATTTATTTATTATATTTATTTAAATAAATGTTCATTGATGTTTGATTGATAACATGATCATGCATTAGTCCATTTATTTTAAAATTCTTAAGTTTTATTAAAAGAAAACTTTATTGTTGTTTGAACAATGTTTAGTTTATTTTTCCTTTTAGTTATTTTGAATTTTATTGCATGTAATGACTTTAGATTATTTTATTTATAATTTGATTATTCTTAATTTATCTTTAGACATGCAATTGAATATTTGGACTTTAACGCTTTCATTAAAATGAACGAACGCTTAATAATTTAGAATTATTTAAAGTAGCAAACCGCAAGGTAACAAAAGACAAAAAGTTTCGAATGACTATGACACGTATCTTTGGCATCTTAGACATGGTCATATAGGTCTAGATAGGATAAATCAGTTAACAAAAGATGGACCTTTGAGAAAACTAAAATTTGGAACTCTTCCGGTTTGTGAATCTTGTCTAGAAGGGAAAATGACCAAACGTCCTTTCTCAGAGAAAGCAAATAAGCCAAAGAACCTTTGGAGCTTGTACACAGCGATGTCTGTGGTCCAATCAATGTACAAGCAAGAGGTGGGTATGAGTACTTCATCACTTTTATTGACGATTACTCAAGATATGGTCATACTTACTTAATGCTTAGGAAATCTGAAACCTTTGGTAAGTTTCAAGAATTCAAAGCTGAGGCTGAGAAACAATTAGGTAAGACTCTTAAGACACTTCGTTTTGATCGAGGTGGAGTATATTTGGATTTATAATTCAAAGATTTCTTGCTGGAGCATGGTATTATATCCCAACTCACAGCACCAGGAATGCCAAAGCAAAATGGTGTTTCTAAAAGAAGAAGCAGGACCTTGTTGGACATGGTCATGTCTATGTTAAGCTACTATTCACTTCCTCTCTCATTCTAAGGATATGCACTTCAAACAGCGACTTACATTTTGAATGTGGCCCCATCTAAGACCATTAGCAAAATGCCACTGAAACTGTGGAATAGATACAAACCTAGTTTGCACCATTTCCACATTTGGGGCTGTGCTGCTCATGTTCTTAGACCTAAATCAAGGAAACTTGATTAAAGGTCAAAAGTGTGCATTTTTGTTGGCTATGCTCCAGATACAAGAGGCGGTTATTTCTATAGTCCCAAGGATCAAAAGGTATTTGTCTCCACAAATGCGACCTTCCTTGAACATAACTATATGAATAACTATAAATCTTGGAGAAAGGTAGTATTGGAGGAACTCACAGCTGATAAGATCCCATCACAATTATCTTCATCATTAAATGATAAACGAAAAACAGAGGAAACCACGATTCCTGAAAGAGAACCCCGGTGCAACATCATAGTGGGAGGATTGTGAGACAACCTGTTCGCTTCGAACATGAGGCACATGTCCTTATTTCTGATACAGACAAGGACGATCCATTAACATTTAAAGAAGCAATAGATGATCCTGAAAAGGATAAATGGCAAGAAGCCATGAACCAAGAAATGGAATCGATGTATTCCAATTCTATCTAGGAACTTGTGGATCCAATCCATTCGCATCCTCTTATCCATAGCGGATGCCAATGATTATGAGATATGGCAAATGGACGTCAAGACAACTTTTCTGAATGGCTATCTTGATGAAAGTATCTATATGGTACAACCAGAAGGGTTCATAAAGAATGGGGAAGATCAAAAAGTGTGCAAGTTTCTGAAATCCATTTATGGATTAAATCAAGCATCTAGATCTTGGAATAGCACTTTTGATGAAACAATTAAAACATATGGCTTCGAAAAAAATGTCGACGAAACATGTGTGTATAAATACATCAAAGGAAAAGTGGTGGTTTTCTTAGTTCTTTACGTTGATGACATTTTGCTCATTGGGAACAATGTAGAGACATTATCAAACATGAAGAAGTGGTTAGCCAAAAAGTTCCAAATGAAAGATTTGGGTGAGGCAAGCTATGTTCTGGGAATCCAAATCCTAAGGGACAAGAAGAACAAGCTCTTGGAACTTTCTCAGGCTAATTATATAGATAAGGTGCTTGAAAGATTCTTTATGGAGAATTCTAAGAAAGGTTAGTTACTGACCAGACATGGAATTTCTCTCTCCAAGGAACAATGTCCTAAGACACCTCAAGAGGAAGAGAATATGAGAAAGTATCCCTATGCTTCAGCGGTTGGGAGTATGATGTATGCTATGTTGTGTACCAGGCCCGACATATGTTATGCAATTAGGATTGTAAGTCGTTATCAATAAAATCCTAGTTTGGAACACTGGATTGCAGTAAAGAACATTCTCAAGTATCTTAGCAGAACGAGAGATTATATGCTTATATATTCGGGGGGTGAGCTGAACCCCACTGGATACACTGATTCTAATTTCCAATCATACAAAGATAGTCGAAAGTCGACATCTGGGTCAGTGTTCACTCTTGGTGGAGGAGTTGTTGTTTGGAGAAGCATTAAACAATCCAACATAGCTGATTCAACCATGGAAGCTGAATACATAGTGACTTGTGAAGCAGCTAAGGAGGTGGATTGGTTGAGAAAGTTCTACATTGATCTGGAAGTAGTTCCAGTTATGGATAAGGCAATAATCCTGTACTGTGACAGTAATGGAGCAATAGCTAATTCCAAATAACTGAGAAGCCACAAGAGAGGAAAACATATAGAAAGGAAATACGATCTGTAAGAGAGATTGTACATCGAGTTTATGTGACAGTTATGAAGATAGCGTCAGAACATAACCTGGTTGACCCGTTTACCAAGACATTTCCTGCAAAGTCATCCATGGGTCACGTGCACAATATGGGATTAAGGGAGATGCCTCACTTGTTTTAAGGGCAAGTGGGAGATTGTTAGGATTAATTCCTTAAAAGCATGTAAAGACATTTTATTTGTAATGCCTTGGTTACTCCAAGACCATTACTGTGAGCTTTGAACCGTGCTTAACTCGCTAATCGAGTCATTTGGTTATAAACATGCATCTAGGTGTTATTAATAGGTCAAGGTGAAAACCCAATCAAAAAGGAAAGGATATATTTTATTCAACACATAAATCTGTTCATGGGCCCATAAAAACGAATACAAGTTATTTACAATTCAAAATGGTCATTACAGTGTAAAATTACAACCCGCCGACCTAAGCAGCAAAAATAGGGTTAACCCCTAGTTCCTCTGAGAAACTCCTTGGCCGTGGTGGTCAAGCGGCCGCATATGTACACATCACCACCTAAGCTCTCCACTCAAGGCTGGGTGAGCTTTTCTTTCCCTTTACCTGCACCATATAGCACCCATGAGCCAAAGCCCGGCAAGAAAACTCATTACTGCATGTATATAATATCAAATAATGATCATGATAATCATACAGAGCTTATAGCCCTAAACAGATGAGTGAATATCACTTCAAGGTTTTGGTAACCTTGCTAGGGTTTGTAGCCCTAATCAGATGAGTGACTGATGAGCAAGTCACTAACTTAAACCTTATGAGTAAGTCACTAGCTTAAACAGATGAGTGACTGATGAGTGAGTCACTAACATGGGCTCAGCACCCATAGCCATGTGACGATGCAGTCACCTGGACCTTCTGGCTCTGGCTCTAAGTGACTAGTCATGAGACTAGACAAGCGCTTTTGTTTTTCATCGAACTTAAGGTCAGTCAAGCATTTCATGCTCAGGATGATAATGCTTATGTCGATTAGGTCTAATCTTTATCGGCTTGCGTTAACCACGCTAAGACCGTTCTTAACTTATGAGTCAATACCATACGACCAGTGCTCAGTACTACTGCCGAACTTGACTAATGAGTCACAGCTTCACAGTTAATACTGACACCATTGCCAATTTTGACTAATGAGTCAGTGCCATTCATAAGTAAGCAAGATTTTCTAAGCATTTGATATGCAATCAATGTCCACATTTAAACACTCAACATTCCCATGAATAACCATGCATGTCACATATGGGGTGCAGTTTTCTTACCTCTGGTTCGAGCGAGAAATAGTAAAAGAACGACCCTTAAGAATGATCAACCCTTTGATTCCTTAGTGGCCACCTAGTCATAACCAAATATAATCTCCATTAATGAAAATAAAAGGGGTCTTGACCTAAACCTCACTCCTGGGACCCCGAATTGTACCTAAACAGTGAATAGATTCGATCCCGAGCCTTAGGAATTGAAACCCCGAGCCAAAAACCCTCAAAAATGCCAAAAACAGGAATCTGGAAAAGCAGCGCTACCCTCCCTAGCGCCCCAGCGCCCTTGGCAGAATAAAAAACCTTCTGGCTAGCGCTGTAGCACCCATTGATGGGCACTATAGTGCTACAACCAGGGTTTTCAACCCTGGTTTTTCCCTCCTTCGACACCACCATTTCCAACCTTAAGAACAAGCTTCCAAACCTCATTTTAAGTCCCAAATGAACCCAAAAACCATCTACACATGTCCTAGGCATCATAACCCAAGTAACCCTAGCCAAAAACTCCCATCAATTCCCATTATCCAACCTTGAAATCCAAGCTGAAATCCAATAGAAAAACATAGCAAAACCAGAGTTTTAATGGCTAGAACCTTACCTTAAGCTCAGTTTAGAACCCTCTTCAATGGTGGAACACAAGCCTAAGTCCTCAAGGTCCACTTCCTTAGCTTTGTTCCTCAAGTTAAGCTCAAAAATCCAAGAAGAAAAGAGAAGGAAATGATGTACAGGAGAGAAGATCTTGATACTCTGTTTTGGCAAGGTTCTACAACCTTCGGTGGCTAATATATATCTTAGGGTGAAAATACCTTATTTACCAAGGGTAAAACCATCATTTCCTACCTATTTCGTTAATCATAATTAACACTCTCCAATTCCTGTTATTCCTAATATTCTCAAAAACCAATAAATCATATCCCATTACCCTTTAATTCTCTGTAATGTTCTAATCACCAAATTACCCCGAGACTCACCCCGAGCCCCGAACTTAATCCTGTTATGACCAAACCGCTAACTTGCACTCAAAGATCATCTCATGTCGAATGGCTCAAACAAATCCACATTATAATGTGGCCTTATCAATAGTTCACCAACAGGCATACAAATATACAATTATGCCCTCAACGAGCCAAATTACCAAAATGCCCTTATGATGAAATGTGGACCCACATGCATGCATTTAACATCATATTAAAATATAATTCACATAAACATGCACATAATCATTTAATGGCATAATAATTCAATTATGGCCCTCCCGACCTACTTATCCAACCACTAAACCTCATTAGGGATTTTGGGGCATTATATTTTTGGTTTCAACTAAAAGTACAATTTTATTATATTTGAATGTTATAATTATTGTTTGAATTAATTATATGATAATATCAAGAAAATTCCCTATTCATTCATGAGAATATGATCTTGTATTAGTACGAGAGAATTAAGATCATATGTAATGAATAAAATAGTCAGTAACATATTAAAGTATGGAATCTTTAATGAATGGTTACTAGTACGGTTTCCTAAGCATACGTGATGCAAGTAATCTAGATTCGGATTACTGATGTGGATAGATATCTTAGTAAATGTGTTGTTTATAATAGAGATTATATATGACAAGAATGATGAGAATCAATTATCTTTATAAACTTGTCGTTTGACATAAAGATTTAATTCTTATCATAATAGATGATCATTTGTAGATCAGTCTAAATCCTGAGTATTCATGAATTCCTGTTTTTGTTTATTGGATCTTTTAATTCACTCATTAAGGTCTCTTAGAATAATAAGGCTAATGACTCTTGTTTTGGAGATTCAATATCATGGAGGGCTGGGAACATGAATTACAATATTGGAATCCATGATTTCCTAAAGGAACAAATATTGGTTCCCTTAAGGGTTAATTCTTGAACATAATAGTTATCGAGATCAAATCTATAATTAAATTATATATCAATTATTGGCTACTGAATTAATGGTACTGAAGGTTCAAGAGGTATTTAGAAAGGTAAAACAATAATTTTGACCAGCTCTAATTAACGAACAAATAATGGAGGACGAAACTACATATATTGATTATATCAATGGACTACAAGAGAAAACTCTATAAATATAATTCTATAAATACTTAGAGTGCAATTCCATATTTATAGTGGAGTAATCATGGAATTAATAAATAAGATTATCAAATTAAAGAGTTTGATAAATAATCTGGTTTATTGGAGCTTCGTATTATAGGTTCATGGTCCCCAGATCACATCTGTCCTACACTGTCAAGGGTAAGGATGTCTAAAGAAAGATTTGTAGAGAGAATGACTAAATCGAAAATGAATTAATTTTCCACGGTAAGGAAACAATTATGTGATAATTATGTGTAATTGATTAATTGTGAATTAATTTATTATTTAACTATATAGTTTTTATTTTGAAAAACTATAGGTTAAAATTAATATTAATCTTGTTTTGATTAATGTAAAGAGAGAGAATAATAAATATCTTATTTAGAATATGATATTTATTTATTTATTTTAAAACTGATATTTTAAGATAAAGTTAATTTTGAATTAACTAATATTTGTGTTGGGATAAATATATTGTCTTCAAAGTTGATTAAACAAACAAATGAGAAAATTAGGGAAACCCTAATAGCGTTGGGCGACACACATTGTACAACACAGTGTGTGGCGCCTAACTCGGGGATTTATATCCCTGGGGTTTGAATTTTGAATTTCAAAAAAAAAAATTAATCAGTTATTTAATTATTTTTTTTAAATATGATTTAAATAAATAATTAAATATAAATATCATATCAGTTTTAATTTTAATTTTAATAAAATAAAATAAAGATTATTTAATTACATTAAATGATTTTTATATAAGTAAGATAGTACGTGACTTGCAGAACAAGCTTTTTTATTTTTATGAGATTAAAATTATAGTCTCTCTCTAAAGCAATTTTTTTCGCTAAACTTGAAAACTATTCTAAACCTCTTCTCTCAGTCAAACCTCTCTATATCTCATGTGATGAGTACATCTAGAGAGCCACATAAATCAACATTTTGAATCCTACATGCCCACACACGTCCTTATGTGTTTGAGGATTGGTGTGGAAGATCAAGGTGTGAGCTTTCGGATTACTGAATAGGAAGATCGTTGATTTTATACAAAAAGATTCAAGGACACTCAATAGGGTACAAAAGGTAATCGCTGATCTGTTTTGTATGTGATTTAATGTTTATATATGTATATGATCATGGCTAGTATTAATATTTATGAAAATGGGTCCACATATTCCTCTGCGCACCTTTGATTTGATCATTTAATACCAACAATATATAGCTGCACAAAGTAACAACTCGATCAAAATATGTTTAAACTTGATTAAAAAGGAATTCAAGTATAAAGTTCAAGGAGCTAAGAAACTTACGAGAACGGTTTAAGTACCGATGTTGCAGTTCTTGAACCCATTTGGCATGAAGAATTGATCATTTTAGTCATTCGGTTGGTTGGGGAGGTCGATGACGGAGGCGGTATTGGGGAATCTGGTGAGGTAGTAGAAGCCATCACCTCGCCCCTTCTGTTCGGGGTTGGCTTTGAGACAAAAGTGTTGTTACTAAATGTTCAAATCAAAGGTGCGCAGCAGAATATATGGACCTATTTTAATAAATATTAATACTATTCAGGATCATATACATATATAAGCATTAAATCACATACAAAATAGATCAGGGATTACCTCTTGTAGCCTATCAAGTGTCCTTGAATCTTTTTGTATAAAATCAACGATCTTCCTATACAGTAATCTGAAAACTCGCACCTTGATCTTCCAGACCAATCCTCAAACACACAAGGACGTGTGTGGGCACGTAGGATTCAAAAGGATGATTCATATGACCCTCTAGATGTACTCAACACATGAGGTCTAGAGAGATTTGACTAAGAGAAGAGGTTTAGAATAGTTTTCAGATTTAGAGAAAACTATCGCTTTTGAGAGAGTCTATAATTTTAATCTCATAAAAATTAATGAAAACTTCTTCTGAAAATGATGTACTATCAGACTTATATAAAAATATTTAATCTAATTAAATAATCTTTATTTTATTAAAAATAAAATTCAAATTAAAATTGATCTGATATTTATATTTAATTATTTATTTAAATCATATTTAAAAAATAATAATTAAATAACTGATTAAACAAATTTATTTGAAATTCAAAATTCAAATCTCAGGGATAAAAATCTCTAAGTTAGGCGCCACACACTGTGTTGTACAGTGTGTGTCACCCAACCCTATTAGGATTTCCTTAATTTTCTCATTTGTTTGTTTAATCAACTTTGAAGACTATATTTATCTCAACATAAATATCAATTAATTCAAAATTAACTTTATCTTAAAATATCAATTTTAAAATAAATAATTAAATATCATATTCTAAATAAGATATTTATTATTCTCTCTCTTTATATTAATCCAAACAAGTGTAATATTAATATTAACCTATAGTTTTTCAAAATAAAATCTATATAGTCAAATAATTAATTAATTCTCAATTAATAAATTACCCATAATTATCACATAATTATTTCCTTGCCTTGGAAAATTAATTCCTTTGTAATTTAGTCCTTCTCTCTACAAATCTTTCTTTTGACATCCTTACCCTTGACAGTGTAGGACAGATGTGATCTGGGGACCATGGACCTATAATACGAAGCTCCAATAAACCAGATTATTTATCAAACTCTTTAATTTGATAATATTATTTATTAATTCCATGACTACTCCACTATAAATATGGAATTGCACTCTAAGTATTTATAGAATTATATTTATAGAGTTTTCTCTTGTAGTCCATTGATATAATCAATATATGTAGTTTTGTCCTCCATTATTGGTTCGTTAATTAGAGCTGGTCAAAATTACTGTATTACCCTTCTAATTACCTCTTGATCCTTAAGTACCATTAATTCACTAGCGAATAATTAATCTATAATCTAATTATATATTTGAGCTCAATAACTATTCAATTCTAGAATTAACCCTTAGGGGAACCAATATTCGATCCGTTAGGAATGCATGGATTCCAATATTGTAATTCATGTTCCCAACCATCCATGATATTGAATCTCCAAAACAAAAGTTATTAGTCTCTTTATTCTAAGAGACCTTAACGAGCGAATCAAAAGATCCAATAAACACAAACAGGGGTTCAAGAATACTCAAGATTTAGACAGATCTACAAATGATCATCTATTATGATAAGAATTAAATCTTTATGTCAAACGACAAGTTTATAAAGATAATTAATTCTCATCAGTCATGTAATATATAATCTCTATTATATACAACACATTTACTAAGATGTCTATCCACATCAGTAATCTGAATCTAGATTACTCGCATCATGTATGCTTAGGAAATCGTACTAGTAACCATTCATTAAAGATTTCATACTTTAATATGTTACTGACTATTTTATTCATTATATATGATTTTAATTCTCTCGTACTAATACAATATCGTATTCTCATAAATGAATAGAGAATTTTCTTGATATTATTATATAATTAATTCAAACAATAATGATAACATTCAAATATAATAAAATTGTACTTTTATTTAAAACCAATCAAATGTATTTACATGCTTTTATGGCATTAACCGCTTACGTGATATATTTTGAAAATTTGTTAAAATGCATTCACTAACGTAACCAGTTACATTTGAATTAATAAAAAAAAAAAAGAACACTAAAAATTATGTTGTGCGACATTGCAGATATGGAATCCATAATGACATTGATCCATTTTGGAGGAAAATGGACAAACAGATATCAGTATTGTAATGCCCCAAAATCCCTAATGAGGTTTATGGTTGGATTAGAAGGCCGGGAGGGCCATAATTGATTTATTATGTCATTAAATGATTATATGCATGTGTTATGTGAATTATATTATTATATGATGATAAATGCATGCATGTGGGTCCACCTTCTTTTATAAGGGCATTTTGGTAATTTGGCCCGTTTAGGGCATATTTGTATATTTTCATGCATGTTGGTGATTTATGATGAGGCCACATTATAATGTGGATTTTTTCGAGCTATTTGGCATGAGACAATCTTAGAATGCAAGTTAGTGGTTTACTCGGGGTGAGTCTCGGGGTAATTTGATGATTAGTGCATTACCAGGAATTAAAGGGTGATGGGATATGATTTATTAGCATTTGAGAATATTGGGAATAACGAGAATTGAAGGACGTTAATTATAATTAACGAGATAGTCAGGAAAGGACGATTTTGCCCTTGGTGGCTGTTAAGGAAATAATTAGGCATGGGGGACATTTTGGTCTTTTGACCATGAGTTATACTTAAATAGAAAGTTGTAGAAACCTTAGGACCAAAAACAGAGCCTGTTTCTTCTTCTCACGATCATCATCCTCCTTCTTCTTCCTTTGGAATTTTTGAACTCCATTTGAGGATTCAAGCTAGGAGATCAAGGTTTGAAGCTTAGAACCTTAGTTCAACCATTGAAGAGGACTCAATTCAAGTTTGAGGTAAGGTTTTCAGCCATGAAACTCTAGTTTTGCTCTATTTTTCTATTAGTTTTCAGCTGAGAATTTTTAAGTGGATAGTTGCGAATTCATGGAGGATTTTGGGAAAGTTTTCTTGGGTTTTGATGAGGTTGAGGTATGGATGAAGTTTTGGGGTTAAATTATATGTTTGGATGATGTTTGGGGTTGATTTTAAAGCTTGGTTTTCAGGGGAAATCGCAGGGGAGAAGACCATAATTTTTTGGTCCATCAGTGGCGCCCCAGCGCTAGGCAGAGCAGAGAATGGGGTTCTCTCTGACTTGGAGCAGTGCCCCAGCGCTACCTAGCGGCGCCCCAGCGCTAGGTCATTTCCAGCAAGACCCAATTTTAGGGTTTGGGATGACTTTGGGGGCTCGGGGGTGGTTCCACTACCCCGTTTAGGTGGATTGGAAGTCCCGAGAGCATGGGATTGGTCCCGGGAGTGAGGTTTTAGATTATAAACCTTTTATTGATTTATTTTATTGATGAGATTCTATATTTGGTTATGACTTGGTGACCACTAAGGGATCAAAGGACCGATCATTCTCAAGGGTTGTTCTTTTACTATTTCTCGCTCGAACCATAGGTAAGAAAAATACACCTAGTATGTGACATGCATGGTTATTGTTGAGTTCTGTTGAGTGCTCTAAATGTGGACATTGATTGCATATTAAAAGCTTATAAATCTTGCTTACTTGTGAGTGGCACTGAATTATTAGTCAGAATCGGCAATGGTGTCAGTATTGACTGTGAAGCTGTGATTCATTCGTCAAGTTCGGCAGTAGTACCGAGCACTGGTCATATGGTATTTGCTTATGAGTCAAGAATGGTATTAGCGTGTTTAACGCAAGCCAAAAAGATTAGATCTAATCGACATAAGCATTATCGTCATAAGCATGAAATGCTTGATCGGCCTTAAGTTCGATGAAAACAAAAGTGCTTGTCTAGTATAAAGGCTAGTTACTTAGAGCCAGGGTCAGAAGGCCCAAGTGACTGCATCGTCACATGGCTAAGGGTGCGGAGCCCAAGTCCATGACTCACTCATCAGTCACCTATCTGATTCAAGTTTGTGACTCCATAGTCACTCATCTGGTTTAAGCTCGTGACTTACTCATCAATCACTTATCTGATTAGGGCTATAAGCCCCAACATGATTATTAGAATCTCGATACCATCTGATTAGGGCTACACGCCCCAGCATGATTATTAGAATCTTGATATTATCTTATTAGGGCTACAAGCCTACTATGATTATCATAATCATCAATTGATATTGTATACATGCAGTAATGAGTTTTCTTGCTGAGCCTTGGCTCACAGGTGCTATGTGGTGCAGGTAAAGGGAAAGAAAAGCTCACCCAGCCTTGAGTGGAGAGCTTAGGTGGCGATGTGTACATATGCGGCCGCTTGACCACCATGGCCAAGGTGTTTCTCAGAGGAACTAAGGGTTAACCCTATTTTGCCGCTTAGGTCGGCGGGTTGTAATTTTTGCACTGTAATGACCATTTTGGATTGTAAATAACTTGTAATCACTTTTATGGGCCCATGTACAATTTTATGTTTTAAATAAAATATATCATTTCCTTTTGATCGAGATTTTCACCTTAGCCTATTAATGACACCTAGATGCACGTTTAAAACCAAATGACTCGTTTAGCAAGTTAAGCACGGTTTAAAGTGCATAGTAATGATCTTGGAGTAACCAGAGCGTTACAACTTGGTATCAGAGCGTGCCAAGGTTTAGGGTTCTTGTAGACTAGCTGGGCATGTACACTCACCACTGAAAACAAGCTCAACTCATGGTTTGGTAACTATTTATGTGGTTTTTTATTTAACTGGTTAAATAAAGTATAAATGCTTTACCTGTCTACATGAGATACATTGATAAGGTTAGGCCTTGACTACTGCATCATTAGCAAGAACGTGCTTATTAGTACTGATATTGCTATAACATACTTACTAGTATTGTTCATTGTGAATTATTAATTGATATGTGTTAAATGTTAAATGATATGATCATGTATCCATTTGTATATATGTATAATTGTGGAATATGGGTGGTTATCTGTTGATCTTGGACCGTGAGGCGACAAGAGGTTTAGTTATCACTGCCTAACTAGTCACATTGACTATTGCAGCAAGGTTTAAGTTATAAGAATGATTCCAAGATATACATATTCATCAGCTAGCCAGGAAGAACAAGGCCAGAACAATAGACAGGGTCAAGTGAATTACCAGAATCAGATTCCACAGCCAGCTCCTGATAACTGGCAGCAGTTGTTTAATGACTTACAGGCTAGAGTATTGAGGCAGGAAGAAGAAATCCGCCTCCTGAGACAACAACAAGTTCCTGCAGGGAATGTTTTACCTAAGGCACCACCTGTATCGGTGCCAATAGTTGAGCAGTTGCTAGAGGTTGGAAGCAAATGGGAACCTCTTTATGAAAGGTTCAAGAAATAGCAACCTCCAGTATTTGAGGGCAGTGCAGATCCTACTAAGGCAGAATAATGGATGAGCATGATTGCCACCATGCTTGACTTCATGAGGGTGTTTGGTAATGAAAGGGTGCATGTGCCACATACATGTTTCAGGAAGATGCCCGAATTTGGTGGGAAGTTATATCCCAGACTAGAAATGTCAATGCCTTGAGTTGGGAGAGTTTTAGACTCTATTCAACAAAAAGTATTGCAATGATGCCATTAGGGCTGCTAAAGCTAAAGATTTCATCATATTACTTCGTGGGAGCTTATCAGTGACTGAATATGCCCCGAAGTTTGATAGATTGGCAAAGTTTGCCATGGAGCTGGTGCCCACTGATGGGACCAGAAGGGAGAGGTTTCTCCATGGGCTACAGCCTAGATTAGCCTGGGATGTTCGTATCACCACTGTGGCTGGAGTTACTACTTATGCACAGGTGGTTGAGAAGGTGCTCACAGCTGAAAGCGCAGAGAACAAGATCTGGCGGGACTATGCAGCCAGAAGAGAATTGAGGAGGATAGGACCTCCATTTGTGGGTTCAAGTAAGGGTGGAGGCCCCAGTGATCAGAAGAGGAAGGTTTCTGATACCTTCCCAGCTCCATGTCCTAACAGGCGACCACGAGGTATTACAACGGGCCACCAGGGTGGTAGTGGGGCCTGGAAGACTTATCTAGAGTGCCCTAGGTGCAAGAGGCGCCATTCAGGAGAGTGTAGGGCAAAGGCTTGCTTCTTATGCAGAGCAGTGGGTCATTTCAAGAAAGATTTCCCTAAAGCAAGAAAGGAAGAACACAGAAAGGCGAACAGCTCAGCCCTAGCTCAACTATTCGCATTGACTCAAGCAGAAGTTGAGGCTTCACCCTCAGTAGTTACAGGTCAGCTTCTTAGTGCTGGAACCCCTTATACTGTTTTGATTGATTTTGGTGCTACACATTCTTTTGTTGCTAGTAGAATTATTGATAGACTGTGTAGACCATGTGATTATTATGTTGTGGGATTCGGGACCTTATTACCCACTGGGGAGTTATTAGTATCCAGGAGATGGGTCAGATCTTTGCCAGTGATAGTGGAGGGCAGAGAGTTGTCAGTGGATTTGATAGAGTTAGTTATGACTGACTTTGACATGATTCTGGGTATGGATTGGTTGGTGAAGTATGGGGCAACCATGGATTGCAGAAGGAAGATGGTCACCTTTGAGCCTGAAGGTGAGGATCCTTTTGTGTTTGTTGATACTGTGCATGGACCTCGTATACCTATTATTTCTGTTTTGAGGGCTAGAGACCTATTGCAAGGAGGTTGCATAGGATTCTTAGCCAGTGTGGTTGACACCACTCAGGTCATGCCAGTGAGACCAAAAGAGACCAGACTAGTCTGTGAGTATCTGGATGTGTTTCCAGAAGATTTACCAGGGTTGCCACTGCAAAGAAAGATTGAATTTGTGATAGAACTAGCACCAGGGATGGAGCCAGTGTCTATAGCACCTTACAGAATGGCCCCAACAGAGTTAAAAGAATTGAAAGTATAGTTGCAAGAGTTGTTGGACTTTGGCTTTATCAGACCTAGATTCTCACCTTGGGGTGCGCCAGTACTGTTTGTGAAGAAGAAAGATGGTTCTCTAAGGATGTGTATTGATTATAGAGAACTGAATAAGTTAACAATTAAGAACAAGTATCCTCTGCCAAGGATAGATGATCTGTTTGATCAGTTGCAAGGTAATAGGATATTCTCAAAGATAAACCTTCGTTATGGTTGTCATCAGTTGAGGGTCAAGGAGGGAGACATACCAAAGACTACTTTTCGCACTAAATATGGGCATTATGAGTTCTTAGTCATGTTTTTTGGATTGACTAATGCCCCAGCTGCTTTTATGGATTTGATGAACAGGGTGTTCAAGGATTATTTGGACCAGTTTGTGATTGTCTTCATCGATGATATCCTGGTTTATTCTCAGTCAGAGTTAGAACATGAGCAACATCTGAGGTTGGTTCTACAAAGACTGAGGGAGCACAGATTATTTGCAAACTTTAAGAAATGTGAGTTCTGGTTATCTCAAGTAACTTTCCTTGGGCACATTTTCAGTAAGGATGGGATTAAAGTAGATCCAACCAAGATTGAGGTAGTCAGAGATTGGCCAAGGCCAAAGAATGCTTCAGAGGTGAGAAGTTTCCTTGGATTGGCAGGTTGTTACAGACATTTCGTGGAAGGGTTCTCTAAGATTGCTACTTCATTGACTGAGCTGACACACAAGAATTAGAATTTTGTGTGGTCAGACAGGTGTGAGAATAGCTTCCAAGAACTGAAACAGAGGTTGATTACAGCTCCAGTTCTGAGTCTTCCAACAGATCAGGAGAAGTTTGTGATATACTGCGATGCCTCACATCAGGGTTTGGGTTGTGTTTTGATGCAGCCAGGGAAGGTGATTTCTTATGCCTCAGGTCAGCTGAAGGAGTATGAACAGAGATATCCCACTCATGATTTAGATTTGGCGGCTGTGGTCTTTGCATAAAAAGTATGGAGGCATTACCTTTATGGGGAGAAGTGTGAGATCTACACTGACCACAAGAGCCTAAAGTACTTCTTCACGCAGAAATATTTGAATATGAGACAAAGGCGTTGGCTGGAGTTAGTAAAAGATTATGACTATGAGATCTTGTATCATCCAGGAAAGGCCAACGTGGTAGCTGATGCTTTAAGCCAGAAGGGTCTGGGACAGATTTATAGTGCGAGGCTGGTAGCCAGAGAGTTAGCAGAGGATATGACTAGATCTGGTATAGAGTTGATGGTGGGCCAGTTGGCCAATATTACACTACAGTCTACACTGTTGGAAAGAATCAAGGAGGGTCAGTTGGGTGATCCACAGCTGATCAAGAGAGAGGATGTTTTAGCTGGAGTGTCCAGAGATTACACAGTGTCTGAGATGGGCTTGTTGAGATACAAGGGTCGGATATGTGTTCCGTTAGACACTGCTTTGAGGCGAGAGATTCTGGATGAATCTCATACTACACCTTACTTTTTGCATCCAGGCACCATGAAGATGTATCAGGATGTGAGATCGCTATATTGGTGGCCTGGGATGAAGAGGGATGTAGTAGAGTATGTGGCTAAGTGCTTGACATGTCAATAGGTCAAGGTGGAGCATCAATGGCCAGCAGGGTTATTGCAGCCTTTAAATATCCCAGAGTGGAAATAGGAGATCACGTTGGATTTCGTGGTGGGGTTACCCAGGACTGTTGGTCAACATGATTCTATTTGGGTTATTGTGGATCGCTACACTAAGTCAGCTCACTTCTTATCAGTGAGGACTACATATACAGTTGACCAGTACGCGGATCTCTATGTGAGAGAGATCGTGCGCCTCCATGGAGCACCGAGGTTAATCGTGTCAGATCGAGACCCTACTTTCACTTCCAAGTTCTAGGGGAGTTTATAGAAGGCCATGGGAACACAGTTGAAGTTCAGTACTGCTTATCATCCTCAGACAGATGGACAATCTGAGAGGATGATCCAGATACTAGTGGACATGCTGCGAGCATGTGTGCTGGACTTTGGTGGATCTTAGAGTAAGTATCTACCTTTGATAGAGTTTTCCTACAACAACAGTTATCATTCTACCATTGGGGTGGCACCTTATGAGATGATGTATGGTAGGAAATGCAAATCTCCCATTCATTAGGATGAAACAGGGGAAAGGAGATACTTGGGTCCTGAGGTAGTTCAGAGGACCAGTGAGGCCATTGAGAATATTAGAGCTCGGATGCTTGCTTTTCAAAGTAGACAGAAAAGTTATGTAGATCCCAAATGCAGGAACGTGGATTTCCAGGTAGGAGACTATGTTTTCCTTAGAGTCTCGCCATGGAAAGGGGTGAGAAGATTTGGGAAGAAGGGCAAGTTGAGCCCTAGATTTGTAGGTCCATTTGAGATCCTGGAGAGGGTTGGTCAGGTAGCTTACAGGTTGGCCTTACCACCGGCATTGTCAGTCGTGCATAATGTATTTCATATTTCAGCTCTTCGGAGGTATGATTCTGACGTGACTCATGTCTTGAGTTATGAAGATCTGGAGCTTGAGGCAGATCTCTCCTATGAGGAAAAACCAGTCAAGATACTTGAAAAAAAGGACAAGGTCCTCAGGAATAAAATGATACCTTTGGTTAAGGTATTATGGATGAACAGCAAGGTCGAGGAAGCGACCTAGGAGCTAGAGTCAGATATGCAGGATCAGTATCCCGAGTTGTTCAGGTAAATTTCGATGACGAAATTTATGTAAGGAGGGGATAATTGTAATGCCCCAAAATCCCTAATGAGGTTTATGGTTGGATTAGAAGGTCGGGAAGACCATAATTGATTTATTATGCCATTAAATGATTATATGCATGTTTATGTGAATTATATTATTATATGATGATAAATGCATGCATGTGGGTCCACCTTTCTTTATAAGGGCATTTTGGTAATTTGGCCCGTTGAGGGCATATTTGTATATTTTCATGCATGTTGGTGATTTATGATGAGGCCACATTATAATGTGGATTTTTTCGAGTTATTCAGCATGAGACGATCTTAGAATGCAAGTTAGTGGTTTAGTCATAACGGGGTTAATTTTGGGACTCGGGGTGAGTCTCGGGGTAATTTGATGATTAGTGCATTACCGGGAATTAAAAAGTAACGGGGTATGATTTATTAGCATTTGAGAATATTAGGAATAACGGAAATTGAAGGATGTTAATTATAATTAACGAGATAGTCAGGAAAGGACGATTTTGCCCTTGGTGGCTGTTAAGGAAATAATTAGGCATGGGGGACATTTTGGTCTTTTGACCATGAGTTATACTTAAACTAGAAAGTTGTAGAAACCTTAGGACCTAAAACAGAGCCTCTTTCTTCTTCTCACGATCATCATCCTCTTTCTTCTTCCTTTGGAATTTTTGAACTCCATTTGAGGATTCAAGCTAGGAGATCAAGGTTTGAAGCTTAGAACCTTAGTTCAACCATTGAAGAGGACTCAATTCAAGTTTGAGGTAAGGTTTTCAGCCATGAAACTCTGGTTTTGCTCTGTTTTTCTATTAGATTTCAGCTGAGAATTTTTAAGTGGATAGTTGAGAATTCATGGAGGTTTTTGGGAAAGTTTGCTTGGGTTTTGATGAGGTTGAGGTATGGATGAAGTTTGGGGTTAAATTATAGGTTTGTATGATGTTTGGGGTTGATTTTGAAGCTTGGTTTTCAGGAGAAATCACAGGGGAGAAGACCAGAATTTTATGGTCTGTCAGTGACGCCCCAGCGCCACTTCTGACGCCCCAGCGCTAGGCAAAGCAAAGAATGGGGTTCTCTCTGACTTGGGGCAGCGCCCCAGCGCTACCTAGCAACGCCCCAGCGCTAGGTCATTTCTAGCAAGACCCAATTTTAGGGTTTGGGATGACTTTGGGGGCTCGGGGGATGATTCCACTACCCTGTTTGGGTGGATTGGGAGTCCCGAGAGCATGTGATTGGTCCCGGGAGTGAGGTTTTAGATTTTAATCCTTTTATTGATTTATTTTATTGATGAGATTGCATATTTGGTTATGACTAGGTGACCACTAAGGGATCAAAGGACCGATCATTCTCAAGGGTCGTTCTTTTACTATTTCTCGCTCGAACCATAGGTAAGAAAAATGCACCTAGTATGTGACATGCATGGTTATTGTTGAGTTCTGTTGAGTGCTCTAAATGTGGACATTGATTGCATATTAAAAGCTTATAAATCTTGCTTACTTGTGAGTGGCACTGAATTATTAGTCAGAATCGGCAATGGTGTCAGTATTGACTATGAAGCTGTGATTCATTCGTCAAGTTCGGCAGTAGTACCGAGCACTGGTCATATGGTATTGGCTTATGAGTCAAGAAGGGCATTAGCATGTTTAGCGCAAGCCAAAAAGATTAGATCTAATCGACATAAGCATTATCGTCATAAGCATGAAATGCTTGACCGACCTTAAGTTCGATCAAAACAAAAGCGCTTGTCTAGTCTAAAGGCTAGTTACTTAGAGCCAGGGCCAGAAGGCCTAGGTGACTGCATCGTCACATGGCTAAGGGTGCGGAGCCCAAGTTCGTGACTCACTCATCAGTCACTTATCTGATTCAAACTTGTGACTCCATAGTCACTCATTTGGTTTAAGCTCGTGACTTACTCATCAGTCACTTATCTAATTAGGGCTATAAGCCCCAGCATGATTATTAGAATCTCGATACCATCTGATTAGGGCTACACGCCCCAGCATGATTATTAGAATCTTGATATTATCTGATTAGGGCTACAAGCCCAGTATGATTATCATAATCATCAATTGATATTGTATACATGCAGTAATGAGTTTTCTTGCTGAGTCTTAGCTCACGGGTGCTATGTGGTGCAGGTAAAGGGAAAGAAAAGCTCACCCTGCCTTGAGTGGAGAACTTAGGTGGCGATGTGTACATATGCGGCCACTTGACCACCACGGCCAAGGTGTTTCTCAGAGGAACTATGGTTATGTCTATCCTTAGTAACCCTTTTTTTTGTGTCGAGTTCAACACACTAACAACCTTTTGTTTTTTCATACAGCATACAAACACATGAAATCCATTTCAAACAACATAAAGGAAAACACATGTTGCACACACATTCATCATAGCATTTAAAGATAGAATTCAATACTTCATATTTCATGGTACTTCATCACACATAGCATATCATTATTCTCATAACAGACAATTCTTACCACTTCATAGCATAAACATAGAAATTCTATCTAACGTCCTTACCTCAAGTCCGAGTAAAGCAAAATGGGAAAAACTTCACAACAAGCCTATAATCATAATCAAATATTTCTCTTTAGAATCACATTTAAATTCTCGTGCCCAACACATATACCTCATATATGCATTGGCCATGCACACATGGTGCAAATTTTCCATTAATTCTAAACATGCACATTTTCATATAAAATCACAAAGGAATAATGACAATTCTACCTATTATCCATTCATGGTTACAAAGTAAAAATTATATGTTTTAATAATAGACATATATTTGAACGTAAAAGTGCATTTGCATGCGACATGCATACGTGGGAGTGTTGATAAAAAGGGACATTTTAAAACGATAATTTATACATGCTCATTTCTAACATCTTCAAGTAAAAATCAGCAACATATTATTTTTACCATTTTTACCATTAATTATTTAAGTCTCAAAGTTGATTAAAATAATAATAATGTGAAAATTCATGGTTACACTTTTAAAATATCAATTTAACATATACATAACTTAGGGTATTAGTTTATTCAATATACTCACATTATTTATTTCATTTAAAAGACATTTCAGATTTTTTATCAAAACTTCCAGCAACTATTTAATCACTCAAAAATCATAAACTTGGATTAAAAACTATATTTTCTTCATAAAATATACAAAAAAAAAAAATTGTAGGTATTAATTGAGTAAAAACACCATTTTAAATGTGAAATAAAATGCCATTTTATTTACATAAAATCAACATATCATTTGAGACATCACTTATATGCATGCAAATCATTGTTTCACCAAATTTACTATGATAAAGATGACAACCATCCTCCTTACCATTTTTGCTATGGTCATCAATTCATATTACTTAATTGTCAAATAAATTAGGAAAAACAAATCCTCTCTTCCAACTATGTCCACACGCCTACTCCTTACTTTCCCTTTCTCTTATTTTCTTTTTAATCCTTTTAATTAAATAAAAATAAACCAATAAAAGGAAATTAATGTGTAGAAAATCTATTGCATGCACACCATGCAACCATGCACATGCACACACCTAATTGCTAAAGTGCATTACTACCTACCATGCACCTTAGTGCATTCAATCAAAACTCATTTTATTCACAAATTAAATTAATAAATGAATAAATAAAACAATTAACAATTATATTTACACAATTTCTACCAAACAATTCAAACAATAATAAAAATAATTCATAACACTTAACAATTAAAAAATAAAACAAAGCACAAAATTAATAAAAAAAAAATTGGTGCACTACAATATACCCTCCTTAAAAGGAATTTTGTCCCGAAATTCTTTCTTACCAAATAAATCTGGGTATCTTTCTCTCATTTCTTCCTCCAACTCCCATGTTGCTTCTCGTTCTGTACTATTCTTCCATAGGACCTTAACTAATGGAATCATTTTGGATCTCAGCTCCTTGATTCCCTTTTCGATAACACGCTCAGGTTGTTCATCGTAACTCATATCCTGCTTCAGTTGTAACGGCTCATAACTCAAAACATGAGAGGGATCTAACACGTACTTACGCAACATCGAGATGTGAAAGACATTATGTGTTTTGACTAGTGCTGGGGGCAGTGCTAAACAGTACACAACTTGCCCTACTCTGTACAAAATCTCAAATGGACCTATATATCTCGGGCTCAACTTCCCTTTCTTCCCAAAACGCATAACACCTTTCATTGGTGAGACTCTCAAGAACACAAACTTGCCCACTGAAAACTCGATGTCCCTTCTCTTAAGGTCCGCGTAACTCTTTTGCCTACTTTGAGTGGTAAGCATCCTTTGGTGAATTTTCTCGATCGCCTCGCTGGCTTCCCTAACTACCTCGAGGCCTAATATCTGCTTCTCCCCAACTTCATTATCTCAACATGTCCTCTAGAATCTGTATAGTCCTCTTAGATTGCCTATCGGTCTAAGGATGGAATGCGGTATTGAACTTTAACCTTGTTCCCATAGCTTTCTGTAATCCCTTCCAAAAGTTCGATGTGAACACTGACCCTCGATCAGAAATTATTGACTTTGGAACCTCATGAAGTCTCACTATCTCACTCATATACAATTATGCATATTGGTCCACCGATTAGGTGGTCTTAACTAGTAGGAAATGGGCGGACTTAGTGAGCCTATCCACTATTACCCAAGCAAAATCATGTTGCTTTGTAGTCCTGGGTAGTCCTACAACAAAATCCATTGATATATCTTCCCATTTCCATTCTGGAACGTAAAGCAGCTGAAGTAACCCTGCTGGCCTTTGGTGGTCTGCCTTGACTTTCTGGCATGTCAAACATCTGGAAAAAAATGCAGCAATGTCCTTCTTCAATCCAGGCCACCAATACAATGCCTTAAGATCTTGGTACATCTTTGTCGACTCTGGATGTAAGGAATAGGGTGTTGTATGCGCCTCTTTCATAATACTTTCCTTAATCTCATCATTATTAGGCACACAAATTCTATCCTTATATCGCAGCAATCCACCATTGGACATAGTGAAGTCACCGTTACCACTTTCCTATACCGAAGCCTCTTGCTTCATTAGGGCTTCATCCACCTCTGTCCTTCTCTAATTTGTTCCAGTATGGAGGATTGTAACATTAGGTTCGCTAGGCCTCCTGTCATGAACTCAATGCCGGCATTTATAATCTCCTTCTGGAGAGGCACCTCTATTGTGCTCAGAGCTGAGACACTCCCATGTCCCCGCCTACTTAATGCATCCGCAACAACATTGGCCTTTCCTGGGTGGTATAGGATTTCGCAATCGTAGTCTTTCACTAGTTCTAACCACCTTCGCTGTCTCATATTCAGTTCTTTTTTAGTGAAGAAGTATTTCAGACTTTTGTGGTCGGTGTAAATTTTGTACTTATCCCCATAAAGGTGATGTCTCCATGTCTTTAGTGTGAACACTACCGCTGCTAACTCAAGGTCATGGGTGGGATACCGTTGCTCATAGTCCTTGAGTTGTTTGGAAGCGTAAGCTATCACCATCCCATCCTGCATCAACACACACCCTAAGTCGTTCTTTGATGCGTCGCAATACACCACAAATTTCCCACCCTCTGTGGGAACACAAAGGATAGGTGCAGAGATCAACTTGTCCTTCATAGTCTGAAAGCTTTCTTCACATTTCTCGGTCCATGTGAACTTCTGATGTTTGCAGGTCAAGTTGGTCAAGGGTGTGGCAATCTTTGAAAAACCCTCGACAAACTTTTGATAATAACCCACTAACCCTACGAAGCTTCAAACTTCTAAGGAATTCTTCGGCTGGGGCCAGTCTCTAATGGCCTTGATCTTTGACGGATCCACTGCTATTCCATTCTTGGACACTGTATGCCCTAGGAAAGTTACTTGTTCCAACCAAAACTCACACTTAGAGAACTTAGCGTATAACCAATATTTTCGTAGTCTTTTTAGGGTCAACCTCAAATGCTGCTCATGCTCCTCCTTAGTCTTTGAGTAGACAAGGATATCATCTATAAACACTACGACAAACATATCCAAATAGTCCTTAAATACCATGTTCATCATGTCCATGAATGTTGTTGGGGCCTTAGTGAGTCCAAAAGACATCACTAGGAATTCATAGTGCCCGTAACGAGTTCTAAAAGTCGTCTTAGGAATGTCTCCCTCCTTTACTTTCAACTGATGATATCCGGATCGCAAATCAATCTTTGAGAATACTGCTGCCCCTTGCAGTTGATAAAAAAAGTCATCTATCCTAGGCAAAGGATATTTGTTATTAATGGTGACCTTATTGAGTTCTTGGTAATGATGCACATTCCCATGCTCCCATCCTTCTTTTTCACAAATAGGATTGGTGCCCCCCATGGCGAATGACTAGGTCTTATGAACCCCTTATCCAACAATTCCTATAGCTAGTTCTTGAGTTCCTTCAACTCTGCAGGTGCCATTCGATAGGGTGCTTTAGATATTGGTGTTGTTTCTAGTGTAAGTTTGATCACAAATTCGATTTCTCTGTCCGGGGGTAAACCTGGTAATTCCTTTGGAAACACTTCCGGAAAACTCACAGACGATATGAACATTCTATGGTTTCAACTATGTCTCCTTGGATTTATCCAACACACTATCCAGTTATGCTAAACACCCATGCTGCATCATATTTCGTGCTTCTAGTGTCGATATTATGGGTGTACGAAAACCCACTACCTCTCTTTTAAAAGAAAAGAGTTCTCCTTCTTCTGGTCTGAACTCCACGGTCTTTTCCCGACAGTCAATCGTCGCTCCATTTTTTGGATAACCAATCCATCCTAAGTACGGCATCATAGTCTGGTATGTATAATTCTATAAGATCCGTCGGGCATTCCTTGCCCTCTATTGCTATAGGTGCTGACTGTAACCACCTAGTTGACAACATCATGTCTCATGACAGTAACATTGTACTAAAACTATGCTCAAATAGTTTACTAGGCATACCCAATTTATCAATCATATTCATATCAATATAAGAGTGAGTCACTCCAGAATCAATAAGGACTCTACACATCATACCAGAAATAGGGAGCTGACCTGTGACTACGGTGTTACTGTTGGCTGCTTCATTTTGGGTTAAAGCAAAAACCTATGTTGGCACTAGGTTGTTGTTATTATTCTGTCCCGCTTTCAATTGTGGGCAATCTTTTCTCAAATATCCTGCCTAACCGCACTTGTAACATTTGTTGGTGTTGGCCTGACATTCTCCCATACAACGTCTCGAGCATTTAGGACAGCTAGGGTGCTAAACTTTGTTACTTTGGTGATTCCCACGGTTTCGATCATTATTGCGACTGTTGCAGTTGTTATTGTGGTTATGAGTGTCGTGACTGTTGTTATTTGTGGTCGGGGGTCTAGGTCTTTTGTCAGTGTCACTATTATGCCCTTCATTAGCTTTCCTCTTATTGCCTTCATGGAAGCCCTTGTTTCGATGGGCCTCCCTTCTGGCAGCATTGTCCTTCCATATCCGATCCTCCAAGTATTCTGCTTCGAGTGCCTTATCCAGTACTTTAGCATAACTGACCACCTCAGCACTGGTCATCTTAACGTCCCTAGCGATCATTGGCTAGAGTCCTCTCATAAACCTTTAGACTCGCAGGGCTTCAGTTGGTACAACTTCAAGAGCAAATTTAGCCAACCTATCGAACTTTTGCGCATAGTCAGTGACAGAGAGGATTCCCTTAACCAAATTCACAAACTCATCTACCTTGGTTGCCAATACGGCCGCACTATAGTACTTCTTGCCAAATGCCTGAACAAAGTCTGCCCAGGTCATGGTATTCAGGTCATGAGTCTGTTTAACTACATCCCACCATATCCTTGCATCCAACTTGAGTAAGTAGGTTGCACATGAAATTCTCTGGTGATCATTCAACTCCATATGATCGAAGATGGCCTTAACTGATCTCAACCAATCCTCTGCCACCATAGGATCAGCTTTCCCTTCGAAGGTAGGTGGGGCTTGCTTTCTGAAATGCTCATAAACTGGCTCACATCCATAAGCCACAGGCAGTGATGCAGGGGGTGGTACTGGAGGCTCAGGTTGTGCCACTGGCACTTAAGGCACTTGGGGCACTTGCCTGATGTAAGCGAACTTCTCATCTCTCTGCCTTAATTTTTTCCCTCAACCTTGCTATCTCTACGGCCAGATCCACAGTTAGTGCAGCCGGGGCTGCTGGTTGGATTGATGGCATTCCTACATCAGGAGTTGTTGTGGCCCTAGATCTTGTGGAGACACCCTTTCCTCGGCCTCCCCCTCTTCCCTTGCCTCATCTTCCTCTTGTTGACATTATGAGATTCTAAGGCACCAAAAGAAAATCATAAGAGAGGATAAATCGCATAATGGTTTGATAGATATTCGTGAAAATTATCATACATTCCACATTCACACCATTTAGAGTTTTCAAGGGGGGAATTATTAAACCAAAACATTCAAATTTTGTTAAAAAACTAGTCCAAAATTCAACAACTCATAAAGTGTTCAATAACAAAAAAAAGCATAAGTTCTTAAGGGTTCTTTTAAAAAAAACATCCCATCTTATTCGTTAACATTTCATTGAAAGAATTACATGACGAACTCTAGTCCTCAACAGTGGATTCGTCCCCTGAGCTGTAGTCGAAGACCTCCTCTGAAATGTGGAAGTAGTCAAGAGCGCTCGCCAATGCCCTCATCCTAGCGCTTACTTTTAGTATGGCTTGTATCACCTCCTGACGCGCCATCTCAAAGTGTTCCTCCATCCCTCCGTCATCGTTCTTAACCATGACCACCTCCAATCGGTGGAATTCACAGTTATCTATGAGGCCATAGATCGTGTATTCGATAGTTTCAAAATCAAGATTGTCCTGAGCGACATTGTGCCATGCCATAGCCAACTGGAGAAGGGCCTCAAGATATATCGATATCACTTCCCTTAACACCTAGTATTGTTCTATGGGCCATAGCAACACCCCTCTTTTGTTAATAATTCCTTGAATACGATCGCAAACCACCACCGTCGTTTTCAGCATAGCAATCCTTCAATCGTTGTGATCCTCGTCGAGTTGGAGCTTAGGTATCGCGCGGATCTTCTTAAGTAACTGTTTCTTAGTGGTTCTAATAATAGGAGGCATCTTACTATACTGCAATTACAAAACTACAAAATTTAAAAGCAGAAAGAATAACGATAACATATAGAACAAGTACTTACGACGCGGTGAGGTGAGATTTTCCCGTCTTTAGCGTGTATGGGGAGGGTCCTTGGAAACATAAACGACCAGCTCTGATACCATTTGTAAAACGCCCTAATCTACCTCTTTGCAAAACGTCTCAATACTCATAAAAATATAGAAGAAAAACCACTTAACATATGAAATCCAGTGGGGCCTTGATATACATGCCAATTGGGCCCAATAGTTCAAAATAAAAATAAGTGTACTCATGCAACGTTTAAAAATAAATAAAGCTTAAGTCCCACTGATAGGTTTAGAACATTAAGGTCCATAGCATTTTTCTTTAAAATCTGGCGCTTAAGTTGATCGTTTATTCGTTCATAGGATACCCCCATGCCATACACACTCTGACGTCGGAACTCATCACATCACAGCGTGTGCCAAAGAGAAACCATATTTACTACCTGAAAGGGGGAAAGTAAGGGGGTGAGCTAAAAGCTCAGTAGGGAAGTACAAGAAACAATCAAAGAAAACACAATAAGAACATATTCATATCATAAAGCTCATAACATACATCATATCCATACATCATCATACATTGTAATTAAACGTCATCATCATACATCATAATCAAACGTCATCATCATATATCATAATCAAACATCATTATCATCATATATCATATTCTTTGTGAACATGGCACCTCTATTGTCCATGTCACTTCTTGAGGTAACCAGTAAAAGCATAAAACTGGAAAGACCTCCTCTGTGAGGTAAACAGGAGGCTCTAGTCCTTGAATAACCTCAGCACGTCCGCCATATGAGTTACATCATATCCTTAGTAACTCGGGTTACGTCATATCCTTAGTAACCCCTTTGTTGTGTCGCGTTCAATACGCTAACAACATTTTGCTTTTTCATACAACATACAAACACATGAAATCCATTTCAAACAACAAAAAGGAAAACACATGTTGCACACACATTCATCGTAGCATTTCAAGATAGAATTCAATACTTCATATTTCATGGTCCTTCATCATACATAGCATATCCTTATTCTCATAACAGACCATTCTTACCACTTCATAGCATAAACATAGAAATTCTATCTAACTTCCTTACCTCAGGTCCAAGCAAAGCAAAATGGGAAAAACTTCACAACGAGCCTATAGGGCTATGCAAAAAATTTTGCAACCCGCCCAACCCGAATAAACCGCCCAAACCAACCCAAAAAAACCGACAAAAAATGCAACCCGAAAAACCCTACCTTCATTTCAAACCGCCCAATTATTATATTGGGCGGGTTGAAATTTTTGGCAACCCGACCCACCCAATTAAGGATTTGCCTACTTTTTTTAATTTTATATTTATTTAATTATTAATTATACATATATAAAACTAAATTCAAATTATTATTTTTATAAAAGACCCTATATTCTAAAGTAACAATTATTTTAGTTACAAATACAAACTAAAAATAGAGAAAATAAAAAAAATATTAGTGAAAAATGATTTTTTAGAAGAAAAAAAAAATTTCGGCAGTTTGGGCAGGTCGATGGTTCGGTTGAACTTTAATTTTTTTTAATTGGGTGGGTTACGGGTTGAAAAGTACCAACATGATTATAAGTTTGGGTTTGTCAAAAATTCACCCAACCTGCTCAAAGCGACCAATGAACACCCCTACGAGCCTATAATAATAATCAAATATTTCTCTTTAGAATCACATGTAAATTCTCGTGCCCAACACATATACCCATGCACACATGGTGCAAATTGTCCATTAATTCTAAACATGCACATTTTCATATAAAATCACAAAAGAATAATGTCAAGTCTACCTATTATCCATTCATGGTTACAAAGTACAAATTATATGTTTGAATAATAGGCATATATTTGAACGTAAAAGTGCATTTGCATGCGACATGCATACGTGGAAGCCTTGTTAAAAATGGACATTTTAAAATGATAATTTCTACATGTTCATTCTAATCTCTTCAAGTAAAAATTCAGCAACATATTCTTTTTATCATTATTTATTTAAGTCTCAAAGTTGATTAAAATAATTCATTTAACCTCTCTAAATTTCTCATAAAATGATATCTTCATTAATTATTTTAAATTGCTTAGAAAGAATAAAACTTGTAATTATTTAGAAATACTTATAAAATTTCATGTTTCCTTTAGAAAATAATATTTTCTTCTAAATTAATAAAATTACAAGATTAAGTGTGAGAAATTATAATTTAAAGTGTGGGAAAATATATTTTCACTTGTATTATTTAAGACTTAAATTATGTAAGTGTAAAACATATTACTTTTAAACAAAATAATTATTTTAACTTAATAACATAAACTTTCAGCAACTATTTATTTTGTTTAAAAATCATAAGTGAATTTAAACCCAAACATTTTCTTATTAAAATAAAAAAAACTGCACTTAATAATAATGTGAAAATTCATGGTTACATTTTAAAAATATCAATTTAACATATACATAATTTAGGGTAATAGTTTATTCAATATACTCACATTATTTATTTCATTTAAAAGACATTTCAGATTTTTTATCAAAACTTCCAACAACTATTTAATCACTCAAAAATCATAAACTTGGATTAAAAACTATATTTTCTTCATAAAATATACAAAAAAAAAATTTAGGTATTAATTGAGTAAAAACACCATTTTAAATGTGAAATAAAATATCATTTTATTTACATAAAATCAACATAACATTTGAGACATCACTTATATGCATGCAAATCATTGTTTCACCAAATTTACTCACCAATTATACACAAAATCAGCAAGCATAACTCTTCATAAAATTCATCTTTAATTCATGCTTCTCAAAAACTCAAACCATAATCTTCATGTATCACTAATATATCAATTTATGAAAGATTCAAGACAACCATTTATTTAACCAATTAACCTAGTATGTTCTTAATATGCATAAGTGACACAAAATAAAAAAAACAACATAACGTGCATCAAACCCTATAGGATGAAACCTCATTATCAACATTTCATATTTCTTTTTGCAAGTTTACAAAAATATTGGGGAGAACACATTAACATAAAATAGATCAAGGCAACATTTAAGCCCTAGCATGCATATATTAACATCTTTAAAGGAACCCATTTAAAATCTTACAAACAACCTATCATGTTTCTAAGATTACATCTGGCATTAAAACATAAGATGAAACTAAGCATGCTTGAGCATCACCCCTAGGCCGAAACTCTCCTAGCCAAAAACAACCAAATCTTTTCATGTCTTAAAACATCATCATATATTAGTAGATCAACAACCAAAACCCTTGCATACTTTTACATAGAACTTTCAAACCAAACAAAACATAGCATCAAATCATAGGGAAAAACCCTAGGTGTCATACCCTCAATATCACCAAATCAACACACAAAAAGAATAGAAGTGGATCCATTACCTCTCTTGATTGTAAAATCAAGAGCCCAAAATGACCACCACCTTTAATCAAACCCCTAAGGATTCGAAACCCACAAAAAGGAAAAAAAATATTAACATGAAAACTAGAGATTAAGAAGATGAGAATATAGATGAGAGGATTAAACAACCAGGAATCAAAGACACTCACCTAGGTTTCAAAATTTCTTTCACTCCCTCTTCCTTCTTTCTTTCTTTCTTCTTTTCTCTCTCTAGCTCTCACACTCACTCTCTCTCTTCCTCTCTCTATGGCCAACAATCCAAGGAGCAAAAATGGCTCTCTTCTTTTCTCTCTTCCATTTTTATCTAACTTGGAGAAAATAGCCTAGCCTGGTGGGAAATGGGTAAGTTTCCTCTTTTCTTTATTTATTTTATTTGATTGCTAAAATAAAAGGAAAATGAATAAATATGATAAAGATGACAACCATCCTCCTTCCCATTTTTACTATGGTCATCAATTCAAATTACTTAATTGTCAAATAAATTAGGAATAGGAAAAATGAATCCTCTCTTCCAACTATGTCCACACGCCTACTCCTTCCTTTCCTTTTCTCTTATTTTCTTTTTAATCATTTTAATTAAATAAAAATAAACCAATAAAAGGAAATTAATGTTTAGAAAATCTATTGCATGGACACCATGCAACCATGCACATGCACACACCCAATTACTAAAGTGCATTACTACCTATCATGCACCTTGGTGCATTCAATCAAAACTCATTTTTTTTACAAATTAAATTAATAAATAAATAAAACAATTAAAAATTATAATTACACAATTTCTACCAAACAATTCAAACAATAATAAAAATAATTCATAACACTTAACAATTAAAAAATAAAACAAAGCACAAAATTAATAAATAAATAAAAATTGGTGCGCTACCGAACTAAACATAAATTTTGTGAAGGCAGTAAAAGCATACAGGGTAAAAATATTTTAGCACTACACGCACGAAATAGAAAAGATTGACATTCGCATAAGACCATATTTACAAAAAATTAGATATCACACTTGGTCTTGATGCTATGCTCCAGCAAGAAGATATACAGTGATGACATAAAATATAGTATAATCAATAAATGCTGCATTGAAAGCTGGAAGAACACTGCCAATCACTACAATGATGGAGGGCCTTCGAAGTTTAGTTCAAAAGTTGGTATGGAAAAATGGAAACGGAGCGAATGGAACATTCACACAAGTAACAACAAATATTGAAACTGTGCTTAGAGAAAATTTTGTTCGAGCCATTAAATTTCAGGTAACTAACATTAATTCTGCACTTAATATTATTTTCCAAGACATTCATTCGGTAACCAGTTACTAATAATTATCATAGTAACCAATTTCTAACTTATATTCATCTGCTAAAAAAAACAGGTCTTCCCAGTAAACACTATACTGTAGCAAGTTGTGGTAGAAAACAAAGTAAATTTTTGGGTCAACTTAATTGAGAAAACATGCGAGTGCAAAAGGTTCCAACAAGATGAAATACTGTGTGCACATGCAATAGCGGTATTTGCAGAAACACGACTAAAACACATGTAACGCCCCGATTTCCCGAGACATTACTTATAAAAGTCCATTTTAAAATCGATAAACATTTATGATAGAAAAACTTATTTAATGAAATAAAACTAGCTATGAGGTCTCATAATTTAAAATAAAAAGTTTAACACTTAACTAAAAATCATAATGATATTAATAAACCATTTCCAGTCCAAAACCAAAACTAAACCGTTCCAATCTGAAAATATTTTTAAAATTCTATAACATCGCCCACCGTTAACATGTAAGATCCATGTCTCGAGCCAGCACCACTCACTGCTTTGTCTTGTCTTTACCAGCACACAGAGTACCTACGAGCTAACGCTTAGTAAGAAGAGTTATGTAGGACATAACCCCCCAACCAGATAACATAAGCATATATATCAATCATAAACATAATAATCATTGTACGATATATAAACACAATATCACACTAACATAATGTGTGTTATACTCATACACATAAATACTAACAAGTCATGCTGATCAGACATGAAATGTAATATGCCCTGCCTGCGCTGTACTCACACTCGGCATTCCCACAGTGGCACCTAGTCTAGCCTGCACTGTACTCACACTCGGTCGTTCCATCATGAAATCGTTGCCCAGCCTGTGTTGTACTCACACTCGGTAGTTCCATGGTGGCATCCTATTATCCTAAGTTATACACACCCAAAATAATTCCTGCAAGTGCTATACTCACACAAGCAGCTAGAATCTAGTAGCACGCCTACTCTATCATCTAAGCTTGTCTACTAACTAAAATCTCTTGCAATACCCTCATGCTAGCCAATCTAATGCATCAATTCAGGTCACAAATATAATTACATAATTAAACAAATAAGAAAACAAGGTTGTACGCATAAGTTACACCCTGTGTGCAGATGTACACTCTTCTTACCTAAGTTGTTGTGAATCCTCTTGTTCTCTCTAGAACCCTTCGCTGAGTTTCCTTGTTGAGGACAAGACCCTAAACACTCAACAATACAATGACACATTCAAAATGCATTCAAGCACATAAATCAATATTTCACACAGAAACCTATTCGGAAAACTCTACGCCAAAATACACAATGCAAAACAGATTTCACTTTGCATGGCATACTAACCCTAGTTATTTTTCATTAAAATTCATACCACTAACTTGCATACCCACACATAAACATATTTCACGTAATGCATGTATTCATATAAACACTCTTTATGTGAAAATTTATGAAAATACCCTTATAGCCTAAAATTAGTCATTTATGTCAAATAATTTCAATCAAATAATTATGCATGTGACCATAATTAATCCAAACATCATCTGAGTTTATTTTATCTCTATAAACTCATAATAGTGCTCAAAATTTATTTTAATTAATTAATTCCAATAATTAACACTTTAATTACTCATAATTCACAAAATAATTAAATATTCCATAAAATTACCAAAGTCAGTATCTAACATGATTCTAAATCACTTATACAGAATATAAAACATAATTATTTATTTTAGAAACATCCACCAATTATTATAATTACTTACACATAAAATCACACTTTTAAAATGTATAAATTACCAAATAATTTTCCATACATTATAAACATTCCTAATCATGCTTCTAAATCTGTTCTAAATAGTTTAAAATTATTTCTAAGTCATTTAAACAGTACCCAAACAGAGAGCAACAATTTATACCATTTATTTTAATTTAAACTTATTTATGCTATAATGATCAACAGTTAAATTCTAAAAATATCTACAATAGTAATTATGCTTAAAACTCAGTTCCAAATCACTTCATAATCAATATTTAGCATCACAAAGTATAAACAGTGACTCAAGTATGTCCTAGGTAATTTTCATAATTTATCTAGGAATTATATCAAATAATTATAAATAAATACACAAACAATAAAAAACTCAAACTAACTGCCTAAAATCTTTTCCTAACACATAATACACCATTAAAAATTAGTTCAAGTATTTAAAAGCAGTCTGTGTATTTTTCATAATTATTCATTGAAAAACACCAAATAATTCACAATAATTCAAGAAATTTTCAAAAAAATTTGAAACTTCACCAATCATCCCTAAAAATCATATAGAATCCAAAAAAAAAAAAAATTGAGAAAAAGAGCTTCACAGCTACCCAAATTGGGCTTCGCTGCAGCTCGCCAGAGTTGGCGTCTTCTCCAACGTCGACGACTCTAGATCTTCGGTTTCGGCCCTTTCCGACCCTCATTTAGCTTGGAAATGAGTCCTCACATTTCCAGCGACTCAAACCATGCAATATCAGCCCAAAACTATGCTTGAAACCCCTTGGTTTAAGATCTTCTTCTTCAACTTCGGTGTACCGCCAAAAATGGAGCTCAAACTTGGTTTTCTTGCTCTCGACCATTTCACCCCATTACTTCACATCCAAAGTGATTCTCGGGGTCCCCTAAGCTTGTACACAAGCTTCCACGAACCCAGAAACAATCACAACCTCCTCAAATCCAAAATCCACCCAAGAACACCACTTTGATGCTCCAAAAATGGTGGATTTCGAAACCCAGCTTCCTAACCCATTTGGCCACATCAAATGCTCTCCTTAGATAATAGGAAAGATGTTCAAAACATCCAAAACTACCCAGAAATTCTCTAGAGCTCACAAACTCGAAATCTCCATTTTCTCTCTCTAGAATGTTTCAAGAACAACTCTACGCTTCTGTCTCTCTCTCTCTCTTCTCACAATTTTTTCTCATTCAGAACACTCTCTAATTGTGATTTAACAAGAAAATAAATGAAGAAATCCTCTGTTTAGAATGTGGAGCTATTCCCTTTCCTTAATTCTAGGTTATCACCTATTTTAAAATAAATAAAAGTTATAATATTGTAACTTATCTAAATTTCGAATTTAATCAGTTTATTTAGCTTTTAATCACAATTTAATTTCCCTAAATTGCCTCTTAACCAAATATCATCATAAGGGCATTATGGTCTTTTCACAATTTTCACAAAGTTATTATTATTTAATCCAATTAAATAACAATAATGCATCAAACCATATAATAACATAAAATATGCTAAATCATATAGGATAAAATAA
This sequence comes from Humulus lupulus, assembly GCF_963169125.1. Lineage (NCBI taxonomy): Eukaryota > Viridiplantae > Streptophyta > Magnoliopsida > Rosales > Cannabaceae > Humulus > Humulus lupulus. Next base: position 106,068,533 of record NC_084794.1, on the reverse strand, counting down.
ATTCATGCATATTATTATTATGCCCATAATAATAATATTCAATTAAATAATTTATAACTTAACCCAAGTCGTTAATTATTTACTAGGCATTTAACTGATGCTAGAAATTCAACTATCATTCCAAATATGCAAACATAAGAAATCGATAATCTCTATTGTAAATGGAATCCATACATATCTAAACCCATAAATATAAAAAAAAAACGACAAAATACTCTCAGTGGAAAAATTACGAAACTACCCTTCCAGGAAAATGAATATTACAAAACATATGATTATGTTACTGATCACTACAAAACTACAACTATGAAAGCAACATATGAGTCAATTATTCATCCCTTGCCAAATGAAAGCGAATGGAAACTACCAGAGACTTTAGACAAAATTGTCCTACCACCAAAAACAAGAAAACCACCAGGCCGCCCTAGAAGGAAAAGAATCAGATCTAAAGGAGAGCCAAAAGTGCAGATTAAATGTGGACGATGTGGGCAGCCAGGACACAATAGAAAAACATGCAGGAATCAACCAATCCCAAATGTGCGAAACCCAAAAATGTCACAGAAATTAGACAAATAAGTTTGTAAGGGATACATAGGCTACAATTTCAATTCATTCAATGGATGTAATAAAATTGTATTCTAATGTCAGAAATTTTGGAAATTTGTTTTCCCAATTATAGAAATTGTTGTTTTTTTTTAAGCATTTAACATTTTATATAAACTGGAGTCAAGTTCCTGGTTACCCATCACCACACAAGTTAATCAAAAAATTATACTTACAGTATCTAGTTACTATAGATACCTGTAACAAATGACTTACACTAGCAAAAAATAAACTTGGAAAAAAAGTCATACACCACCTATAAATATAAATAAAAACCAGTTACTTGATCACATATTTTTTACAAAAAAGATTAACAATTAATGATCCTATTCTAACAAAAAATATATCAAAATTAAAAAAAAAATAACAAAAAAATATTGTAACCAGCTACCTGAGACATCTGAATTACACTAACAAAAATTGAAGTAACCAGTTACGCCATCCTCATACAAACTTGCCAAAAAATGATACACACCTATTTTTAAAAAATAAACATTTAAAAATTAGTTACTTAATGAATTATCTCTTACAAATACATTAAAAATTCATAAATAATAAATGATTATACTTTAACAAACAAATATTTCAAAAATTAAAAATAAAAACAATATAAAAATATTGTATCTAGTTACCCGTAACATATAACTTATAATTTCAAAGACTACGGTTATCCATTAGCACACAAACTTCTCAAAAAATGATAGAAACCTATATGAAAAAAAAACATGTACAAAACAGTATCTTCAAACTTTAGAAAAAAAAAATTAACCAACTCTATTGAAAGGAAAAAAAACATACATATAATTATAAAAAACAAACAAAAAAACTTTATATTTAGTCAAAATGTGAAACCAATTCTTTACATTAACCAAAAAAAATAAAAAAATACCCACAAACAACTACAGTTGCAAAGCACTATCCAACTACAAACCACAAATTTACTTTAAAAAAGTCAAAGTCATTACTACAACTTAAAAAGTCTACAAATATCTCTAGTTATTCTTCTTTCTCCTCTTTGATTTCTTCGATGGACCATCATCTTATGTCTTGTACCCACCAATCTACTTCTTTTTGCCATGAGTATACAAGTTAATAGCAAGATAATCGCGATAGGTAGCAACTTTGGGAGCCATGTTCTTTGGGATGTCATCCATCTTCCCATGGATAAACAAATCAACATAATTGATAACAAATATTCCACAATCACTGCAAAACAAAACAAAAACAAACAAAATTAACAACAAATCATAAACATCAGTTACTTACTTGTCCTCTTGAGAAGGCAGGTCTTTGGAAAACCTAAAATCCAATGGTTCCTTCTTCCCAACAGAATATGGACTCACATTCAACTCCAGGTCTTTAGTCCAAGAAATATAATATAACAATAGAATAAGCATTTACATATGGCAAAGCAATGGTCTCATTCTTCTTCCCCACCAGAGAATTGTAGACAGTTAGCATCCTATTCCTTATGCAAAAGTGGATGAAAATCCAATGTAACTAAACCTTCACATGCATGGGAAAAAGAACATGATCCACATCCACCCAAGGAGTGTTACAAAACAAATATTCACCAATAATATAATTAGAAACTAGGTTATTAAAACGAATGCTGCTTGGATCACATTTGGCTGCCAAAAAGTTATCATACAAACCGTTCATAGTTGCATTAAATCAAGAGTCTGTAGTTGTAACGCTCTTGTTCAAACTATCACTTAGTGAAAAGACCCGACTAATTTAAAGATATTGGACCTTTAAAACTACTAATACATAACTACTATCTTTTGGATATATACATAAAATAATCAAACTTTATTATTAATTCATAGAAAATCCAAAAATACGGGATCCCATTGTTCATACATAAAATAATAAAGAGAACAAAATCTTTAATTAAAAGTTAAATATTCAAAGTACTAAGTGCGGAAATCATAAAGACATAATTTAAAAGACTCAAAAATAACAATGTCATCCTCAATCAATCCCATCGGTTCATTTCTTTAGTTCCTCACCCAATACACAAGCCAAAGTCGCCTTAGATCTGTCCCGCCTTCCATGTTCATTTTCCAACACAATCTAAATAAAATGAATGCCCCGTAAGGAAAAACTACTAAAACATAAATCATAAAACATAAAATAGACTTCAATATTAATGGCCATTAACTCATTATCGTAGTATGTGATAAAAAACCCTATAGTCCTCTTATTTTAACTATTATTTTAGAGGTAGGTTTAAACATAACTATAGTCTACGATAACAATAAAAATCTTAGGATTTGCTATCTAAGCAACCATATTTCTCGAGTGACTAAAGACTTAAAAAAACATACAAACACATAGCACATAAAAACCTAACTTATTTTCCTTACCAAAATCCAGATATTGGAGACAAGTGGGGGACTGGAAACTCCTAAAACCAAACATTAAAAACCATAAGTTTCCTAGAGAAAAGAAGATGATGAGAAGATCTAAACCATCGAAATAAAGACTTACCAAAAATCTTAAGTTTCAAGGAAAACGAGTACCTAACCAAAAGCCATTATGTCGAGTTAGGATTTGAATTAAAAGAATAAGAAGAATAGAAATAAACTAGATTTGAGGATTAAGAGTACCTTAGATAGCTAGAGCTTCGATCTATACCATAAACATCAAAATCACACTATAACTTACTTCCCAAGTGTTTAGAAAAGCTTTAAACCCCAAAACCCAAGTGTTTCTCTATAGAACGAAAATGGCAGCTTGAAGGCTCTGAGAAGTGTTTGAAAAATGATGCAAATGACAGAGTGAAGGGTCCTATTTATAGAGTTCAAGAAGTGAAACTAACTCTGATTAAAATGAATAAAAATGGCACTTTCCGCTCAACAAATGCCCAAAACTCGATCAAAATCATTTAAGAACAAATCCAAGTTGTTAAGAATTGATTCTAGCTTCAGATTCCATGGAACTTCAAAAGTGACACAGGCAGCCGATATATCACCCACTATAGGTGATATATTGCCTGCTCTGATCTGTCGAGGCCCCGTGGTTTCGATCATGCAACGTCGACGTGTTTTTCTGTATTAGCATAGGTGATATATTGAATTATGCTTATGTATTAAACCACATTTTTGCACGTTTTAAGCACACTTAAAGTTGTTTAAACCACTTTGACTGATTAACACGAGATCCTAACATCTGAGGGAAGGTTCTAGACTTCCTAGGCTTATCCTTGATTATTCTATTCATCTAAAATCCTTAAATCCTTAATAAATATACATCTGACAAATGTCACATTCTTAATTATTCTATTTAAATCTTAGGCTATAATAAATAATATTTCTAAGACCAATTACAATAATTAAACCTAGGATAAAAATAATATTTCTAAACTATAAGCTTGTAGTATCTCAGAATTTTACTTAGCTAGATAGTAGTAGTAGTAGTAGTAGCTTGTAGTATGTTAGTTTCCATGGATTTTGGTTCAAGCCGGGACTTAGTTGGAAACTCATAGCAACAGTTATGGATTTTATAAGTTTAACCTGTAGTTTAGAAATATTAATTATAACATAAGGTTTGATTAATACAGCTGGTTATGGAGGTATTATTTATTATACCCTAAGGTTTCGATAGAATTAATAAGAACCTGACACTTGTCACAAGCATGTTTATTAAGAATTTAAGTATTTTTTATGAATAGTTTAATTAAAAGAAAGATCTAGAAACTCTAGAAACTTCCAGCAGCTGTTAGGATCACATTTTTTTACTCAGTCATAGTTGTTTAATCAATTCAAAATATGCTGAAAGAGTTCAAATACGTGTTTGATATATCAATGTATGTCGATATATCGCCTACGGGAGATACGGAAAACACATCGACTTTGCACGAACGAAAGCATGAAGGCTCGGGGTAAAGGTCCAGGCGATATATCGCCCATGGTAGGCGATATATCGCCTCTGGGAAACATTTTTTTGAAACTTGAGGATTTAAATTTAAAAATAGCCTTAACCACTTGGACTTGCTCTTGAACGATTTTGACCGAGTTCTGGGCATCTGTTGAACAAAAATTCAAATCTTTTTCATTTTATATTCATTTATTTATTCATTTTAAAAGGGGTTAGTTTCACTCCTTGAACTCTATAAATAGGACCTAGTACTCAGCCATTTCACTCATCATTCAAGCATTGTTCAGAGCCTCCAAGCTGCTAAGGCTACTATAGAGAGAAACACTTGGGTTTTGGGTTAAAAGCTTTTCCAATCTAAGCTTTTCTAAACACTTGGGAAGTAAGATAGAGTGTTATTTTGGTATCGAGGTGTAGATCAAAGTCATAGTTCATCCAAGGTATTCTTATCCTTAAGTTCAGTTCTTCATGGTTCTTTAGTTTTCTTTTGTTTTTGTTCAAATCCTAATTCTTTGTTATGATTCTTGGTTAGGTGTTTAGGTTCTTTGAAACTTAAGATTTTTGGTAAGTTTCTATCTTGATGGTTTAGTTCTCTTTTTCATCTCTATTTCTTTAGAAAACTTATGGTTTTTACTGTTGGTTTTAGGAGTGTTCCAATCCCGTTCTTGACTCCATATCCCGGTTTCTGATAAGGAAAATAGGTTAGATTATATGTGTTTATATGTTTATGTTATGATATGTGATATGATATATGTTTTGTAGTCACTTGGGCATATGACTTGCTTAGATAGCAAGCCCCAAGAATTTTTATCATTTTCGTGGTTTAGAGTTATGATTTATCATGCCTCGATTAGTAGATAGAGGACCTAGATGGGTTATCATATACTATAGTTGTGATCTAACCTACCTCAATTAGTAGACTGAGGACCTAGATGGTTTTATCACATACCATGTTAATGAGTTAATGGCCATTAATATTGTAGTCTTATATGATATATGTTTTTACATCATATGTTTTATAGTATATGCATTATGATATAGTCTTATGTTTTATGATTTATGACATATATGTTGTTAGTAAATTTTCCTTACTGGGCATTAGGCTCATTCCTTTCTTTTTATATGATGCAGGAAAATGAGCATGGAAGGCGAGAAGGATTTGTGGCAGCTTGGCATGTGTGTTGAGGATGATGGATTGAATGGACTGCTAGAAGATTGAGGATGACGTTGTTTTTAAGTCTTTTGATTTATGTTTTTATGTATTTCCGCACTTAGTTTTTTTTTTACAATTTATTAAAGTTATGATTTTATGTTTTATGTACTAAACAATGGGTACCCATACCGTATTTTGTATTTCGTACAATATTTAGGATTTTAAATAAAGTTATGTTATTTCTTATGTATGTATTCCAAAATAGTAGCTATGTTTAGTAGTTTTTAATGGTCCGAGGTCTAGAATTAGTTGGGGCATTACAAAGCTAAACTTATAAAATTCATAACCAGCTCTACAAGTTTCCAAATAATTCCCGACTTGGACCAATATCACGAAAATTAAAAATACTACAGCATAAGCTAATATTATCTAACTAAGTAAAATTCTGAGGCATTACAATTCTCCCCTACTTAATAGAATTTCATCCTCGAAATTTACTTACCATACAATTCCAGATACCGTGCTTGGATGTCTTCCTTCAATTGCCACGTTGCCTCCCGTTCTTTGTTATTACTCCATAAGACCTTGAATATTGGAATACTCTTCGACCGTAATTCCTTCACCCCTTTTTCTAGGATGCGAACCAGTCATTCCTCATAACTTAAGTCTTTCTAGAGTGCTAACGTATCATACCTGAGCATGTGGGGCGGGTCTGACACATATCTATGCAGCATCGAGATGTGAAACACATTGTGGTTGTCTGCTAGAGCTGGTGGTAGGGCTAATCTATATGCTACTGGACCCACCTTGTCCAATATGTCAAAAGGACCCATGTACCGAGGACTAAGTTTGCCTTTCTTCCTGAACCGCTTCACTCCTTTCATTGGAGAAATCCTTATGAAGACTTGATCTCCAACCTTGAATTCCACATCTCGTCGCTTAGTATCCGTATACCTCTTTTGTCGACTCTGAGCAACGAGCATATGATTTCTAATTAGCTCCACTGCATCTTGAGCCTCTCTAACAGCCTCGGGTCCAAGCAGTTGTCTTTCTCCTACCTTGTCCCAATGTAATTGTGACTAGCTTTTCCTTCCGTAAAGTAGTTCATAGGGCATCATACCAATCGTTTCCTAGTAGTTGTTATTGTAGGAGAATTCTATAAGTGGCAAATACTTACTCCATGATCCTCTGAAGTCCAATACACAAGCGCGCAACATATCTTATAAAATTTGTATGGTACTCTCGTATTGTCCGTCGGTTTGAGGATGAAATGTCGTACTGAGACTCAGCTTAGTACCAATGGCTTGCTCAAGCTTCCCCAAAATCTTGATGTGAACACCGAACCTCTGTCGGATACTATGGTCTTAGGGATTCCATGCAGTCATACAATTTCTCGATTATAGATGTTTGAGCATTGGTCTGCAGTGTACGTAGGCTTGACAAACAGGAAGTGAGCTGACTTTGTTAGTCTATCCACCACGACCTAAGCCAAGTCATGTTGTCTGCTTGTCCGTGGTAGTCCTATCACGAAGTCCACGGCTATGTCTTCCCACTTCCATTCCGGAATACTAAGCGGTTGTAACAAGCCTGCGGGTCGTTGATGTTATGCCTTTACTTGCTGGCATGTTAGGCATTTGGACACATACTCTCCTACATCTTTCTTCATTCCCGACCACCAATACAATGTCTTAAGGTCGTGAGTCATCTTGGTGGACCCTGGGTGAACTGAGTATGGGGTAGTGTGTGCCTCCTCCAATATCTTCACCTTAATCTCATGGTCATTCAGCACGCATACTCGGCCCTTATATTTCAAGAGCCCATGTCCTGATATAGAGAACTCCATAGTCTTGCCTTCTTTGATTGTAGCTATATGCGGCAATAGCGTGTCATCATGCCCTTGCCTGATCCGTATATCCTCTAGTAAACTTGACTGGATAGACAAGTTAGCCAGTTGACCCATCTATCCCGACATTAATCAGCTCCTGCTGTAATGGCTTCTCAATGCCAAATAATGCTATCAAACTTCCATAATTCTTCCGACTTAATGCATCTGCAATGACATTTGCCTTTCTTGGGTGGTATAGGATTTCATATTCATAGTCCTTTACTAGTTCTAACCACCTACACTGCCTCATGTTGAGCTCATTTTGTGTGAAGAAATATTTTAAGCTTTTGTGGTCCGTATAAATCTCATACCATTCTCCATATAGATAATGGTGCCAGATTTTCAGTGCAAAAACCACCGATGACAAATCCATACATATGTTAGATAGCATTGCTCATATTCCTTCAGTTGTCTTGAGGCATAGGCTATCACCTTGTCATTTTGCATCAGCACGCAACCCAACCCTTGCTTGGATGCATCACAGAATACAAACTTGTCGTTGGGTGTCGGTACGCAAAGCACTGGTGCTTAACACAATTTGTCTTTGAGTAATTGGAAGCTTTCCTGACATGTATCCATCCAATTGAACTTCTGCTGTTCCCGGGACAGGTTGGTAAGCAGAATGGCTATCTTAGAAAATCCTTTTACAAATCTCCGGTAATAGCTGCCAGCCCGAGAAAACTTCTAACCTCTGACACATTATTTGGTCTTGGCCAATCCTTCACAGCCTCTACCTTAGTGGGGTCTACTGCAACTCCATCCTTGGATACTATATGCCCGAGGAACGCCACTTGTGATAGCCAAAATTCGCATTTCTTGAACTTGGCATAAAGTTGGTTCTCCTTCAATTGCAGCATGGTCAGTCTTAAGTGTTCCTCGTGCTCAACATCATCCTTGGAGTACACCAATATATCATCAATGAATACCACGAGAAATTTTTCTAGGTAATCCTTGAAGACCGGGCTCATTAAGTCCATAAATGCAGCTGGACCATTGGTAAGACCAAAGACATAACTAGGAACTCGTAATGTCTGTATCGAGTCCTAAAAGTCATCTTTGGTATATCTTCTTCCTTTACCTTGAGCTGGTGATAACCAGACCGTAGATCAATTTTTGAAATTACAATCACTCCTCGGAGTTGATCAAATAAGTCATCGATTCGAGGTAGCGGGTACTTGTTCTTAATTGTCACCTTATTCAGCTTATGGTAATCAATACACATATGCATGCTTCTATCCTTCTTCTTCACAAATAGAATCGGTGCCCTCCATGGCAAATGGCTTGGTCTGATAAATCCCAAGTCTAAAAGCTCTTGTAACTGTGCTTTTAACTCCTTGAGTTCGGTAGGTGCCATCCGGTATTGTGCCTTTGAGACTGGCTCGGTTCCCGGTACTAGTTCGATTGTGAAGTCAATTTCCCGGTTAGGGGGTAACCTTGGATAAGTCATCAGGAAATATCTCTAGAAATTCCTTTATAATGCGAACGTCTCCAACCTTTAATGGTGTTTCCTGGCGCAACATCCGTGACACTTGCTAAGAATGTGTGACATCCTTTCTCTATCATCATATAGGCCTTGAGAGATGAGACAAGTGGTGTTCGTAGTCCTGAAACCTTGCCAATAAAACACAATTTATGACCCTCGGGGGTTTTGACGTCACTTGCTTGTGTCGACATTCAATGGTTGCACCATGTCTTGCTAGTCAGTCCATGTCCAGTATTACATCAAAATCCTTGATCTTTAGCTCTAATAGGTCTCCTTCTAGCTCTGTGTCCTCAACTTTGATTGGTACTCCTCGTGTTATCCGTGATGATAGAACGATTTCGCCCGAAGGCAGTTCTGTAACAAACCTATTTCTAAATCTTTCACAAGGTTTGTCTAGTTTCTCTATCATTCCTAACGAGATATACGAGTGTGTTGCTCCCGAATCAAACAATACTAAACATATATTATCGAGGATAGGAAGCTGACCTATGACCACCTTGTTACTGGTTTCGGCTTCTCCCTGGGTCAAAGCAAAGACTCTGGCTGGAACCATCTTGTTTTCTTTCTTCTCTTCTACTTTGAGCTGTGGACATTCTCTTTTCAGATGACCTTCCTGGCCACACTTGTCACAACCCTTGTTGTTTTCATGACACTCCCCAGTATCTCTTTTCTGGCATTTGGAGCATTGAGGGTATTCCACAAAACTCGGCTTGTTATTGCCATTGTTGGTCCGTGCTCTTTTGTCAGTGTCGGTCTGCTTATTATCAGGATACTTCCTTTTTTGTCCATTATTGTTATGTTGGTTGTAGTGGTTCTGCCCATTCTGAATTTGATTCTGCTGCTTGGGGTCTGATTTGCTCGCCTCCTCCTTGCTAATATTTCCCTGGAGCCTTTCCACCTCTATAGCCATTTCTAGGACATCGGCGTAAGAAGTTGTTCCGAGGTTTGCCAGCTTAACCCCTAAAGAGATCTTTGGTCTGAGCCCTCTAGAAAACTTGGTTACCCGCAAGTAGTCGTTCGGGACTAACTCTAGTGCGAACTTTGCTAGCCGATCAAACTGTCGAGCGTACTTGACTATCGACAAACTTCCCTGTTTCAGGCGGACAAATTCTTCCACCCTTGTAACGATGACTACTGAATTGTATTACTTCTTGTGAAACAGCTCCACAAATCTAGCCCAAGTCATGGTGGTGATATCGTGAGACTGTTGCACTAGATCGCACTAGATTCTAGCACCCTTTTTTAGTAGAGAAGAAATGCAGGATATGCAATCTGCGTTGCCGAGGTTCATGTGTGTCAGAATCGGCTCTACATTCCTGAGTCACTCCTCAGCCTCAAAGGGGTCAGTTGTCCCTTCAAAATTTGGAGAGTGCTGCTTTTGAAAATGCTTGTAGACTGGCTCCATGTACTGAGCTGGATAGGGTGCAAAATTTTCCATCGCCCATCCCCCATACAGATATCCTCCATTCGGATAGTTGCCATTTCGATATCCTCTGTTCTGCTTGGCTGGGGTGCTTGAGCTACTGGCTGAGGCTACGGCTGAGGTTTTTGTTGTTTCCGTTGTAGTTCTTCTACTTGTCATCGTAACTGGATAACTTCAGCGTTGTTGTCAACCTGAGGTGGTGTGTTCCTATTAGCAGCAGTAGTGGCAGCAGGTCTTCCCCTTCTTCGGATTGGAGAGGTCTCAAGTGTCTCGTTGGTGGTGTTGGGGGTTGTCATTAGTGCATGCAAACCTTCATAGCGACATCTTTGTCAGAGTTCTAACCATCGAGAGAAACACGTTAGAGCTTACCCTAATAGTTTCTAAGGCAAACACTTAGTCTAAGAAAACATAACTCGAACCTACCAGTTATGATTTCTTATGAAAATTTATGTAAGTCATCTTTATAAATTAGGGTATTTTTCTATACTTAGAATATTAGGCTATCTTTATTATTTTCTAAGTCTATTTCTAACCACCCTATATGGCTTAATTCTCAAGCTCGAAACTTGTCTTTGTTCCGAAGTTAACCATATTGAGGGAGGGTTGGGATCAGTAAAATCGTTCCCACTACTGTGGCCCTCTAAACTCTCAATACAGAACTTTGTTCCGAAGTTAACCATATTGAGGGAGGGTTGGGATCAGTAAAATCGTTCCCACTACTGTGGCCCTCTAAACTCTCAATACAGAACTTGGTTCATTGATTTGTATCCACCCTCACCAAATTCAAGCATTATTTATTGAATTTATTCTAAATTAATTATGATTTCAAAAATAATTCAAATTTCATACATACCAAAAATAATAACTTTATTCATTTGGAAAATTCTCACTTATTACAATAATAATCTAAAATAAATAAATAAATAATACTAATAATAACTAAGGTAAAAATTTCTAAAAATCAGGATCCTCTACATCTGGTCCTTCATCTAAAATATCATTAGTTATTTCCTCATAATCATCATTATCATAAGCCTCGAATCTACTACAAGAAATATTTATTAGGATATTATTTTTTTGTTCAATGGTGAATTGAATCTCAAACCTATAGGTAAACCTAAGTATAAGAAAATAATATCTAATGGCTATCAGTTAGTTATCCTTATTATCTAGAGCTTCCCATATTTCTTTCAATTTTGAAACTATAGAAGGCATATCTCTGAAAAGCCTAATTACTAGGACTTATTGATCCATGGCTTTCATCATAATTTGCCTAGTGATTTGAAGATGAATTATCTCCTTGTGAAATCTGGTCAATCTTTGAGTGATTCGTTCTAGCACATTTATTGTATCCTTTGGCTCTCTAATCCTTTTCATTGCCTTAATGGCACGGATATCCTGATAAGTCATGGCTCCATTCGTTTTGACTGAAAACAGATTAACTAAAACGTTAGTTTTAACATAAGCATAATATTCATAACATAAACATTTACATTGGCGGTTAGATCTGGAGCTTTTGCGTGTGTATCAATGAGAACTTTATGCATATGAATCATGGCTCTGGTACCAACTGTAAAGACCCGACTAATTTAAAGATCTCGGGCCTTTAAAACTACTAATACATAACTACTATCTTTTGGATATATACATAAAATAATAAAGAGAACAAAATCTTTAATTAAAATTTAAATATTCAAAGTACTTAGTGCGGAAATCATAAAGACATAATTTAAAAGACTCAAAAATAACAGCGTCATCCTCGATTGATCCCATCAGTTTATTTCTTTAGTTCCTCGCCAGATACACAAGCCAAAGCCGCCTCAGATTCGTCCCGCCTTCCATGTTCATTTTCCTGCACAATATAAATAAAAAGGAGTGAGCCTAATGCCCAATAAGGAAAAACTACTAAAACATAATTCATAAAATAGACTTCAATATTAATGGCCATTAACTCATTATCGTAGTATGTGATAAAAATCACTACAATCCTCTTATTTCAACTACTATTTTAGAGGTAGGTTTAAACACAACTATAGAATACAATAACAATAAAAATCTCAGGATTTGCTATCTAAGCAACCATATTTCCCGAGTGACTAAAGACATAAAAAAAACATATAAACACGTAGCACATAAAAATCTAACTTATTTTCCTTACCAAAATCGAGATATTAGAGACAAGTGCGAGATTGGAAACTCCTAAAACAAAACATTAAAAATCATAAGTTTCCTAGAGAAAAGAAGATGTTGAGAAGATATAAACCATCGGAATAAAGACTTACCAAAAATCTTAAGTTTCAAGGAAAACAAGTACCTAACCAAAAGCCATTATGACGAGTTAAGATTTGAATTAAAAGAAAAGAATAAGAATAATAGAAATAGACTAGATTTGAGGATTAAGATTACCTTAGATAGCTAGAGCTTCGATCTATACCACAAACACCGAAATCACACTATAATTTACTTCTCAAGTGTTTATAAAAGCTTAGATTTGAAAGATTTAAACCCCAAACCCTAGTGTTTCTCTCTAGAATGAAAATGACAGCTTGAAGGCTCTGAGAAGTGTTTGAAAAATGATGCAAATGACTAAGTGAAGGGCCCTATTTATAGAGTTCAAGGAGTGAACTAACTCCCATTAAAATGAATAGATAAATGAATAAAAATGGCATTTTCTGCTCAACAAATGCCCAGAACTCGGTCAAAATCGTTTAAGAACAAGTCCAAGTTGTTGAGAATTGATTCTAGCTTCAGATTCCACGAAAATTCAAAAGTGACACAGGCAGCCGATATATCGCCTACTCTGATTTGTCGAGGCCCCGTGGTTTCGATCATGCAATGTCGATGTGTTTTTCCATATTAGCATAGGCGATATATCGCCTACTCTGATTTGTCAAGGCCCCATGGTTTCGATCATGCAACGTCGACGTGTTTTAACGCTCATGTTCAAACTATCACTTAGTGAAAAGACTCGACTAATTTAAAGACATTGGACCTTTAAAACTACTAATACATAACTACTATCTTTTGGGTATATACATAAAATAATCAAACTTTATTATTAATTCATAGAAAATCCAAAAATACGAGATCCCATTGTTCATACATAAAATAATAAAGAGAACAAAATCTTTAATTAAAATTTAAATATTCAAAGTACTAAGTGCGGAAATCATAAAGACATAATTTAAAAGACTCAAAAATAACAACGTCATCCTCAATCGATCCCATCAGTTCATTTCTTTAGTTCCTCGCCCAATACACAAGCCAAAGCCGCCTTGGATCCGTCCCGCCTTCCATGTTCATTTTCCTGCACAATATAAATAAAAAGGAGTGAGCCTAATGCCCAATAAGGAAAAACTACTAAAACATAAAATAGACTTCAATATTAATGGCCATTAACTCATTATCGTAGTATGTGATAAAAATCACTATAGTCCTCTTATTTTAACTATTATTTTAGAGGTAGGTTTAAACACAACTATAGTCTACGATAACAATAAAAATCTCAGGATTTTCTATCTAAGCAACCATATTTCCCAAGTGACTAAAGACATAAAAAAACATATAAACACGTAGCACATAAAAATCTAATTTATTTTCCTTACCAAAATTGAGATATTGGAGATAAGAATGGGATTGGAAACTCCTAAAACCAAACATTAAAAACCATAAGTTTCCTAGAGAAAATAAGATGATCAGAAGATCTAAACCATCAGAATAAAGACTTACCGAAAATCTTAAGTTTCAAGGAAAACGAGTACCTAACCAAAATTCATTATGACAAGTTAAGATTTGAATTAAAAGAAAAGAATAAGAATAATAGAAATAGACTATATTTGAGGATTAAGATTACCTTAGATAGCTAGAGCTTCGATCTATACCACAAACACCGAAATCACACTATAATTTACTTCTCAAGTGTTTATAAAAGCATAGATTTGAAAGCTTTAAACCCCAAAACCCTAGTGTTTCTCTCTAGAACGAAAATGGAAGCTTGAAAGCTCTGAGAATTGTTTGAAAAATGATGCAAATGACTGGGTGAATGGTCCTATTTATAGAGTTCAAGGAGTGAACTAACTCCCATTAAAATGAATAAATAAATGAATAAAAATGGCATTTTTTGCTCAACAAATGCCCAGAACTTGGTCAAAATCGTTTAAGAACAAGTCCAAGTTGTTAAGAATTGATTCTAGCTTCAGATTCCATGGAAATTCAAAAGTGACACAGGCAGCCGATATATCGCCTACTCTGATTTGTCGAGGCCCCGTGGTTTCGATCATGCAATGTCGATGTGTTTTTCCATATTAGCATAGGCGATATATCACCTACTCTGATTTGTCGAGGCCCCGTGGTTTCGATCATGCAACGTCGACGTGTTTTTCCGTATTAGCATAGGCGATATATCGCCCCCTGTAACTACGATATATCGGCTTACGCTTATGTACTAAACCATGTTTTGGCACGTTTTAAGCACACTTAAAGCTGGTTAAACCACTTTGACTGATTAATATGAGATCCTAGCATCTGAGGGAAGGTTCTAGACTTCCTAGGCTTATCCTTGGTTATTTTATTCATCCAAAATCCTTAAATCCTTAATAAATATATATGTGAAAAATATCACATTCTTAATTATTCTATTTAATTCTTAGACTATAGTAAATAATATTTCTAAGACCAACTACAATAATTAAACATTGGGATAAAATTAATATTTCTAAACTATAGGCCCTAAACTTATAAAATTCATAACTAGCTCTACGAGTTTCCAAATAATTCCCGGCTTGGACCAATATCACGAAAATTTAAAATGCTACAGCATAAGCTAATATTATCTAACTAAGTAAAACTTCGAGGCACTACACTTAGCTTAACCTTCTTCCTCAAATAATAAAAACAAACATTGATATGCTACAAAAAAAAAAAAAACAAAAGTCAGAACTTACAATTAAATAAACTAATTACACACAATATAACATTAAAGTAATAGAAAGAAAGGAATTAAAAATAGTAACAATACAAGGAACAAAACTTTATAAAAAAACTAATCAAAACCAGTTACACACATTACTACAAGAACCTGGTTACTTGTCGTCACCATCATGCAAAAAATAACTAAACATCTATTATATTTTATATAATGTTTGATTGATTAAATAAGTGTTACAATAGATAACTATTTAATCTAGTGGGGGAATGTTATATTATTTTATAATATAATGTAATATTATATTATTTTATAATATAATATTTTAGATTAAATAAATGTGACAAAGAGTGTCGCATATTGTAACATATAATAGAGAGTTACAATATTTAGATATATGTGAATATTTAAATATGTAACATATTTGGTGTTACAAATTCAGTCACAAATGTGTAACTCCTAAATATTACCCAATAATGTGTAGATTGTATGTTACACATTTGAGATTGGATTTCACAAAGCCATTATGAAATATGGCTATTGGAGACATGTTTTTAACTCTCAATAGGTGTTTAGAGGTTACAAAATCATGTGGGAAAGGATTTGGGACGTTTTGGAACGTTTTTTGAAAAATTACACTTTGTGCTAAAAATGGCCTGTGGTCGCGGCCACTGACTTTCCCTGGCCGCAGCCTGGGGGACAGAGGCCAGTGGCCGCAACCACTGATAATCCTCGCTGCGGCTAGTGAGGCTGACAGCCAACTTGGTTTTTTAGTTTTTTCCAAATTGAACGGTTCTAACATCCCAAATAACTCACAAATCTCCATTTTAATTCCATAAACATCCAATTAAACATTGGCAACAGCCATGGGGGTTGGTGGAATTCGAAATTCAAAAGGTATCTCAAACTTTATAAATAGGAGCCTAATGCTCACTTGTAAGACACACCATTTTCCATCCACAAAGCACTTGGCTGGAAAATACACCATAGAGGCTTGATAATTCCAGAGAGCTATTTCCTAGAGAGATCCCTTAGTGCTTAGAGAATAGGGGGAAATAAGCTTTTGGACAAAGGTTTTAAACCTTGTTCAAGTTGGTGATCCCCACTACTCTAAACTTTGGTTGTGTGAGAGTTTGTTCTTTTTATTGGTTTTATTTTCATTCTTTTGATCTTGTTGATCTTTTATTTACTTGTATTATTATTGTTTTGAGTTTGTAATCTTCTTCTTCTACATCTTTCTATTTACTTGTATTTTGAGCAATTGAGTTGTAATATTTCTTTAATCAAAATTATCTTGTCTATTGTATTTTTGCATAGAGTTGTATTTTGGTTTTTCCATATTTCCATTGAGTATAAAAATATATTCTCTAACAACATCTAAATCAACAAGGCAGCCAATTACAAGCATTATACCAAGAACCTGGTTACTTACCATGTCCATAAGCTCCTCCCCACAAGTTTAATGCTTGTAAAACCACATATTCTCGGCAATTTTAACAAAAGTATAATCCATCCGTGGATTAATAATGTTATCGACATCAAAAAACTTCTTCTTCCTTCAAACAAAAAAAAAACTATATTAATAAAAAATTACATAACAAAAACATAAATATTTAGAAAAAAAAAACATACTTGTTTTAAAAAAATCATCTTATCCTCAATCCAAGCAACATAATCCATGCATTCATCATTTGAAACATATGGTCCAATCTCGTTTTTAAATGGAAGCAACCCTCTCACAATCAACACTTCTTCTACCTTCCTCTTCACATATCCTTTTACTTTAGATGAACCAAATTAAGTAACAAAAGGAGATTTAACATGAGCACTATGCTTAGGCTCCCTCTTTTCAATATCTGCTGGAACTTCATTAGCATCACCAACCAACACAACTTTCTAATCATCCTTATTGTTGCTTGAGTTCTTTTCTCCTTCTGCATAGTCCACAGTTTTATCAATAACCTTCAAAATCTCTGGATCAGTATATATTCGATCAAAACTTAAACCATCAGAACTGAACTTAGCTTTCTTTGCATAATCCTATAATCAAGAAGAATAAAACCAGTTACAACAAATTCCCTTTTAAATAAAATAATACAAAGAAAAAAAAATTGATTTCAATACCTTAGTTGCAGTCTCAATATTTGATAACTCCAACCCTAGAATAAGCACCATCAAAATCTTCACTAAAATCCTTCCTAGAACCCTGAACAAAAAACAAAAATGAAACTGGTTACACTAACAAACTTACAAATACAACATGCTATTATATTATAGGAATCATTTACCTTACTACCATCAAAAACTTTACATAAATCCATCCCACAAAACTGTACCAAAAAAAAATTTGGTTACACAAAAATAAAGATACACATAACAACATACTATTAAATAGAAAAAACTAGTTACCTTAGTATCAGGAGAACACATGACTAGAAACTTTATCAAAATTAGCTGGCTTTTTTCCTTCATCAAAACTAGTAGTTTCATCAACAGAACATCCAACTTTTTCATAATTATTTTCAATCATACTTCCCAAAATAGCAGACAACTCAGAAAGTTTCCCCATGAACTCAGACCTCAGACTTCCAATATCATCAATAATTGCTTGTTGACTCTCTTTTATTGAAGTGATTGTTTTGCAAATCAATTTCAATTTTTCATTATCAACCTGAAAAAACATAATCAAATACATTACAAAACATCAAATAATAAAAAATAAAACCAAACCTATAAATTTTAAACAAAATAATAATTTTTTTTCAAAAAAAAATCACCAACACTAACAATTACTTGGTTACCCGAATCAACTTCTCCTTCATTATAAGGAGACTCTTTAGGAAAATATATCAGCTCAAACTTAAAATTCTTCAATTCAAGTTTGTGCCTCTCCCCAAAATCGGGATAAACATCCAAAATAGTCAACTGTAAAATAAATCAGTAAATAACAATCAAAACCAGAAAGTGGTTACCATGGTCTGTAACCAGTTACACAAACAAAAAATATAAATGATACAAAAAAAACATATATACAATAACTAGTTACAAAAAAAAATGTTATACATTTTTGTTGTTAAATTTTTTTGACACCAAGCCAGAATAAGAATCATTATCAGAACTCTTCCAATTCAACAAATGAGAATACATTTTAGAAACTCTCTCACAAAACTTAGGTTGCAACTCAGGTATGGTTTCATATATCGAAACCAGAAAAAGCAATAGGAAAACCTAGTAGTTTATAAGGATGAAGCCCAACCTTCACATCCACAAAAAGACCATAAAAAATTTTACTACCACCCTTCAAAGCATTCTTCAAATAATGAAAAGTCCTATCCTAAATGAACTTCCCAAAACCAATACTTCCCAATTCAGACAGATCACGGTCAACCATCTCAAAAAAAAGCCATCAACCAATTTGTCACCAGTATCGCCATACAAGTAGTTTCCTAACAAATAAATTATCCCCAACTTCACAACATCATCATCATCTACTAACTTCTTACTATTGAAAGCATTACTCAATTCTACCTTTGACACTTTACCACTAAAACGACCAAATATTTTTTTCTTAAAAGAAACCTTCTTTTTATGAAAAAGACTTATATCAAAAATACCATAGCAGTTAAGACCTGTGACAAGGGCAAACTCCTCAATAGAAAACCTACAAACCCTATGACCCAACTTAAAACACATCTCCTCATCCTCCCTCTCATGAGATACCTCTCTCAACAAAACCAGTTGTACAAGTTGGATTTGAAAATGAATATCATAAACATTTAAGAAGTGCTCAAATGGCGTCTTCTTAAACATTTCTTTTTGTTTTGCAGTGAACTTTTTTTTCAAGCTTGTCATTGAAACTTTGAACTTTACTTCCAAACCTCTTAGAGGGACTGATCTTTAAATGAGCCTGTAAAAGAAACAAACAAATCAATTACAAAAACATGTAACCGGTTTCATAAGAAAAATATATGTAAACTTATATACTAGTAACCAGTAACACATGTAACCAGTAACAGAGAAACATAACACTTTAAGGAAAAAAAATGACAACGATAAAAATAAAACAAACACAAACACAGAATGTGATCCCGGTTACATTAACATCACCATATGAACTTTTTTATTATTATTATACTTGACAAAATAAAAAAAATAAAAAAAATCATACCATAACATTCTTCATCTCAATGGTATCAGATTTAGCATCCTTACTTCTTGATGCATCAAATTTAGCCTCCTTACTTCCAGATGCAGATGCTTTCCTCTTTTATTTAACGATTGCAGGAGATTTACTCTTCTTCCTTACAACAGACTTCACACGAGTAATATTACTCCTCCGAGGAAGAACTTCACCAATCTCATCACCAACGTCAACCACCTTCGATGAATTCTCTATGTAACGTCCCACGTCACTATGGTTGCTTCCTGGAATGACGACTAGCCCTACAAACCAACACGAGTCTTTCCAGCGTGCTTTGTCCTCACTCGCACGCTTCCTGGGAAAACTTCCCAGGAGGTCACCCATCTTGAGATTACTCCAAGTCAAGCACGCTTAACTTTTGAGTTCTCAAGTGATGGGCTACTGAAAAGAAGATGCATCTTGTTGGCATAGGTAGTACCCATCAATCCATTTAAGACATCTTCAACTGTGTAGTCCCATACCTACATAGTTTTAGAATTATCACACTTGACCTTCCCCAGGCGGTGTGGAATTGCACATCTTTACCCGGTCTTTCCCCTTACAGATCACGAGATTCTGACTGTCACAATCACCCTCCCTTAGGGTCCGACGTCCCCGTCGGCCACACTTTTGGCTGGGTCAAGGCTCTGATACCATTTGTAACGTCCCACGTCACTATGGTTGCTTCCTGGAATGACGACTGGCCCTACAAACCAACATAAGTCTTTCCAGTGTGCTTTGTCCTCACTCGCATGCTTCCTGGGAAAATTTCCCAAGAGGTCACCCATCTTGAGATTACTCTAAGTCAAGCACGCTTAACTTTGGAGTTCTCAAGTGATGGGCTACCGAAAAGAAGATGCATCTTGTTGGCATGGGTAGTACCCATCAATCCATTTAAGCCCTCTTCAATTGTGTAGTCCCATACCTACACAGTTTTAGAATCATCACACTTGACCTTCCCCAAGCGGTGTGGGATTGCACAACTTTACTCGGTCTTTCCCCTTACGGATCACAAGATTCTGACTGTCACACTCTACATCTTCAGACGATTTCTTCTCAGAATCAAGCACATTATGAGCAATATTCTCATAAGCAAAAGCACCACCAACTTCACCAACTCCAGCAACAACATCACTAGGAAACTCCGACTGTTCCGTTCGAATTGTTTGAACTGAAAATGCACTGCAAAAATAAAAATCAAACAACAAAAACGAAAGTGAAAAACAGATATATATATATATAGTGCAAAGATTCAGAATAACTACCATAAATTTCCCACTAAAAAATGATAAAAAATTGCCAACCCCCCCCCCCCCCCTCAAACTAAAAAGCTAACCATCAAAACGTGTATTAAAACCAAAAACCAACCATTAACACCGATTCAAAATCAACCACCCATAACCGGCAAAATAAATACAGTAATACAAACTAATATTAACGAAAAAATAGATGATCCAAAGCAATATCAGAAAAAATAGACAAAATTAACTAAAAACGTAACCCATGTAACAAGGTACTCACCAGGTAGAACAACACAAAAGAACGATAAACTCATGAACAACAATGTTAGAACCAGAGAAAATAAAGAGCAAACCCTAAAAAGAAAATGAAGAAGACGGATCAATTGATTAAAAGTAATGACTGAAGAATAGGAGTACAACGGAATGGTCGAAATATAAAAGCGTGCGAAGGAAGCAAGTTAGAGAAAAATGGAGGCTATAAGTACTCGAGTATATGCATGGCAGAAATGAAGAGCCACACGAAACCAGCCAGATTTAAAAAAATGATTAAAAAACATTTTTCAATATCTATACAAAAAATAAATTAAAATAATAACTGCAATTACTGAAATACCCTCACAAAAATTCAAAATTAGCCACAATAATCTTATCTCTTCTATATAAAAAGTGTGTATATAACAGAAATTATTGATTTTAATGGTTTTTTTATTTTTTTCTGTTAACTTTAATGGAATATTCTTATATTTAATTGTATATTGTAAACATGACTTAAACTTAGATAAAATTAAATAAATAAATAATTAAACAAATTAAAATAAGATATTTTTTAGATATTTTACAATGATTATTATTTAAAAATAATAAAACCATACGTTTTATAACTTAAATAATTTAATTAAACTTAAACTTCACGTATCAGAATAATATCGTATTAAATATATAATATAATATAATCTACTATCAACTAGCGACAAACTTAAATTTAAAATCCACGTATAATATTAATATTATATTAAAAATATAATATATAGTGTCTTGTTGTCACTGCCAAATTCAAAAACTAGATCAAACATAAACTTAAACAAAAATTAATTAATTAAAATAAGATATTTTATGATAATTTAAATGATTAAATCATATTTATTTAAAAATAATAAATGCATACATATCATTTTTTTATCTTTTAAATTTGTATGACAGTTTATTTTTTTATCAAGTAATTGGGGCTCTTTTTTTTCATCAAATTCACCAAAAGACATTGTGAGATACATTAGAAACTAAAAATAGTTTATACATGTATACTTGTTTAACGCCCA
The DNA here is from genome assembly GCF_963169125.1 of Humulus lupulus. Taxonomy (NCBI): domain Eukaryota; kingdom Viridiplantae; phylum Streptophyta; class Magnoliopsida; order Rosales; family Cannabaceae; genus Humulus; species Humulus lupulus. The sequence continues at coordinate 106,046,446 of NC_084794.1, read as the reverse complement.
AAATGTGACAACCACTAAGCGGTGGTTGTAGTATAATCGGGAGGTCGATCCACAAGGAGGTAACCTAAAATCAAAAGATTAGTAGGAAATAACACAAAAAGTTAGTAACAAGAAGTAAGTAAAATTGTAAATGGAAAGATGTTTGAGATTTTGGTATTGTATTTTTGATAAAGTGATGAAATGAGATAAGTGAAATAACGGTAAGATGTAATCAAGAGTTTGAGAAAATGAAAGGTTTCAAGAATCATCCATATGCTTGTTTAGTTACTTGGTTACTTGATTTACAAAAATACACAAGTAAATAGTTCACATCCCAACATTTACTTGGAAAATCTAACATTAAAGTCCATAGTATTTTCTAACAAAAATTCATTTGAGTTATAAAGTTCTTTACTTTAAAAGCACAATGTTAATCTTATGAAAAATCTAAAAATGACAAAATACCCAAGGGCAATAATGCAATAGAAGATTAGACATAAAATTATGTATCAATATTACTTTTACTAATTAGAAGCACATAGAAAGAGCATGACTAATCCTATATACTATTAACATAAGTAAATAAAGATAACAAAATAAAGATAGAGATGAAAGAACATAAATAACTCAAATATATTACATTAAGAACATAGTAAGTCAAAGTAGCAAAATAACATCACTTGCATATGGAATCATCCCTAACCTTCCTAGGAAGATTAGGCCATTATGCTCATGATTCTCACAAAATTCTAAGAAGAAAATATGAGAAGAAAGTGAGTGGAAATTTTGCTATAGTTTCTCTACTCTAAAAATTACATACCAAATGTGAAGAAAGTGTCCCTATTTTTAGATGGGGAAAATGACTAAAAAGAAATTAAACAACAAAATGAGGTTTACAAAATAAATTTGAAATATTAATAATAAAATATGATTTTGAAAAATCAAATCTTATTATTAATATTACTCTAGCTATTTTTGTGTATAGTCAAAATGCTCTTTTTCTAAAATACCACAAAAACATGATCTATAAAGCTCAAAATAGCAATTTACAAAACCCAATACCCACAAAACATGGCTGGTGACACAAGAGGGTTTTGACCCATTTTCAACCAATGAGAGAGTGCCACGTCGGCAGCCTGGGCTGAAGAATTAGGCTGCTTCAAATGGGCCTGCGGGCAGTTGGGTCACGTTGAGAGCTTTCTGAAGGAGCTTCTGTTGGGCAGTTGGGTCACGTTGGGCTTGGTGAAACAATGCATGCTGGGTCAATGCATTTGGGAAGGAGGCTGAAGGAGGATTGATGGAGGCTGCTGAAGGGAATTGGCACATGCAGACAAAATGGCTGAGTTGAAGGAGCTGCCTGGGACGTGTGGCAGGCGGTGGTGGTGACACGTGGCGGCTGGGCAAAGAGGAGAGAAAGCTTGGGCCGAAAAAATGGGTTCATTCACTTCAAAAATGCCACATTCCCTTTTGTTTTTTTTTTCCAGATTTAACTCTTTCTTTATTCTTTCTTTTTTCTTTATGCCAAAATAACAATAAATTAAATCATGATCAAATATTTTCATCCATAAAATATATCATATTAATTAAATGAAAATAATAATCAAAACTTAATTTATTTTGTCATTTAAGATCAATAAAAGTGCACTTTTCACCTCTAATCAATACTATTGTCTAGACTATGACTTTTTCTATTTTTATGTTATTTCTATTATTAATTTCTTTTTAAATATTATTGTAATTTATATATTTATTATGTAGCCATGTAAATATATAGAGATTATTGATATAAATATTTATATATACTATAGAAATATAATTCATTCTATTATATATATTTAAAAAAATGAACCAATTTTTATTAAAATTATAGACAATATTTACAATTTTAAAAGTAAACAAACATACTTTGTACGTTGCTTCTATCTAGTATAATTAAATATGATAATACTAGTAAATTATTACACAAATATGGGAAAACAAATCCCACAACAAAAATAAAAAATACCATAAAATAATGCACACAAAAAAAATGTCATATTTATCAAATTTTTGACAATTTTCCCATAAATTCCACCGGTTTATGTACTTTTGGAAAACCCAGGCCCAAGTATGTCCAGCCCATAATCGGGTGCTCAGCCTCTCATTCATGCTTCACAGCCCCAACCATAGCCATAACTTGCCCTTTCTCTCTCCGCCACTCCGCGGCCACAGCCATAGTCACCCGCCTCCATATTTCTCTCTCGAACCCTCCAGACTCGTTTATTCATATATTGACTGAAAGAAACACATAACAACTGCAAGTCAGTCTAAGATTGTAATTGTTCACTTGCTCTAGCTATAAACCTCTTTTAAACCCTAATACCCCTTTTCTGTCTAAACCTTATCGGCCGCCATGGCTGCCGGAGAAAACCAAGTGATGGATGCCGCGGCAAAGGGTCCCATTCACATGAGGAGGAATATAGGGAGGAAGAAAGGCTCCAAGGGTAGGAACAGACCAAACAGGGGCGTACCCGGGGGAGTTGGAGACTCAAGAAAGCCTAAGAAGATAGGTGTGAAGATGAAGAATTTGTTTCGTAAGCGAGCTAGGGATTACAATTCAGATGGGGAAGGAGGGGAAGAAGAAGATGATGATGATGTTGAAGACAAGAGGAAATTTCAGAAAGTCGAGGAGATGAGTGGGGGTGGGGATTCATCTGAAGAAGCAGAGGAAGAAGATGGGAATCGGAAAGAGCACCGTGAAGATTTAGATGATGGGCTCTCCGACGGCAATGAGGAAGAAGACGGTGATATTCAGCCTGGAGTCACCAAGTTTACAGAGGGTTGTAGAGCGTTTAAAATGGCTTTCATGAGTATCATTAAGAAGGCTATTCAAGATGATGGTTTGGTAAGCTATGTTTTGTAGAGGTTTCTTTTTTCTTTTAAAGATGGGAATTACTCGATTTTTTATGTAATTTGTGCATTGCAGGGTCCGATTCTATCAGCTCACAAGAAGCTTGTTGCAGAAAAACTCGCTGAAGAAGACGCTGAGAAGAAGGTGAAGAAGGAAGTCAGGAAGGAAAAACACTTGGTAATTTAAATGACCTTTGTCTACACTACATTTGTATCTGTTCCATGTTCTTAATCTATATGTCTAATCTTAATAGCATTTTAATGTAATAGATGGGAGAAAAGGGACATGTGATACCAGCAAATTATTTGGATGCACATGAAAAGTTTTTAATTGGTGTTGCTACAAAAGGAGGTAGTGGCTTCTTTTTATTCTTTTTTTTCTCTAAAGATTTATTACAATGTTTCTTTTACTAACTGAGTTACTTCTTGTGCACGGGCGGTGTTTCAGTGGTCAAGTTGTTTAACGCTGTAAGTTGTTTCATGATGTTATAGTCAAGTTTGATTCCTTCCATTATACATGAATGATTTTGTCTGGTTGGAGTGCTTGTAATTTAGTCACATTTATGAATTAATCCACTAATGTGTGTTGTTCATGTTCAAATCTTCTTCAGGTTAACAAGGCTCAACATGCTCAAAAAGGATTGGACCCTTCAAGGTCTAAGGATGCTAAAGGTATGAGGCTAGATATATAATTGTGAATCTAAATACTTGAAACGTTTCTATATGACACAGAGTCATCTTGACATTCACAGTATACTAAGCTGCATGTGGCCTTGCATAAATATTTATACACACAGACAGACCTTAACTTTAATTCGACCACATCTTTACTAAATATACTTCCTCTTTGCTTTTTGCTGTTTAAATTTGGTTTGCACTTTGGAAACTAGGGTATCTTTAAGTCAAAGTTACTACTACTTAATCTCACCTGGTCGCAGTAATCCAAATTAATTTTTGTAAATACTGTTATTCAAGTCAAAGTTTATTATGTGTGAGCTCTAGCTGTGGACAAGTTCTATGATCAAATTTGTCAGTAGGTGCATTGAAATTATACTTGGAAGCTTCTGTGTAATCCTTTGTTTGCTGCATCCCTAAAGATTGTGCATGTTCTTTTATTATCGTAATTCATCATTATCATTATCCTATTTGTTGGACAATCCTCATCTGTTTCCTATTTATTTCTTTTTGGTTGGCTCATACCACATATATTTGCTTTTGTCGGTGGCTATATTTAACTATTAGAAAATGTGGGATTATGGTTTCTTTTTAACTTTCTCGTTGTTGGCTAAATGTTACCAGTGCTAAGGAAACGAAGGAAAGAAGCCTTCTTTTCAGAATTAGGAAAAATCCCATCAGCTGCAAAGGTCAGCTATTTACCTGTTCTTTCTCTTCCTTCTTCTTGCTCTTATGTTTTTTTATCTTTTCCATGCTTTTTGACACATTGAAATATATCTAGACTTTTCTTTCTTGGGTATTGAAAAGCTTTGTTGATGCTTTTGGACAATCATTACATAACATATCACATTTCTTGTCAAGGAGATTACTTTTTGTTTTGCTAGTATCATATTCAGAGTAATTGAGTTTCACATGCTTGTATTTATAGTTTAGAATTTTGCAATCTCTTCCATGAAATTGTGATCATAGATGGGTTGTAAGAGGGAAATTCATCTTGAATACGAATTTATGTTTAGTGAATTTACGTGTGTGGATTGTCTTGTTTTTTCTGTTACATTCAGGCTCAGACATCAAGTGGGCAAGCGGACGATGAAGCGCCTGGTTGGGCCCCTTTACGTGATAATTATATGCTAACGAGTTCCAAGTTGAAGGGTTGGGATAAGATGCCGGTAAGAATTTTGTTATAGATGTCAAAATGTTTCTCAATTATTAGGTATGCATCCAAATAACATGTATTTGGAACTTGCTATCAGGATAACGCAGCTACGGACGACATTGGGAAGATGTCAGAAGATAGTAGCTCAGATGGTGATGACTAATTTATAGCACTTTACTCGGAGCACCGACACTAGTTTTCATTTGTGGCTATACTATGTTTTTGTTGCTATTCGGATAGGAGTTTCCCAACCTCCTTTCTAAAGTTTTGTAGAATATTTTATTATTGATCATTATAAATGAATGCCTTGAGTTAATCTATTGCTTTGTTTATGTAATACGATTCTTCTGGTTTTACTCGTTTTTTGTTTTCTTTCTTCACTCTAGTAATAGAAGAAATTCAAGCAATTATTTGTTAATTTGGAGATACCTTGTGAAGATGTTTTGTGCTGTCCTAGTGGTCTCTCTCATTCTGTTATAATCTTTTATTATGATTTCACCCTTCTGTTTTTGCACTTTTCGGTTACAGTAGTGTAATGATGGAAGAATATTCTTTCTCCTTTTCTGTTATAATTGTGTAATTCAGTGATGATGTACACTCAAGAATATTCTTGTAGTCAATAATATATATAATACAGTATCATCAGCTAATGCTTCTTGAGCTGAGTTTTTTTCATTACAACATTCATTGTTCTCTCATTTCTTTGTTTTATCTATTCTCGTTGTGCCACATCCGTTTTTCAATCTTGGTATCAGAGCCAAGTTGAGCTCGTAAGCTATGGAACTAGTCGGCGAGAAGACTCCTGCCAATGGCACCCAGACTACAGTCAGCTCAGCTCCCTCACCTGGTGGTATCAGCGACATGAATCGTCCAGTACATGCTTCCTCGGCCATGAATGTAGGCTTTATGCCTCAGGTGGGTAGCACACTTACCCAACCGTTTGTGCTGAAGTTAGACAGAAATAACTTATCTATGGAAGACAATGGTTCAAGCCATTGTTCGTGGACATCGTCATGACGGGTACCTAAATGGTACAAAAGCTCGCCCAACTGAGTTCATCATGCCTTCAGATGGTCAACAAAATGCTAAAGCTGAAGTGAATCCTGCCCTTGAACATTGGATCGTGAATGATCAACTACTACTCGGATGGCTATATGGATCTATAATAGAAAGTGTTGCAAGTGAAGTGATGGGGTGTGAATCGGCAGTAGCACTATGGCAAGCTCTTGAAGCTCTGTTTGGAGCTCATTCCAAATCAAGGATGGATGAATTTCGTACAAAGATCCAGACTACTCGAAAGGGCTCTCAAACCATGGCTGAATACCTCCGGAGTAAACGACAATGGGCTGACTCTCTGGCTCTCGCAGGTGACCATTATCCCGAAAAACATTTAGTTGCTAATATACTGTCTGGTCTAGATGCAGAATACCTTCCTATTGTGGTTCTAATTGAGGCCAAACCATCAACTTCCTGGCAAGAACTTCAAGACATACTCCTGAGTTTTGACAGTAAGATGGAGCGCCTGAGTGCCCTCTCAGGTTCCAGCAGAGTGCCGAGCAATCCTACACCAACAGCCAATATTGCCTTCAAGGATCGTGGCCCATCTTATCGACGAGGAACAAATGTATATGGAAATAACAGTCGTAGCAACCCAAATGGATTTAGAGGAGGTGGAAATCGTGCACGAGGAAGAGGTGGCCGAAACAATCCTAAGCCCACATGTCAAGTTTGTGAGCGTTATGGGCATTCAGCTACCTACTATTACAATAGATTTGATGATGAGTACATGGGTTCAATCCCTCCTGGAGCTGCTAGTCAGAACAACCTAAGCTCAAATAGGAATGGAAGTCCAAAGTCAGAGTACAAATGCGACTGCCTTTGTTGCTACACCAGAGATGATGCATGGTGCGTGGATAGTGGAGCAAGTAACCACATCACAGTCGATGCTCAACATATGATCCAGAAAAATGAATACAATGGTAAGGAGGGTCTGGTTGTTGGAAATAGAAACAAGCTAGACATAGCTCACATTGGTAGTGGTAATATTATCTCTGGTGCTAATAATTCTCTTGTTTTGAAAGAACTTTTACATGTTCCTCAAATTACAAAGAATCTAATTAGTGTCTCCAAACTCACCTTTGATAATAATGTGTTTGTTGAATTTTTTCCTCATGACTGTTTTGTGAAGGACATGGCAACAAGGAAGGTAGTTCTACAAGGGAAGCTTAGAGAAGGTTTGTATTAGCTCAACAACACCAGCCCAAAGCTCACCAAAACCACATCAGTCATAGTCTTCTAAGTATGCTAGTCCATTTTCTGGTTTAGTATCCAAATCAAGTGGCAACCAGCATGTAGCTGAGCAGCCTGAGTCTTCAATCAAGGACAAATGGCATAGACGTTTAGGCCATCCGTCCAGTCGGGTCTTGAACCTTGTTTTAAGTCATGTCAATGTAAAGCAAATGAAAAATGAAAAAGAAAATTTCTGTGAAGCTTGTCAATATGGGAAATCACATGCCTTACCTTTTGCGTTAAGTAGTAGTCGAGCAAAATTACCACTTGACTTGATACACACTGATGTTTGGGGACCAGCCCCAGTCCTATCCAACACAAATTTTCGTTTCTATATCCACCTTGTTGATGATCATAGCAGATTTACATGGATCTACCCTTTGAAAGCAAAATCGGATGCCTTAAATGCTTTTATCCTGTTTAAAACTCTTGTAGAAAACCAATTTGAGCGAAAAATAAAAGCACTCCGTACAGATTGGGGTGGAGAGTTTCAAGCATTTACAAAATATGTCACTGAAAATGGCATAACATTTCAGCACTCTTGTCCACACACCTCTAAACAAAACGGTAGAGCTGAAAGAAAACACTGTCATATTGTAGAAATGGGGTTAACTCTTCTAGCCCAAGCACACATGCCCCTAAAGTATTGGTGGGACGCTTTCCAAACCTCAGTGTACCTCATAAATAGATTGCCTACCTCTGTTCTTGATAACCAATCACCCTATGAAGTTCTACACTCCAAGACACCTGACTACAAGTTCTTGAAGGTATTTAGGGCAGCATGTTATCCTTGCATTCGGCCTTATCAGTCACAAAAGTTTCAGTTTCATTCGATTAAGTGCATCAATCTAGGCTATAGTAAGGCTCACAAAGGCTATAAGTGTCTAAGCACAACTGGGAGGCTGTACATTTCTCGAAATGTCATTTTTAATGAGAGTGATTTTCCTTTCAAAACTGGTTTTCTCAATACATTTCACACAGAACAATAGGTATTTGTTTTTGTCCCATCTTGGTCAGCTTTATTTCCTCCTCAATCACCAACATCATCCAATTCTCAAAACATATCAACAACCAACATACAAGAAGAACCCAAACATACTAATGCGAATCACAACTCACAAGCTACTCTTGCAAAACCGCCTCAACAAGAGCCACTAATACTCAGCAGTCATGAGGTAAACTCTCCTAACACTCACTCCTCTTCTCAAGACTGGTCTAATGTGTGTGAAGTAGATCAATCTGCCAGGGACATTCAAGACACATCAAAGAGAAATGAAGCAATAGATGTGAGTCAAGAGACAAATCCATCTCTAATTCCTCATCACCCTATGACCACTCGATCAAAGGCGGGCATATTTAAACCAAAAGTTTATGTTGGACAGTCGAAATGGGAAGAAGATGATGAGCCCGTTTCAGTTGAAGAAGCATTGAGACACGGTAATTGGAAGCAAGCTATGATGGAGGAGTTGGATGTTTTAAAAACAAATGGTACGTGGCATCTGGTTCCAAAGGAAAAAGGCATGAATATTGTAGGCAATAAGTGGGTATTTAAAGTCAAGAGGAATACTGACGGCTCATTTCAAAGATTCAAGGCACGCTTAGTTGCAAAAGGGTTCAATCAACGACCAGGAATTGATTTTGGGGAGACGTTTAGTCCAGTAGTCAAAGCATCTACAGTAAGGATTATTCTGACTATAGTAGTGGCAAAAGCATGGGATATACGACAGTTAAATGTCAATAATGCATTCCTAAATGGCAAGCTTGAAGATGAAGTTTTCATGAGTCAGCCCCAAGGCTTTAAGGACAAGAACAGACCTGATTTTGTGTGCAAACTAACGAAGTCGCTGTATGGACTAAGGCAGGCCCCAAGAGCATGGTTTGATCGACTGAGAGCAACATTACTAAGCTAGAAGTTCAAAAATTCAAGGTAAGATTCATCACTATTCTTCCTTAAAGCACCTGGTCTAATTATTATGGTTCTAATCTATGTGGATAACATGATTGTGACTGGAAACAACAAGGAAAAATTGCAACAGTTTACTGCAAAATTAAACAGCGAGTTCGCTCTAAAAGACTTAAGACCTCTGAATTTTTTTTCTGGGAATTGAAGTGCACAGAGATGATACAGGCCTATACCTCAATCAATCTAAGTATATCAAAGAACTGCTCTCCCGAACTGAAATGCAGCACCTTAAATCTTGCCCGACGCCTATGACAGCTGGAAAAATGCTATCAAAAACTGATGGTGAGCCATTAAGTAATCCCACAGCATATCGGAGTATAATCGGAGGCTTGCAATACTTGACACACACCAGACCAGACCTAAGTTTTACAGTAAATAAGCTCAGCTAGTTTCTTCAAGCCCCAACAACAGCTCATTGGAATGACATGAAAAGAGTCCTTAGATACTTAAAAGGATCAATGTATCATGGACTACACATTAAATATACAGATAGGCTCAACATTGTTGGTTTTTCGGATGCTGATTGGGCTTGTTATCCCGATGATAGGAGAAGTGTAGCAGGCTACTGTGTGTACTTAGGAGACACATTGGTCTGTTGGTCATCTAAGAAACAAGCAGTGGTCTCACGGTCGAGTACTGAATCGGAATATAGAGCTCTTGCTCATGTAGCAGTAGAGATATCCTGGATTCAATCATTGTTAAAGGAATTTGAACTTCCATTGGTCATTACACCAGTAACATGGTGCGACAACATGGGAGCTAGTGCACTTGCTTCAAATCCTGTGTATCATGCTCGGACTAAGCATATAGAATTGGATGTCCATTTTGTTCGAGATAAAGTGTTGCACAAGGAATTGGAAATAAGATATGTCCCTTCTCATGACCAAGTGGCTGATTGTCTTACAAAAAGTCTCACTCAAGACAGATTTCATTTTCTCAGTGACAAACTAGGTGTGGTTGAAACCCCACTTAGTTTGAGAGGAGTTGTTAGAAAATAAAATATTCCTTGATTATTATTTTGTGCACAGTTGTCCTAGTGGTCCCTCTCATTCTGTTATAATCTTTTATTATGATTTCACCTTTTTGTTTTTGCACTTTTCGGTTACAATAGTGTGATGATGGAAGAATATTCTTTTTCTCCTTTTATGTTACAATTGTGTAATTCAGTGATGATGTACACTTCTTGTACTCAATAATATATATAATACAGTATCCTGAGCTAATGCTTCTTGAGCTAAGTTTTTTTCATTACAACATTCATTGTTCTCTCATTTATCTGCTTTATCTATTCTCTGTGTGCCACATCCGTTTTTCAATCTATGTCCACTGTTTTATAATTTTCCAATTTCATGGTTAACTGAGTCAATTAGATTTGAGTTGATTAACTGAGTCTGCTTACCATACTTAGATTAATGCAGCCACCATTATAGTTTTACTTTACTGGGGTTTAGAGGCCTTACCAAAAACATCCATCGTAAGTTAGTCTAGGTGTATAGTTTGGTTTCACGCTAAGGGACAAGGGAGCACAATATCCTCAAGTTTGGCCTTCTAACATAAGAATCTTATTTAGCAAAGTAATAAGATAATGAAATGTACTTCTAAAACTAGCCTGGCTGTTTTGGGAACCCAAAGTCCTAGCCACTTCATTTCGGTTCATAGGGAGTTCGAACCGAGCATTCACCTATGCGATATTAATATTATAGCATCACAGTAATAGTCAAAACCAAATCAGAAGCTAGAGAAAATAACACTGCAAGGACTTTAAATTTCAACCAAACAACAATCTGTTCATTCAAAGCAACATTAGAAATCTTTAGATTAGACCAAAAATATTCTACTCTATTCAGCGTATGAACCATTGTGCCTCTTGATTTCAAGCAAAGAGAAAGATTGAACAATCTTTACAGTTCCTCAACATAGAAGCAATCTGTATCTCCATCCGCAGTGGCAACGAGATTCAACAAGGGCAAAAAGATACAAGTAGAGATGATCATGATCATTGGTGTAAAAAATCAGTACAGACTATTCTCTTTAAACAGCATATGAAATCATCATGTGCTATACATGTCCATGCAAAAGAAGAAGAAAATATTTACAACTGCAAGTTCGAAGTCCGACCCTGCAGCGGTTTCGGCCGAACATCTTATCCTCTACTACATACATATAGATCCTGTAACTGTACATGTCATTGATGTCAAGACCCAAATAAAACAAAAAAGGATAATACTAAAACCCCAAGGCTTCCGGAGGACCTGGCAATTGTGAGTTTAGCTACTCATGATGCCTTGGCAGCCTCATCTTTTTATGTATGTGACTGACTCGATTGACTGGTGGAGGAGGATTATATAGTTGAGATAATGAATATGTATAATGGTGCATAATTATGGGCAAAGAGAGATCAATAAGAACTCTCCTTTTTGTAAAGAGTATGAATCTTGAGATAATGAAGACGAACTTGCCCAGAGATACAGAGGAAATAAAGGTCATAGCCTAAGCAAGGCAAGGGCAACCAATCTGGTTGGATCATGTGGGCGATCATCAGATCTTTATGGAGATATAGAATCAAACATCTGCTTGTCCAATCTATTGGTGAGACATCAGAACAGGCTTTCTACATCCACATCCACCTTTTTCGCCAACTGGTGAAAATCAAGGACCCTGTGATACATCACACAGCTTGTCATGCACAAGGAAAAAATGCATCAATTTCATCCATTGTTTAGGTATGATTGTTTCCATTCAAACAGCAAGTGTTTCTTTCCTTTTATAAAGCATGGTTAAAAATTTGTACTCAGCAGCTTCTGGTTTGGGTTAAAGGATCATAATCATAGGCATCACCAGCTTTGACAAAGCGCCCCTTCACTCTCTTTCTTACATCAGCCCTTGCCTTCCGAGAAGCATACCTCACCCTTTTATCAAACCTAAAACAACAAACACTAATAAGGTAAATTTCTTGACCAGTGGAAGGGTAATCAAACAAATTGGTAGATTGGAAGTTTTGAAATTACAATCACAATTAGTCTGCATGTAGAGAAAATATGTACAGAACAATCATAAAAAATGGCAGAGGATGGAAAAGGCCATGCTATTCTGCATATCCTTGATTATTTATGTGTAGTGTGCATATATCATGTTGCCTAAATTCCAATGATGGCACTCAGAGAGACATTTAGAATTTCCTTCTCATGTAACCAATATGCATTAGTTCATGTGGGAGATACATAGAGACCTGAAAATCTAAGCAAATTTAATGTACAAAGCTATGAACTTGGTAGGTAAAAAGTTGAATGGTATGAAAATATACTTGCGCATCTTCTTCTTTTCCTTGTATCGCATAACAGCATCATTTCGATTGGCTGATTGGAGAGAATTATCCTGGCTTGGAGGACACCATGGAGGTTCTCCCATGAGAAGCATTGAAGAAGCTCCACAATCCTGATAATCTCCAGCAGTCGTTTCCCCATTTGGACCTGAAAATGAAACACTCGATTGCTGCCTAGTGAAGCAAAGAAGTGGTTCTGTTTTAGTACTCATTACAGAATCAGCAGATGCAGCATTGCTGCATGCTGGCATTGCATTCACCCGTCCAACTGATCCCTGAAGCAACATATAATTAATTAACCATTAAAGTTCAAAAGCATGAACTAGAAAAATTATATCACTGATCACTTTAAGTCTGAAGTGCTTCATTTTGACCATCTTCCAAGCACAACATGCATACAAGAATTATTCAGTCTTGTAGGCTGTCACATGCATGAATATAGAATGGTCATATGACCCAGCCATTGTGGTGGGACCGGGACAACTTAAGAAACTTCAAAGAAGAAGCTTCAGTTGCAAAGGCCAGCCTAGATTTCAAAGTTTTCCTTTAATTAATCTCCCACAAACTTAGGAACTATTATAGATTGCTGACCATAAAGCCACGAGGGTCATTGTTGTTGTTCCGGTGATGAAAATACAATAACATATAAACAATAAAACACAAAACCAAACATGTCTTTTTATCGAAAAAAACAAGGGTAGTGAATTTGAGGTAAAATTACCTCAACAGCAGCTGCACTCTGACAATTAGAGTCAGCACCAGACATTTCTGTTGCTCCAAATAAGCTATCAATACCTCCATTCTCAAAAAGCTCTTCTGAATTATTTAGAGCTACCCCAAATAGCTCTTCATAGTTTTCAAAATTCAGGTCCACCTCATCCATGTCTAAATCCGCATAGAGATCGTCATTTGCACAAAGTTCAGAACCTTTCATTCCAGGAAAGCTTAACTGTAAACCATTGATATTAAGCTTGTGCATTTCATAATGAAGAAACAAATACTAGAGACATACTTGCACTTACAAATACAAAAATTCACATTTTCCTATTCAAGAAAAAAGATACAAAGTTTTTACATAAAAAATAATTTACCCACCTACCCTACAGGTAGGAACTTGGAAGAACTTATCTGAGCTACACAAAAGTAATACTAGAGTGCAACAAATTTGTTTACCAAATGTTGCATTATCTGACAAAACACTACAAGTAAGGACACTAGTACCTAATATTGCCTTGACCTAATATTGCCATGCAAGGAAAGTGCAACACTAGTTCATGCACAATTTTTTTTTGTAAACAAAGTAGGTGCAATAGCACTACACATATACACATTAATTGACAAATTAGACTATAATTAACAAGTTTAACAAGAAAATTTGGCTTTATGCTGAAGACTACTTAAGCATAACAAAGTCTTCATTTGTGAAGATGCAAGTTTAAAATTAGTTCATGAAACAGTTAAAAGACCAAGACTGATCCAGATTATGAGAAACTGGTCTCACCTTAATAATTCAAATGGGCAATAGAGGCCCCAGGAAGAAGGGAAAAAAACCAGTTAAAACGTTATATAGAACACAGAGTGTGTAAGTCAAGTGCAAAAACTGCCTCTTACCTTAGCAGAAATAAGATACCTATCCATGTATCCCATTCCACACTAGCAGTACTTCTGGGGTTGAATCTAACTGATTTTTTAGTCCATTGAGAATCAATTTCAACCTAGACTTTTTAAAAAATAAAACAACCTAGACTCTCAGTAAACAAATAGTTGGATAGTTGTAATAAGAAGGGTAATAAACCATAACTGGAGTAACAACCATGCATTAAGTAAACCTTGCACATTTGCAATATAGTGCGATTTCCATCAATGTATGGACATATATTAGCAGTCACAAATAAATTGTGCTAGACCTATCTATCGAGAGGAAAGACAAAGAACAATCTGTGATTTTTGCTAATTTATCTTTGCCTGAGAAGTTTAACTTAGATCAAACTTTTCATAGGTAGGCAGAATATTCAATGCAATTAGGAAAGCCAAAATCTAATATAGGACAAAGATTACAACTGAAAAATAAATAAACTAAAAAAATTATTATGTAACTGAGAGATTCCTGTATAAAATGCAAATATATAAATCCTAAATTTACACCTAAAGTACAAACTCTTATCAAGATTTGTCACTAACCATACAGGATCAAGTTAACAACACAGCCAGCACATGCTCTAATCCTCTCAACATGGAATTGGAATGGTGATGAATGTGTTAGGCCTCCATTGACTTATGTCTATAGCAGAAAGGGTATAAAAGGGACACGTGTTGCTGATGTAGGGGAATAAGATTTTAGACAGTTAGTTATAGGAGAAGGGACTGTCTAGGAGGGGGTGCACAGTAAGAATTGGTAAGGGGTATATCCAAATCCAGCAAGGAGGGAATCGGGTAGAAAGAGAGTTGAGGATTGTAACCTGTTTGGGGGAGAGAACTAGGCTCTCGAATTCCTAGATATCAATACAATCAAGGCTCATCCATTCTTTTCTCTTTCATTTCCATTTTTTATTCTATTTTCTGGGCTGTTTGCAATTATCTGTGCAGGTTCATCCTATCAGAATGATCACTAGTGCAAAATTGATAATGAGAATTAAGAGAGAAGCACTTGGAAAGAATTTAGCTTCCAAATGACAAAAGACACGTGAAAAGTCAGTGGCGGCTATCAATGTCAAATAGGGGAGGGAGTACAATGTTCAAAAATGTAAACGAACCTTGATATGTAAGACTATTTGTAATAACCCAAATGCAAGAAACAGATGAAATATGAAAACAACTATATATCAACATCACAGAGAAAACTACAAGTCCATAGTATTAAAAATTTAGTTTCCTAGGAAAACATGAGACTTATCATTGTAAACTGGATAAAGAATGATTCAATGTAAGAAAAAAATATCTTTCAAACATTCAACAAGGGTAAAGTTTATTTCATGAAACAAAACTAAAAATAGGTACCATTTAAAAGTATATATTGATTTATACCTTGGGAAAAGTTGCATTATCAGATTCATCTGGAAGGTCCAGAACTTGAGATGCAGCATTAATCTCAGGCACTGAAGAAGAGCTGGGCCAAACACTAGCCTTAGCCATGCTTGTCCCACTATTTACTCCAACCGAACAAGATGCATTTTCGGAAGGTCCAGGGTCATTTCCAGAGCTATTCTCATTGATGCTCATCAAACCCATTTCTTGCTCACAAGCAGATTCTCCCCCAGTAGGGGAATCTAAAATGGAGGACCAGATAGAAGAGAGTTCTGCAGCTGAGGGGCAGCCAGAGTAGCAACTGATTGTTTGCCTCTTGTGCGTGGAAGATGAAGTGGATGCACCATGGCCCATCCAATCACAGTTCTGACAAAGAGAAACTCTCTCTTCTGCACATCTCACTAATGCAGGTTGGGAATGACATCTTTCGCATATTAGAGTTCTCGAGTGACGCTTTGACAAGATATTAGCGGAGTGGACATTACGATCACACGATAAACACAAGCATGCAGCATCAGACCGACAATATACCATGGACCTTTGATCCCCACAGTAATCACACAAGTAACCCATGATTCAAAATGACTGCTTTCCTCAGCCAATAAAAAACTTTTCAAGTTTCCAAACTTCTAGCCAAACTACAGACCAACCTAACCAAAATTAGCTTCTTAGGGGGACCACAGTTCTTCAGACTTTCAGAGTGTATCTCAAAAACCTTAAATAATGTCACAGAAAGAATAATTTAGCTTCATTGTTTCTTTCTAACAAAATTAAGGAAGTTGACTAAAAATAAAATCAGTACTAAACCACTACACCACATGTCTATGAACTCTTCTTCCTATAAATTAAAGATTTAATCCGATTCTCAAAAAAACTTGATCTTCATAATTCATATGGGAAAACTAAAATTTTGGATGTGAATTATAACACTAAAAAAAATGAAAAAAATGTGTCAAGAAATTTTTTGTTGTGACATAGCAATCCTTAAAAGAAGGTAAGCTCCAGAAATTTTACAGCTTTGAAACAAAATGGTTACAAGAAATTCTGCAGAGGGAGTTGCCTTCACTAATCATATTTAATATAATTTTTAGCAACAGTTAAAATAAAATCATTACAAATATGCTAAAACAACACAACAAATATACATCTAGTTTTTATTAATGTAATTTTCGTTTATCAACAAAATATATATAAAAGGAAAATAAAAAATATATAAAGTATAATTACAGTTTGTAACCAAATCATATACAGAAAATAAAAGGAGAAAGATTCATAGATTTGACTTCATACCTCTAATTTTTTTATATATAAAAAAAAAAAAGAAATATGGTTGATCAAATGAATTCTTCAAAGACATAAACAACAGAACCCAGAAGCTTTAAAAAAAAAAAAATCAGATATTTACCTCAGAGGAGGACAGAGATGACAAAGATCTGCTGAAAAGTCACAAATTTATAGTTTACCAAAATTTGGAGAGGAAAAAAAGGGAAAAATCTGAAGCAAAGAACCCTAAAAGCTGAAGCTTTTCCAGAATCTCTTTTGTGTGTCTTCAGATGAGAAAGAAAGAAAGTTTTTTTTTTTTTAGCAAAATTAAAATAAAATAAAAAGATAGAGAGATAGATATCAAATATGGGGTGGGTGTGAGCATAAGAGCATAAGAGAAAAAATATACATGTGTCATCTTACATAAGCAAAGTTGATAAAAAGTGCATTACATTTTGTGGGACCCTGGTCCTTTTCCTACACTTTTCCCTTTATGTGGACTCCATTCCCTTATAAATATCATTTGAATATTAGTATTCTAAGATACTTTTTCCCTCACCTGTTTTTATTTATTTTGTTATTTTTCTTTTCCTATTAAAATATAATTTTAACTGTCAAGTACTCAAAAGTACTTCTCACAGTTTCAAGCAGGCAGTAGTTGAGTGCCATCTCATTGCTTTTGCTACATTGTCCCTTCAAATTAATATATATTATTATATTTCATTTTATAATGATGTTTGCTATTCAATTTATTTAATTAATTATCTATGCAACAACAAGAGTACAAGTCTCTTTTTTGTTAAATAGTGTTTGGTTTAAATTATTAATTTAGGCAGGCATCCATTCTGATCCAATGGTTACATAGCTTTAGTACCACTGCACTGAATCTGCACTCCTCCACCATTGCATAGCCAAAATCCAAAACCTTAAAAGCTCTAGAAACCTCATGCTACTATTTATATTAATATTGTAGATTTAAGCAACTTGGCACTAATATGAAATAATACCCAAAAAGTGCGACTCATTAAAATCTATCTTAGATAGTGCTTTTTTATGTGTTAATTATTGGTGGGTTCTCTCGAATAAACAATGGGTGGGTTGTTGATTATCTTCTTTCTTAGTACTATAATACTATTCTAGGTATATTAGTCATTTCATTAGAAATTAGAGAAAGGGTGTGTTTTGTATTTTTGTTTTTAAAAAATGTACCTTTAATTTTTTAAGGAAATTGAGAGAGGTTTTAAAAATGTTTTTATATTAAAAAATTATGTGCAAATTAGTTTCTTAATATAATATTGAGTGCATTTTTGAATGCAACTATATGATTGTGTATATAGCTTAATAAAAACAAAAACAAAATGAGAATTACTATTTTGTATAAAGTTTTAAAAAATAAATTATGTAAGGAAATATACTCAATTGATTCAGTACTTTATCGAAATGCAAGAGTGATATTTTATGTTCTCAATAATGATTATCGAACTTTGTAATTTAAAATCGAGTTTATTGTAATTTGAAATCGTACATACAATAGGGTATTTTTTTATACTAATTTTTAAATTATATGGTACTTAATAACTATTATCGATAACATATAATACAAAAGTATGTACGATTTCAAATTACACGATACTCGATAATCATTATCAAAACATAAAGTACTAAAATTATATTTTGTTAAAAGAGTGTATCAAATAAGTATATTTTGTTAAGCAACTTTAGAAGAATTTATCCTATTACGACTAGGGTTGTGCAAAAACCAAATAAATCGCTCAAACTGAATGCCCAAACACCGAAAAAAGCAAAACCGATGGAACCAAAAAACTGTTGAAACTGCCTTGGTGAAAACCAACATTAAATCAGTCGGTTTATAAGTTGGTCGCAAACCAACCGTACAAACCGAAACTGACCGAATATGCTTAGGTTCCAAATTTGTGGATATAACATTATAACCTTGTGTTTAGGTTTTCAAATCTTCAAGTTAACAAATTAAATGAATCAATTTCGTATTAAAAAAAACTGGAAAAAAATGGATTCCAATAATTTACATTTTTTAACTTAAATTTCCTAAAAAATTATTTAAAAAAATTCAAGTTCGGTTTGGACGATTCTAACCGACCAAATCGCGGTCTAAATCGGTCTATTTTTTTGGTGTTGTAAGTAAGTCGGTTGGTTTTTGGATCGCACCAATCTGAACCGAAATCTAGATTTTAGAATAGAAAAAAACTGCCCAAACCGACCAATGTTTAGCACTAATTAAGACAGTGTATGTATCAAATAATAGGGTCTGTTTGGCATTGTTTTCTGTTTTTTGTTTTCAAAGTTGTGTTCTTAGAAATGAGAACAGAAAATTGTTTTTGTAGTTTTCAAAAAGCAAGAAGTGTTTAGTTAATGTTTTCTAAAAACAATTTTTTAGTTTTATTTTTTTTAAATCTTAAATAAAATATTAACAAATATATTTACAAAGAAAAATATATTTTAAAAGTTTGTAATAAATAATGACATAAAATAATTTGAAAAAAAAAATGATGAAAAATAAGAAGTGAGAAAGTAACGAGAGAAAATTTGAAGAAATAGAAATTGAGAAGAGAGAAATTGATCCAAGAAAAAATGAGAGAGAATGTGATGAGAAAGAAAGTGAAGAGAGAGAAGTGAGTAGAGAGAAAGTGATGAGAAAGAAAGTGAAGAGAGAGAAAGTGATGAGAAAGAAAGTGAAGAGAGAGAAGTGAGTAAAGAGAAAGTGATGAGAGAGGAAATGACGAGAGAGAAAATGATGATATATTAAGTGATGTGAGAGAAACTAATGAGAGAGAAAATTATGTGACAATAAATTATGTTAGATAATAATAAATAAATAAATGATGTGAGAAAAAAATATATATAGATAAATTTTTGTTGAGAACAACAAAAAAACAATTTTTTGTTATTTTCAAAATTTTCTGTTTTTTGTAACTTTATTTTTAAAAATTGTTTTAGGAAAACAACGCCAAATACCCTAACTTATTTTCAAAAAACAACTTTTAGCTTTTAAAAACAAAAAATTATTTTTTAGTTAGGTACCAAACCCCCTCTTAGTTAACAATCCAATTTAGTTAGAAAAATTATTAAACGACTAGACTATGAAAATTTGACGGTTCTCATGAAATCTCCTAATTATGTACTCAAATTCAACCATACTATAATTAATTGCATGATGTTACTGTCAATTGTTTGGGATGAAAGATTTTTAAATTATTTTTCTTCTTGTTACAATGTTCGTAGATAAGTATAAATGGTTGTCTAATCTATTTGCGAAAAAGTTAAATATACTTGAAATACAATATTTGTACACTATTTTTTAAAGGAAATATTTGTACTCTTTAAATATCAATCTTTTCATATAATAAATTATTATTATTATGAGTAATTTGAAAAATAAACATGGTGCACTTTTCCTTTGGCTAGTTTTCTGGCTTTCTCAATCAATTATTACCTTGGATAAGGAGTGGGAAGGAGACTCAAATTTGGAATTTAGTTGGAATCCTCTTGGATCCACGTATATACAGAAAATGAGTTTAATTTTATAAAATATAAATCCATCATTGGTAATGTATAATAAGAAAAAAAAATATTTTTTAAGGAAGAGATATATATTTTTAGTAAAACTATCTGGATTTCAATTTTAATTAGAACATTTGATGGAGACGGGCAATCACCGGCCGCTTAGAAAAACTATTCTTTTTGCCGACATTATTTTTAGTATTTCGTTAATAAACGAAAAATATCCATTAAATTTAAAAAAGAAAAAAAAAAGTGACGCAAGAGGCACTCATTGAATTGACAAAATGAAAATAAAGAGAGAAGCTTTTTAAGTTTGAAAAATGTCTCAAATCTTCTCAACTCAACCCACCTACAATACTTACCAACGCGAAGGTCCCAGCAACCATGATATTTTCTCTCATTTATTATTGGAGTTATACTATTTTTTATTATTATTTTATTGGCTTTAGTATTAATATAGGAGGATTCTACATGACACCTCAAAAAATGGTACATTGGTGCACCCTTTTTGTTTGGCAAATTTTTTTATAACCGTGTACGTTGTAGTTATTTAGAGCATCATACAAATTTTCACAAAATTTTAAATAATTTACAGTACCAAAAATAATATTCAAACATGTAATTTTCTAAGCACATAAAAAACAACTACGCGTGTAATAAACTATTTGAACTTTATTTTCTACACTGTAAATTATTCGAAACTTCTTGAAAATTTGTAGGATGCTCTAAATAAATACAATATACACGACCATAAAAACTTTTGCACCGAAGATACTTCTTGAGCTAAAAACTAAAGGGGGTACATCGGATAACTACCCATTAATATATACCTATAGTTAATTCTATCTTATATTTGTTTTTTAAAGTTAAAGGAAATATTTATTGATAGGTCAATCTAACATTGTCCATTACAAGAAGATAATATTCATAGAGCAAAATCAACCAACATAGGCATACCAAGTTGTTTACAATAATCAATAGAAAGAAAACCCTAAAAAGAAACTTCAACTAAAGGTCTAATTAGCCACAAGCAATCAAGATTTCAACGAGTGCAAAGTAAACTAGGTTTTCTTTCCAAATGGGAATATGATGGATCAACCCTACCAACAACCATCAACCAATAATTTTCCAATAGAAAGTTGGAGATAACAACTTCATTATTCAAACTAGGGACAATAAAAATAAAACAAAGACCAACCATGTTCATAACCCCCGACATTAGATATCGAAAAGTCACGTAACACAGGACTGTTATCCAGATTTCCGGATAGCGTTTAGATTGATGACTTCGGGGAAGCAGAATTATCGATGTCTTTCACGATAGGTGACCAGAGCTCGCGGATGGACAGAAAGGCTTCGCCTCCCCTGTTTGATATCCGGATTACTCTTCCAAGCAAGCACAACACGGAAACTCGTTGACTCTCCCGGACTCCCGAAGGATACCCCTCGGGGAGGCCCCTTCCAGGAGAGGCCCTTCGAGTGGTCTCCGCAGAAACAGTTCCGTGCCTCGCACAGAACAAAACCGAACTGTCGAGTCCGGGAGAGGGCATATTTGGAATGATATCCGTCTGACACAGGATCCCGCCTGACACGCCCGTCAGGACAAAGCCGCACACATCCCAGCACGCCTAAAGGTACCTTTTCGCCTACTGTTCCGCTGACAACTTGGAAAAGACGGCTGACTTTGGGTGTTCCCCATACTTTCACGTAAATATATCCACATAGAGTCTTGTAGCCATGCGACTACAGTAATTGTATCCCCTATTTATGGCTGGTGTAATTAAGACCCATGTACGTGGAGAAAAACCCTAATCCGAAACCCTAGCTATAAAGGCCCCTTCATTTTACAAGAAGAGGGGGGACCGAGAGATCACATAGCAAAAACTCTACCAAAATCTCTCTAGCTTCATCTTCTTCAAGAGAACCCGAGAGAAACATTGTGAGTGTGTGAAGTTCTTATGCACCAGCCATCTTACTGTAACCTTTTCCAAGTATAATAACATCGACTCGTGGACTAGGGCTTGTTAACGCCTGAACCACGTAAAAACACTGTTTGTTTAGTTACATTTCAGTATTTCTACAGTTCTTATCTTTTTATTATTCTGTTAGTTATTCGTTTCCGAAAAACTCGGTAAACATTTTGGTGCTTTCATTGAGAGCTGTAGGAAGTTGTTAGTCAGCTCTTTTTCTGTGTACGTTTTTTGTATTCACTTCGTACTAAAGAGATGGTGACTACGCGAAAATCCGCTGTTGACAAAAATGCTACGGTCAACCCCGATACCGTGATGGAAGATGTGGTGCAAAGCGAACCCTTAGACTACCGAAGTGAAGACCCGACATCCCGCCAGGATCAGGTCAGTACCGAAGATACAACATACTTAGAAGACGAAGAAGAGTATGTCCAAGACGGTTATTACAAGGACGGCTGCTACTATGAGAAGGACCCAGAACTGGTCCAAGTAGCCGAAGAACTGGTGGCCACTAAGGCCAAGCTTGCTGAGCAGGAGCGCGTCTCCGAAAGAATGCAACGCATGATGGAACGCCTCCAAAGTAAGTTCGGAGATCTAGGCGACTCGGACGAGGATACCTCTGTTCGAGGTGGTGCTGATGCCCCCATGCCGGATCCAGCCGCTGCTGGACCATCCAAAGCCGCCCCTAACAAGGGCAAAGAAAAAGTTGGAGAGCCTGTGCGCGCTGACGCCCCTGCACCTCCTAAAGGCGTGAATCACCAGGCCGACTGCCCCCCCCCCGCGCGCAGAAGGTCTCTGGCGCTCCTAAGCCCAGACGCCCTTCAGCCCCAAGGGGGCACTCTGTGCCTAAAGGGCCCGGTGCTAAGGCACCCAGGCCTAGGGGAAGGAACAACCGCCCCAGTGATTCCGTCAATCAGGACGGTCGGGCTGCGAACTCGCACTCCGAAGATAGCTGGTCCACGGTGGACCTAAGAAGAAGGTTGGAGGCCAAGTATGAGAAGGCCAAAGGGGAAAAAGCCCGGCCTCGCGGAGATGACCTCCGAAATCATATTAATGACAAGCTCCGGGGACGTGACCTCCCGGAAAGTGATACGAAGAGGCTCGAGGAACAGATTGCTGCCTTGACCAAGCTGGTCCGGAAGCAAAGTGGGGCCCTGTCAGATTCTGAGGAGGAAGACCCGGAACCATGTATTAGGAGGATCGCGGAAACGTCCCTCCCGGATAACTTCAAAATGCCTCACATAGAATTATATGATGGGAGGACAGACCCGCGTACCCACCTAGCTAAATACAATAAAATGATGCAAGTGGCGCGCGTCAGTGAGGACGCCAAATGCATGTGCTTCTCACTCACCCTTACCAAGTCCGCGGAGGACTGGTGGAAAAGACTAGCTCCCGGATCAATCCACAGTTGGAAGGAGCTACAGTCCGCGTTTAGGAGGCAGTTTATTGCTGCCCGCGACCACGACATGGAGGTTGGTTCCTTAACCAACATCAAGCAGCAACCCACTGAGAACCTCAAAGCTTTCATTCAGAGAATGATGGAAGCTGCTGCAAAAACCAAGGTCAGCGATGACATGAAGCTGATCGCCCTTCAATCGGGCCTCACTGTCGGCTCCCTGCTATGGGGGGAAATGCAAAGGAGACGGGCAGAAACCCTGTCCGAATTCATGTCAAAAGCTCAGGGAATCATCAACCTTGAGGATGCCTACCAGCAAGCCTTTGGAGTTCCCCCGGCTCCAACCCCTTCCGTGACTGCGCCGAGCTTTGCTTCGCAAGCTCCCGCACCAGCCCTCACGCTTCCAGGAGCCCGATTCACTCCGAGTGTGTATGGGCCTTCCGCGTCTGCTCAGACGCCGGGTCAAACCCATTTCTCTGGGTATGGAGCAGTACAAACCGGATGTAGTATCGCTCCTAGCATGCCGCAGCCGCAAGCGGAAGCCCCGGAACGAAGTTTGAGCCAATCGCGGAGCAAACGAAGCGGAAGAAACTCCAACCGGGGAGACCATTCAAAGAAACCCCGAAAGGATTATGAGCCCAAGTTCACGGAATATACCAGTTTGATAGACTCGCGAGAGAATGTCTATCGGGCGACCTGTAATATGGTCAACTACAGGAAGCCCCCGAAAGTGTCTCACGGAGGAAGGCGTCCGCGAGACTCCAATAAGAGGTGCGAGTTCCACGGAGACGTGGGGCACACCACGAATGAGTGCCTTCAGCTGAAGGATGAGATCGAGTCCCTGGCAAGAGCGGGACACCTCGGTCAGTGGGTGAGAATACCCATAATCTATCCCGGACAGGGGGTAGTTCACGGAGCTGCATATTCACCGGGACAGAGGGGGGCCGCTAGCGCTCCTGGAGCCGGTCACCCCCAAGCTCCCGGGTCTCAGTTCCCAGCACTTCCTCCTCCACCTGCTCCGGCGCCCATTGCCTTGTTGGCTCCAGGGCCAGGCAACCCATATCCGCCCGGCCTTGCTCTGCCACCCGTTGACGGACACGTCGCCACCATTTCCGGAGGACCACACCTTGCCGGAAGCACACGCAACTCCCAGAAGAGGTACTTGAGGGAGTTAGAGCACGCCGAGGAGATGTGCGCCTTGGTCCAATCACCTGCTCAACGTCCCCGAATGATGGATCTTCCCATCACCTTCACGGAGGACGATGCTCGACATGTGCACTTCCCCCACAACGATCCCCTCGTGGTGGAAGCCCAGATTGCCAATAAGAAGGTCTCACGGATCTTGATCGATAACGGAAGCTCCGTGAACATCCTCTTCAAAGCGGCCTTCCACGCGATCGGATTGACCGAGACGGACCTGGCCCCATGCCCCATCCAGCTTCAAGGTTTCAATGGGGACGCACTCATGCCATTAGGCAAAATTCAACTTCCGGTCACCCTCAGAGGAGAAAGCGACGCTTGTGCCTTCAAGCATAGCACATTCGTGGTGGTCGACTGCCCCACGGCGTATAATGCCATCTTAGGCCGACCGGTCCTGATCGATTGTGGGGCCATAACCTCGATACGTCACTTATGCTTGAAGTTTCCCTGCGACGATGGGCGTATTGGCACCCTCCGAGGAGACCAAAGAAGTGCACGGAGCTGTTATAACGTCTCCGTCCGAGCCGTCTACACGGTCCGAGAGACGTTTGCTGCCATTCCTTTGGCGGAAGTATTGCCAGAAACTAGGGATGCTCAGGAGGCATACTTTGACGAACTCGACCCAAGAGTGGGAATCGAGAAAGCAATAGAGCCGATGGAGGAAGTCGAAGAGGTGATCCTCAATCCGGGAGAACCCACCAAGGTCATTCAGGTGGGGAAAAACCTGCCGTCGGCCGTTCGAGATAAGATCGTGGCCACTGTGAAGGATAATCAGGATATCCTGGCATGGTGCCACGCTGATATGACGGGGATTAATCCCAATGTTGCGTGCCACGCACTCAACATAGACCCAGCTGCAACTCCAATTCGCCAAAAAAGGAGGCCGCTGGACCCAGTGAGAGCCGAAGCCGTCAAAGCTGAAGTGGACAAATTGATGTCCATAGGCTTTCTCCAGGAGTCGCACTATCCCGTGTGGTTGGCCAACCCAGTTCTGGTCCCGAAACCCGATGGGTCCTGGAGAATGTGCATTGACTTCACGGACCTAAACAGGGCCTGCCCGAAAGATTGTTTCCCTCTCCCGCGAATCGATCAGATGGTGGACGCTACTTCCGGGTACGAACTCTTATCCTTCATGGATGCGTACTCCGGATACAACCAGATCAAGATGCATGTCGCGGACCAGGAACACACCAGCTTCCTCACGGATAAGGGTGTCTACTGTTACGTGGTCATGCCTTTCGGTTTGAAGAATGCTGGGGCGACTTACCAGCGTCTGGTAAACAGAATGTTCAAGGACCAGCTGGGGAGGAACATGGAGGTGTACGTGGACGACATGTTGGTAAAGTCCAAGACCTCCGGGGACCACAGTAACGACCTTGAGGAAGCTTTCGCCGTGATCCGAAAGTACGGGATGAAACTAAATCCAAAGAAATGTACTTTCGGGGTCTCGTCTGGGAAGTTCCTCGGTTTTATTGTCAGCTCCCGCGGAGTGGAAGCCAACCCTGAGAAAATAAAGGCGTTCATAGACATGCCTTCCCCCCGGAAGCATAAGGATGTCCAGAGCGTTACCGGAAGGATAGCTGCTCTTAGCCGCTTCGTATCCAAGGCCACCGACAAGTGTATCCCCTTCTTCAATGTTCTGCGAGGGAACAAGAAGTTCGAGTGGACCCCCGAATGCGAAGCGGCCTTCCAACACCTCAAAGAACATTTAACCCGAGCCCCCATTCTGTCCAAGCCGGTCGAAGGAGAGGCGTTGTTCTTATACCTAGCTGTGACTGAGCACGCAGTAAGTGCCGCTCTCGTCCGGGAAGATGGCCGTATCCAGCTCCCTGTGTATTACGTAAGCAAGAGGTTATTGGACGCCGAGTCCAGATATTCGATGATCGAGAAACTCTCCCTCTGCTTGCTGATCGCTTCACGGAAGCTGAGGCCATATTTCCAGGCGCACACCATCAAAGTACTCACCAACCACCCTCTCCGACAAGTCCTGCAGAAGCCCGAGTCTTCTGGCAGATTGCTTAAGTGGGCCATGGAACTAAGCCAGTTCGACGTCCACTACCAACCGCGTGTTTCCATAAAAGGTCAAGCTCTCGCGGACTTTATTGTGGAGTGCTCGGGAATGAATGACCTCCCAGAAGATCCTGTCCCGGAACTTCCCACCTGGAAGGTCTACGTAGACGGAGCCTCAAATGAAAAAGGAGCTGGAGCGGGGGTCATCCTAATATCTCCCCAAGGGCATCAGCTCCAGAGCGCCATCCGTTTCGCATTCCCAGCATCCAACAACGAGGCAGATTACGAAGCCATGTTAGCTGGGTTACGACTGGCCAGAGAAGTCGGAGCCCAAAAAATCGAAGTGTACAGCGACTCCTTACTTGTGGTAAACCAAATATCCGGGGAATACCAGACGAAAGGCGAAAGGATGGCTGCCTACGTGTCTCTCTCCCGCGACCTACTGCAGCATTTCAAAGGCTACCAAATCCGCCAGGTCCCCAGGGACCAGAACTCACTCGCGGACACGCTGGCCAAGCTTGCAACGGACCCGGAGATTGAACAGTATGGCTTAGTCCCCATCGGGCACTTAGAAGCCCCCAGTACTGAGACGCGAAGGATAAACGCCATCATCGACCATTCCCACTCCTGGATAGGACCCATCCTCAGATTTCTCACCACCGGAGAACTCCCCACCGATAAAGCTGACGCAAGGAAGCTCCAGTATCAAGCTCCCCGATACGTGGTTATGGATGGAAAGCTTTACCGCAGGGGGTTGTCCATACCCTTCCTTAGGTGTGTTGCCGGAACCGAAGTCAGCACCATCATCCATGAGATTCACGGAGGCTTCTGTGGCGATCATACCTCCGGGCTGAGCCTCTCCAAAAAAATCCTTCGACAAGGATACTTCTGGCCCACCATGAAGAAGGATTGTGTGGATTATGTCAGGAAGTGTGAGCAGTGCCAGAGGTACGCCAAGGTTCCGCGAGCGCCGCCTACGGAAATTACCCTAATGACCAGCCCCTGGCCGTTCGCCGTTTGGGGCATTGACCTAGTAGGTTCCCTCCCCACTGGAAAGGGTGGAGTGAAGTACGCCATAGTCGCGGTAGACTACTTCACCAAATGGGCTGAAGCTGAACCTATGAACACGGTCACATCTAAAAAAGCACTGGATTTTGTCATCAGGAATATAGTGTGTCGTTTTGGGCTTCCACGGAAAATTGTGTCCGACAACGGAAAGCAGTTTGACAGTGAACACTTCACGAACTTCTGTGCTTCGCATGGAATTATCAAAAGCTTTTCCGCAGTCGCCAGACCCCAGGCTAATGGACAAGTGGAAGCTGTAAACAAAATATTAAAGACCACGTTGAAGAAAAAACTCCAAGCCTGCAAGGCTCACTGGCCGGAAGAACTTCCGCGAGTACTTTGGGCCTATCGCACAACAGAGAGAACTTCGACGGGGCACACGCCTTATTCCATGACCTTCGGTTGCGAGGCCGTCATCCCAGTAGAAGCTATGATCCCCGCTCACAGGCAAGACACCTACGATCCTACCCGGAACCATGCCCTCCTCCAGGAGTCCTTAGACATGATCGAAGAGCTCCGGGAGCAGTCGCAGGTCCAACTAAAAATGTACCAAGGCAAGATAGCCCGACACTTTAACACGAGAGTCCAGAGCCGTGCATTCGAAGTTGGGGACCTTGTCCTACGGAGAGTATTTCCTGCTACGCAGGATCCGGGAGTAGGAGTCCTCGGACCCAACTGGGAAGGCCCCTACGAAGTCCAAGAAAAAGTGGGCCATGGGACGTATCACTTAAAGAGACTCGATGGATCTAAAGTCCCGCGCGCCTGGAACGCGGAGCACCTCCGCTATTACTACCAGTAGGCCCCGGACCATCCAGTCGGAAGTCCTTGGTGAAAATAACAAAAGTGAAAAATGTGGAAATAATCCTCCCTGTTGTAAAACTAACGCCTAGCAGGCTATTTTAATGAAACACGGAGGGATTCACTCCGCTTTTACTGCACTTTTTATCCCTATGTTCAAAGCTGCGTTTTAACAAGTGACCACGCGGTCCGGAGACGTCCGGACCCCACGCTCACTTGGGGGGTATACATGGCTAAGGCTTAGCCATACGCCCCTTGAACAAAACGTACACAGAACACCACTTATGTGCTAGCATTGTGTTTGAAGTTTTTAAATTGTTTTGCTCTAATTGTTAAGCTTAGGTTTATTTGTTGCCATGAACATGCTTGCATTACGTGTCATATGTGCATTATGTGCTTAAGTGAAAATTGCCACAGAAATGCCTGCCATTATGTATCATGAGAATTATCTCTTGTGTAGCCCAGCGATGGATGGGACTGGGGGTTGAGGCACGTTCATAGAGCTACGCCAAAACACCCCCAACTCCTTGACAAGTCCTTTGCAGAATTCTCCGCGAGCTCTGTAGAGCTTTGCTTCGCAAGCTCCAGCTCCGGGTCCCGCAAGGCGAAAGATGGCAAGATCCGCGAGCGCTGAAGAGCTTTGCTTCGCAAGCTCCAGCTCCGGGTCCCGCAAGACGAAAGATGGCAAGATCCGCGAGCGCTGTAAAGCTTTGCTTCGCATGCTCCAGCTCCGGATCCCGCAAGGCAAAAGATGGCAAGATCCGCGAGCGCTCTAAAGCTTTGCTTCGCGCGGATCTAGCCTCGCAGGGCTCCATGCCAGGTCCCTGAAGCCAGCCACCATGAGGTTCGCAACAACAGTTAGTTTTGCTTCGCAAAGATCTAACCTTAAGTCTAGCGACGCTCACCAAAAGAACTCCCGTTCCAAACAATGGAACGACTCACCTTAGCAATCCCAGCGAACAGTATAACTACAAGTCCCGGGATTGGCTATTTGCCTCAGGAAAGATAAAGTACGGTGAAAGGAGCCTGGCCGTTGGAACCAAAAAACCTTCGTAACCTAGAAACTACGTGGGGAAAGACATCATCCGTTAAAGCTTCAAGTGGGAAGTGCATAAGTTTTGGCCGTTGGAACCAAAACCCCATACGCCCCTACAACAGTTTCTACCGTATAAATGTCTACCCTAAGCGCAAAGATAAATAAAGAACTCGGCAGAAAAGAAAGGAGAATGCTATGATTATGGCAAAAATGTCCGCAATGAAAAACTCAAAATGAAAAACAATTAAAGATAAAACCCCTTCAAGCATTGGGGGTAACTACAGCGTCCACGACCGCAGCTTCGGGGGCATCTGTTTCAGCTGAGGCTGGCGGAGTCGGCTCATTGGAAGGAGGGATTTGGTCATGAGAAGGTTCAGAGGTCCCCGCCTCTCTGGGATCTCCCGCCTCAGGAGCTTCAGCACGTTCGTCAATGTTATAAGTTTGGACGTACGCCTCTGGGCCCTGATCCCACACGAGTAGCTTCTCCCTCATGGCTTCGGCATCATCTCCCAGATAGCCTAACACCTCCGGGTTCACTTTCCAGAGTTGATGCATGAGGACCACATGCGATATATTAATAGTCCTGTTCAGTATCACCTCAGCATCCTCCTTCTCCTTCAACCGCTCCGCCTCGGAGGTTGCCAGCTGTGCTTCCGCGGCAGTTAGTTGGGCCCTCAATTTTTCCATTTCGGCCTTGGAGGCATCCCGCTCCCCCTTAAGAGAATCAATCGCCTTGCGCTGCTCCCTATTTTGATTCAGCACAGATTGCTTCTCGGTCACATGCCCCCTGGCAGTGAATTGCAAAGCCCCGATCTCTTTATCCTTCTCGGCGAGCCCCAACTGAAGCATAGACACGAGATCCCTGCTCCTCTTATGGAGTTGCTCCTCGTCGTGCAGCTTACTCTGAAGAGTGGAATATTCCTCTTGCCGCTTAAGGAGGAGATCGTTCTTTGATTGCAAGCGGGCTTCCAGGGTATCTTTCTCCACCTTGGCTTGGGACAGCTCTTCCCGGAGCTTGGAGTTTTCGGTCTTAATCCCATCCGACCGCTGTCTAAACTCATTCTCTGCCTTGGCCCGGTACTCTTGATATTTGGCAAGATATTTCTTCTCCGCCTCTTCTTCAGCCGTGCGCCGGGCCTGGTCAATCTTCTCCGAAGCCCCCAAGGCCTGTTGGGTCAGTTTCTGTTTCTCCGCTTCCAAGGCCTGGCGAGCCAGTTGGCTCTCCTCCAGCTGAACCAGAGCTGCACCAACCTCCCGGAACGAGCGTTCCGCGATCATAGAGGCCTGCAAGGAAAGACAACAGAATGAGCTAAAGCAGGACCAAAAGACAGGTGGTCCCAAAAAAAAAAAATAATAATAATAATAATAATAATAACAACTGACGGCTTACCCCGGACAGTTGCTGCTTCACAGCGTGTGTCAGCAACAGCGGATCCTTGCTACTGCTGATGGCCCATTTCTCAGAATTGAGCTCGCATAAGCTCAGGGCCATGTCCTCCATCATCTCAGCTCCGAACGGCGCCAATGCACGTCCGAGCCTAGGCACCAGCCTCTTCTCCAAGGCTGGACCATCCAGAACCGCTCCGGCCGGGTGAGGAGATCTCACCCCCTCGGCCAGCTCAGCCCTCTTCACGGCAGACAAGTTATCTGCCCTTCCCTGAGTAACGGCCTTCTCCGCCTCTAGCCGCCTCTTCAAAAAACTATCGGCCCGTCTTACACCCTCCAGGAGGGCAGCGGGAAAACTGGTTGGCTTCCGCGGAAAGTGGAACTTCAGGCCAGGCAGGGGAAGATTGGTTGTCTGAGAAGACGGAGACCCCGGAAGGGTGGACCCCCTTTGGGCTGGAGGAGGAGGCAGCCGGGGTATTAAGGCCCCGGTCTGTTGCTTTTGCTGCTGCGGTAGCAGAAGTAATTGCCCTTGTTGCTGCTGCTGGTTTGGATGTTGCTGTTGCTGCTGCTGCGGCGTTGGTGATTGTCTCTCTTGTTCCTGTTGCTGCTGTTGTTGTAGTTGTGATTGCTGTCGTTGCTGTTGTTGTTGCCTTCGACCGGGAGAAGAGTGTCTAAGGCGTTTGTTCTTAGCACCCTCAGCATCTTCTCCGGGACGCTTGCTCACCCCAGTTGTCCTCACGGGGAACACAAGCCCTTCCCCGTCGCTACTGCTACTCGAGACCATCATAGTCTCAGAAGGCCCTTCAGCAGGGGACTTCTCTACCCTCGGAGACGCTTGCGCCTCGCCACTTGTCTTCTTGGGGGAGGCAGCCTTACCTCCCCTACCAGCCTTGGTCTTCCGTCCTTTCCCCGTGGGCGGGTCTTGGCTGGTGGCAGCCTTCTTAATAAGCAAAGTAACCCTCCCCAACATCTTGGCTTCGGGATACTCTGCAAGAAACGTACAAAGCAAGGTTAACGAACCAACAAGAAATGAGAAAGAAGATAAGCGGAAGACAAGACAATCAGCAACATAAAAGTACAAGCAAGCCCGCCAGCAGGGAACAAGAAACAAGAAAAAGAAAAGTTTGAAAGGGACGACCATGCACGAGAAACGTGGATGGCCTTCCCCGAGCAAAACAAGACATCGCTTCCTGCTCCAGGAAGCTCCCGTACTCCTTGAAGTCCGGGAAGAACATGCTGAGAGAAGAAGGGTCAACCATGATGACACCTTCTGGCAGACTACCATCACTCAGACACCAGAGGAGCTCATCTACCCTATCACAGTACCTGTCGAAAGGTATCCTACGCGGATCTAGCCTAAGGAAACGGGGATCAAACCCCATCTGAGAGGTCTGGGAAACCTCAGACAGGCTGGGGGTGTGGATCAATCGAAAACTAGTCTTACCTCTCCCGGAGGAACTAGCCCCCGGAGCCCCTTCGTTAGGGTAAGCCGCGGCGTGGCGAGCCTCGATCTCCTCTCCCTCCGGCTGGGGGTCGGGGAACCTCTCCGCCCAACTAGGAGATAGAGTATTTTCGTCCCGAGCGGCTTGGGTGATCACCTTAGACAGCTCCAGGGCAATCTGCTCCCGGATGTCAGCCGACACCTGAGTCTGCCCCCTACCACTTACTGGCTCGATATTTTGGAAGGAGGCGAGTAACCCATACTCCCTCAACGATTCGGAGGTCACAAGTCCCTCCACTCTCAACTCTTCCTCAGAAAGCCCTTCGTAGAACTTGGACCTCCTTATCATCTCCGCGCAGCGAGGTGTCCGCGGAACGACTTCTGCAAAAATCAAATACAAGCATTAGAGATCCTCCCAAAAGGCAAATCAAACGCAAAGAAACAAAGTTGAAAAGGAAAAGAAGGAACACTTACCAGGGATTTTGAAGTCCAAAGATAGGGCTGGCACCCTCTTCAGCGGGAAGCCAGTCGTCAGGAACCAGTATTCCTGGAGGTCTGGAACCCTCGCGGTATGACAAGTGGGGCACATCACATCCGGGTGCCTTTCTAGCCTGTAAAACCCCACCTTGTCTGAGTGACCCCTCATAGGCTGAGACTTCAACCCATAAAAGTACAGCACCTCCTCCGGGGTAGGAGCTTCCAGTCTCCGGGACTTGCAAAAGATGAACCACCCCGCTAAGAGCTTGTAGCTGGGAGGAATTAACTGGAAGGGGGCAATCCCCGCCTTCACACAGAAATTGGCGAAGTAACTCCTTAGGGGCAAGTGCGCTCCGCACACTATGTGTGCCCAGCTCCAGGCACCAAAGCCCTCGTGGCTCTGGCTAGCTGACTCGCCCAGCACCGACAGACGGTGCCACATCAGACCTGGGATGTTCTTCAGGCCTGCCTCAGAGGAATACAGCTCCAGCATGCCATAATTCCTGAAAAGGTTCGGTTTTTGGTCCATCTCCCAGATGGAACTATTGGAGGTTGGTGGGCTAGCCGCGACCGCTTTCGCCTTTCCTTTCCCCTTTCCACCAGCGACAGGAGAGCCCTTCTCTTGGGCAGATTCAGCCTCCCCCGCAGCAAGGAGTTGTTCCTTCGAGATGTTCGTCACTGGACAAAAGAAAAGAAAGAAGAAAACACTCTAAGCAGTCAGCACCCTTGTCATACCCTAGTGGTATCAAAGGCGTCGGGGAGACCCTCCCCGAAAACTGCTTGGAGAGGCTCCCACCGAGCTTGCCGAGGGGTTGGCACCATGCCACCCGAAGGACAGCAAGGAACCAGACTCAGACCCCGAGCCTAAGCCCACCAAAAGAAGTGTTTTTCCAGAGAAAGACACCCTAAAGACGTTCATGCTTATGCCCTAAAACAGCAAAACAAGGGACGACTTTCCAAACGCAAATCGCCAAAACACGCAGAAAAGGCTACTTATCGACTCACAATCAATCACATGCCTACCAAAGCCCTATTCACACATGCACATAAGCAATAATGGCAGAAACCTCTACTCAAACAACTACCAACAACGTAAGGTTTGGGAGGAAAGAGCAAAGTAGAAATACTTACTGATATTCGGGTAGGTGGAGGTTGAAGGAGTAACTGGATCACTGCACAGCACGATCGCGAGAAGTAAAAGCTGCAAAGACGAACGGCGATTCAAACCAGGAACTTCGGGGAATAAACCCACTGCCAAATCAAAAAGAAAAGTTTCCAGATACTTACCAAAAGAAATGGCAAGTTCGGAGGAACGTAAGCTGGGAAGCCTGAGAGTTCGAAGGTTTGGAAATCTGAAAATCCTAAAGATGGAGAATCTGAAAGCGTAAAGAGGAAGAAAGGTCCTTTCCCTCGTTTTTATAGCAGGGAAGAGGCCGTTTCGAATTCCTCAAATGGATGGTCCCGTTCTTCCCATTCCGTGTGCATCAGATCCAACGGCTGGAGAGGAAGCGACGATCCTATTTATGACTCCTCGGATGGGAATAAAGTATTTATTTCCCATCATTACACCACCTCGGGCCCTGAGTACCATTAAAAACCGTCAAATCATTGGTCAGATGACTGACGCACGCATCCTCAACCAGTCGCCTCACGCACACGTCTTGGTCGCAGAACCATTCCCAGAATGACACGTGATCCTTGCCGCACTTGAGTACTTGGTCTCAAACAGAAGAAATTCCTTTTCTCTTTCATACTAATACTCAGGCGGGAAAAAGGAACCTTTTCGGGAACATAGAAGGTGCCCCCTCGCCTAGTCTAAGAAACTGATTGTACAAGCTCCCGGATCTCTCAAAGCTCCGCGACCTTGGGGGGTAAATGTTATCCAGATTTCCGGATAGCGTTTAGATTGATGACTTCGGGGAAGCAGAATTATCGATGTCTTTCACGGTAGGTGACCAGAGCTCGCGGATGGACAGAAAGGCTTCGCCTCCCCTGTTTGATATCCGGATTACTCTTCCAAGCAAGTACAACACGAAAACTCGTTGACTCTCCCGGACTCCCGAAGGATACCCCTTGGGGAGGCCCCTTCCAGGAGAGGTCCTTCAAGTGGTCTCCGCGGAAACAGTTCCGTGCCTCGCACAGAACAAAACCGAACTGTCGAGTCCGGGAGAGGGCATATTTGGAATGATATCCGTCTGACACAGGATCCCGCCTGACACGCCCGTCAGGACAAAGCCGCACACATCCCAGCACACCTAAAGGTACCTTTTCGCCTACTGTTCCGCTGACAACTTGGAAAAGACGGCTGACTTTGGGTGTTCCCCATACTTTCACGTAAATATATCCACATAGAGTCTTGTAGCCATGCGACTACAGTAATTGTATCCCCTATTTATGGCTGGTGTAATTAAGACCCATGTACGTGGAGAAAAACCCTAATCCGAAACCCTAGCTATAAAGGCCCCTTCATTTTACAAGAAGAGGGGGGACCGAGAGATCACATAGCAAAAACTCTACCAAAATCTCTCTAGCTTCATCTTCTTCAAGAGAACCCGAGAGAAACATTGTGAGTGTGTGAAGTTCTTATGCACCAGCCATCTTACTGTAACCTTTTCCAAGTATAATAACATCGACTCGTGGACTAGGGCTTGTTAACGCCTGAACCACGTAAAAACACTGTTTGTTTAGTTACATTTCAGTATTTCTACAGTTCTTATCTTTTTATTATTCTGTTA
The DNA here is from genome assembly GCF_963169125.1 of Humulus lupulus. Taxonomy (NCBI): domain Eukaryota; kingdom Viridiplantae; phylum Streptophyta; class Magnoliopsida; order Rosales; family Cannabaceae; genus Humulus; species Humulus lupulus. The sequence continues at coordinate 106,010,829 of NC_084794.1, read as the reverse complement.
GTTATTCGTTTCCGAAAAACTCGGTAAACAAGGACCAATAGATATTGAGGAATCCCCCAAATCTGATAGCCAAGGAGAGAAAAATCGAGACCCCTAAAGAAGCAATTTGCGCTTATCAAAGAACCACCAACCACCTAGTAGGAGTCAAAACCATCATCCCCTGCCATTATAACTACTAACCCCACTAATCTAGTAGGACGATGGTTAAAACCCACAATTATTTTGAAATTTAAACAAAACAAAGCCAACAAAACTAAAATAAAAGCAACCACCAACACAAGTGTAGTTTTAGATCTACTACCTCTCGTCCACCTCCACAAAATTATCCCAAACCACAGGCCCTGAACTCATAATCTAGCCTTAATTGAACAGATCCTCTGGCAACAACAGCACCCACCTCGACGATGACAACACCCACGCAAAACCAGAACTCTAGCATCATCAACGTTCAGAAATAAAAAATCCCGCCCCCCAATGAAACACAAGAAGTAGAAGATCCAAAGCAACCACCTTCCACGCTCCCCCCACCAACCTTGCAAAGACATCCTCTCGGCCATGCACGACCAAACGTACGAACAATGCCGACACCCTTGGCCGAGAAGAGAAGATGAAGAAAAAATGAAACTCAGTAAGCCCTGACAGAGAAAAAAGGAAAACCCAATTCTATCTTATATTTGTTAAATTAATAAAAAGCTTATATTCTAATTTTGTTTTATCAAATTTACTTTAATATGATTAAATTATTCATATTATATATTTTGACAAAAATTACATAATATACATAATGTATTTAAAAAAATTAATATTAAAAGTTTAAAAATATTTTTTTTAAATAATTTAATATAAATATATTTTTTAAATTAATAATTCAATCAATTAATAGCCTTAAAAGAAGAAAAAGAAACAAAATTATTAATTTTCTACATTTTAGATTTTTTAATTCATTAAAATTATTTATATGTTTTTAAATTTAGATTTTAAGTTTTAGAAAATTCATAATAAAATTTGTTTTTCAATATATTATATATATTACCTAATTAAAATAAAGAAATTTGATTAAAATATATATTGAAAGAATGGGGATTTAAACTTGAGACCTCATCTTTTGTGAGGAGAAATGTAATACTATTAGGTTATTCAAGGGATATTTTTATGTAAATATAACATAATATTTTGACATTAACTAAACAAATTTATTGTAAACTAGTAATTACTTTATTATCATTAAATTTGAGTCTTTAATATTTTTTTTCAAGATAAGTAACTATCAAGTCTTTCATAAGTCTCACTTATTTATTGCTGTTAAATTCTAATATTTTTATTGTTTTGTAATTTAGATTTAAATTTTTATTAGAGTTTTGTTATTGTAATTGAAATAAATTGACTGTATTTTAATATGACTTCCACAATAATTTTTTAAAAAGAAAAGATTAGTGGTTTTTTTTTTTGAAAAAAAAAGAACATAAGAGGTGATATGAAAAAGACATAAAATTTAATAAAAGGAGGAGTCAATAGAGAAAATGTGTTGTCAAAGATGGAAAGGAATAGATGCGTTTGTTTCAGTTTAGGGAAAAGCAAGGCAAAATTTGCCCAATTGGTCATTTCATTCAAATCAAATTTGGACAATTCAGCCATTCTTACCTGCCTGCCCCCACACCAAGCTACCATACCCACTCGCCACGCTACGGAAAATGAAAGCACCAAATTTTACCATTTCATCAGATAACGCTGTTTTGTTCGTGAACAAAATCCAATGCAACTCTTGAAAATGGACAATTATCAAAAAATTAATAAATGAATAAATAAGATACAGGAAAGAACATGTGAGAACCAACACTACTCACAAACAAGTGTTTTTCTCTATCTATACATATACATTTTTTTAATACAGAGATTGCATATAAAATTACCCGACTAGACCTTTCTCTTCGCACGTGAATTCATATTTGTGCACTTTTTTCTTTTTTATATATGCTTTGTTGGACGATTCATAAGCAGTTTTTAATGATTGAAGATATCCCATTTCTCTTCAGATGTTGACTAGAACAACACTCTCAATTCACACCCGTGACTTACTCCTTTCTATTTACTGTTTATTTTATGATTTTTTAAATATATATTTATATATATATATATATATATATATATATATAAGATCTATCTAGCCGAAGTAGAAATGAAACCAAACAAAACATTATAGTTGGCTTGTGTCTGTGAATCGCATTTCGAGAAGATTAAAAAAAAAGGGACTTTTGGGTAGGAAAAATTCTAACAATAAAAAGATAAAGCTAAAAAATCTCGATAAAATTTTCACATTTAGTAAAAGTAGAAGTTACATTAGAAGAAAATAATTAGAATTTAAGCGTTGTGAATATGATTTTGATACAACTTAAAGTGAGATAAGAATTTTTTTTTTTTTGAAGAATCCTCTAAACGAGTGCTTAGCATAAACGCAAATGTAGAAATAATATTCTTACTTGGAGTTCACATAACAAATGACTATTCTAAAATTAATAAAGTTTGGAATATGGCAATTCTTAACGTATGGACCATTTTATTTGAAAGCAGCTGTCTCGCTGAACAATTACATTAAATAGGCAAACAACAACCATCTCACGCAAATGACGGTTTCTGTCCTCTCTACTAACATAATTAAGTCTAAAAAATTGACTTTTTTTACACCATACTAGTTCTTGTACTAATTCATTTAAAATAAAATTACTAAAAAGACCTGTCACATGATTGATTTTCCAACCTATTACAGCTCAAAAATCATTTTCCAATATTTAGATTTCATATAAATATATATTAAAATAATTGTCAATTGAAATAGTTAATGTTGTTAAAATATTATATATTAAATCCAATTTTTTTAAGTTAAAAATACTGTAAGTTACTAAAATATAATATTTAAATACAAAAAAAAGTGATAAAAAATATATAAAATTTCTAAAATACAGCATTTAAATACTTAAACATTTTAAAAAATCACATAGCTAGAAAACTTTTAAAATAGCAAAACAATGATTAAACAAAATTATTTTTATCTGTTTAAATATTTAAATGCTATATTTTAGAAACTTTGCATATTTTTCTCGTGATTTTTTTTTGTATTTATATGCTATATTTTAATAACTTTTCCATCAAAGAAAATTTGGTATTTAAATGCTATATTTTTGGATAATTTTTCCATCAAAGAAAATTTGGATAATGAGCACAATATTTTAAAATAGTAAGTATTTTAAACGCTGTTTACTAAAACAAATCTATATTCAGAAGTTTTTTTTTATTAAAAATAGATTCACCAACTTACCACTTATCTCAAGTCTAAAAGGACACGACAAATTATTTTGAATTTTCATGGTGCTTTTGTGTTACAATTTTTATCATTTTCCTAATAAAAATAAATAAATTTTAATGTATTCCAATTGTATTTTGCACAACTTTCATTGTTATGTATTTTTAGTTTTCTTGCAACCAAACAAATTTGAGATATTTTGACCACGAGTGCTTTCCAATTGTACAAACAAAATATATTATAAAAGATCTTTCATTTGAAAATATCCAAACAAACAACTTTTCATTCCTTTCTTCTACTCTCTAAAACTAAAAAGGCGGGCTCTTAAAAATATCTAAGAAAGAGGCTATGCGAAAAAAAAAATCTTATTTTCTGTGAGCCTTAGTTGAGACTTGAGGCCTCACGACAATAATAAACTTACCTAAAACATCATCATCATTATCATACAACTCAAAATTTGGCACGTTCGGATTGGACCACCAGCCTCAACATGTCACAGAACTCTCTGCATATTGCCAAAAAAAAAACACGAAAATACACCTACATCTCCCCTCTCAAGCACAATCTGGCACTTCCTATGATCCAATGGTAGTAAAGTAGTGGTACAATCCAAGGGTAGAAAATTATACACATCAGAGATACAGAAAGAGACTAGTACCGTTAACCTTACAATTTAGCATACACATTATAATTTAACAAGCTCAACACATATATATTCTATATTTTATATTCCATTCCACTGGTTGACGATGAGAAAAGGTTTGAAATGAATGGAATTGTTATTATATTTAAAATTAGGTGAAAAAACAATTACATTCCATTCTTTATATTATTATATAACTTTTATAATATTAAAAAAATATAATTTTTATATTAATTACATTATGACACTTTATTTATTTTTACATCCTTTTTACTATACTAGTAGAAACAACATGCATACACGTTTACAGTTGTAAACATTGTCTATAATTTTAATAAAAATTAGTTTTTTGTTTTTTTTAAATATATATAATAGAATGAATTAAAGTTTTATAGTATATATTGTTGGAAAAAGCTTATACAGTATCTTTATTTATTTTCATGTATATCTAATATTAAACAAATTAATACGAGATAGCCTAAAACATGTTTCTAAAATTGAATTCAAAGATAAAAAAATAATATAATACTTACAGTATACGCAGCGGAATTAATAGTCCTTCCTTCAGTTTCTCTAACTCTTGTATCATTTCTGTCGCAGAGTATTATCAAGAAACTGAACCGATCTTCTATTTTCTTCACGATCTTCCAATGTATCCTTAGAACCACCTAGACTAGTGTGGACAATTCTCAACACATGAGATAGATATAGAGAGAAGAAGAGAAAATAACAAAGTGGCTTAGAAAATGACTTGTGTTTAGAGAGAATATAAAACTATTAGAAAATCTGACTTTTGACTTATCTGTCGTCTCTGAAATCTTCTCTCTAAGCACTCCTTTTATAGACTCAATTAGGTCATTTAATTTAATTAAAAAAACAATAAAATAACAGCCATTTTGAAGCCCTAGGTCGAAATTATCATGGGCTATAGGCCCGTGAAATTTCCCATTTGATTATAAGTCCATTGGACTTAAAATCAAGGCCTATATTATTTTCTATTGATTTAATTAATTAAATAATTATTTAAATCCTTTATCAAATTAATTATTTATAATTTGAACCTTGATTTAAATTTATTTATTAATTTAGATACCAATTTATCTTAATTAATAAATCTGCCATAATTTTCTCTTTTCTTCTCAAAATTACACAACTCTGTGAAACTATCCAAAATTGACCTGTTCAACTTTGATAATTCTAATTGATGATTAAATCAATTAATTGAGACTATCTAGATGATTTTATCCAAGGTACAATGGGGACCATAGGCCTATGAAATCAAGCTCCAATAAGTTATCATAAATCTAACAAATAAATTTACTAACTTATTAATTCCTCGTGACTCCACTATAGACTTGGAATTGCACTCTTGAATTCATAGAACGCTCTATAACAAATATAGATACGCTACTAATTATCTATTGTTACAACCATAATTGTCACTCAATCCTCTATAGACGGTCTACAATGAGATAGGACTAAAATACTATTTTACCCCTCATTGTATTTTATCCTTAAAACACTTAGTTCCTTGTAAATGATATTTCAGTAAACTAATTTAATTACTGAAATGAGATCTCTATCATTTAACACCTTGAACCAAACTAAAATGAAACTATCATTTCACTTCTTCATTAGAAGCTATAGATGTTCATATCTATGATTAACACTCCCACTCAATTATACTACCGAGTTCCCAAGATGTAAGTATGGGCTAGTCCGTAGAGTAAGCTGGTAACGAACAAGTCAAAGAACTCAAATAATACAATCAGTTAGAATACTAACCACTCATAATTGAGATTGAATTGACATATAGTCAACTATATGATATGACTAGAATAGATAATAACGGTATGTTTACTTATCTTATCAACTGTCAATATCAGTCCTGTCCAATGTAACAAATACATCCGATCTTATCTACTTTGCTAATGTTCTGGAAAGAACATAACATTGTAATGTGTAAGTAGATCATATCGTAGATTGGCAAGTCAGTGTAAATCCGGTGCACTGACTAATCTTAAGACTAACTTATTTTGAACATATAATCATATTTATATTCCACTGTGATTATGTCACTATAAATAAGATTAGCTATATGTTCGGGATTTAATAGAAGTTTATATTAAACAAATAATCATGAAAATAAAACATGTGAGCAAAGTGATTGACCAAGTCAAAAAATGATTTCTATTCTTTTATTGATAATAAAATGAGATTACAAAGAATTTGAGTTTTAATTAGGGCATAAAACCCCAACATATATAAATATTTATATCAATAATCTCTACATATATAACATCTAAACACAACATTGACATAGAAATATATATTTACATGACTACATGACATATATAAAATACAATAATATTTAAAAAGAAATTAATAATAGAAATAAAATAAGAATAGAAAAAATTATGGTGTAAACAGTAGTATACATGTATCAACTATTTTTAGTTTCTAATGTATCTCACCATGTCCTTTTGAGGAAGAAAAAGAACTTTAATTACTTGATAAACAACAAACTATCACACAAATTTATAAGATAAAAAAAATGTATGTCTTTATTATTTTTTAAATAAATATGATTTAATTATTTAAATTATCTTAAAAATAATTTATTTTAATTAATTAATTAATTAATTTTTATTTAAGTTTATGTTTGTTTTAGTTTTTGAATTTGACAGTGACAACAAAAGATTATATGTTTAATTAAATTTTATTTAAGTTATTAAATATATGATTTTATTATTTTTAAATAATTATCATTGTAAAATATCTCAAAAAAATCCTATTTTAATTTATTTAAGTTTAAGTTATATTTACAATCTACCGTTAAATATAAGAATATTCTATTAAAGTTAACGAAAAAAAATAAAAAACTGTTGAAATAAAAAATTTCCGTTTTCTACACACTTTTTATATAGAAGAGATTTGAAATAAGTTATTCTTTCATATAAATATATATTATAATTTATTTGTTTGATGAAATGTGATGATAAAGTTATATACATACATTAAACTTGAAATGATATTATATCTTATTTGTGTGCATATATAAATTGTGAATTTATATATTTGAAACAATTATATGCTCAAATTATGTGTATATAATATATATAATTTAAAAAAAACGGTTAAAATTATTATTTAAAATAAAACATTAATTACAAATTATTAAAATTGATATATATATATGACAATTTTTGTATAAGAGTTCACTTTATGCGCTACCAGTAAGGCTCTCAGTGTTCTTGACTTTTGAACAATTTTTGGCGCAATTTTTTTTATGACTATGTATATTGTAGTTATTTAAAGCATCAACGCGATTTTCAGAAAATTTCAAATAGTTTACAGTACTGAAAACTAGGTTTAAACATGTTGCATGCGTGACTAATTTGTTTTATGCGCGTGGAAAACAATATGTTTGAACTTAATTTTCGGTACTATAAAATATTCAGAATTTTCTGAAAATTTATAAGATGCTCTAAATAACTACAATACAGTCATAAAAAAAAATCACGCTGAATACTATTCACGGGTCGAGAACACTGAAGAGCCCCACCAGTAGGGCTTAAAATGAAGCCCCTATATAAGAAATTCCATATATATATATATTTGTTGACCACTGTCATTCAAAACGACGAGTAGACGCAAAAAAGACAAAATAAAATAGAGCTAAATAAAAATTAATAAACACGAGTTTTATAGTTACCTCAAGAATTGGTAATAGTCTAATCCGTTTAGTGTTTTTATATATGCCAACCTATACTTAAGATTAGAAGAACTTTAGCAACTGAGTTTCTCAAGTGCAAGTCAGAGAATATTTCAACAGAGTTTCTCCAAAGAATACAGTTTCAATCCAAAGTCCCCCCCCAAATGAAGCCATGAGCCTTCTGCTTATAGGCTCGTAGATCGCACAAGATAAGTCATGGGCCTTGACTAAGTCATCACTCGTTTGAACTATATTTAATTCATAAAATAATACAAAATATTAATTAAATTCAAAATATAACAAAATAGGTTATTCTTTCGTGATATTTGAGAAGTTTACCTCCGACAGTTATGAACATTCCTTGGTCGAGGATGTTCCTGACTAGACGCCTTAGAACTTCTTGGTCAGCATGTTTCTTCCAAACATCTTTGAAGCTTCTGATCAACGTGTTTCCTACTAGAGGCATCCATTTTTACAACCTTTTGAACTTACTGGTCAACAACTTTCCAACCAGTGGTAAATAATTAAGTTTATGTCGAGTAGCTTATTTTCCAGTCACTCATATTCCTTTTGGTCAGCACATATTTGATCATCAAAATGCCACCCGGTACAAATGTCTTGCCACATGTCATTTCAAAATGACACATCATCACATTAATTTTTTAGAGATAACAATCTTACTAAGATTTAAAATAAAATTAGATTTTACGAAATTTTTAATAAAATAAAAACTTTCATTCAATTAAGTAAAACTTTTACGTATTAATGATATTTTATTGTTCTTTTTTCGATAAAATATTTTTGCACATAAGGATAATTTAATAAAAATTTATGATTTAGAATAAAAATGATAATTTGGTATATAATAAAAACTAATAATAATTTAATTAAAAATCATTTATGTAAAGATATTTTGATCAAAATAATATAAATTTTATTTCATTCCATTTTATACTATAATGAACAAAATAAATTATTTTGTTACTGATTCCAAAAATCTCAACCAAACAAATTGAATTAAAATTCTATTCATTTTTATTCCTATTACCATTACCATTAACATTAACATTAACATTAACATTAACATTAACATTAACATTCCATTTTTGTTTTACAACCAAACGCCACCTTACTTCATTATATTACCTTTATTTTTTCTGAGGGAAAAGCAGAAAGCTTCATTGGCAGCCAATATAGTTCAAGCTTTAGGGCACCCTGGGTCAAAAGATAACAGTCTTCTTGCTCAAATCTACTATAATACCTACCTTTCATGGTTGAGTCTATTTTTTGGACTAAGGATCATTAAACAGTTAACTTCTTTTTTCTTTTTCCTTTCCAAACAAAGTTTTAGTCATTTTCACTAATGAAAACCAATTTTCTAAGAAACAAATAATTGGAATGACAATGGGAACAAAGATATACTCAAGCTCACAAAACTATATTGAATTGCTAACTTTACACACTTGTAGCAATGGACAGTTGAACATCACTGTAGGAGCACAGAGAAGTCCCAAATACATGATGATGGAACTATCATCAGCTAAAATACATGAGCAAGGACAGGACCTCCTGTATTCACCAACCACAGAACACCAACTATAATGCCCGGATTTAATAGACAAGTCTATGAAGTGTCATATTTACTAACCTCCAATGCTCAAAAACTTTACGTGCTTGAAGCTTGCAGCACCTGGGAAACACACCTGCAGAGCCTCATTATCCTCATGTATCCAACTTCTAGATTCTCAGTTGCAGATCTAACTTCATTCTCAAATGACTTCGATTTGTTTGGGTCAGTCTGGGGATCCTGTACCTGATATGGAAGGATCTCTGAAGGATATACTCCACTGTCCAGAAACGTGTCAATAAACAATTCAGTGTAATGCTTATTGCAATGAAAGAAATGTATCTCATATTAAATTCATCTATTGTATGAACAGCACACAGAAAGGATTGCAATAGCTAGGTATCATGAACTGTAGCTTGGTGACCGAAAGGACAGATCAAAAGAATACACACAGCAGTAACAATCACCAGTACACTTCCATTGAATTATTAAATGAATAATGACAATTGCAAAGCAGATGATAGATATTACAAGATATTCACTTAAAACATCATGGCAGGTTGCATGCTCAAGATTAAGCACGTGTCATGCATGTCACTACACTAGACCTCTGTAACTAACATCAGTTACATGGATAGAAAAACCTTTATTCAGGAACATGAAATATATACACACACAAACACACATTTACATAGTAGCATAAAACCAATACTACCACAAAACATGGCAGACTCAGAGAAATATTCGCAATGACAAGATGTTACAATATTTAAGGTCCTCCAATTAGTACAAAATCAACCAATAATCCAAATTAACATCAAATTATGCGGGATAAAAAACACCATAAATATTATACCTATTCAGACATGTAACATCAAGGGTCAAAGCCACCTTTCTGCCAGTATGAAAATTAATGAAACAAAGCTGCAAACTAAGTTGCTGACCTGCAAAACAAGAACACACACCTTGAAAACTTAGTTTTGAAACTTTTCACTTACAATACAAACTCATCAATAGACAACAAAATAGCAATAATGTCAAATCAACAGTAACATGTACATTTTGATAAAAAGAATCTGTAACATGTACAGAATTTATAATTGTTTATAACGCATAAAACAGAACTATTCAAGAACTTATTTCTAGTTTCTACTGAGACTGCTCTTATCAAAAAACATAGCAAGCCAGACTTATAAGTTTTCCCCATTCGTGGATCCAAAGACTGAACTTGAATTTTTTAATTCCCTCATGAATTGGAATAATAAATAAACATTTGGAACCTCTTGCACCACCATGAGCTAGAGACTGATTTAAATCCATTTAAACAAATATGATTAAAAAGCATCCAAATGAAGGACATTGCTAGATTAGAATTAAAACATGAGAACGGAAAGCAGATAAATGAGAGGACAATAATACTCAACTATTTTCAATGTGACAAAAATGGAAAAGGGGAGGGAAAAAAAAGTTTATATATCATTTTGGCCAAAGTATCAGGGTGCAATACAATCATTTTCACATGTCCATTTGGTTCCTTGATGTCAAAGGCTATATATGGTTTAGTGACTAGTTTTTTCCTTTGACTATTCCCTTGTTTTACTAGACAGGCCAACAAAATGCAATACTATCTCTCTAGATCCCAGGTCCAAAAAAAAGGGGTAAGGGTGGGGAATGTTTTAAAAATATATGTTACCAGATGGAGAGAAGAAGTTAGTCTGAATCAAATTTGTAATCTCTATCTGAGCCATCTGTACCTCCTCAATGACACCTAGCAAATTACATAGAAGAGAATGTGTTACCTGCACAAATAGAATATACCATGATCAGAGGGATAACCAAAAGTATTTGGATGCAAGTCCACAGTATAATGCAGTAATGTGTTCGTTCTAAAAACTTGAGAAGCAAATAAGGAACTGCAATAACTTACTTGAGTTTCTTGTACGAGACATTTTGAGGCAACAACTCTTTTGACAGCCTCAGCATTTAACACAAATGCAAATGCAATGTGAGCATCCATGTTTGGGAATATCTGGGGACATAGTAAAATCAAACAATAGATTGAAGATAATAATTAATCAGAAAAAACAGCTTTCCAGGAAGAAAATTAATAAAACAGACACATGCTAAACCTCATTACCTTCATAACATTAATGTCATTCAGTTGATTAGAGACAACTATTCCGGATACTGGTCCAGAATTTAGTGTAAATCTGTATCTTATAACAATAAAATCACTAATATAAAATTTAAAAGAAGTAATAAAATATTATTTAAAAAAAAAACTAAAAGAATTAGAAGAAACACACACCTTTGGCTGAGGTAACCCTGATAGTTGAGAAGAACATTGTAATGACCATTCTGACTCTCGAAACCATCAACTTTCCACAACTGAAGAAATACAGAGGAGTTTCTGTCAGGTAAATTAGAAAAAAAAAGTAGAAGCGTATAAGATACACAGAAAGCAGCAGAAAGACCTGTAATTCATGACGTATAAGCCTGCAACATTGTTTCCTCTTCAGATGATGTTGAACTGATGCAAGAGAATTGGCGTAACTCAGTTCTCCTTTGCACTTTGAATAATTGTGCAAGAAATTGCTTAAGCTATTTATTTTTCCATCCAAGGTTTTAATCTCCAACTTCATTGAACTGATAGTGTCATTCAAAACCTGTCATAAAAAAAATTATAAACAAGAACTTTACAACCCAACCTCAACATTTTATTTATAACATTCGCAAACTGGACAAACATAGAAGATAGATCAAAATATACAGTAAGCAGATATTTTATGAGACAATATATAATACATTTATATACACGATCAAGATACAGCTCGAACAATTTAAATTAACTACTAAAAAAAAAGAGAGAAAATTAAAAGAAAAGAAGAACAAGAATATATAGCCACACAGATGAATATTCAGTGTCCTTCTGACATGCATTGAAAATTTTAAAATGTGGCTCAGTTCTTTAAATAGTGTACCATACCAATATATATATATATATAGGGGAATTCTCCTATAAGGGCTTCATTTTAAGCCCTACCGGTAGGGCTCTCAGTGTTCTCAACCCTTGAACAGTTTTCGACGCGATTTTTTGTTATGATCGTGTATATTGTAGCTATTTAGAGCATTCTGCAAATTTTCAGAAGATTCCGAATAATTTACAATACCGAAAACTAGATTCAAACATGTTGTTGCATGCGTGACTAATTTTTTTTATGCGTGTGGAAAACATGTTTGAACCTAGTTTTCGGTACTGTAAACTATTCGGAATTTTCTAAAAATTTGCAGGATGCTCTATATAGCTACAATATACACGGTTATAAAAAAAAGTCGCGCCGAAAAACTGTTCACGGATCGAGAAACACTGAGAGCCCTACCGGTAGGGCTTAAAGTGAAGCCCCTATAGAAGAATTATCTTATATATATATATTTATACTCTCTTTTGTTTGCAACAGTTTTGTTTCTTTTCCCACTAGGAAATAATCTTGTTTAAATTGTTTTCTACCAAGTTCAGATAAAAATGAGATCATGACAGAAATTTAATTATCTTCATAAAAGACCATCTATTAAGTTGTACATATACCAGGCATTCACCCTCGAGATTATCTGAACAGGACTGGAGATGACAGTCTACAAGTTGAGTGTCTCTTCTACAATTCAACTGCTGGATAAAATTTGACTTCAACATTTGGGACTCCTCAATTCCAGAGGTCAAAAGTTCCCCTTTTTTCTGCTTGCAAGGGCAGGTGAAAATAAACTTAGTATAATTGAACAAAAATAACCACCCTCAAATAATAAATACTGAGAAAGAAGAATACCAGCAATTTCTCATGCTTTATGCACATTAAAAGCTGTTTTGCTTTCTCATACACTAGCTTATATAGCAACAATCTCGTTTCAGTTATCCTGCAGCAACATCAAGTCACTATAGTCAATAGGCAGAACCAGCTACAGCAGAAAAAATGATAATGCAACTCCATGACATAATCATTGGAATATAAAATACCACCTTTTATTATGCCTAACACTGGAGTGGTCAGCAACTTTCTGTAGAAGACAAAAAACGAACATTAAAATAGAAACACCAAAGATTAAGAAGCAATGTGATTGACAAGAGTGGAATATGCCTAAAAATTTTAAGATACCCCAGAACAAATTCCTTTGCTCGGCATACCTGGGACTGGATTTCAGAACCAAGCATCTCATATTTCTTAATCTTCAAGAAATGAAGCAAAACATCTTCCAACATGCTAATCTGCACACATTGATGAAACATTAATTTACTTATTTGAGTAACTGAAACAATGAAAAGAATAAAGAGAGTTTACTGCTTTGAAATTGAGCTTATTTGTTGATGGTGAGAGCAAAGGATCTGCATCCCTAGAAAACTTAGCCAAAATCTGCAAAATAACTCTTTAGTAAAAACAACACAACAGAGTTGATAAAAAGATTTACCAACTTTGTAAGCACAGCAGAATATGTCAGTATCATAATACACGTAGTACACTTACATCAAGCCAATGCTTCGGTGATCTGTCACCTACAGTTTTTTCTGTTTCTGAAGATTTTTTATTAGCATAAAAAGAAAGGAGCTCAGACTCATCATTTCCAATCTGGTGAAGCCCTGGACTTTTCTGTACCCTGGGATTTTTGTATGTGTCTTTTCCATCCTCAAGAACAAATTCAGCACTTCTTTTGCGTTCAAAAGAGATCTCTGCATCTTTTTGAGAGAAAGGACTCTGTGAAGTATGATGTTCCTCATGAAGATTGTTATTTACATGCCCAATGGAGTCAGACTGCGGTGATGACACATCTTTACCAAGAAACGGTGGCATGTCACCACCATTTGATGCTTTAGATGAGTCTGTCCTGGAACATTTCTCTGTTGGTTCTTTCCTGGTAGAACTCTGAATTGCTCTATTCCCAAGGGGGCTCAAAATAAGCTTTTCCATTGATGGACATTGAGATGACTCTCTGTTAATGGAAAGCATAGTTGACTCTTTTCTAGGGGAATTTTGAGGTTGCACTTTCTTGGGGGATCTCAAAGTCGGTTCTTTCCTGAGAGGACTCTTGGTCATCAATTTCCTGGGGTAACTTTCGGTTAGATTTTTCCTGGAGGGACTCTCAATTGAATCTTTCTGTATAGTTTTCTGATTTGGCGAACCCGTCGTTGGGCATTGGATTGGCACATCCTTGAAAGAGATGTGAGATAACTCTTTAATGGAAGGGATCTAGGTTATCCATTTGACCAAAAAGAACATTATCATTACAAGTGATAGTAACTATTACTCATTTTATTGAAGAAAAATAAAATAATGAACAATGTAAAAAAACAATAATGACATACAACAATAACAAATACAGCCAATTGAATTAAATTACTGCATAATAGGTGCAACCTTTGATAGACAATTTATACACTTTTCAGTAAAACCTAATCCAACATCCAGCCTATAAGGTTGAAATTAACATGTCCAATGTTCCAAGGACCATTTTAAATACAAACTCAAAGAGAACAAGATGCTTTAAAATTAAGATATTTACTGAGTGCAATATGCATGATGTTAAAGTGCAGAGGAAAACAAAAAGGATTGAAGAAAGTTTGAGACCTCAAGAGTTGTTGATCTGGGAGTGGCTCCACTGCCATAAATTGTAGAGGCCGGTGATTTTGTTATGATATGACTGTTCTCGGAGTTCAATATGACTTTATTCTGGGGGGATTGATGATCAAAAGCCAATGTGGAATCAGTTCCAGAAGCAAACAACATCTTATTTGCAGAATTCTCTGAAATTAAGGCATGATGCATTACTTTTCCTCCGGATGATGCCAACTGAACTTGTGAAGACAGTGGTGTTTTGAGTATACCAATTGATATTGAATCTAGAGTCTCTCCATCTTTTACAAGGCCCACAATGTCTTCGTTAAATTGTTCCTCCAAACAAGCAACGGGAGCACCCACAGACTCATATAGAAGTTCTTGGTCATCTTTATCCAGAAAACTACCATAGGGAGAACTTAAATGTGAGTACTTGGACAATCTACGTTTCAAGTTGTCAGTTCCCTGTTTGATATTGGAACCCATGTATGATATATTAGGATTTATCAACCTAGAATTGCTTTTCTGATTTGACAAAATGTCCTGGTCATGCTTCATGTAATCATTACTTTGGGCATTTGTCAGTTTCGAGAAAGGAGACACTGTAGTTGTATCTCTGGCAAAGGTAGGAGTATTCATGATGGATGGTTGTCTTACACTAATTAATGGACTAGGGGTTTGCATTTGGTAGTTGGAGACACCAGTAGTTTGACCATTATTTTGATCAGACAAGTAATCAGAAGCAATTTGGTAAGGAGAACCACCAATCGCTTGACCCAAATTGATGTTGGAAATGGAAGTGACCTTAGCAGAATTCTCATGAGTATCAAAATTGTCAAATTCTGAATCTCTACCACTTTTACTATCCATGTGATTGGCCCCATATCTCAAAACCTCACTCCTCATTGGTGACTTAGAATTGACAGAAATGTTAACAGGGTCAGCATTGACATCATTGCTGCTTTCAGCCAATAACGCATCTAATGTAGGTGATAGCCATCCATAATTATACTTATCTGGGTTTGCATCCACCATACTCATGTCATCTGAATCTTCACCAACTCTAACATTTTCATAGGAAGCCAAAGCTTGAGAACTTACCTTCTTAAATTCTGTAAGTGCCATAGAGTTTCCTGAATCAGTACGATTAGAATCCTTTGTTGCTGTCTTTTCTTCAAAAACAAGGCGGACTGCTGTTGGAGTCTTGGGATCTCCAGAATCTGACCTCGCAATACTTCGGTAATGCAATGAAAAAGTTGTCTGATCCAAAGTCGCCTCATGATGTTCATCTGAGGCAGCAGAGTCAGATAGTCTTCCGGGTCTAATGAAACTCGACGATACAGGACCAAAGAAATTATCCTCTGCACAAAGGGAAGCCGGGAATAAAAATTATTCTTAGTGTTCATATTTTCTCAAGCAATTAGAACTTCCGCATTCAACAACCCAACTGCAATAGTAAGAAATACAAGCAGTATAACACAAATTCAAACTAGGAATTATTCTTTTATTGTATGTAGATACAAACGGTCCATTAGAAGGAATGGACGGAGAACATTTGGAATCAAACAGACAATAAGCACGAAAGTTTCATCCAGATAGTTTAATGACATAATTCAAAAGACAAACTATTTGCAAAACTCTTCTAACACAAAAATCTTCTTAGAAAAAATTATTAGTTTCCTATTTTTACATAAATATCATTTTCCCGAGAACCAAACAGACAATAAGCGCTAAAAACAAGAGCTTGCCATCATTGGAGGTGACAGAACCAGCAGTACTGCTCCCGGGAGAGGGCGATCCCATCGGCCTTAGGAACGACTTCCTGCCATCACTACTCCCTTCATCGTCTCCAGAATCATCACTATCACCGCCCAATTCCCTGAAAAATCCGATGACCTCGTTGTCAGGCTCCAACGCGGCGTCGATGGTCCGAGAGCTAGGCTTGGAGTCAGGAGGCGTCTCGTAGTCCTCATCCCGGTGGAAAAAGTGGACGGAAGTGATCTCGGTGTCGGCGAAGCTGACTCGGCGAGAGCGTTTGTTCTTGGTGCGGAGAGCGAGGTTTTCGTCCTCTGTCTTGGTATTAGAACCTTCGTCGGGGACCTTGGAGGCCATTGAAGGAAGGGAGGGAGGAATGGGAAGAGAAATTGGAGATTAGGGTTTGAAGAAGGAATGTGGAATTAGAAGAGTGTGCCAGTGAGAGTGTGGAGATTCATCTCATCTCACATCAGAGAGAGAGGGAGGGGACGAGGAAGAAGTAGTGATTGTTTTTGTTTGTGCGGGAAATCATTTTATTATTTATAGATTTGAAAAAAAATAGTTATTCAAGTCAATTTTTATCGGTTTCATTATTATTTTTGAAAGGATTTCTCTTTAGTTTAAGTAGCAAAATCTACCCATTTTACTTGCACCTTCGAAACTTGTGACTCTTCATTTTAAAAAGTAAATAAATATATATAATAGGGTTATTACCGGCGAAAATACCCAATGTTTTCATGTTGTTCCACTTTAACACCCAATTTTTATTTTTCGCGGTGAATATACTCAAACCCACATGAACTGTGTTTCCGTCACTACCCACCCATTAACACCGTTTACAGTGCTTATGTGGAATTGACGTGGTCTGACAAAGCTGAGGTGTTATTGCCACGTCAATGCCACATAATATACCCAGAAGAGCATTACCCAAGTTGCCATTAGAGATGAAATCACTGATAAGAAGTTTCTCATCAAGGGCCCAACAGTAAGCTCTCAATTTAACAGCCTGAACCTCAGCCACAAATTCCTTATACCTCTAGTCACCACCCTCACTCAATCTCCTCACCGCCACTAGAATCCCATTCCCGAGCACCACCTTATACACAATCCCCAAACCACTCTTCCCCAACACGTCAATGCCACATAATTTTAAATAAGAACTCCCACCCGAAACCCAGAAATCCTCCTCCACCGTCTGCATTTCGCCGCCTAGCTCCACCGTTCGCTGCCGTCGCCGCCCCTCTCCACCACTCAGTCCATCGCTGGCGACTGCGATTCCTCCATAGCCATCTCCATAGTTGGTATTTCTCTCTCCAAAAACGGTTCCCTCCCTCTTAAAATTTCTCACCCGAAACCCATTTTCCTCCACTGTCTCCACCACTTAGTCTCGTACTCATCTCCATAGCTGACTGTTTTCCTCCTCAAAAACTCGAAACCATTTCCATAGTCGAGTCTTCCCTATCTAAAATGGCTATTCTTAGGAGCGCCGGTGAGCAAGCCCCTGAGAAGACAATGAACGGTGGCTCTGAAGGGTCTTCCGAATGAAACCCACCATCTCTGCCTAGCACGAGGAATAAGAGAGCCCATCCGAGGAAGAATAACCATGATCCTCCTGAGATTTTACATCCTCCTGAGGAAGAATAACCATGCCATGGTCGGTCGTGGAGAAAAGAAACGATAGGGAGAAGTAGAGAGGTCGGGGAGAAAGAAGAAAGAAAATAAAAAAAAAATCTATTTTATTTTATTTTATTTTAATTATAAAATTATATAATTTCAAAATTTCGAATCATTTTTTAAATTTTAAATATTTTTTACTTAAAATTATGTGGCATTGACGTGGCAATAACACCTCAGCTTTGTCAGACCACGTCAATTCCACATAAGCACTGTAAACGGTGTTAATGGGTGGGTAGTGACGGAAACACAGTTCATGTGGGTTTGAGTATATTCACCGCGAAAAATAAAGATTGGGTGTTAAAGTGGAACAACATGAAAACATTGGGTATTTTCGCCGGTAATAACCCTATATAATATAAGACTAGTAGGAAGCACGTGACTAAGAAAACTCTATGATATACTTTATTTATTTTAAATAAATCACTTAAACTTTATTTTCTTTATTTTACATCAAATATTTATAATACACTATATTTCAGTTCTTTATTTCTTTTTTATATTTTATCTACACCATTTAAATATTATTTTTTATTCATTAAAATACTATAAAAATGAAAGAGAAAGAAACAAAATAAAATAATATATAATTAGTAAAGAAAGAGAATAAAAGAAAAAATAATAAAATAATTTTAACTCAATGAATAGAGTAATACTAATTGTTGTCCGTATTTTCACCTCCTAACACGTGACAGTTAAGAGTGATTAGTGATGAGGTAAGTCATGAGATGCTCATAATGCAACCTCCCTAGGAAACCTAATTCGGTCGAGCCGTGGACATCTCCGAGATAGGTCATGCCCTGAGGTCTATCTTCGGGGCAAGGGTTCCTCTAGGTGAGGCCACCTTCTAGGCTAGCTGGTAAGCCACGAATGTCTCTGAGCGAGGTCCCCCTCCGAGGTTCGTCCTCAGGGCTGGGGCCTCTCCAGGTGGGGCCACGTCCGGAGGAGCTCTCTTCCCTCACTCGTCCCCCAGGTTTATGATTCCGGTCATCAGACCTAGGATAGCCACCAGATGTCCATCACTGCCATTTTGGGCCTCTAGGCGATCGTCTAACAACTTTTGACGATCCCCAATTAGTGGTGTTGAGTTCGTACACTCGACAATCGACATTTCCCACAACGCCGCTTGAGATGGGCAAACGTGCACCGGACCCTGATAGTCACAAATATGTTCCCCATAAAGTTGGTGTGTGACTTTCTGTAATGGGCCCCGTAGGATCCGTGTAGGCCATAGTCTTTATTGTAACACAACCATTTGTGTATTAACTTAACATTAATACCCTGATATTTATAAGAGATGATTATCATTAATGACCCTAGCCTCTATAAATAGGGCCGGGGTATCTCTTTGTAAATGGTTGAGTTTTTTAGAGAGAGAAACTATGTACTCAGTGCAATATATACACTGCTTGAGAATCACCATTGAAGCTTGTTATCACAAGCTTCAATCTCACTAAATAATAGAGACTCGTGGACTATGGTTATTTTATAACTTGAACCACGTAAAACATTGTGTCTTTCCTTGTTTATCCCTTAATCTCTCAGATAAAGTTGGCAATGAAAAAGGCAGTCAACACTATTCTTTAAGGTAAAAAAAAGTGTAAAATAACTCAAATTTAACTCACTCATAAGAAACTCATTTTTACTATTTTTCTTTATGTTTTAAAAAATTAGCTAATATACCTCAACCATTGTGAGTGCTCTAGGTATTATAGAGACTAGATCTTGATAAAAAAATTTGAAAATAAAAATAAACAACATTTTTTTTAAGAGAAATGAACTCCCCATCCCACTAGAGGCTAAGGAAGTAGAGGTCTCCACCAAATAAACCAATGTCACCTGAGAACAAAACTCCACCCCACTCTCGACCATGAAAAATAAGAGTCCCTCCGCCCGTATAAAAACCAACTAGGTTGATCTACAAGCGTTATCGGAGTTAAAGAAAGTTGTTGCATGAGCCCTTCCTCCATCAATGGTCATTTCCTCACACACCTACGGGAGCCATGATCCATCAATGTCAATTTCTCTTGGCCAAGGCATGACCAAAGCTAGCAGCGATCTCATAGCTAAGAGAGAAGAAGAAAAGTCTAGGGAAAGCCCTAAAGGTGCTAGGGTTTGAAAGAGAGAAAAATATTGTTGTCAACACCTATGCAGACAAATAAATAAGAGTTTATCCCATGTGGTTAACGGAATGCTGACGTAACTATTTACTCACTAATGTGTCATTTCCACATCCACACCACATGTGTAATTCATTTTTTTAAATATCTATTTTCTAATTAAAACTTAATAAATTAATTCTAAAAAATTAAAATAAAAATTGATGAAAAATCCTTTAAAATATATTTAAATTTCAATTCATCTGCCACATACTTAAAGTTTTTAAAAAAATCATTTTTTAAACATGAAAAAATAAAAATAAAAACATTAAAAACAAAACTAAAAAAACCCTAAATTATTTTCTTTCTTCTTCTTCTTCTTCTTCTTCTTCTTCTTCTTCTTCTCTCGTTCTCCAATCTTCTTCTTTGCTCGATCTCCCCTCTTCTTCTTTTCTTCTTCCTAGGTTACATTGACAAGATGGAAGCCGAAGCTTTCAGAGGGAGGGTCAGATTTAGGGCCATGCTCGCAGACAGAGATGGCAATCGTAGACGGAGATGGTGGTCCCAGATTTTGGGCTATGCTCGCAGACGAAGAAGCCCCATCATTTATATTTTTCTTGCTGCAGGTTCGACGAGGCAGGGCTCTTGCTCTCAGATGGAGGTGGTGGTCAAATTTGGTCCTCTTGCTATCAGACAAAGGGTCAGATCTAGGCTTCGGGGTCGCAAGAGAGGCAAGTGGAGGGCTTGGGATCTTGGCAGAGATCAAGACTAGGCCTTGGGGTCTGACGAGGTTGAAGAATTTGGGTATTTGTTTGAGTTTGCGTGTTTGTGTGAATTTGGGTATGAATTTGGTTTCAAATTTGGGTTCCAAAATCTAGATTTGTGTTTTTTGTGTTCTTGGGATGATTTCTAAACATGAGACAGAGACGTTGGCTAAAGTTGGTAAATGATTATGACTGTGAAATCCTCTATCATCCAAGGAAAGTCAATGTGGTGGCGGGCACTTTGAGTTGGAGGGGCCCAGGAGAGTTGTTCAGTTCAAAGCAAATATCTAAGGAATTGGTAGAAGATATGACCAGAGCAAAGATAAAATTAGTAGTGGGCCAGTTGGCCAATATTACTTTACAGTCCACTATCTTGGAGAGAATAGTGGAGGACTAGATGAGGGATCCACAGTTGATGAAGCATAGAGTGAATGTCTTAGCTGGAGTAGCTAAGGACTATTCCATTACAGAGACGAGTTTATTGAGATATAAGGATCAAATTTGTGTTCCGATGAACATGGGTATCAGACGAGAGATCCTTGATGAATCTCATACCACACCATATTCGCTACATCCAGACACCACAAAGATGTATCAGGATTTAAGGTCATTATATTGGTGGCCTGGGATGAAGAAGGACGTAGTCGATTATGTGACAAAGTAACCTGTCAGCAGGTGAAGGCTGAACACCAGCGGCCAGTAGGGTTGTTACAACCTTTAGGTATTCCCGAGTGGAAGTGGGAAGACATTTCTATGGACTTTGTAGGAGCTTTGCCCAGGACAGTGGGGGCAACATGACTCGGTATAGGTGATAATGGACAAATTTACCAAGTGATCTCACTTTCTATCGGTGAGGAGAAACTATATTGTGGACAAGTAGGCAAAGTTGTATATGAGGTAGATTGTGCATCTCTATGGGGTTCTCAAATCTATAGTGTCGGACCGGGATCCCATTTTTGCCTCCAAGTTTTGGGGTATCTTACAGAAGGCTATGGGGACTTAGTTGAAGTTTAGTACAACCTTTCATCTTAGATGGACGGGCAGTCTGAGAGGACGATTAAGATATTGGAAGACATGCTTAGAGCATGTGTGCTAGAATTTGAGGGGTCTTGGAGTAATTATCTCCCGTTGACTGAATTTTCATACAATAATAGTTATCAATCAACGATTGGAGTAGCTCCATACGAGATGTTGTATGGAAGGAAGTGTAGGTCACCCATTCATTGGGATGAGATGGGAGAAAGGAAGCATTTGGGTCCAGAGATGGTTCAGAGGACCAATGAGACTATTGAGAAGATTTAAGCTCGAATGCTCGCCTCACAGAGTAGAGAGAAAAAGCTACATTGATCCTAAGCGTAGGGACGTGGAGTTCCAGGTAGGGGACCACATATTTCTGCGAGTTACGCCACTACGGGGAGTAAAAAGGTTTGGAAAGAAGGGCAAGCTGAGCCCTAGGTTCGCAGAACCTTTCGAGATCCTGGAGAGGATCGGGTAGGTGGCCTATAGGTTGGCACTGCCCCCATCATTAACACGAGTTCATGATGTGTTTCACATCTCAATGCTTCAGAAGTATGTGTCAGATATGACCCATGTATTGGGATATGAGGATCTAGAGCTACAGACAGATTTGTCTTATGAGGAGCGACCAGTTCAAATCCTAGATAGAAAAGACAAGGTTCTAAGGAACAAGATGATTCCTCTAGTTAAAGTTTTGTGGAGAAATAACAAGGTCGAGGAAGCGACCTGGGAGCTATATTCGGTTATGCGGGATCAGCATCCCGAGTTATTCAAGTAAATTTCGAGGACGAAATTTTCAGTAGGAGGGGATAGTTGTGACGTCCTAAATTTTCTAATAAGGCTTAATGCCTTGATTAGTGTGCCGAAGGGCATAATTGGATTTATATATGTGGAATTAATTGAATAAATGTGTGGCTAAGTGGCATACATGATTTATATGGTAATATGAATATATGTGCATGTTTATGAGTATTAAATATGCATGTGGACCCGTTCTTATTAATAAGGACATATTTGTAATTTTTACCCATTGAGGGTATAAATGTGATTAAAAGTATTATGTGATTGAGGCCACATTATTATGTGGATATATTTGCAATAATAAGCTCGAGGCAATCCTAGTGAGCGAGTCTGTGGAAAAGTCACAACGAGGTCAAATACCCAGCTCGGGGTGAGCCTAGGGGTATTTTTGGAAACTTCGTGTGTATTCGGGATTTATCAGGTAATGGGTAGTTATTAAATGATTATTTGGGTATGTTGGGATTAATTGAGAATTTATAGGACTACTCGAGGATTAGTGGGAATGTGGCAAATGACGGATTTGTCCTGAGGAGCATTTGGGGAGCAAGGGTCTAGCAAGGGGTAGCTTGGTCATTTACCCAGCTGGAGTGACTTAATCACTTGGAACCTTTCAGAACAAATGAGAAAAATACCAAAACACTCTCTCAGTTACTCTCTCTCTCTCTCTCTCTCTCTTGAAGTTTGGGGGAAGCCTTGGGATTTTGAGGAGGAAGGCTTGACAATTGAGGCTGTGGATTGGGGATTGAAGCTAAGATTGAATTGGGACAACTCATGGGGTCGAAATTCTCAGTTGAGGTAAGGTTTTTGCTCTGGTTTTGGTGGATTTCTGCAGTGATTTTAGTTTAGGTTAAGTTTTTAGCTAATGATTGAGTTTTGATTTAGGTTAAGAAAAGGCTTGGGAATTGAAGAGAATTGAAGCTAGGAAGTGATTAGCTGTAGCACAGGGGCATGATTCTTCATTGAGGTAAGGTTATGCTCTGTTTTTCTGATGAATTCCTACAATGGTTTAAGTTTTAGCTAAGTTTTAAGATATGGTTGGGTTTTGATTTGGGTTAGAGATTTGGTTTGGTTTTAAAGGTGTTTGTACTGCTTATGTTGTGTTATTAAGAGTCTTGGACTCACTTGGGACCTTGGTGCAAGTTTGGGATGAGATTTGGGAGTTTTGGCTCGGGGAAAAATGATGGAAAAACCCAATTTTTTTGGGTTCGCGCAGGGGCGCCGTAGTGCTGTTCTTCCGAGCCGCGATGCTGGGGTGGTCTAGGGCAAGGTGGCCCTGGATGGGGGCCACGACACCTGATAGGCTGTGCCGCGGTGCTAGGCCATTTTTCAGGGGCCTTAGTTTTGTAAATATTAGGGCATAGGCCTAGGGGCTCGGGGGACAATTTCACCACATCGTGTGGGGAAATTGGAGGTCCCGAGAGCACGGGATCAGTCCCGGGGTTTAATTATGGAATCTAATGGTAACGAGAACGTTATTTGTGGGTTGTGACTAGGTTACCACCAGGGCTCGGGAGAGGATCGTTATCGGGAGTCGTGTTTGCTTGCACTTAGGCCAAAGGTAAGAAAACTGCACCTTAGTTGTGATCTGGGCTCGGACCACTGTTAGAGAATATGATTATGATTATATATGTATTTGAATATATCTGGTTAGGCATGCTTGCTTATGCTGCAACTGATTGCGTGTTATGCGATCTAATTATTTGATTATACTTTATCTAAAAGTTTGACCTAAGGGAGTCGGGGCTGACGTTAAGCGTGCGAAACGCAGTCCAGCCTAAGCATGCCGAAGTCAGCCATTAGACTAGAGGACTTGGCTTAAGTGTAGTGCACCAAAAAAAAAAATTTTAGTTATTAAAATTTTGTGTTTTATTTTATTTAAGTGTTAAGTGTAGTGATTTAGTTTATTTAAATGTTTGTTTAATTTATTTAATTGTTTGTTTGCTTTATTTAGTTGTTTGTTAATCTAAATAAATTGTTAGAATTGTTGGTATAATATTTTTTAATTTAAATTTGTTAATTGTTTGTTTGATTATTTATTTTAATATGTGAATAATTGTGTAACTTGTTTGTTTTACTATTAGTGTTACATTTTATTAAGTATGACAATTTATGTGATTAAAATAGGTTACTTTGCTTATTTTTGAGTGTGTGCCGAAATGTGTGTGTGTGTTGTGTGAATGTGTTTTATTTTCTTTTATTTATTTATTTTTCCCATTATAGAAAAGGAAAGGGTAGTATGAATCTAGATCTAATGTGAGTCTTGAACATTTTTCCTTTTATTATAAAAAGAAAAGAAAATAAATATAAGTTGTCATCTTGTAAGAAAAGATGACAATGTTTATTTTTGATTTGGTTCACATTAGGATAAGGGTTTAGGTGATGTAATGCCCCGAAATCCCTAATGTGGTTTAATGGCTGGATTAGTAGGCTGAGAGGGCCATAATTGTTTAATTATGCCATTAAATGATTATATGCACGTTTATGTGAATTATATTATAATATGATGTTAAATGCATGCATGTGGGTCCACATTTAATTACAGGGGTGTTTTGGTAATTTGGCCCGTTGAGGGCGTAATTGTATATTTGTATGCATGTCAGTGACATATTGTTGAGACCACATTATAATGTGGATTTTTTCGAGCTATTCGGCATGAGACGATCTTTGAATATTAATTAGCGGTTTAGTCATAACAGGTTTAAGTTCGGGGCTCGGGGTGAGTCTCAGGGTGATTTTAATGTTTAGAGCATTTTCGGGAATTAAAGGGTAACATGATATGAATTATTGGTGTTTGAGAATATCGAGAATAGCGGGAATTGGAGAGCGTTAATTATGATTAACGAAATAGGTGGAAATGTTAATTTTGCCCTTGGGAGCCTTTAGAAATCCTTATTTTACCTAGGGGTATTTTGGTCTTTTCACCCCTAGGATAGTATTAAGCCATTGAAGGCTGTAGAAGGAAGAGAAAACAGAGCAATTTCAAAGCTTCTCCCGTACCTGTTTTTCTTCATTTTCTCTTTGAATTTTTGAGCTTAAGTTGGGGATTCAAGCTTGGGAAGTAAGTCTTGAGAGCTTGGGAGTGTGTTCCACCATTGAAGAGCATCATAATCTGAGCTTGAGGTAAGTTTCTAGCCATTAAATTTCCTGGTTTGCTCTGTTTTAACTTTGGTTTTCAGTTGAGATTTCTAGGTTGGATGATTGGTTTTGTTGGGAGATTTTGGCTAGGGTTCTTGTGGTTGTGATGCTTAGGGCATGTGGGGATGGTTTTTGGGTTCATTTGGCACCAAAAATGAGGTTTGGAAGCATTAAAATCGAGTTGGAATTGAAGGAGTCAAAGGAAGAGGTTTCAGGGGAGGATCTAGCTGGGTGTAGCGCTACAACGCCCACCAGGGGGCGCTATAGAGCTACCTAGTGCTCTGTTGGGCGGTTTGGGGTTCTAAGAATAGCGCTGGGGCGCTAGTGAGCAGCGCTACTTTGTTCCTTCAGAATCCCGTTTTGAGTGTTTTTAAGGGTTTTTGGCTCGGGGTTTCAATCCTTAAGGCCCGGGATCGAATCTACTCACCGTGTGGGCACGTTTCGAGGTCCTAAGAGTGGGGTTTAGGTTAAGACCCTTTTATTGTTGATTTTCATTAATGGAGGTTATAATTGGTTATGATTAGGTAACCGCTAAGGAATCAAAAGGTCGATCGTTCTCAAGAGTCATTCTTGTTTTATTTCTCGCTCGAACCAAAGGTAAGAAAACTGCACCCCATATGTGACATGCATGGTTATTCATGAGGCATGTTGAATGTGTAAATGTGGACATGGATTGATTATTGAATGCTTAGAAAATCTTGCTCATTGGTGCATGGCACTGACTAATTAGTCAGAATTGGCAAAAGTGTCAATATCAACAGTGAAGCTGTGACTCATTAGTCAAGTTCGGCAGTGGTACTGGGCACTGGTCACACAGTGCTGACTCATAAGTTAGGAACGGCCTTAGCGTGTTCAAAGCAAGCCAATAAAGATTAGATCTAATCAACATCTGCATTGAATGACTCAAAAGAGCATTAATGCTAGACCGACCTCAAGTTCGATGAATACTATAAGCGCTTGTCAAGCCAAAGGCTAGTCACTTAGAGCCACAGTGACTAATTAGTCACATGGATGTGGGTGTTGAGCCCATGAGACTTACCCATCAGTATCTCATCTGTTAAGCTAGTGACTTACCCATCATTCACTCATCTGTTAAGTTAGAGATTTACCCATCAGTCTCTCATTTGTTTAAGCTTGTGACTTGCTCGTCAGTCACTCATTATGGTTTACCAGAACCTCAAGTGTTAAATCACTCATTTGATTAGAGCTATATGCTCCTTCATGGTTAATGTAACCACAAAGTGATATTCACTCATTTGTTCAGAGCTATAAGCTCTGTATGATTATCATGATCATCATTTGATATTATATGTTTGCTATATTGTGTTTTCTTGTTGGGCTTTGGCTCATGGGTGCTATGTGGTGCAGGTAAAGGGAAAGAAAAGCTCACCCAGCCTTGAGTGGAGAGCTTAGGTGGTGCTGTGTACATATGCGACTGCTTGACCACCACGGCCAAGGAGTTCTCAGAGGAACTAGGGGGTTTACCCTATTTTTGCCGCTTAGGTCGGTGGGTTGTAAATTTGAAATAGTAATGACCATTTTGAGTTGTAAATAACTTGTAAATGTTTTTATGGGCCCATGAACATTTTTATGCGTTAAATAAAATATATCATTTCCTTTTGATTGGTTTTCCACCTTAGCCTGTTAATAACACTTAGAAGCACGTTTTTAACCAAAGAACTCGGGTAGCAAGTTAAATTTTTGGTTCACCGTAACTGTTCTGGGGTAACCAGGGCGTTATAGGTGAGGTGTAAGGAGAGGAAATGATGGGATTTAGCTTAATTTATGGGATAGGAATTTGGCTTCTCACACTTGAGTCATTTTCTTAAGGTTAGGCCACTAGAGGCTATAAATAGAAGGGTATGGAAGCCTTGGGATTCTTTTGCTTGTGGCTGCCGAAATTAGAGAGAGAAGGCGAGAGAGAGAGAGGCGTGAAAGAGAGAGAAGGAGGAGAAGAAGGGAAGAAGAATGATGAGGTCTTAGGTATGGTTTTTTTTATGATTCCTTATTGTTTTAAGATTTAGGTTTATCTTCCTCATTATCTTAAGTCTTTTTATATGTTCTTCTTCTTCTTGGGTTTCAAAAACCCTAGGGTATTCAAGGGTGATTATCACTTGGGTGTTGATCAAGTTGTGTTCTTGATTTTACAATCAAGAGAGGTATTGAATCTCTACCCCTAATGCTATGGTATTTCTTGAGTTATTGGATTTGTGGATATTTTCAATATGTTGATGCATGGGAGATTGATCTAGGCGCGGGTAGGGGTTTATGGTGTTGGTTTGATTTTTATTGTTGTATGTTCATAATATGTGTAATGAGATAATTATTGAAATATGGTGTTGATGATATTTTATGATTTTATATATGTATGCTTCGGCCTATGGGGTTTGGGCATATTGGGTTGTTTGATTTTCTTGTGTTTCATGCATGTTAGAAATATGTTAGGTTTCATGTGTTTATAGATGAGGATGTTGTGTAAATTCTTGTTGGGTATCCTAGGTCTTTCGGCCTAGGGGTGATGTTCAAGCATGATTATTTTTCTTGTATGTTTTAAAATCAATTGTGAATCTAGAAACATGATAGGGTGTATATGAGATTATGTATCAATAAATTATGGTATGCATGAAAAATAATAGGAACATGTTAGGTTTATTATAAAGGCATATATGAAGATTGGTGTTTATGTTATTCATGCATGTTGTATTATTATTTTGTTGGGTTACATGTATGAACTCAATGGAGATAGAATAAGGTTTTGGAAGGTTGTAATTGAATATGTGTTGGTTATTTTCTTGAATTATTTGTATAATAAGAGCATGTTAGGATTTGTGATTAATTGTGATAATTAGACATGTATGATTTTGTATGAATTTTTGAGAGGCATGAGATAAAAGATAAAATTCATGATGATTTATGCTTGCTGATTTTGTGATTAAATGGTAAAAAGATTGATGAAATAATGATGTGCATGCATAAGGAATGTCTCTAATGATATGTGGTATTTGTGGGAATAAAATGGTGTTTAATTCACACTTAAAATGATGTTTTTGCACAAATAATTACCCACAGATTTTTTTTTATTTTTTATATTTTGATGAAAATATGAATTTTAAAAAAATGAAAATGATGATTTTAATGATAAATATGATTGCTGGAATTTTTGTAAAAAAAAAAGTGTAGTGTGTTTTAATAAGACGAATTTGATTAGTATTTGAAATAAATTAAAACCCTAAACTATGGTAATATTAAAAATGGTATTTTTAATATAGTATGTGTGTTTATTTTAATAGTTACGATTTTTCTTTTTTTTTATTATGAAAATATTGAACTTAATTTATTTGTGATTTTTAAAGAAACTAAATGGTGGCTGAAAGTTTAGTTTAATAAGTTTAAAATAATCATTTAATTGTCACATATGAATTTATGTTATATAGAATTAAGTCTTAAAATAATTCAAGCAAAAATATATTTTTCCTACACTTAAAATATATATTTTTCTCACATCAACTATGTAATACAATTAATTAAATTAAATTAATATTTTCTAAGGAAACATGATAATCATAGGTATTTTAAATAAATTTCAAGCCTTTGATATTTCTTTGTAATTTGAATATAATAAATGGATTTATCACATATATATTTTTTAAATAGTTAAATAAAATTATTTTTATGAAATAAAAATAATGTCTTGAAAGATTTAATCAACTTAGTAATTTTTAAGAAGATAATGAATAGTAAACAAAGTATGTTACCAGTCTATTATTTTTATAACAATAGAAGTAAGACACATAGAATTATCGTTTTGAACGCCACAATTACGCAACATTCCCACGTATGCATGTTACATGCAAATTCACTTTTACGTCCAAAATTATGTCTATTATGCAACCATGTAGCTTTTATAGAAGGATCATGCATGCAATATAGGTAGAATGAGCATTATTCTTTTTATGACCTTATGTGTAACTAAGCATATTTGTATGTTGTGTGTAACTCTCACCATGTGTGCATGGCCCATACACACATGAGTTATATGAAAGGGCAAAATAATAATTATGTGAAGCTAAGGAATGTTGTTTTGATTAAGGTATAGGCTCGTTGAGAAGTTGTGGTTTTACTTAGCTTGGACCTGAGGTAAGGAAGTTAGATAGAATTTATGATTATTATTCTATGAATGGTAAGATTGTTGTGTGAATGAAAATGTTATGAATTATGAATGCTATAATGTGATGATATGTTGGCTTGTATGATATGAATGGATGTTAGCGTGATGAACGCGACACATCAAAATGGGTTGCTAAGGATATGAAGACGTAACCCGAGTTACTAAGGATAAGAAGATATAAATCCAAGGGTGGATGCGCCGAGGTTATTCAAGGACCAGAGACTCTTGTTTACCTCAAAGGGTGGCATGGACAAGTTAGCGGGCCATGTTCACAAGGACTTGTTTATGATTATGTTATGATGTTTGGTGATGTTTATGATTATGTTATGATGTTTGGTGATTTTTATGATTTTGCTATGATGTTATGATGTTTATGATATGATGGTGGCATTATGTTGATGTGAATATGTTTATGTTTACGATATTGATGCCAATTTTATGAATATGCTATGATGTATAAAGATGAATGATAGTGTTTGAAATTTGTTGTATCTTATTTGCTTGTAGTTTGTACTTCTTTACTGGGCTTTTAGCTCACCCCCTTACTTTCCCTTCCAGGTAGCAAATAGGTTTTTCTGTGGCACGTGTGGTGATGTGGGGAGTTCAGTCATCCTGGTGTGTATGGCGTGGGGCATCCTATGGACGAAAAATGATCAACTTTAAGCACCATTTTTAATAAATTTATGTTTAATGGGATTTTCTTAAAATTGTCAGTGAGACTTAAACTTTGTTTGTTTTAGAACTTTGCATGAAACTAATATTTTATTTTTAAACTTTTGGGCCCAACTTGCATGTTTTAAGCGAGACCCCACTGAAATCTTTATAATAAGTGGCTTTCTATTATAAACCATTGAAAATGTGAATGTTTTATTAAGTACTAGTTAAGGGTGTTTTACACTAAGGGCACTGGGCCTGGACATTACTAAAATAAATAGAAGTGTCGTTTGCACTTCACTAACTGTATTGAATGTTGATATTGAATTATGTGTTGGATTGAGCAGATTATTACTGCCTAGCTCATTGCTTATGTCATGTTATTATTTTAGCTGAACGATCTGAGTCTACTGTTTATATACTGTTGTTCATTAGTGTTTGTGATATAAGTTTTCTTGCTGAGCCTTGGCTCATGGGTGCTATGGTGCAAATAAAGGAAAGGGAAAGCTGGACCAATTATGAGTTTGAGAGCTTTAGGGGTAGCGTGCACATTTGTAGCTGCTTGATCGCCACGGCTGAGGGATCAACAGGGACTAGAGCCAAACTTAATTTTGCTGCTTAGGCCGGCTTATGTTGTAATGGATTTTTAAGTTTAAATGCCTTGTAAACACTTGTGAATGCCAAAATTCCACCAAGGAAAAAAGGCCCGGTCCTGTAAAGCCCTGGTTACTCCAAGATCGTTACTGTGAACTTTGAACCGTGCTTAACTCGCTAATCGAGTTCTTTGGTTATAAACGTACATCTAGGTGTTATTAACAGGTTAAGGTGAAAATCAATAAAAAAGGAAAGGATATATTTTATTTAAAACATAAAACTGTTCATGGGCCCATAAAAGCGTTTACAAGTTATTTACAATCCAAAATGGTCATTACAGTGTAAAATTACAACTTGCCGACCTAAGCGGAAAAAATAGGGTTAACCCCCTAGTTCCTCTAAGAAACTCCTTGGCCGTGGTGGTCAAGCGACCACATATGTACACATCACCACCTAAGCTCTCCACTCAAGGCTGGGTGAACTTTTCTTTCCCTTTACCTGCACCGCATAGCACCCATGAGCCAAAACCCAGCAAGAAAACTCATTATTTCATGTAAATAATATCAAATGATGATCATGATAATCATACAGAGCTTATAGCCCTAAAAAAGTGAGTGAATATCACTTTGAGATTCTGTTAACCATGATGAGGCTTTTATCCCTAATCAGATGAGTGACTGATGAGCAAGTCACTAACGTAAGCCAGATGAGTGACTGATGAGCAAATCACTAACTTAAACAGATGAGTGATTGATGGGCAGTCACTAGCTTAAACAGATGAGTGACTGATGAGGATTCACTAAGGGGCTCAACACCCATAGCCATGTGACGATGCAGTCACCTGGGCCTTCTGACCCTGGCTCTAAGTGACTAGCCATAGGCTAGACAAGCGCTTTTAGTTTTCATCGAACTTGAGGTTGATCTGGCATTAATGCTCATGATGAGTCATTCAATGCAGATGTCGATTAGATCTAATCTTTGTCGGCTAGCGTTAAACACGCTAAGACCGTTCTTGACTTATTAGTCAATACCATATGACCAGTGCTCAGTACTACTGCTGAACTTGACTAGTGAGTCACAGCTTCACAGTTAATACTGATACCATTGCCAATTCTGACTAATTAGTCAGTGCCATGCACAAGTGAGCAAGATTTGCTAAGTATTTGATATGCAATCAATGTCCACATTTAAATACTCAACATGCCTCATGAATAACCATGCATGTCACATATGGGGCGTAGTTTTCTTACCTCTGGTTCGAGCGAGAATTAGTAAAAGAACGACCCTTGAGAACGATCAGTCTTTTAGTTCCTTGGTGGTCACCTAGTCATAAGAAATTATGGGATTCCATCAATAAAATGAATAATAAAGATTCCCGGACCAAGATCTAGCCTCCGGGACATCGAATCCTACTAAACTGAGTAGTAGGAACGATCCCGAGGCCTAAGGTTTGAATCCCCAAGCCAAAAACTCATTCCTGGCCAAAATGCCACTAAGGGTTGCGGCCCTACACCACCATGCCGTGACCCGCCTCCTCAAACAGAAGCAACCACACTTCCATCCCCAACACGGGCCGCGACCCTCCTTTACCATGCCGCGGCCCAACGGTCCTTCAGGTCCACCCTTCCTCTTCAATGAGCTTGGGCCGCGACGCTCTAGAACAGAGCCTCGGCCCCACCTAAAACTCAGCCAAAAACCCCTATTTTTCCCCTTCAAACTCATTTCGAAACCTTATTAAAACACTCCCAATATCACAAAGCAAAGCCACCAACTATTACCGCAACTTATCTACCATATAACCATCAAAACCTAAGCCTTAAACCAATCAAAACTTCATCAAATTCCCATTTCAATCATCAAAATTCCAATCTCAAAACTAACACAGAAACAGAGTAAGGAGCCATAAACTTGAACCAAAACCTTACCTTAAGCTTAGGTTGAATCCTCTTCAATGGCTGAACACTAGTCTAAGACCTCAAGCTTCAATCTCCAAGTTTGAATCCCCAAACTTGCTTCAAAATTCAAAGGAAAAGAGAAGGGAAAGAGATGATCGTGAGGGAGGTAGAATAAGGCTCTATTTTGGTTCTGCAGCCTTCAACTTATATATAACCTAGGTCAAATGACCAAAATACCCCCCATGCTTAATTCATCTCTTAACAGCCCCCAAGGGCAAAACCGTCCTTTCCTGCCTATCTTGTTAATCATAATTAACACTCTCCAATTCCCGTCATGCTCAAATACCAATAAATCATATCTCATTACCCTTTAATTCCCGACAACGCTCTAATCTCCAAATTACCCCGAGACTCACCCCGAGCCCCGAACTTAAACCTGTTATGACCAAACTGCTAACTTGCACTCAAAGATCGTCTCATGCCAAATGGCTCGAACAAATCCACATTATTATGTGGCCTCAACAACGATTCACCAACATGCATGAAAATACACAATTACGCCCTCAACAGGCCAAATTACCATAATGTCCCTATGATGAAATGTGGACCCACATGCATGTATTTAACATCATATTATAATATAATTAACATAAACATGCACATAATTATTTAATGGCATAATAAATCAATTATGGCCCTCTCGACCTCCAAATCCAACCATTAAACCACATTAGGGATTTTGGGGCATTACATGTCCCTTATTGGAGTAAGCTGCTAAGGGGGATCGAAGGCGTCAAGTACGCGATAGAGGTAGAAGGTTATTACGTGCCACCAAGAGGCCACACATTTGCAAGGCCCTAGGCCTCACAAAGTCATTCTATGCCAATGGGAGGCAAGACTTCCACACCGGTAAAAGGTCCAAAGCAATCAAGTCTAAAGCTCCGTAAGGCCCACTCGCATTGCAAGACTATCAAACAAGGCATCGAGGGCCTCGCGGCAGGGTCTCACAGAGACTGCCTCAGCCACGCCCAGCACCTCGCGCCTGGGTCTTGCAGAGACTGCCTCAGCCACGCCCAGCACCTCTCACCTAGGTCTCGTGGAGACTACCTCGGCCACACCTAGCGCCTCGCGCCTGGGTCTCGCAAAGATTGCCTCGCCTATGCCCAGCGCCTCGCACCTGGGTCTCGCGGAGATTGCCTCGGCCACGCCCAGCGCCTCACGCCTGGGTCTCCACCAAGGAAAAACTGTCCGGTCCCTTATTGGAGTAAGCTGTTAAGGGGGATAGAATGCGTCAAGTACGCGATAGAGGCAGAAGGTTATTACGTGCCACCAAGAGGCCACACATTTGCAAGGCCGTAGGCCTCACAAAGTCATTCCATGCCAATGGGAGGTAAGAATTCCACACCGGTAAAAGGTCAAAAGCAATCAAGTCTAAAGCCCCGTAAGGCTCACTCGCATTGCAAGACTATCAAACTAAGCATCGAGCGCCTCGCGGCAGGGTCTCACGGAGACTGCCTCGGCCACGCCCAGTGCCTCGCGCCTGTTTCTTGCAGAGACTACCTCTGCCATGCCCAGCACCTCTCACCTGGGTATCATGGAGACTGCCTCAACCACACCTAGCGCCTCGCACCTGGGTCTCACGGAGACTACCTTGGCCACGCCCAGCGCCTCGCGCCTGCGTCTCGTGGAGATTGCCTCAGCCACGCCCAGCGCCTCGCGCTTGGGTGTCGTGGAGATTACCTCAGCCACGCCTAGTGCCTTGCGCCTGGGTCTCACGGAGACCACCTCGGCCACGCCCAGCGCCTCGCGCCTGGGTCTCGTGGAGATTGCCTCAGCCACGCCCAGTGCCTCGCGCCTTGGTCTCGCGGAGACCACCTCAACCACGCCTAGTGCCTCTCGCCTAGGTCTTGTGGAGACTACCTCGACCACGCCCAGCGCCTCGCGCTTGGGTCTTGTGGAGATTGCCTCGGCCACGCCCTGTGCCTCATGCATAGGGCCACATACCGCTTGCCAACGCATCCCTAGCCAAAGGCATGCCTCGCCATAGGCCCACAAGCCTCGCCATGTGAGAAGATGTGCCTTGCGCTTAAGGGTCCATGCGAGACCCCGTGTCTTGCCTGGATGGAGACCCATGAAAGTCGTCTTGCCTCGTCATATGAGGGGAACTAGAAAGGGCCCAACCATCATTCAGTATCAAGCTAGAATTGGTGAAGGTAGCTAGGTATGTTACTCATGATGGCGTGCAAGCTCTCCCACACTTAGCGAGATACAAGGGAGTTGGGAGAAGAGATGTGTCTTGGAAACGTAAGAAGGACCATCAGGTACGTGACACATATACGGGTACGAGAGGTACGACCCTAGGGAAGATACAGGCATGATGATGAAATGAGGAGCCTGCGGAGTAAGATAATCACCGCGTCTGGGGGACACACTGTCGACGATGAGTTTGATTACGAATCGCCCTTCATTAGAGAAATCCAAGTCGTGCGGCTCCCAACCAACTTCAAAGAGCCTCACATGATCCTTTACGAGGGCAATACAGATCAAAAATACCATCTGGATGCGTTCAACGACCTAATGAAGCTAAGGGGGATTACTAGCAAAGCCAGATGCCATTGTTTTGCTATCACATTAAAGGGTCCTGCATACAAGTGGTTTAAGAGACTCCAGCCTGGGTCCATCAGGTCATGGCAACAATTTTCTGATGAATTTCTCCAGCAACATCACACTGTGTGTGATTACACCATGCCAGACACCAGCCTCGCTAATGTGAAACAAGGAGAAGAAGAGAGCCTGAAGATCTACATCCATAGGTTCAATATGGAGGCAGCCAAAGTGGGAAGCCTAACCTGTGGGGAGTTAAAAATGTCCATTACAGTCGGGGTGCGCTTGAGTAGTAAGTTGTGGGATAACATGCTAAAGAGGGAGGTCACTGACTTAGATGATTTATATGAACGAGCCCAAAAGTACATTCGTGTCGAAGATGTCCATGAGAACCTGAAGGCATCACTTGTCAAGCATTCAGCCCCCGAAGGTTCGAATGACGTAAAGAAGAAAATAGTGTGCGAAGGGCCAAGAGATGACCACCAGAGGAAGCACAAGCACAGAGGTAGCCCCAAGTGAACATCCCACACTTTCTACACATACCTAACACATAATAGAGAACATATCTTCGTAGCGAATGAGAATCAAGTCCCCTTCAGGATACCCCCGACAATGAAAAGGGATCGATCAAAAAGAGATCCTGGAAAGTACTGTTAGTATTATAAAGACATTGGGCACACCACCGCAGCATGCACTCATTTGAAGATGAAAATCGAAGAGCTTATACGCATGGGACACTTGGGTAGATACGTCCGCAAAGAAAACCAAAGACCGGAAGAAGGAGTACCCTCACCACGGGCACGAGATGAATCCCCAGAGGTACAAGGAGAAGTTAGGACCATCTTCAGAGGGCCAGGGTTTAGAGGCGAATCAAGGAAAGGGCGAGACAAGTATGTCAGGGAAGCTAGGTGAAGTCCACCTCCATGTATCTTAAGTTTGGAACAATGCCCCCCAAAGAGCTTTAAGGGGGAGAACGATTCGATAACCTTCAGCGAAGAAGACGCGCGGGGTGTGCATTTCCCTCACAATGACCCCTTGGTGTTAACTGTTCAACTTGCCAACATGAGGGTACATCAAGTCCTGGTAGACAATGGAAGCTCCGTAGACATCCTATATCACCTGGCCTTAGAGAAGATGGGACTGGGCATCAAGAACCTAAAACCCTGTAACACCTCCCTGTATGGGTTTATAGGAGACTCGATACAGCCCCTGGGCACAATCGAGTTAGCCCTCACCTTGGGAGAGCCGCCCAGACAGACCACTGTAATGACAAACTTTGTTGTAATAAGCTGTTCCTCGGCTTTCAATGCGGTATTAGGGAGACCCTCCCTGAGAGAATTGAAGGCGATAACCTTGGTATACCACTTGGCCATGAAATTCCCAACTCCTGGGGGGGGGGGGGGGGTAGCGAGCGTGAAAGGGGAGCAAAAAGAAGCAAGGGAATGTTATAACACATCCCTTCGCACAGCCATGAGACCGCTAGAACTTGTGGCGATGGTAGTGCATGGGAACACAAACCCGAGCGAGTTCAACCCCAAAGTTACTAAGGAGATCAGAATCGATGGTTGTGCATACGCGCCTGAGAGGGAACATCGGGTAAAGCTCCACTTTTAGTATGACAAATCAAAAGGGTTACCATAGTTAGCCCCCCAACAGCTATGAATTAGAGGGGTAACTTAGATGCCTTGATATGTAGTAAGAACATTGTCGCCACAAATACCTATGTACTCTCCTTATTTTTAATGAATATGTTTCTCCTTATTTTTAATGTATATGTTTCTTATTGCCATGTCACACTCCTCATCTACATGAGCACGTATCTAACTCTTGTGTACCTATCACCAATTGGAATTATCAAAGTGCATGAGAAAAATGATTAAAGTGTCCGACAAGATAAATCTCGCCAACCACTAAGGGGGCAGAGTACACAGCCAAAAAGGGTCCTAAAAGAGACCCTTGCAAAAAAAATATAAGGAAGAAAACCTTGCAAGGCATCTCTTGAGTTCACAAGGATTAGCTACCCTTATGAACATCAAGAGGGTCAAAAGGTCCTGCAAGAAGAGCCTCCTATTAAAGGCTGATACCTCCACGAGAGGAAAGGCCTCAGGAAGAGCCTCCTAATAAAGGTTGATGCCTCCACGAGAGGAAAGGCCTCAGGAAGAGCATCCACCAATAAGCCTAGAGCAACCACCAAGCCGTCTAGCCAAAAAGGGTCCTAAAAGAGACCCTTGCAAAAATAGTACTATGCATAATGACGAGAATGACACTTCTCGCAAGAAATAATAAGCGCACACAAAAGTATATAAAAGGATGACTAGAACCCAAAGGGTCAACATATCCTTATAGATACAATCAAGGTGCACCAAAGAGAGACCTATCGAACCCCTTCACGTGGGTTCAAAAATACCTCAAGTATAATAAGAAAAAAAAGAGACCTATCGAACCCCTTTTTGCAGGCTCAAAAGGACCTCAAGCATAGAGAATCCAAAACAAATGATCACATATATATATATATATATATATATATATATGAGAAAGAAAGTTGCGATAATGTGGCAGGACTTAGAAAAGTTTAAAAAAAAATGAGGTTCAAATGAGCATACAACCAAATCGAATTAAAAGGTAAAAAACTGTAGAAGTAAAATCTCAAGGCCTCTCACCGCGAGCATTCCACTCAGCCACCTTGGCGACGACATGCTCACCAAAGGAGGAGAAATTGAAGTTAGGATTTTGCCTCCACATTCCATAGAGGGTGCGCTCTATGGACTTGTACTCGACCTCAGCCAAATTAGCCTCCAGGAGAGTGACCCTTTCCTCCAGCGTTGCAGCCTTGGTTTCCGCTCCCCCCAGATCAGCCTCCAGGCGAGTGACCCTCTTCTGCAACATCACAACCTTGGCTTCCGCTCTCCTCCTCTTTTTTGATGACGAAGAGGCCTTCGCCAGGGCCTTCTCCAGCTTAAGCTTGGTGTCAGCAAGCTCCCTCTCAAGCTCCTAAACTTTGACTACTAGACGGTCTCTTTCAGCATTCGATGAAGAGAGGTCCTGTGCCGAGTCAGCGAAGCGTTGAGCCACCAGAGAAGCCTGCAAGAAAGCAAAGAGAGAAAAAAATGATGAGCAAACAAAGAACCCAAAACAAAAAAAGAAAAGATAGAGAAAGACCAATGTAAGATGAATGAACTCATCCAGGTTGTGGAGTGCACAAGGGTCTCCCCAAGCTCCGCCATGGTAAAATTCCCGAGACCTCTCCACTCGGTCTCAGGAATACCCTCGGTGACTCGGGTATACCTTTGCTCGTAAGAGGCCACCATGTGACTCACCCAGGATGTCCCCTCCAAATCAGGGGCGCCCGGGTGAATAGGGACAGATGACCCACTCACCGAAGGAGGAGGAGCACAGGAACATCAGAAAAATGGGGCCCTGAAGGACCAAGATTAATGGGAGCATGAGGAAGATTATCGTAGTCCTTGGAAAAGGGCACGACGAAGCACCCTGGCATGGCCTGTGGACCGCGGGAGTGAGAGGCCATGTCGCGGTCCGTAGGGACAAAAGGAGGGCATCCCCTAGAGGATGAAGATGACTAGTTTGGGCGCCTAGACTTTGGGGAAACCTCCCCAGGCACCCACTCTACATCACCCCCATCTGAGTGAGGCTCGACTAGAGTCGCCTTCTTCTTTCCTTCGAAAATATTCCACAGTAGATCGGGCTCCGAAACTGTGGATAAACCATAGCGGTTAAAGTTGGCCATAGTGAAGAGACGGGCGACCATTTTTAGGGTAGGGTCGGCATCGAGAAAGGTGTCCACTGGTGCTGCCTCCGACTCAGGAACGTCAGGGATAATGAAACTCTCTGAACAATCAACACAGTTATCCATGTGAGCATAAGTTCCAAAATAACAAATTCAATTTAAAAGGAAAAAAGCTTAAAGTACTTACTTGGGGATGAGTGAAAATGTTCATGTACGGAAATGGGACCTTTCACGAAGAAAAAGTCCTGCTTCCAGGAACCCGGGTTGGATACTAAACCTTCTATCAGGGATACCTGAGAATTGGCTTTCTGCAGGAAATAGAAGCCTTTGGATTTAGGGGTGGGCATGAGGTTGTACAGAAAGTGCACCTCTTGGGCCGTAGGAGCACGGCAGTTAAGCTCCATAAACGCCATATATAGGCAGCTCAAAGTCAACCAGCTGTTAGGCGCCAGCTGTAGCGGAGCAAGGTCGAAGTGGTTGGGGACCATGACGAAGAATGGGTGTAAGGGAATGGTCCCACCTACCTTCAGAATGTGCTCACTCATGGCCACGTACCCGTGGGGGGGATTATCGACCCGACACTTATTGGAAGGAACGTACATCATGTACTCCTTGCCAATATGGTATTTCTCGGATAACTCCAACAGACGGTTCTCTGACACGTTAGACATGATAGTAGACGCCAATAGAGGACTAGAATCTATGTAATGCCCAGAATCCTCTGATGTGGTTTAATGGCAGGATTAGTAGGCCGGGAGGGCCATAACTGTTTAATTATGCCATTAAATGATAATATGCATGTTTATATGAATTATATTATAATATGATGTTATATGCATGCATGTGGGTCCACATTTGAGTATTATGATATTTTGATAATTTGGCCCGTTAAGGGTATATTTGTATATTTGGGTGCATATTGTGATTTGTGAATGAGATCCCATTATTATGGAGATATATTTGAGCTATTCGGCATTAGACGGTCCTATATAATGGATTAGCGGTTTTTTCATAGCGGGGTCAATTATTGGGTAATAAGAATGTTTATTTGATGATAAATTGGGAGTTATTGAGATCAGGATGAAATTCTGGAAGTTTTGTCTATAATGTCCCCGGGGAAGTTTTTGGGACCCCGAGCACTAGGTTTTATTTGAGGTTACTTAAGCTTGAAGTAGCTTGTCAGATAGAACGTATGTTAGAAAACCTCTCGTTCTTCCCTGTTAGTTCACTTTCACTGTTCGAAGCCTTTTCGAAGATATCTCGAGTTCTAGGAGTCGGAATCAAGCGAGGATCGAGGCATAGCGATCCTAGGAAAGATTAGAAGCGTCTTGACTGAAGGATTTGACGAGAAACAACCCAATCAAAGGTAATCTAAGTTTAAAGGTTTGAGTTTTAGAGTTTCTAAGCTTTGAATTGGACTTTGTGAACCGTTGAAATTTTGGTTTAATTGAAGCTTGGGTTTTGATGGTTTTGGACCATTGGGAAGCTTGGGAACTTTGATTTGATGATTTGGTAGTGTTTAGGCATGATTTTGGAGGCCTTGGGATGTTGGAGAACGAGTTTGGGCCTGTTTAGGGTTGGGGGCCGCGACCCTGTTCTTGGAGTGCCGCGGCCCTAGCTCGAAGATGCAAGTGGCTGAGTTTGTGCCTGCTGGGTGCCGCGGTCCTATGTAGAGGGCGCCATGGCCCTTGTTTCTATGGTGGCTGGGGGCCGCGGCCTAAGGTGCTAGAGCCGCAGCCCTTGAGCAGGGTTGAGCCCGTTTGTGTGTTTTGACCCCGGGAACATAGTTTTAGGCCTCAGGATTGTTCCTACTACTTGGATTAGTTTGGATTGATGTCCCAGAGGCTAGATTTTGGTTTGGGAACCTATGTTGATCATTTTTATTGATGATGTCCCGTGTTTGGTTATGACTAGGTCACCGCTAAAGGACTAAAAGTTGATCGTTCTCAAGGGTCGTTCCTTTATTCATTCTAGCTCGAATCTGAGGTAAGAAAACTGCACCCTGTGTATATATGACATGCGTATTTTTTATTGAGGCATGTTGATTGATAAATGTGGACATGGATTGCATATTAAATGCTAGTGAATGTTTCTTACTTGTATATGGCACTGACTAGTCAGGGATACTGACCTAAGAGTCAGAAACGGCATAAACGTCCTGAACGCAGGACCGAATAAAGATTAGATCTAATCGATATCAGCATTGAATGGCTCCAAGGCATTAATGCTGGACCGACCCTAAGGTCGATGAACTTATAAGCGCTTGGCTAGTCTAAGACTAGTTACTCAGAGCCAGGGCCTAAGGCCCAGGTGACCGCTTGTCACATGGCTAGGGAACGATATTCCAGGGTTATGACTCTATGGTCATGAGGAAGGTTATGTTGGTGACCAGTCACCATGCACCTATCCTGTTTAAGCTAGTGAAAGGTTCACTTACCTGTTAAGCCTCGGTGACCCTATCGTCACAAGGCTGAAGGGGGCTATTCCCAATTTAGTGACTTTTGTGGCTGTCACTTATCTGTTTTGGACTGATAGTCTTGAATGATTATTATGATCATTGTTGATATTATATCATGCTATATTGTGTTTTCTTGCTGGGCCTTGGCTCATGGGTGCTATGTGATGCAGGTAAAGGAAAAGAAAAGCTCACCCAGCCTTGAGTGGAGAGCTTAGGTGGTGATGTGTACATATGCGGCTGCTTGACCACCACGGCCAAGGATTTCTCAGAGGGACTAGGGGGTTTACCCTATTTTGTTGCTTAGGTCGGCGGGTTTGTAAATTTGAAACATAAGTGACCATTTTGAGTTGTAAATAACTTGTAAATGTTTTGATAAGCTCATGAGCAGTTATATACTTAATAAGATATATACTTTCCTTTTTATTGTTTTTCCACCTTAACCTGTTAATAACACTTAGAACACGTTTTTAACCAAAGGACTCGGGTAGCGGGTCAAATTTCTGGTTCACCGTAACTGTTCTGGGGTAACCAGGGCGTTACAACTTGGTATCAAAGCAAGCCAAGGTTAGGGTTCCTGCAGACTGGCTGGGCATGTACACACATCACTGAAGTCAAGCTCGACTCATGATTTGGTAACTATTTATGTAGTTATATGTATAACTGCTTAAATATGGTATATATGCTTTACCTGTATGCATGAGACACTATGTTAAACCTGTGCCCTGAATTATTATATCCTCAGCAAGAGTGTGCTAATTAGTACTAAGATTGTTGGAACAAACTTATAAGT
The DNA here is from genome assembly GCF_963169125.1 of Humulus lupulus. Taxonomy (NCBI): domain Eukaryota; kingdom Viridiplantae; phylum Streptophyta; class Magnoliopsida; order Rosales; family Cannabaceae; genus Humulus; species Humulus lupulus. Next base: position 105,967,853 of record NC_084794.1, on the reverse strand, counting down.
ATGATTGATTGTGAACTATTATGTGATACATGCTGAGTGCTAAATGCTATAAACATGTATCTGCCTATATATATTGTATGACTGTGGAATGTGATAATTGTCTACTTGTTCTTGAACCGTAAGGCGGCAAGAGGTTTAGTTATTAGTACCTGACTGGCCATATTGATCAATATTTCAGCAAGGTATCAGATAAGAATGAAACCAGGGCAGACAGATACTTCAGCTGGCCAGAGTGATCAGGGCCAGAATAATAATAATAATAGCCAGGGTCAGGAAAATGACCAGTCTCAGATTCCACAACCAGCTCCTGTAAACTGGCAGCAGATAGTGAGTGATCTGCAGGCTACAATATTAAGATAGGGGGAAGAGCTTCGTCTCCTGAAACAGCAGCAAGCGCCTGTAGTGGCCAATGTATCAGAGGCACCTTCTGTGTCGATGCTAGTAGCTGGGCAGCTGCTTGAGGTTGGAAATAAATGGGAACCTCTTTATGAAAGGTTCAGGAAGCAACAACCTCCAGTTTTTTAGGGCAGTGTAGATCCTGCCAAGGAAGAGTAGTGGATGAGTATGATTACCACTATCCTTGATTTTATGAGGGTAACTGGTAATGAGAGGGTGGCCTGTGCCACTTATATGTTTCGGGAGGATGCCCGGATTTGGTGGGAAGTGATTACCCAGACCAAGAATGTTAATGCTCTGACTTGGGAAGAGTTTCAGACTCTGTTCAATGAAAAATATTATAATGATGCTATCAGGGCGGTGAAGGCCGAGGAGTTCATTAGGCTACTTCAGGGGAACTTATCAGTCACTGAGTATGCCTTGAAATTTGATCGTTTGGCAAAGTTTACCATGGAGCTGGTGCCCACCGATGGGACCAGGAGAGAGAGATGTTTTTGCAGGGGCTACAGCCCAGATTAGCCCGTGATGTACGTATCACCACTGTGGCTGGGGTTACTACCTATGCATAGGTAGTTGAGAAGGCACTCATAGCTGAGAGTGCAGAGAACAGGATCTGGCATGACAGTGCAGCCAGAAAGGATTTCAGGAGGACAGGTCCTCCATTTGTGGGTTCTGGTAAGGGTATAGGCCCCAGTGATCAGAAGAGGAAGGTTCTTGACACCTTCCCAGTTCCAGGTCCTGATAGGTGACCCCGTGGTATTTCTATGGGTTGTCCAGGTGGTAGTGAAGCCTGGAAGTCTTATCCTGAGTGCCCTAGATGCAAGAGGCATCACTTGGGAGAGTGTAGAGCAAAGGCTTGCTTCTCATGTGGAGCAGTGGGTCATCTTAAAAAGGATTGTCCTAAGGCAAGGAAAGAAGAACCCAGAAAGGCGGATAGCTCGGTCCCAGCTCGAGTGTTCGCATTGACACAAGCAGAAGCTGAGGCTTCTCCCTCAGTTGTTACAGGTCAGCTTCTTAGTGCTGGAACCCCTTATAATGTGTTGATTGATTCTGGTGCTACACATTCTTTTGTTGCTAGTAGTATTATTGATAGACTGTGTAGACCCTGTGATTTTTATGCTGTGGGTTTCAGAACTTTGCTACCCACTGGAGAGTTAGTGGTATCCAGGAGATGGGTCAGATCTTTGCCAGTGACAGTAGAGGGCAGAGAGTTATCAGTGGATTTAATAGAGTTGGTTATGACTGACTTCGATATGATACTGGGTATGGATTGGTTAGCAAAGTATGGGGCAACCATTGATTGCAGAAGGAAGATGGTCACCTTTGAGCCTGAAGGTGAGGATCCTTTTGTGTTTGTTGGTGATGTGCATGGACCTCGCATTCCTATGATTTCTGTATTGAGGGCTAGGGATTTGTTGCAAGGAGGTTGCATTGGATTCTTATCCAGTGTGGTTGATGCCACTCAGGTTATGCCAGTGAGACCAGAAGATACCAGACTTGTATGTGAGTTTCTGGATGTGTTTCCAGAAGATTTGCCAGGGTTGCCACCGCACAGAGAAATTGAGTTCGGTATAGAACTGGCACCAGGGATGGAGCAGTGTCTAGAGCGCCTTACAGAATGACCCTAGCTGAGTTGAAAGAATTAAAGGTGCAGTTGCAAGAACTGTTAGATTTGGGTTTTATCAGACCTAGTTTCTCACCTTGGGGTGCGCCAGTTCTGTTTGTAAAGAAGAAGGATGGTTCTCTGAGAATGTGTATTGATTACAGAGAACTGAATAAGCTGACAATTAAGAATAAGTATCCTTTGCCAATGATAGATAATCTGTTTGATCAGTTGCAGGGTAAGAAGGTATTCTCAAAGATCGACCTCCGTTCTGGTTATCATTAGTTGAGGGTCAAGGAAGGAGATATACCGAAGACTGCTTTTTCGTACCAGGTATGGGCATTATGAGTTCCTAGCTAGGTCATTTGGATTGACTAATTCCCCTACTGCGTTTATGGATCTGATGAACAGAGTGTTCAAGGACTATCTAGACAAGTTTGTGATCTTCTTCATCAATGATATTCTGGTATATTCTCAGTCTGAGTCAGAACATGAGCAGCATTTGAGGTTGGTTCTATAGAGATTGAGGGAACGCAAACTGTTTGCTAAGTTCAAAAAATGTGAGTTCTGGTTATCTCAGGTATTCTTTCTTGGGCACATTGTCAATAAGGAGGGGATTAAGGTAGATCCAGCAAAGATCGAAGCGGTCAAAGATTGGCCAAGGCCAAAGAATGCTTATGCGGTTAGAAGTTTCCTTGGATTGGCAGGTTATTATAGGCGGTTCGTGGAAGGGTTCTCAAAGATTGCTACTGCATTGACTGAGCTGACACACAAGAGTCAGAAATTTGTGTGGTCAGATAAATGTGAGAACAGCTTCCAGGAACTGAAGCAGAGATTGATTACAGCTCCGATTCTGAGTCTTCCGACAGATCAGGAGAAGTTTGTGATTTATAGTGATGCTTCTCATCAGGGTTTGGGCTGTGTTTTGATGCAATCAGAGAAGGTATGAAAAGAGATATCCTACTCATGATTTAGAGTTGGCGGCTATGGTTTTTGCTTTAAAGATATGGAGGCACTATCTCTATGGAGAGAAGTGTGAGATCTATACAGACCACAAGAGCCTGAAGTACTTCTTCACTCAGAAAGATTTAAATATGAGACAAAGGCGTTGGCTGGAATTAGTAAAAGATTATGATTGTGAGATTTTGTATCATCCAGGGAAAGCCAACGTGGTAGCTGATGCTTTAAGCCGGAAGGGTCCGGGACAGATTCATGGTATGAGGCTGATAGCCAGAGAGTTAGCAGATAATATGACCAGAGCTGGTATAGAGTTGCTGGTGGGCCAGTTGGCTAATATTACGCTACAGTCTATGCTGTTGGAGAGAATTAAGGAGGGTCAGTTGAGTGATTCATAACTAATTAAGATCAGGGAGGATGTTCTGGCTGGAGCATCTAGAGATTATACAGTGTCTAAGTTAGGCTTGTTGAGATACAAAGGGCAGATATGTGTTCCGTTGGACACTGCTTTGAGGCGAGAGATTCTGGATGAATCTCATACTACACCTTACTCTTTGCATCCAGGCACCACGAAGATGTATCAGGATGTGAGATCGTTGTATTGGTGGCCGGGGATGAAGAGAGATGTAGTTGAGTATGTGGCTAAGTGCTTGACATGTCAACAGGTCAAGGCTGAGCATCAGAGGCCGGCAGGGTTATTGCAGCCTCTGGATATCCCAGAGTGGAAGTGGGAAGGCATCATGATGGATTTCGTGGTGGGCTTACCCAGGACTGTTGGTCAGCATGATTCTATTTGGGTGATAGTGGATCGCTACACCAAGTCAGCTCACTTTCTGCCAGTGAGGACTACTTATACAGTTGACCACTACGCAGATCTCTATGTGAGAGAGATCGTGTGCCTCCATGGAGCACCTAGGTCGATTGTGTCAGATCAGGACCCTACTTTTACTTCCAAGTTCTGGGGGAGTTTGCAGAAGGCCATGGGGACACATTTGAAGTTCAGTACTGCTTATCATCCTCAGACAGATGGGCAATCTGAGAGGACGATCCAGATATTAGAAGACATGTTGAGAGCATGTGTACTGGACTTTGGTGGATCTTGGAGTAAGTACCTACCTTTGATAGAATTATCCTATAACAACAATTATCAATCTACCATTGGAGTTGCACCTTATGAGATGCTGTATGGTAGGAAGTGCAGATATCCCATTCATTGGGATGAGACAGGTGAAAGGAGATACTTGGGTCCTGAGGCAGTTAAGAGGACCAGTGAGGCCATTGAGAAGATTATAGCTCGGATGCTCGCTTCTCAGAGTAGGCAGAAGAGCTATGCAGATCCCAAGCGCAGGAACGTGGAGTTCCAAGTGGGAGACTATGTCTTCCTTAGAGTCTCGCCATGGAAATGGGTGAGAAGGTTTGGGAAGAAGGGCAAGCTGAGCCCCAGATTCCTAGGTCCATTTGAGATCCTGGAGAGGATTGGTCAGGTGGCTTACAGATTGGCTTTGCCTCTGACGTTGTCAGCCGTGCATAATGTGTTCCATGTATCAGCTCTTCGGATGTATGTATCTGATGTGAATCATATTCTGAGTTATGAAGATCTGGAGCTTGAGCCAGATCTCTCATTTGAGGAGCAACCAGTTCATATACTTGATAGGAAAGATAAGGTCCTCAGGAATAAAACGATACCTTTGGTTAAGGTATTGTGGAGGAACATCAAGGTCGAGGAAGCGACCTGGGAGCTGGAGTCAGATATGCAGAGTCAGTATCCCAAGCTGTTCAGGTAAATTTCGAGGATGAAGTTTCTGTAAGGAGGGGATAGTTGTAATGCCCCGAATCCTCCGATGTGGTTTAATGGCAGGATTAGTAGGCCGGGAGGGCCATAACTGTTTAATTATGCCATTAAATGATAATATGCATGTTTATATGAATTATATTGTAATATGATGTTATGCAAGCATGTGGGTCCACATTTGAGTATTATGATATTTTGATAATTTGGCCCGTTAAGGGTATATTTGTATATTTGGGTGCATATTGTGATTTGTGAATGAGATCCCATTATTATGGAGATATATTTGAGCTATTCGGCATGAGACACTCCTATATAATGGATTAGCGGTTTTTTCATAGCGGGGTCAATTATTGGGTAATAAGAATGTTTATTTGATGATAAATTGGGAGTTATTGAGATCAGGATGAAATTCTGGAAGTTTTGACTATAATGTCCCCGGGGAGGTTTTTGGGACCCCGAGCACTAGGTTTTATTTGAGGTTACTTAAGCTTGAAGTAGCTTTTCAGATAGAACGTACATTAGAAAACCTCTCGTTCTTCCCTGTTAGTTCACTTTCACTGTTCGAAGCCTTTTCAAAGATATCTCGAGTTCTAGGAGTCGGAATCAATCAAGGATTGAGGCATAACGATCCTAGGAAAGATTAGAAGTGTCTTGACCGAAGGATTTGATGAGAAACAACCCAATCAAAGGTAATCTAAGTTTAAAGTTTTGAGTTTTTAGAGTTTATAAGCTTTGAATTGGACTTTGTGAACCGTTGAGTTTTTGGTTTAATTGAACCTTGGATTTTGATGGTTTTGGACCATTGGGAAGCTTGGGAACTTTGATTTGATGATTTGGTAATGTTTAGGCATGATTTTGGAGGCCTTGGGATGTTGGAGAACGAGTTTGGGCATGTTTAGGGTTGGGGGCCGCGACCCTGTTCTTGGAGTGCCGCGGCCCTAGCTCGAAGATGCAAGTGGCTGAGTTTGTGCCTGCTGGGTGCCGCGGTCCTATGTAGAGGGCGCCGTGGCCCTTGTTTCTATGGTGGCTGGGGGCCGCGGCCTAAGGTGCTAGAGCCGCAGCCCTTGAGCAGGGTTGAGCCCGTTTGTGTGTTTTGACCCCGGGAACATAGTTTTAGGCCTCGGGATTGTTCCTACTACTTGGATTAGTTTGGATTGATGTCCCAGAGGCTAGATTTTGGTTTGGGAACCTATGTTGATCATTTTTATTGATGATGTCCCGTGTTTGGTTATGACTAGGTCACCGCTAAAGGACTAAAAGTTGATCGTTCTCAAGGGTCGTTCCTTTATTCATTCTAGCTCGAATCTGAGGTAAGAAAACTGCACCCTGTGTATATATGACATGCGTATTTTTTATTGAGGCATGTTGATTGATAAATGTGGACATGGATTGCATATTAAATGCTAGTGAATGTTTCTTACTTGTATATGGCACTGACTAGTCAGGGATACTGACCTAAGAGTCAGAAACGGCATAAACGTCCTGAACGCAGGACCGAATAAAGATTAGATCTAATCGATATCAGCATTGAATGGCTCCAAGGCATTAATGCTGGACCGACCCTAAGGTCGATGAACTTATAAGCGCTTGGCTAGTCTAAGACTAGTTACTCAGAGCTAGGGCCTAAGGCCCAGGTGACCGCTTGTCACATGGCTAGGGAACGATATTCCAGGGTTATGACTCTATGGTCATGAGGAAGGTTATGTTGGTGACCAGTCACCATGCACCTATCCTGTTTAAGCTAGTGAAAGGTTCACTTACCTGTTAAGCCCCGGTGACCCTATCGTCACAAGGCTGAAGGGGGTTATTCCCAATTTAGTGACTTTTGTGACTGTCACTTATCTGTTTTGGACTGATAGTCCTGAATGATTATTATGATCATTGTTGATATTATATCATGCTATATTGTGTTTTCTTGCTGGGCCTTGGCTCATGGGTGCTATGTGGTGCAGGTAAAGGGAAAGAAAAGCTCACCCAGCCTTGAGTGGAGAGCTTAGGTGGTGATGTGTACATATGCGGTCGCTTGACCACCACGGCCAATGAGTTCTCAGAGGGACTAGGGGGTTTACCCTATTTTGCCGCTTAGGTCGGCGGGTTTGTAAATTTGAAACAGAAGTGACCATTTTGAGTTGTAAATAACTTGTAAATGTTTTGATAAGCTCATGAGCAGTTATATACTTAATAAGATATATACTTTCCTTTTTATTGTTTTTCCACCTTAACCTGTTAATAACACTTAGAGCACATTTTTAACCAAAGGACTCGAGTAGCGGGTCAAATTTCCAGTTCACCGTAACTGTTCTGGGGTAACCAGGGTGTTACAACCTAGCCTCTCGGGAGCCACCTGTTGCCGCATTCTCTTTGCCATATCTGCAAAACCCAAGGAAAAAGGTGAGGTCAAAACAGGGCACTTTACCCTCCATTTTTTATTTCTAGCAAGAGTTTTCCATCGAGGCGTTGACTGTGGAAGCATCAAACACGGGTGGATCGAAGACAAAGGTTGAGGGGAACCTGGGGTGACCTCATGGCAACTATAGGGGGAGAACGGGGCAGGAGATTCAGGTGGGAGGTTTCCCTCCATGAACTCCAACTCCATTTGTAGATAAAAAAGGCTCACTCTAAGGTTTGCAATGTGGTCACTAAGGTCAAAGGGGAAAGGGACTCCATCACCTCTCAAAATCGAATCTATTTCGCTTTCCACCACCCAAATTTTACGCCTAATCTTGGCCATGTGCTCAAGGTGACATATACGGACCTTCCTCAAAGTGTCACAATGTTGGTAAGGGTTGTTCTCGGGGGACCCCGAGTCTGAAGATAAGTCTACAAACTCGACCCTGGAGGAACGCCAGACGATCCCTCACATGCCATGAAACCTCATCTGGTTGGTAATAAGGGTGCAAGTGTAGGTGAAGGGGGTGCTACAAAACACAAAGGAATAGGCACAAAACCTCTAGGCACAAGTGCTCGAAATGACCAACCACGGGGTACAAGCAAGGGCATGTGTGTGGACTAGCTCGCGAGGAGCTCCGGCCAAGGCAACCCATCCCGAGTAGTGCTAATTTAGACCCATTAAACATAAGAAAGAAAGAAAGTATACCTTGAGTAAGTAAAATTGAGCACCATCGCAGTCAGAGGAATGTAAAGGGTCAAAAGCACCGTCGTGGTCAAAAGAAGGACAACGGTCAAAAGCACCGTCACGGTCGAAAGAAGGCCTAGGGTCAAAAGCACCACAATGGTTGAAGGAATGCAAATGGTCGAAAGTATGTGTTTGCAAAAATAAAGTAGAAAGGTGTTTTAGTCTCCAAGCGCCTATGTAGATGTTTGGATAAAAGAAAGGAATTTAAATTATAAAGAGGAAAGAAAGCCCAAAATGATTTTGTGAGGAATTGAACCCCTTACCTCTTGGAGGACATGCAGACACCAATACCACCAAGCTAAGAAGAGAAAATGTAGATATTATGCTTGAGATGAAGGTTTATTTATAAGAACCACAAACTCATCTTAGCCGTTGGATCCAATGCTTGATCAATGGTCAACAAAGGGGCTTGGCACTCGCCTTGGGATCCGCAGAGCTGATGCGTTTCGTATACCACAACAAATTTTACAATGATTTTTCTTTCAATACTCCTAATTATTTTAGTATAATAGCAAGCACAGGTCGACCCCACAAGGACTATCGTTCACTTTATTATTCAATAATTAACACTAAAACTTAAAAGGGGGATTTTGATTTTTAACTCAAAATTAAATAACATAAACTAGAAAGCAAATAAAGATTGATATTACGATATTAAGAAACAGTTAAAGGTTAATCTCCACCCTCAACAATCATTCCTAATCACTAATAATAAATATTATTCCAATTTCTCAATTAAACTATTAACCCCGTATATAACGCTGAAGCAGACAATTATCCCAGTCTCCCTATTACAAGTAATCAAGGCGAAGCGCTCAATAATTAACTCTTTTAGCTAAGCAATAGATCATTGAAGCATACAATCTATTTAACTTAGATAAAACATTAAGTCCTATGGAGACAAGTTAATCTAGGCAATAAATTAATGAAGCATATAATTCATTTAACCTAGGTTCTATTTTTCATCAAAATCAACAATTCTTTTGACATCACTATCAATTGCAATTTATCACATACACATAGAATCCTAAACTATTAGGTGAGTAGTAATTCTAAGATGACAATTGAATAATGTAAAACCTTAATTAGTTGGCCACCTAACAAGAAATCACAAAATTCATAACATTCAATTGGAAAATTAGAAACAATATAATATTGAGAGAAAATAAAGAATAATATTCATTATCAACAATCAAGAATTCATGACTTGTGTTTTGAATTAACCCTTAACCTAAAAAGAACCTACTCCATAATAGTAATCATAATCACAAACATAATTATAATTAAGATTAAAGAGATTAAGGGAAGAAAAGAAACTAGATTGATGAACAAAAGTAATGTAGTCTTGTAATCTTCTTTTCAACCTTTTCTAAGTCTTTTTCTCTCCTAAACAATCATAAAAACCTATCTAAAATTAACCCTAATAATCTCTTATAGTCTCAATTAAATTATAATTAAAAAGTAATTAAAAATCTGAAAACGACGTCGCAAGCCGCGGCCTGGAAAATTCGCGCTGCGACCTAGAACAAAATCTGTGCAGAAATTGGTCACGCAGGCAGCGGCTTGAAAAAACTGAGTAGCGGCCTGTCTGGTACAAAAAAAATATCTGAAACGCCAATTCCATTTAAAGTGCCGCGGCCTGAATTTTATAGGCCGCTACCTATCTTCAATTTATTCATTTCTCAACCTTAGAAAGCTTGTACGTTGCCGCCATTTCAACATTTCAATCCCGAAAGCCTAGAATGCTTGAAAAACTTCATTTTAACCTTATCTCCGTGAGTCTTTTTCAACCTATGATTCATAAACTACACTTGCCATCAAAATGTTAGATTTATCATCATAAAATGCAATGTAGAAAATATGTTGTAGAGACATGAAATTAAGTTAAAACTACTAAAAATGCTATCATAACACAATCAAAGCATGGAAAAACTTATCAAATATTAATATAAAAATGACCTTATCAAATTCCCCCACACTTGAATATTGCTAGTCCCTTAGCAAAACACTAAAATAACAAAACCAAAAATGAAAATAAAACAAACTAATTTAGACTCACTAAACAAAGGTCTTGTCAAAAGCTTGAATGTCTCTGAGAATCACACTATTAAGTAATGCTATAACAAATAAGATTTTCATACTCTTTAGAATTTCAACTCCATATGTAATTCACCATTTGATTTTAAAAAATAATTTACTAAGCACTTAATCACAACACCAACTCAAATGCATCAAATTTAATCCTTACTTGCCAAATCATTTTCTTTTAAATCAGTCCTATATACCAAAATGTTTTTCAATACAAAGCAGCCACTCCATAGACATTAACCAATCATTCTCCACTAATATAAACACACAATGATCCAAAATCAAAAGGACTTTATAGGCTTGTAATGCAAGGCTAAGGTTAAGGGTAGTTGAGAAAGATACATTTAAGTTCAAATCACACCATAGCATACATCAATTCCATTCTTTGAATTTGCCCCAAATTTCCCATACAGTTCAAGAAATACCTATTTTTTTCTTACTCTTCTTTCCATAATGATCTCACTATTTCCCCCACACTTATACTTTTGCAAAATTTGCATATAAGAATTTTTTTTCATTACAAATCATTTTTTTTTCTTCATAATATTCCAAAGAGAGAAATAGAGATCATACACAAATTACAACCAAACAAATAACCCATAAGTATTTATTTATTTTTTTTTTACAAACCATCCCACAAAATCAAAAATCATATATATATATATAACCATGGTGCAATGGGTTGCAAAAAGAAATATTTTTCAAGGAGGTATAGGGTCAAAAATTTCAGTTCATAGAAGAAAAGAAACAGTTGTCATGGCTCAAACATGGGAAACTAGGGATTATCATATAATAGGTTGGCTTGAACAGCTCAAATGATCCAAAGAACTGCCTTAATCATCTTCCTAATCATGTGTACTTATGATTTCGCCTCAAACAATTGATCAATGATTTCTAGAGTGGTTGGGACTTCAATTTTTTTTTTCAACAAGCATAAATCTTTTCCAATACATTTAAGTGGTGAATTCAATCGTGCATAGAGTGAAAAACAACATAAATCGAAATAGCCATTCACATAGGAGTCAAGCACACAAATCATACAAAATTCCTCATTTTCTAACATCACTTTAAGCACAACTCAAAGTTTCATCATCGACCAATGCTTTTAACAAGACCAACACAAGAAAACACACAAACAAATAAAAAAAACTAAAAAACTAAAAAATACGAAAACAGAAAAAATTAATAGAAAAATAAAATAAAACCAACAACAGACAAAATGAAATATTTCAGCAACACATACAAAATAAAACCCACAACAGACAAAATGAAATTGTTCCCTTCCCCCACACTTAAACAGTACATTATCCTTAATGAAAATAAAACGAAAGATAAGGAAAAGAAAACTCCCTCAAGTACACTATGTTTAATGTCGTTAGCTCGACTGAATGATGTGGTCATGATTCTTATGGTGGATCATTTAACAAAACCTTCTTCCTCTTGTACTTATCAATAGAATTAAACCTATCAAACTGTATAACTTCACCATCAAATTCTATTGTAAGTACCCATGCTTTGACATCCATCTTTGTAATTGTAATCAGTAGGAATGGCCGACCAAATTGAACCTGCACCAAAACATCTTCAACTACCCTTAGGGGATAAGCATTAGTGCAATTAGCCAATCGAATAATAACACTAGTTTCTTTTAATAACCTAGATTTAAAGAAGCAAAAATAGAATAAGACATAACATCAATAGTGTTGGAAAAAGCTTATACAGGATCTTTATTTATTTTCATGTATATCTAATATTAAACAAATTAATACGAGATAGCCTAAAACATGTTTCTAAAATTGAATTCAAAGAGAAACAAATAATATAATACTTACAGTATATGTAATGACCCACTCATCTAGACTTTTTGGACCATTAACGAAACTATACATAAACTTACATTTTTTACGAAAATACCATAATTTTATTGAGTAACTTGTAAAATAAGAGTTACTTACAAATAAATACTAAGAAGGATATGGGATCCCATTGTCTTTAAAAAAAAAACATGATTTAAATGAAAAGAATTACATAAGAAATGCGGAAAATACATATAAAACCATAAAAAGATAAAATGAGACTACATCCTCGAATCGAATAACGCTCGGCCCCTTGACTCCATTCACCATCGATACACATCCTCTAAGCGTCACGAATCTTACCGCCTCTAAAGCTATTTTCCTGCACATAAAACAAAAAGGAATGAGCCTAATGCCCAGCAAGGAAAATCTAACACATAGTCATACACATAAATTTCATAATAAATGTAAAGACATATCATAACACTTAATACATACACTTATTATAATGGCCATTATTACTTGGGGTCCCATAGACTAAACAAGCTTATGCCCATGAGATTAGTGGGGTCCTACTAGCTAAGTAGGCATATGCCCATAATCTTTTTGGGGTCTTGTTAGTCAAATAGGGCATAAGCCCAAGCCTACAAACATACACATTCATAACATAACACATAAGATAACATAAGCAATGAACATATAGATTCTATCCTATTTTCCTTACCAAAGTTACCGGGATATGATGGACTGAGTTGGGACTTTTGGAACACTCCTAAAACCATATGAGAAAGAGTGAGTCTTATGAAGAAGAAGAAATGAAAATGAATAGGAAGACTAAACCATTGAGAAATATGCTTACCACAATTTATGTGCTTAAGAACTTGGATTCCCTAACCAAAATAAGAATGAGGTTAGGGGACTGAGTAGAAGGCTTTGAGAAAGAAAACAACATGAAGCAAATGAAATAGAGTTTCGGGTTTACCTCAAAGACTTGCAAGACCAATCTATCCACAACCGAAATACTAAAGAACCTTACTTCCCAAAGTGTTTGATAAGCTTATGATGTTTAAGCTTATGATTTCCCAACCCAGGTGTTTACACTCTCACACTCCCTTAGCACTAGCAGCTTCTGAACTTAGAGTAAAAGGTGAATAATGGCTGGGTACTAGGTCCTATTTATAGAGTTTGGGAATGAAAGTATCTTGATTTTACTTGAATAAAAATAATGGCTTTTTAGGTGAAAATCATTTGAATAATCGTTCAGCAGAGGCTGAAGACTTGTTCAAAAGATGCTGGACTTATGAAGAAGTTTGAATGGCTGAAAGGAAAAGAATTAAAAAATGTTTGAATTTATGCTGGAGGAGGCGATATATCGCCCCCTATAGGCGATATATCGCCTGGACCATTGTTCTCGAGGCGACCGTGCATCGATTCGTGTTTTCCGTATCTACGTGCTGCGATATATCGCCCCCTATAGCTGGGATATATCGGCACACGCTGAATATTTAAACACGAAATTACACATTTTTAGCTAAGTTTGAATGGAGTAAACAGCCTTGACTAAGCCCTCAACGTATTCAAAGCTACTGACTGACCCTATAACATTCAAACTTTACTCCTTATTAAATTTAATCCTCAAAAATACTTAATCCTTAATCACCATTCATAACATGTGCTTAAAATCCTATTGGTTGATATCTAAACCTTATAGTATAATAAATATTATTCTTAATATCAGCTATATAATCAAACCTTAGGTTAAAATTAATATTCTTAAACTATAGGTTAAACTTAGAAAGTCTATAAGTACTACTATGAGTGTCCAAATAATTCCCGGTCTGAACCAAAAATCCACAGTAACAAAGATAATACTATACATACTATAATACTACTAAATAATTAGCTAAGTAAAGTTCTTGGACTCTACAGTATACGCAGCGGAATTAAGAGTCATTCCTTCAGTTTCTCTAACTCTTGTATCCTTTCTGTCGCAGAGTATTATCAAGAAACTGAACCGATCTTCTATTTTCTTCACGATCTTCCAATGTATCCTTAGAACCACCTAGACTAGTGTGGGCAATTCTCAACACATGAGATAGATATAGAGAGAATAAGAGAAAATAACAAAGTGGCTTAGAAAATGACTTGTGTTTAGAGAGAATATAAAACTATCAGAAAATCTGACTTGTGACTTATCTGTCATCTCTAAAATCTTCTCTCTAAGCACTCCTTTTATAGACCCAATTAGGCCATTTAATTTAATTAAAAAATCAATAAAATAACAGCCATTTTGAAGCCCTAGGTCGAAATTATCATGGGCTATAGGCCCGTGAAATTTCCCATTTGATTATAAGCCCATTGGACTTAAAATCAAGGCCTGTATTATTTTCTATTGATTTAATTAATTAAATAATTATTTAAATCCTTTATCAAATTAATTATTTATAATTTGAATCTTGATTTAAATTTATTTATTAATTTAGATACCAATTTATCTTAATTAATAAATCTGCCATAATTTCTCTTTTCTTCTCAAAATTACACAACTCTGTGAAACTATCCAAAATTGACCTGGTCAACTTTGATAATTCTAATTGATAATTAAATCAATTAATTGAGACTATCTAGATGATTTTATCCAAGGTACAATGGGGACCATGGGCCTATGAAATCAAGCTCCAATAAGTTATCATAAATCTAACAAATAAATTTACTAACTTATTAATTCCTCGTGACTCCACTATAGACTTGGAATTGCACTCTTGAATTCATAGAACGCTCTATAACAAATATAGATACACTATTAATTATCCATTGTTACAACCATAATTGTCACTCAATCCTCTATAGACGGCCTACAATGAGATAGGACTAAAATACCGTTTTACCCCTCATTGTATTTTATCCTTAAAACACTTAGTTCCTTGTAAATGATATTTCAGTAAACTAATTTAATTACTGAAATGAGATCTCTATCATTTATCACCTTGAACCAAACTAAAAGGAAACCATCGTTTCACTTCTTCTTCAGAAGCTATAGATGTTCATATCTATGATTAACACTCCCACTCAATTATACTACCGAGTTTCCAAGATGTAAGTATGGGCTAGTCTGTAGGGTAAGCTGGTAACGAACAAGTCAAAGAACTCAAATAATACAATCAGTTAGAATACTAACCACTCAGAATTGAGATTGAATTGACCTATGGTCAACTATATGATATGACTAGAATAGATAATAACGGTATGTTTACTTATCTTATCAACTGTCAATATCAGTCCTGTCCGATGTAACAAATACATCTAATCTTATCTACTTTACTAATGTTCTGGAAAGAACATAACACTGTAATGTGTAAGTAGATCATATCGTAGATTGGCAAGTCAGTGTAAATCCGGTGCACTGACTAATCTTAGGACTAACTTATTTTTGAACATATAATCATATTTATATTCCACTGTGATTACGTCACTATAAATAAGATTAGCTATATGCTCGGGATTTAATAGAAGTTTATATTAAACAAATAATCATGAAAGAAAAACATGTGAGCAAAGTGATTGACCAAGTCAAAAAATGATTTCTATTCTTTTATTGATAATAAAATGAGATTACAAAGAATTTGGGTTTTAATTAAGGCATAAAACCCCAACAAATAGGTGCTCCTAATTCTATCATACAATGATCAAACCTGGTTTTACTGATAGTGTATGGATTTATAAACATCCCATGGTCTTGACACTTGGGTAGCAACTTCCTTTGGAGAATAACAGAAACATTCTCCCCCACACTTATCTTTTTATCACCTTTCAACTTCCTTTTATTTGTGGACAACTCCTTAGGAAGCTTAGCATATGGTGGCACTTGCTTAATGGTTGTATGGAGCGAAATATTGATTTTAAGGATCACCTTATTTTCCTCCTCATTCTTAAATTTTGTCAATCTGTTCGGAAAAGGAGGAATAGGGACATAGGATCTGACAATTGGTTTGTGTAGCATGTTCTGTGATGATGGACCAACTAGCGTGAAAGTTTCGATCTCCGGTGGAGAAGATGCTTCTGGGGTTGAATTGTTGACTTCTTGAGTTGGAATTGGATCAAATGTTATCTCTGGATAAGGTGGCATGTCAAGTTGTGGACCACTTTGAAGAGTTAGGGTACCATCATTCTCTATTGGACTACTCTCTAATTCTGTGGGTAATTCTCCAATATTCTCAACCTCAAGATTATTCAATGATGTAACAATTTGTCCCATAGTACTCTCCAAATTCTTGAGGGACACTTTTGTACTCTGAAGAATAACTTGGGTCGGCATAGTTGAAGCCAGCAATGTTTTTAGCATATCTGAAATTGATGGCTCCTGATCTTGTGACATTCCTGTAGGAGGTTGTTGAGGAAAAGGCACATAAGCCTGCTCTGACATTTGTTGAAGTTGGAGAGTGCTGGCATTCAATGCATTGATGAGATCTCCAATTGATGAATCTGAATATTGTGGGGTGAACTCATTATACTCTAATTGAGAGTAGTAATTTGGCTCAACATATTGATTTCCACCATAGAAAGTATGAGAATACTCCTCCCATTGTGAATTGTAATTGCTAGAATATGAGACATATCTATTCATTTGAGGATCATAACAGTGTTGATAGTACATTTCCATGTCTCAAACCAAGTTCAATGCAAGCCCTAAAAACATCAACCACAACTAATAGACCAGGTTAGTAAAAAGAGAAAAAAAATGAATAACAAATTAAATAAAATAGTCCCCGGCAACAGCGCCGAAAATTTGATGGCTGTCGTCTACCACAACAAATTTAACAATGATTTTTCTTTCAATACCTCCAATTATTTTAGTATAATAGAAAGCACAGGTCGAACCCACGAGGACTATCGTTCACTTTATTATTCAATAATTAACACTAAAACTTAAAAGGGGGGTTTTGATTTTTAACTCAAAATTAAATAACATAAAATAGAAAGCAAATAAAGATTGATATTACGATATTAAGAAACAGTTAAAGGTTAATCTCTAACCTCAACAATCATTCCTAATCACTAATAATAAATATTATTCCAATTTCTCAATTAAACTATTAACCCCGCAGATAACGCTGAAGCAGACAATTATCCCAGTCTCCTTATTACAAGTAATCAAGGCGAAACACTCAATAATTAACTCTTTTAGCTAAGCAATAGATCTATGAAGCATACAATCTATTTAACTTAGATAAAGCATTAAGTCCTATGGAGACAAGTTAATCTAGGCAGTAAATTAATGAAGCATATAATTCATTTAACCTAGGTTCTATTTTTCATCAAAATCAACAATTCTTTTGACATCACTATCAATTGCAATTTATCACATACACATAGAATCCTAAACTATTAGGTGAGTAGTAATTCTAAGATGGCAATTGAATAATGCAAAACCTTAATTAGTTGGCCACCTAACAAGAAATCACAAAATTCATAACATTCAATTGGAAAAATAGAAACAATTTAATATTGAGAGAAATTAAAGAATAATATTCATTATCAACAATCAAGAATTCATGTCTTGGGTTTTGAATTAACCCTTAACCTAAAAATAACCTACTCCATAATAGTAATCATAATCACAAACATAATTATAATTAAGATTAAAGAGATTAAGGGAAGAAAAGAAACTAGATTGATGAACAAAAGTAATGTAGTCTTGTAATCTTCTCTTCAGCCTTTTCTAAGTCTTTTTCTCTCCTAAACCGTCATAAAAACCTATCTAAAATTAACCCTAATAATCTCTTATAGTCTCAATTAAATTCTAATTAAAAATCTAAAAACGACGTCGCAAGCCGCAGCCTGGAAAATTCGCGCCGTGGCCTAGAACAAAATCTGTGCAGAAATTGGTCATGCAGGCAGCGGCCTGAAAAAACTGAGCAGCGGCCTGTCTGGAATAAAAAAAAAATCTGAAACGTCAATTCCATTTAAAGTGCCGCGGCCTGAATTTTATAGGCCGCTGCCTATCTTCAATTTATTCATTTCTCAACCTTAGAAAGCTTGTACGTTGCCGCCACTTCAACATTTCAATCCCGAAAGCCTAGAATGCTTCAAAAACTTCATTTTAACCTTATCTCCGTGAGTCTTTTTCAACCTATGATTCATAAGCTACACTTGCCATCAAAATGTTAGATTTATCATCATAAAATGCATTGTAGAAAATATGTTGTAGAGACATGAAATTAAGTTAAAACTACTAAAAATGCTATCATAACACAATCAAAGCATGGAAAAACTTATCAAATATTAATATAAAAATGACCTTATCAGGAGCACAATGATAGGTTCACATTCACTCTCAAAATCTCATAATAGTCTTCAACTCCAAAGTGTGTTTTTCTATAATGCCAAAATGAAGAAGCAAGCTAATACCTCGCGGGCATCCCAAAAACATCGCACCTTGGAGTCTACCAGAGAGCCTGAAGACCCTCTCGTAGATTGAGGGGCAAGTGTGGATGCCAAAAATCCACCAAGGAAAAAAGGTCCAGTCCTTTATTGGAGTAAGCTGCTAAGGGGGACCGAAGGCATCAAGTACGCGATAGAGGCAAAAGGTTATTACGTGCCACCAAGAGGCCACACATTTGCAAGGCCCTAGGCCTCACGAAGTCATTCCATGCCAATGGGAGGCAAGAATTCCACACCGATAAAAGGTCCAAAGCAATCAAGTCTAAAGCCCCGTAAGGCCCACTCGCATTGCAAGACTATCAAACAAGGAATCAAGCGCCTTGCGCCAGGGTCTTGCGGAGACTGCCTCAGCCACGCCCAGCGCCTAGCGCCTGGGTCTCATGGAGACTGCATCGGCCACGCCCAGCGCCTCACGCCTGGGTCTCGCGGAGACTGCCTCGGCCACGCCTAGCACCTCTCACCTGGGTCTTGTGGAGACTGCCTCGGCCACGCCCAGCACCTCGCGCCTGAGTCTCGCAGAGACCACCTCGACCACGCCCAGGGTAACGTCCTGCGTTTCGGGTACCTTGAAACGACTCGGGTTGGGATTTTTTTCCCCAAGTTAAGAATATTATTTTAAATAATATTATATTTTTTTGGAATTTATTCCATGAGTTATTGCTATCCAAATTATGAATTTTGTGATTTAAAAGTCAAGATAAGACTTTCGGTCTTGGACTGACACAACAACCTTGATCGGGTAAAAATCTCGGAAAATAAAATGAAAAACTATGGAAAATATATTTTGGGCATAAAATACATTCATAAAAATTAAAGTTTGGTAAAAAATAATAAACCTAAGTGAAAATGGAAATTTTAGGGCATTTTGTGTTAAATGCTTAATTTTACCGAATTGGGGAATTTTATTTCATGAATGGACCTTAGGTTAAAATTTATTGTGTGATTAATTAAATTAAATGTGAGAGACATTTAATTTAATTATTATGTGTTAAGTTTTATTTATTTTTTCTTTTTTAAAAAAATATAATAATAACTTTATTATGAGTGAAAAAGGTTATAGAAAGTCAATTTGGATTTTTCTTCCTAGGAAATGTTTATTAACCTTTATAAAAAAAATAATTTAAATGCATAAATAGAAAGAGGTGGCCGGAAATGTGAGGTTTTAAATGGTGTGAACAAAATTAATTAAGTTTTAAATCCCATTTTAAATATCAGGGTTAATGGCAAGTGGATAGTAAAACACTCAAGTGTTTTAGGATATTTTAGAGTAGTCTAAACCCTTCTAACCCCCAAATCCGACCCCCTCTCTCTCACAATCACTCTCATCTTTTTTGAAAACTCTCTCTCAAGTCTTCTCTCCATCTTCCACCTCAAGAACACTAAGAAGGCTTGGAAGCCTAAGCTTTGGTCTAGGAATGGTTTCTCTAAGGTAAAGTTTCAAAAACTTGACTTTGTAAAGTTTTTAACCATAGGTTTTTCAATAGCTAACTATATATGTTGTTGGGGGGAGTTGGTTAAGGTATTGAAAGAGTTTTGAAGGACTCAAAGCTAGTAGGAACATCAAAACCTAGAGCAAGAACAACAAGAGGTAAAAAATTTACTTTTTATGGTTGTTATTGTATGGTTTTTATTTTTAAGCATTATTTTGTATATTTAATACTTAAAGTTTCATTGGTGATGTAATAAGGCTATGGTAGTTGCTCTATAATTTTTATTATGCTTGTGTGTTGATTTTTGAAAATAGGGACCAATATCCCTTAGGGTTTTGGTGAGAACCCTAAAACAAAATACAAGTTTTGAGCTGTGACTTCCAAGGGGTCAAGCATCCACTGTATATTCATTTTGTAAAATTTAATTATACTGTGATGTTTTTGAGTTTGAGTACATAAAATTGAGCTTTTGAAACACTAAAAAATGTTTAAAAATGAGTGAGTTATGCTATTTCAAAGTTTAGGTAAAAAACTGTTTTTTCGTATTCATAATTTCGGGACCAAGTTTGGACAGCCACTGTATAGGGAAAATGAACCCAGTTTTTTCTAAAATTTGGTGGACATATTCTTGGCATAACATATTATTCCACTGTAAAATTTGGTAACAAAACACTAAAAGGTTTGAAAGTTATTAAGTGCCAAAGTTTGGAAAAATTAAGGACATGAAAATAAGGTCATTTTTACCTCATTGTTGGAAAATAATTTCATCAATAAAAAATGCTCCTTTTGACCTAACATTTTACAAAGACCTAAATGGCATACCAAAAATGGAATTGGGAAATTTTGGTAACAATTGCGTAAGTAAATTTCAAGTTATGACCTAACAAAGTATGTAGTTAAAAATGTGAAAAATAGGGTTTTCACACTTAGTGAGATTTTGGAACTTAAGGTAAAAAGTAAAATTTTGCTTATTGCAAGATAAAAACTTGGTAAGTCTTGAAAACATATTTTGACCTAAAATACCACTTTGAGATTAGTGAGAATTATTTTTATTAAAGAATTTTTATTCTTTCTAAAACAAAATAATAAAAGATTTAATTTATTAATAAGTTGATAAATTAAACGAGGGTTTAAAACCCTATATTTTGATAAAATAATTAAGTAAATTATTTTTCTAGTAAGTAAACTTGATTGACTTTGGAGAATAGTCAAGATAAGAATATATTAATGGTTTTCCTAATTAAGTTAAAATTATGCTATTTTTTTAAAACAGTTTTTAGAGATTAAAACCTTAAGAAAAATAAAAGGAAAATTAAGAGATTATCTTCTTGAAAAATAATTAAGGAATTTAATTAGTATTTTCTGGATATAATACCGGTTAAAATCTTTTATATATTTTACCGACTGTTGAAAGTATGGGTTAATAGCGGAACTTTTAAAGAATAAGATTTTTAGCGGATTGTGGGAAAATACTATTGTGATACCCGAGCCTAGGTATCGAGACCATAGGGTAGGTCTCCCCGAGACTTAGGGTTTAGTCTAAAATATTTTGTATGAATTTCCTTAATGGGTTTAAAGCCAAATAAGGATCTTTAATCCTTTCAAATGATTTTTAAAATGACCAAACTGCCCAAAATAATATTAATGAATTATAAAGTGCCATAATTAATCCGAGTATACTGTATGGAAAATTATAGTATTGGCTAAGCATAACTGGATTATACATTGGAGGGTGAAATCTTGCTGAGAGCAAAGGACTCCAAGTAAGTCAACTTCTATTGTGTGGCTACAACATGAAACGACTATTGTATTGTATGTTAGTATAGAGACACATGCACATATATACACTGTCGTAGAAAGTTTGCTTAGAGACGTTAGTCTAGTTGGTGCTGATTCAGAAAATATGACCGGTAGATATCCGTCATATTCTAGAAGGCTGATCCCCGTCACACTGCTTGATTTTATTTATGTCTGGTTCATTACCGCGACGAGTGGCCAAGAGGTGAGGATTGCTGGTTTAAACCTAAGGGTGCCAAAATGAATGGGACCTAGGGGCTCTGATAAGTTATTCCCAGATAGTAGCCGTGAATATTGGCCATTCAGTGAGAGTGCCTAGAGATACTAGGGGTTGCCAAGTTTGAGTGAGGCTGAACACCCTAGGGGCAACTGCTCACCAGCACCACTGATTAACATAGAAGTCTCTGTAAACCCGTGTAACTTCGATTACACTCTTGGATAAGTAGTGATGCCCTAGGTAACTTGATGGTTACCCTTGTAAGGGATTTACTATTGGATAAGTAGCGATACCCTAGGTAACACGATAATTACCCTTGATGGGGATATTTATTTGCTAGATCTTAGTGTTGAGACTCGATTCTCTCCTACAGATTAGAATTTATGCTGGAGGGCGCGTTATGCCTGAATTGCTGGAAGTTGTCGAGCGTTGGTCTAGAATTATATTGTTATATATTATATCTGCTTGCCCTGGGATTTTTTTGAGTGCAGGGATTTATTTTGATAAGATATAGTTGTGATATAATATATCTGCTTGTTCTAGGATTTTCTGAGTGCAGGAATTTATCTGTTTATATGAAATAATTTGTCATTGGTTATCAGGCATGACCATAAGTTTGTCAGGACGCTTTTGCGTTCTTGAAATTGATTGTGTAGGGTCCGGATGGATCTGGAACCCTAATTCCTTGCATGCTTTTGTTTTAAAGTTGAACTTACTAAGCGTTTTCGCTTACCTAGTTGTTTCCTGTTGTAGGTAAGAATGAGGGCAAGACAGAGCAGTCAACACTGGAGTCTACCTTACGAATGTACATGTGGACCGACCTTTTGGGAAGCCGTTTTATTTTTGGAAATGTTGTGTTATTTTCATAAATTAGGCTCATTCTACTCTTTATAAAATATGTTTGTATTAAATGTTAAGTATGGCCATATGACTTTTAAAAAGTTTTTTTATACGGGTTTTTGAGACATTTGGTTAAATGAAAACATTTATATTTATGCATTATCAAGTCTTAAAAATTCGGGTCGTTACACCTAGCGCCTCGCACCTGGGTCTCGCGAAGACCACCTCAGCCACGCTTAATGCCTCGGGCCTGGGTCTCGTGGAGACTGCCTCGGCCACGCCCAGCGCCTCGCGCCGGGGTCTTGCGGAAACCACCTCGGCCATGCCCAGCGCCTGGCGCCTGGGTCTTATGGAGACTGCCTCGGCCACGCTCAGCGCCTGGGTCTCGCAGAGACTGCCTTGGCCATACCCTGTGCCTCGCGCATAGGGCCACATACCACTTGCTGACACATCCCTAGCCAAAGGCATGCCTCGCCATAGGCCCATAAGCCTCTCCATGTGAGACGATGTGCCTTGCGCTCAAGGGTCCATGCGAGACCCCGTGTAACGACCCAAATTCGCTAATAAGGCTTAAGGGCATTGATTAGTGTGCCTGGAGGGCATAATGGGATTTATGTGTGACTTTAATGTGTAAAATGCATGATTATGATTTAAAGCATGTTATATGACTATTTGAATATTTGAGATGCATGACTATGTGTATTAGTATACATGTAGGCCCTGACTAGGTTAGAAGGGCATAATTGTAATTTTGGCCATTATGGGCATAACTGTATACATATATGTGATAATTGTTGAGACCACATTATTATGTGGATATATCTGTGATCTGTGACTCGAGACGATCCTAGTGAGTAGATTAGCGAAAAAGTCATGGCGGGGATTTATACCCGGCTCGGGGCGAGCCTGGGGGTATAAACGGGAATTTAGTGGGTATATTGGGGTCTATTTTGACATCGAGGAATATTATTGGTGATTAATTAGGTATTGGGAAATAAGCGGGAAAATATTGGAGACATTCGAGGAATTAGCGGGAATCGGGTAAAATGACTAACATGCCCTAAGTGGGTTAAAGGGTTTAGAATTAATAGGGAGGGCATTTTGGTCAATTGACTTCTCAGAGATAAGTAATTTAAGGCTTTATACTTAGTGGGAATTGTAGAATAATATAGAAGTCTGAAGAAAGAAAGAAAAGAAGGAAAAGAAAGAAAAAGAAAGGAAGGAAAAACATAACTGTTTTCTCTAGGGTTGGTTTGTGGTTCTCTCACCATTTTTCTTGGGTTTTCTTGAAGCAAAGCTCAGAGGAGAGCTAGGTTAGGCTGAGCATCAAGGATCCTAAGCTAGGCTTGAAGAAATGGCAGGGGTTTAGCAAGAACACATGATCACTTGAGGTAAGACTTTGTAGCTTCTTCAGTTTCTGGTTTTAGTTTTTGACCTATGGTGCATAAGCTGGATTTGATGGGAACTTTAGGGAATTCAGGCCAAAGGTTGAGGAAGATCAGGCTAAGGAGGTGTAGACGTTGTCTTGAAATCTAATTCCCATTAAAGGTATGAAATTCTAAGCTTTAAACTTTGAAGGTTTGATTGTCTTTACTGAGTTTCTGAAGTCTGTGAGCAACAATGGTGAATTCTGAGTTTAGGGATGCATGTGATTGGGTTTTGAGTATTTGGGATGCTTGGGATGAGTGGAGTGTGTTAATAATCTTGTTTTTGAGTTTGGTGAAGGTTTGGAGAAGTTTTGGTTAAGTTTGGCTCGAGGAAATCGCAGGAAGCGAATCTGAGCTGTTGCCTGTAGGGTTGTGCAAAAATTTTTACAACCCGCCCAACCAGAATAAACCGCCCAAACCAACCCGAAAAAACCACCAAAAAACGCAACCCGAATAAACCGACCAAAATTTAAACTGCCCAATTGTTACATTGGACGGGTTGAAAATAATTATCAACCCGCCCAATATAACCCAACCCGCCCAATTAAGAATTTATTATTTTTAATATATTCAAATAAATATATAAATTAATTAAGTTTTGTTTTAATTTTTTTACTATAAATTTAAAATATTGTTTTAAGCTTAAAAATATAAACTTCACGCTAATAGTACTAGTATTTAAAAGAAAAAAATTACAAAAATGTTAAAAAAAAAATACCACTTTTGTTTGGGCGGGTTGACCCGACCAACCCGCCAAAAAAAAATACAATTTTGGTGTGGGCGGGTTAACCCGACTAACCCCCCCAAATTATTGGACGGGTTAAATTTTTTTTTTTCTTAATTAGGCAAGTTACGGGTCACTTTTGCTAACCCGATTATGACATTGGACCGGTAAAAATGCCTTGTAACCCGACCAACCCGCCCAATGCTCAGCCCTAGTTGCCTGTCTGTGACTAGCGCTACAGCACTAGCCTTTGGGCGCTGTAGCGCTAGGCCATGCATGCTGAGGGTATTTTGGTTCTGCTTGTAGCGCCCTCCAATGAGCGCTGTAGCGCTACCCTGTCTTTAGAAAGGGATTTTAGGGTTGTTTTCAAGGGTTTTTGACCAAGGGTTTGGGGTTTGATTCAACCATCTTGTTTGGTGGAACTAGAACTTCCAGGGGGCTCAGGATTGGTCCCGAGGCTAGGGTTTTGGACTTGAGGTTTGGTGATGACTTTAACCTATGGTTGTGTTTAGGTGAGCGCTAGGGCTCAAGAGGGATCGTGCTCAAGGAGTCAAGTGATCAAAGCTAGTGAATCGAAAGGTAAGAAAACTGCACCCGGTTATATGTTTGTGATGGGACTAAGAGCTCCCGACATTTATATTATGTCAAATATGGTATTATGCCATGGGACATGTGATAGCGGCCTAAGGGTGTCGTACACAATATTTGCGGACAAGGCGCGGCTTGGCCACTGGTAGCCGAGGACAGCTTAATATTCACTAAGCTCGGTTTAAGCGGGCTGGAGTCAGTGGGATAATGGAGGGTCAGTGGGATAATGGAGGGTGCGGCCTGAGGGCGTTAACCCTAGTTATCATATGTGATTTGGTGTGAATTGATATGTTTAGTATGCTGAATACTTGACTATTCTGAATATTGATGCGATTAAGAATATGTGATGCAATACGAGATACTGAATTTTCTGTTGATTGCTTATGCTCTATTGTTGTGTTTTCTTGCTGGGCCTTGGCTCATGGGTGCTACGTGGTGCAGGTAAAGGCAAAGGCAAGTTGGACCAATCCTGAGATGGAGGGCTGCGGGGTGGAATGTACATAGCCAGCTGTTCGGTCGCCATGGCCGAGGAGTGGATCAGGACAGAGATTGCTTAATTGTCCGTTTGCCTTAATATGGCTAACACTGTATTTAGTCCTTAAATCTTTTGTAAACAGTTTCAAACTTAACATTTTTGGGATCCCGTACAAACAGGAAATGTTTCTTTATGAAAATGTGACTTTTGAGACCAAAACGTTTTAACCCTAGTTCCTTTATAGTTTCAATAACATGATTTAAATTAAACGACTTGATTAGCAAGTCTAGCACTTTATAAACACACAGTGTAATGGTCTTGGCTATCCAGGGCATTACACCCCGTGTTTTTCCTGGATGGAGACCCCCGAAAGGTGCCTTGCCGCGTCATATGAGGGGAACTAGAAAGGGCCCAGCCATCATTCGGTATCAAGCTAGAATTAGTGAAGGTAGCTAGGTATGTCACTCATGATGGCGTGCAAGCTCTCCCACACTTAGCGAGATACAAGGGAGATGGGAGAAGAGATGTGCCTTGGAAATGTAAGAAGGACCATCAGGCACAAGACACACATACGGGTACGAGAGGTACAACCTTGAGGAAGATACAAGCATGTCTCTGACATCCGTATCCGACAAGTAGTGGTGGTACGAATTAGTACGAGACGTGCTTCATGCTTCTGACCATTTATCAGCATCGACACCACAACCCTCTACTCCACCACGACCGGCGCCACTACCACGACAGCGTACCCAAGTACCTTCTTGTCCCCTGGGACAACCTTGCATCCAAGGCCATTAGAGCCAAGCTATAAATAGAATTCCACCCCTCAAACCAAGGGGTTGGAAAATTCATTGTATACTCAGGCTATTAAGCAATATACGAATGTGTACTCCATTGTTGATTTGCATTTACTTTTCCTTAAGTCTATTCTAAGTTCTTATCTAGCTATCTTCTTATTAACCTTTGAGTTTTCTGACCTAACATCGTTGACGAGTTCTTACCATCAACAACACTTACTTTTGGGATCCATGTACAGACTCATACTTTTTAATGAAAAACAACTATTTCTATGATCAAAATCTTTTAACCCTGATCCATTAATTATCCCTAGTAACACGTTTATATCCAAATGACTTGATTACAAAATCCAACACTATTTAAAATATACGCAGTGTAATGGTCTTGGCTATCCAGGGCGTTAGAAAGGCTCTTTGTCATACTTGCTCTTCTACATTTCAAAATTGTACTACATCAGACTACATTTTTGATGTATTTCTTAGGCAACTAGCACTTAGTGAAACTCAGTTAAAAAATTTTGATTGGAGAAAGGAAGTTACTTTAATTGATAGGATTTTTGGTAAATCAATATTATATGGGAAGTCATAACTGGTTGTGGATTTTGTATATTTGCCATTTTTTATTCTAGGTGGAAAACACTTAAAATATTGTTGCTTAGAAGTTCTTGAAATTGACAAGCGAAAAATCATTATTTATGATTCTTATTATGGAGTCGGTGATGAGAATGTAACAAATCATGTGAAGAAATACTGTCAGATTCTTCCTTACATTTTTGAGTACTTGCGTTTCCATGAAAAAAGACAAGGATATGCTTCAAGATGTCAGAATTTTGAGTTTTCATGGGAAACAACTCCATTCCAAAATAATATGTAAGTTTTGAAAAATAAATTAGTTGTATTAATTAATATTTTTTTTGTATGGATGAAAATTTTATAATATAAGTTGTTTTTTTTATGTTGCAGGACTAATTGTGACGTTTATCTCATAAAGTTTGTTGAATTATTGATGGCAGGGAAATCCGTTTTTGAAATTGGACCAGATAAAACTTTTTTTTTTATGAGAAAAAATGGCAATAGAATTGTGGGTTCATGGGAACTTCAAACACATTGAAGGATATCTAACTCTGACTAAAGATTTATGCCAAAGTTAATTATATAAATGCACGTATGATTTACATTTTAAAGGTTATAGTTTTTCCCTTTCAAACTCATGGTTTATTTTTTAATATTTATTTTTCTGTAGTGTGATTAATCTTTTCTGTTTTTGTTGTAGTCATGTCTCAAATATGCTACAGTAGTACAAATTTGTTATTGTGCCTTTCTTTCCACTCCAGGTCTTTATCTCAATATTTTGGCCTAATTTCTGCATTATTGGCCATGTCAAAGCCAATACCTAAGACCTGTGAGATTTTGAGAGTTCTAATTATTTTTTTTATTGTTAAATGATTTTACTTTTATGTGGTGGAGGATCTACTAAATAGAGTAAGTGTCTCTGCTTCTTATGCTTTTGTTGTCATTTTTTCATGTTCATTTTTTATTATGCTTAATGCTTTTGCTGCTATGTCTTTTACAACCATGAAAGACACCAGAAAGAGCTATGATTGTGTGTTGATAATAGAGGACAATAATTTTCAAGAGTTAAGAGTTTGTATGGATCTAGTTTTACCTTGCAACAATGTTATAGAAATGTATATTTTTTAGGATTGGTTTTTGAAATCCCATAACTAAAGTTTGACAATTGTTTTGGGTTGGTTTTGTACTGAATACTTGAATAAATGTAAATTTGTAGATTTTTAAACTACTACAATGTTAAAATGTATTAAAGAAAGAAATATGAATGGTCTATTCTTGTTTTAGTTTATCTCTAGTTATATCTTATGTTTTGTACTAAATTCAAATGCCACGACCTTTCAAATGTTAACCAACACCATTGAAATTTGTAACACCAGGCTTAAAATTCAAACCACAATAGATAAATGACTTTAAATTTAAACCACTACGCTTAAATTGTTAAACTAGGCTTAAATTTTAAACCACAATGTATAAATGCCTTTAAAATTAAACCACTACGTTTAAATGGTTAAACCGCAATGCTAAAAATCTAAACCAAGTCTTAACATTTAAAATCTAAACTAAAACTCTTTAAAATTTAAGCCACAAGACTTAAAATATAAACCACTAGGCTTAAATATTAAACCATAAGTTTTAAATGACTTAAAATTTAAACCACGACCCATTTAAACTATTAGGCATAACTTATTAAATTTAAATCAAAATTATTTAATATTTAAACCCCAAGACTTAAAATTTAAATTGTTAAGCTTAAAATCTAAACGGCAAACCATAATGCCTAAATTTTTTAACTACAAGACTTAAACTTTAAACCATAAGACAGAAAATTTAAACCACGATCCTTTAAACTATAACTTTAAAATATAATGCGTAATGTTGAAAATCTAAATGACAAGGCATGAAATTTAAGCCACAAGACTTAAAATTTAGGGTTTATACCTTTTTAGACCCTGTGTTTTGCATCATTACCTGTTTGGACCTTGTGTTTTGAAAAATTATTTTTTGGACCCCGTGTTTTGTAAAATAGTTCAAATAGGCCCCTAAATCTGATTTTGATGACACAAAATTGAATATAACAACACAGTTCTTAGGAAAAATGACTGTATTTTTGTTCTGAGTTGTTAGTTTGATGAATTATTTGTGACTTTAGTTAAAAAGCTTTGATCAAAATCGGGTTTAGGGATCTATTTAAACTATTTTAGGAAATACAGGGTCCAAAAAGTAATTTATTAAAACATAGGGTCCAAACAGGTAATGAGCCAAAACACATGGTCTAAAAAGGTATAAACCCTAAAATTTAAACGACTAGTGTTAAATGTTAAACCACGAGTGTTAAATGTTAAACCACAAGTCTTAAATGACTTAAAATTTAATACACTTGGTTGAAAATATAAACCTCAATGCTTAAAATCTAAACCACAAGACTTTAGTTTTAAACCATAAGGGTTAAACTTTAAATCATAAACAAAAATCTGTTGGAAAAACATTCAGAACACGCAACGAAATTGGCGTGGTAGGCCCATTGTTTTTTGAACAACAACAATAAAAAATTTCCATCACTCATATAAACAGTTTATATGAACAAGAAAACAATTCAGAAACATTAACATACAATATTATTAATCATGCAACAAATATATAAATATACAATATATTTATATATAACATATAAACACACAAAATTCAAGAACATAAACAATTACCTCTTGAAGCCTATCAAGTGTCCTTGAGTCTTTTTTTTTTTATATTTTTTGATCTTCCTATCCAAAGCTTTAAGCAATCAAACCACGATCTTCTGGAGTGTTCTCTAAACCTCAATATGTGTGTGAGCACATAGAGAACATGAGTTTGTATTTTTAGGAATCACAAGTATTTCTCAACACATGAGAACATGGATTATGGTTTGAGAATGGCTAGAATAAAGAAGAAGAAATAGTTTCGTCTGACAAAAACTGTGAGAACTATTCTGAATTGTGTATTGTGTTCTATTGTTGTGTGTATTTCTCTTCTTCTTCTATATCATATATATAGAGATTTATATTACCTAATTATTCCTAATAATAATAGTAATATAATAATAATATCATAATGATGATAGGATTTGATTTAGGTAAATATCTAAGTTACTGAATTTGAAAAAACTATTTTCAAATTATTAAATAAATAAATAAATAAAATAAAAACAACAATGATACAATATCAGTGATATACAATATCAGTCCAAGGACTGTGCCATGCGTGTACTGCTATATCCCTTTTCAGGGATATTGCATTTTTCTTTTATTTATTTATTTAATTAAAAGCAATCTTCCACAAAATAAGGTGCTAGTATTTTTAAGAAAAAAGATGACAACCATATTTCAAAATTTAAATTTTAAATTCAAAATTCAAAATTAAAATTAATGATCATCATTATCATCATATTTTAAAATTCAATAAATCAAAAACTATTTTTGACTTACCAATTTTATTTTCTCCCACTGAAATAAATATTTAATTTAAAAAATTAATTAATTATTTTATATATATGAAATTTAAAATTTACATGTTTAAATTAATAAATATATTTTTGAAAATTAATAATTAATTCTAAATTAATTATTCAACCTCGATTATCGTATAATTGCATACTTGACCCGAAGAATAAAATTCTTCTCAAATTCCCAAATTACAGTTATACCCTTGTATCAACACTTACCTTGATATGGTGTTGATAGAGCCACCCTGAGACCTATGGACCTATAATATCAAGCTCCAATAAATATTGCATTATTAATCAAAGCTCTTTTCTTAATTAATCATATTTATTAATTTCATGATTACTCCACTATAAATATGATTGAACTCTTGATAATTACAGACATATATTTACTGAGTACTTTATTAAAGAATAAAGTGTCCATTGATATAATCATTACATACAACATTAATCATCTATTAATGGTTCATAATTAAAAGGGAATAAAATTACCATTTTACCCTTTTAGCTATATCTTGTTCCTAGAGTACCATTGACTTTACTAGTGAAGGTTGTGTCACAACAAGTTTGTGACGTGAGCGCTCATAACCTTTTCAGTTCCAAAAGTCAACACAATAGGGAACTATTATTCAATCTATAAGAAGAAATAGATTCCATATCTGTTAAACTACGTCCCCAGCCATATACATCATTGAGTCCCCAAAACAATTGTTCTTAGCCTAATCATTCTGACAAACCTTAATGCATGAATCAAATGATCAAATGACATAAATAGGAGTTCATAGTAACCTTAGGATTAAGATCATCGTTAATATGATCATCATTTGATGCATTTGATTAATAATATGAAACGGTGTTTAAACAAGTATTATCAAATCACATCTGGTCCAGTTTTGCATACTCCCAGCATGCAAAGTACCTCCACTAAAGTGTCCTAGTACACTAGTAACCTAGATCTAGGTCACATGTATTCATAATACTAGTGGATTGGACCAGCAGTAATTAATCTAAAGATTCCATAACTTTATTTTACTGCGAACTATTTTAAGTTTATTATCTTAATCTCGATCCTGTCATACCAATATGAGATTAAGACCACATAGATAAACTTTGTAATTCTATGATATTTACTTAATATTATCAATATAATATCGAACATAGTCTATATATATAATAATTTAATTCAATTATTTATTTCATTTAAAATATTTATCAACTATAATTGCTTGAAGGGCACTATTCCCAACAATCTCCCACTTGCCCTAAAGAAAATTGAGGCATCTCTTTCAATATGCCAATCATATTCTCCTGATCGAATTTTTCCAACAAAGTCTTTGTAACCGTTTTGTAAGAAACTGCTTTGAAGTTATCTTCAAGATTAATACATCAATTATGTAACATTGTCTTGCATTAAATGATACTTCATTTCATGTGCTTTACCCTCTCATGATTTCTAGTTCTTCTATAATATTTGTTTCTCCATTGCTTTCGCAATCAGATACTAGATGTTTATTCTAGTCTGAAACCCTTTCCCAAATGACAAAGAACTTAACTAAGTCAAATAGTCTATTTAACTGCTCGTAGCTGTTATATATCGACTTTTGTGGTGAAACATATAAATCTGAAATGTATAGTACATTTCTAGATTAATGTGTCTCCTCCACAGTTATGGAAATTGATTCTAATATCAATCTTTGAAGATTTAATATCAGATCTTCCTTTGGGATTTTAGGTTACTGCCTAAATGCACATATATATAATCTCTATTATATTTAAGATACTCAAAATTAAGTCCTTATAATTATTCAATGACTCAATCTTTCATTGGATTGACAACTGCTGACTATTCCCATTGTTTAACAAATGTCAATTCAAAATCATAACATTCGATACATTAAGCAGTCTATCACTGAGTTGTAGGAATACCTGTCTCATGTCCTCTTTTCTAGTAAAAGAATAAATGGACATTATTATTTAGATAATACATTCTCCTTATTGGGAAGACAAAAATCCTTTCTTGGATTTTGTAAACTAAAGCATTTAACCTTCTTATCTATATAAGTCACTTGAGATAGTGCCTAAAGATTATTCTTTCAATCTCCATAGATTTGAATGTACAGAACATTCTTGGCTTTTCTAAATCCAATATTTAGAAACGTTCAACTAACCATTTCTTTTCTATTGATAATTTATCTACATCATTCCCAATGATTAGAATGTTGTCAATATAAAGAATCAGAGTCACAACAAAATCTTTCTGGTCAAGATCTTCAAATGATTTTGTCATGTCAACCATTCAGTAAAGACTACTTAGACATCCATTTAAATTAATCTCATAATTCATGCATAAAACAGTGGATAAGAGTATGTAAACATATTTAAGTTTGGTTACAGTAGAAGATATTTGTTCAAGTAATAAATTCCTCTTTCTGTTCATATCCTTAGGCTATTAACCTATCTTTGAAAAGTCTGTACATTCCTGTGTTCTCCTCTTCATATTGAATATCCTGTTTCAAACTGAAGTTCAATAAACTTTAGTTGGATGTTCAGGAATCCAGATGTCATAGAATTTCAAATTCTATTTCTAGATTCATGGTGTTTCAACCATTATTTTCCTTAAAAACTTTTCATTTCTTATACTAGTATGTAAATGAAGTATATTTAGATTGTGTTACACACAATTTAACTATCTTTACATTTATAATGGAGTAGTTACTAATTAACGCTCCCACTACAACAATGCTTTACAAAATTTGTGATATTCTTTGGTTTTTTCATTGTTAATTATCAATAACTTGCTTACTTGACTTGCATTCATTATTTCTAGTACAACCTAACTAGAAAATATAGTGATTATAATAATCATGCTTCATTAAAAAAACAATTAAAGAGATACAAACTCTTTTGTAATCTTTTATGGTTATTAAACTGTTTCACTAAATGACTTCATGAAAAATTTTCAACTTATTCACATAACCACTTGTGAATCCCAACTTCTAAGTCTTTGATGTTGTACAATCAAACATGTACATAGTATAACAAGTGTTAAAATTATAGAAATAATAAAGATGATAATGATTACTCATTATCTATTTAATCTTATCTAATATGATTATATTCCATTTCCAAAATACTAATTTTGCTTAGCATTCTAGTTGTATGTGAGTTGGGTTTGAATTCCAAGTTCACATGCAAATGACTTGAATTCCAAATTCGAGTTTAGACTTCCTCTTGATCACATCAAACAAGTCTCTAAGTGACTTTACTTTGAATGTTGCATGAAAATTTCTAGAAAATTTCTTTGCATTAAATCAAAGTTAAACATATCTTAAATAAATGTCAATCAATATTGACTTACTAATTATTATTTCTTTTAGCTTTGAACATTAAAATGTTCAACATACATCTCTATGTATTAGCTAAACTATTATGTGATTTTTGAGCCTTTATTAGAGAAATGTCTTTTGGTTAACTTTAATTAACAGACTATATAAATAGAGAGAGAACCATTGAATGGTCGCAATAAAAGACTCTCTTTTATTTATTTTATGTGACTAATTAATTACAAGCCAATCTAACAAATAATTCACATATATGTTTCACTTAATTGTGGTTGGAATAAGATGTCTTATTAAATCTATGATTTGCACAATAATAAATAACTCATAATTATCATCTATACTCATTGATGAAATAGGTGGAACAAGTATATTTCAAAAATAACAATTGAATCTATTATTCAAAAGAAATACTAAACTTGTTCATTCATCAAATAAGAGAATCTAAAAACATAGTTTCTAGAAAGAATTCTAAAACAACTTTAAAGATAAAAGAACTTAATACAAAGTTGAAAATGAAAAAACTAATTTCCATGTCAGTTATCTGTTGGTCTACCAATCTGCAATCCTTTTCTTGTTTTTCTTTCGCATTCTTTTCTTTTCTTGAATAATGAGTTCCTGAAAACAAGACAAAAATATGGGGGCATAAAAATTTGAATAAACTATTCAAATATATTAAAAAGAGATGAACAAATCATATTTACCATTTCTTCTTGCAAACTTATTAAGTGATCAAAAAAATCTCTTTTGATCATTTTCCATATCTCGTATGTAGATCTAAGGTTCACATATCTCGATTTAATATCGCCTGACACAGTCTTTAGTATGCAATGTGTAACATCCCAAATTTCCTAATGTGGCTTAGTGCCTGGATTAGGGGGTCGGGAGGCAATAATTGAGTTATTATGTGAATTATATAACAATATAATTATGTTTGCATGTTAGAGATATTAAATATGAGTATGTGGGCCTGTTTCTTATGAGAAGGGTATTTTAGTAATTTGACTCGTTCGGGGAATAAATGCAAATGTGTGTGTTTGTGTGATTGAGACCACATTATTATGTGGATATATTTGGGTTACTCGACGAGAGGCGATCCCGATGAGCAAGTTAGCGGAAAAGTCACAACGGGGTTTTAATACCCGGCACGGGGTAAGCTTAGGGGTATTTTATTGATTTAGTACATTACCGGGAATTAGTGGGTAATGGGAAAATTTATTGGTAACCGTGTGAGAAAATTGGAAGTAGCAGGAATTATATGATGCAAATTGTGGATAGCGGGATTCAAGGCAAATGACAAAATTGCCCTTGTGAACATTTGAGGTATACGCTAAGGACAAGGGGCAACTTAGTCATTTCCACTCAGGTTTAAGACTTAGCTGCCTGGGATATACTCAGAAAGTTTGAGAAATTACATAAAAAAGGAATTCAGCAGCTCCCTTTCTCTCTCCCTTGTTTACTCTAGGTGCCATGGAAGCTTGAGGAGTTTTTTTGGGAAATTGAGGATCAAAGCTTGGGAAATCAAGCTGTTAGACTTGGGGGTTAGTTCAAGGGCATTTTTCATCTCTAAGGTAAGATTTAAACTCTGTTTCTCTTGGTGATTCTGTGATTGTTGATTGAAGTTTAAAGTATATGCATGTTAGATAGTTGGAAGGTTGAGTTTGTGAATTTTGATAAGTTTTATTATGATATATGGTTGGGTTTTGTTTTTTTTGAAAGGATTGTGATAATTATGGGAATTGAATTGGAATGTTAGGGTGGAATTAGATGGGTTTTAGTTGGGTTCGGCTGCAGAAAAAACCCAAAAATTTTGGGTTCGTGGGGCTGAGCCGCGACCCTTTTCTGGTGAGCCGTGGCCTGCGAAGGGAATTTTGAGCCAGCAGGGCTCGGTGGCAGGGGCGCGCCTCAGGGGCGCACCGCGACGCGGCGCGCGTTGGTTTTCAGGGAGGCCGAGCCTCTGGATTTTGAGGCAGGCCGCGGATCGGGTGTGAGGGGTCGCGACCCTTAAGGGGAAAATTGGCTTAGATGGGATTTTCAGATTGGGAACTTAACCATTTGGATTCGGGATTGATTCTACTTCCTTGTTAAGTGGAATTCGATGTCCCGGAGGCTAAGATTTGGTCTCGAAGCTTTTATTTATCTATTGTTGACGGAACTTCCTTATTACGGTTGTGACTAGGTTTACGCTAAGGGCTCAAATTGGGGATCGTACTCAAAGGGTCGTCGTTAGTAACTCGCATTCGGACCGAAGGTAAGAAAACTGCACCTGTTATGTGAATGCATGATTAGAGCTTGTCAAGGTGATGAACATGATTATTATCATGTTGGTGAATATCTGATTAGGTACATTGTAATGTGCATAATTATGATTATGCTTGTGACTGCTATGTGAATGTATTATAATGCATTGTGATTATTGATAGGTATGCTATGTGAAACAAGTGACTGTCTGTTATGACTGTGAAGCTTGGTTTATAACCTAGAGGATTATTATGGTGTTAAGTGGGGATTAACTTATTAGTTGAGATTATATTGAACTCTGGGAGACTCGCCTTATAAGTTGAGAGTCCCAAAGCTTCAACTTATAATGCACGTGGAGTGCAGGCCACCATGGCTGGGCCACCTTGGGAGTGCGACATGCACTTGACTGGCTCAGATGCCAACAACCTGAAAGAAAGTGCAACATGCACTTGTGTGACTCTATGGTCTCCAGTTTGGTTTTATGAATGCATCAGTTTCAGTTATTACTATTTGATAATCGTTTTATTCTGTAAGCTGTTGAATATGTTTTCTTGTTGAGTCTTCTGGCTCACAGGTGCTTTGTTGTGCAGGTAAAGGTAAAGAGAAGCTCAACCAGCCATGAGTTGGAGGGCGCGTTAGCAGTGGTATGTACATATGTAGTCTGCTCGACCACCACGGCCGAGAAGCTCAGGGGAACTAAGGTCAAACCCAACTTTTGCCGCCTAGGTCAGCTTATTGTGTAACTTGAGTATTGTAATTGACTTTTAAACTGATGTTTTTGGGATCCCATGTAAATAACATGTTTTTAACTTAATGGAAATGTTTATGAGTTGACCAAAAGTTTTAATACCTAAACCTCTAGTGGCTTAATCACATGTTTAGTCCAAATGACTTGTTTAGCAAGTTCAGCACTGGTTTTTAAACACACTTGGTAATGGACCCTAATTAGCAGGGCGTTACACAATGACGAGCCAAATAATCATATCTCATCCAATCCGCATATTTTTTATGACTACCATAATCAGATAAAGTTGATGACTCATTTGGAGGCACATCGATGATTGCATCATACACTTTTAGTTCACTAAGAATTATGTATATGTTTCTGTACCAAACTTCTAGATTGTTGAAGTCTAAATGAAAAGTACTTAGATGGCCATCACGAGGATTTACTGGTTCTTTCTCATTTTGAGGTTCTTGATCAAGGTTCAGAGAGTTAACCATTGTTGTTGGAAATAAATAAATAAAATATAATGAATTAAAACATTTAATAAATATCAGATTTTATTTGGAAAAGTAAATATGATGCATGCATGCGACATATAAAAACACAAAAAATATATACTAATCCATGATAAATTTATTTGAAAATTAATGGACCGTCTTAGGGTAGGTCAGACTAACTCCAAATTAATTTTGAGACAAATCTAGATTTCATAAGTGAAAACTTAAAAACGCCTTTTTTTCTTTTGACTTATGAACTACCGCTAGTCTGGTCAAGATGCACTAGTCGTGCTCGAAAGCCTAGATACACCTTTGGAGCGTAACCCATTATTTTCAATCAATGACGTAACTCATGAGTGTGCTTTAGGGTCAGTCAAACTTGAAATACATCACTAATTATATTCTCATCAGAGAAGTCAACCTTGAGATAAAATAAACATATTCGGAAACCTTTCCTTAAGGAGGCTGCAAACTGAGGCGACACAAGGCCCTTTCTATGCCTTTCGGTGTTCAACCAATTTTGAAGACCATGGGACTTATTGTCATAACCCCCTCTCTCACTCACTATTTAGAAAAAAGTGTGTTTTTCACAAAATCAGTATTTTTTAATTTAGTTGTAAAAATAAATTTAATTATTTTTACCAAATGATATTCTATTAATTACTAATCCAATTAAGCAAAACAAAACAAAATTGTGCCCTTGATTCTAATTCTAATTTTGCTTTAATTTAGAGAATGTCATTTTTATTTTAATAAAATATTTTTCATTAAAACAACAAATTAAACAACTTTAATTTTGATTTACTATCTTAACTAATTAAGACTAAATTTATTATTATATGAATTATCAAATATAAGCATATAAAAAAATGTAGGACATTCCTAATAACATGTTTCTACACGAATGTAATGCATGCTAATTGCATACTGTGTGGGTATATGAATGACATGTTATAACACATGACAAAATATTAAATATTTTAATCACATTCAAACATTTATAATAAATAAATAAAAGCGGGTATGATAACTTTTGGGTATTTCTAGAAAAATTACAAAACTTGCAAAAAATACATGAAAATGTAACCTAGATTAACTAAGGCTTGATAAAGAGCACTTTGATCTTCATCCTTGAAATGTAGTCTTATTGAGCCAATGCCACCATTTTCCATATCCATTTTGAATTATACAACTTTTTAATTATTTTAAACAAACTTTTAAAATAATTAAACTTTGGGTTTTAACACCCAAAACTTTCTAAGGCCCAATTTGAATTTGAGTAATTTAATTCAAAAATAAAATTAAACAAGTTAATTTTAATAAATTAAAATTCAAGATAATTTTAATTTTGGATATTTTAATTATGGAAGATAACAATTAATTTTTTTTTATTAAGGAAAATAATCAACATTATTTCAATTAAAGAAATCTCCAAATTAAAACCATTTTAATTCAATTTCTAATTTTTTTAATTAAATGAATAATTAAGAAATTTATTATGGTAACAACACACTAGGGTTTGTTTGATACAAACCCTAGGTTGTACCAAAAGGGGCGGCAGCTGGAGGAGGCTCGGCTAGGAGCTGGCGTGGGCATGGCTGGGTGTGGAGGCGTAGCAGGGGTGCATGGCTGCATGTAAAGACCCGACTAACTTGAAGACCTCAGACCTTTAAAACTACTAAAACATAACTACTATCTTTGGATACATACATAAAATAATAAAACTTTATTATAGAAAATCCAAAAATACGAGATCCCATTGTTTATACATAAAATCATAAACAAAACAAAACCTTTAGTTAAATGTTCAAATACTAAATGTGGAAATCATAAATACATAATAAAAAGACTCAAATGTCAACGCCATCCACGATCGATCCCATCGGTCCATTCCTTTAGTCCTCACCCAATACACATGCCAAAGCCACCTAGGATCCGTCCTGCCTTCCATGTTCATTTACCTGCACAATCTAAATAAAAAGGAATGGGCCTAATGCAGAGTCAGGAAAAACTACTAAAGGATAACATAAAACATAAAAATGGACTACAATATTAATGGCCATCAACTCATTACCGTAGTATGTGATTGAAACAGCTATACTCCTGTTGCTACTATTTAAAGGTAGGTTTAGACACAACTATAGCCTACGATAATGATAAAAATCTCGGGATTTGCTATCTAAGCAACCATATTTCCAAAGCGACTAAAAGACATAAAAAAAAAAGCATACAAACAAACACATAACACATAAAATATAACTTATTTTCCTTACCAAAAATCGGGGTATTGGAGACAAGTGCAGGATTGGAAACTCATAAAACCAAACAATAAAACCATAAGTTTCCTAAAGAAAAGATGATGAAAAGAAGATCTAAACCATCAAGATCAGAACTTACTAAAAACCTTAAGTTTCAAGAAATCAAGCACCTAATCAAAAACCATTATAACGAGTTAGGATTTGAAGTAAAAGAAAAGAATAAGAGGAATAGCAATGAGCTAAACCTGAGGATTAAGAGTACCTTAGATAGCTTAGAGCTTCGATCTATACCTCAATAACCGAAATCATACTCCAGCTTACTTCCCAAGTGTTTAGAAAAGCTTAGATTTGAAAACTTTTAACCCCAAAACCCTAGTGTTTCTCTCTAGAATGAAATTGGTAGCTTGGAGGCTCTGAGAAGTGTTTGAAAGATGATGCAAATGACTGAGTGAAGGGTCCTATTTATAGAGTTCAAGGAGTGAAACTAACTACTGTTAAAATGAATAAAAATGGATTTTCTGCTCAACAGATGCCCAAAACTCGGTCAAAATCGTTCAAGAGCAAGTCCAAGTTGTTGAAGGCTGTTTCTAGCTTAAGATTCCATGGATTTTCAAAATGGCCTGATGGAGCCGATATACCACCCCCTATAGGCGATATATCGCCTGCCCAATTTTCCCGAGGCTCCGTGGTTTCATTCGTGCGAAGTCGACGTGTTTTCCGTATCAACATAGGCGATATATTGGCTTACGCTGATATATTAAATCACGTTTTTGCACATTTTAAGAACACTTAAAGTTGTCTAAACCACTTTGACTGAGTAATACGAGATCCTAACATTTGAGGGAAGGTTCTAGACTTCCTAGGTTTATCCTTGATTATTTTATTCATCTAAAATCCTTAAATCCTTAATAAACATACATGTGACAAATGTCATATTCTTAATTATTCTATCTAAACCTTAGGTTATGATAATAATATTTCTAGGACCAACTTCAATAATTAAAAATTATGATAAAATTAATATTTCTAAACTATAGGCTAAACTTTATAAAATCCATAACTATCTCTATGAGTTTCCAAATAACTCCCGGCTTGAACCAATAACCACGAAAACTAAAATACTACAACATAAGATAATACTATCTAACTAAGTAAATTTTGAAGCACTACACTGTAGGTTGGAGCGCGCAAGGGTGCGGCTGGGTGCAGGGGCACGACTGGTAGGCACGCACAGGCTGGGCTGGTGCAAAGGGGCGCTGTGCCTGGTGCAGGGGCGCGACTGGGTTAGTGCGCAGGCAAGAGCTCGGGGCTCGGGCTCCAACATAATTTTTACCCAGATTTTTTAAACAAAAATTACAAAATTCCTATCCCCCAAAATGACTTACATATTTCACTTAGAAATTTTAAGAACAATTCCTAAACCTAAAAGCGCCATAATAAACAACCCTTAAGAATCTATCATCATGAAAATAAACATCCATCCATTCAAATATATATCACATAAAATATAAAAATGCATATAATCCTACACAACAACAAATAATATGTATAGATTAATGACCTACTCTGGTACCAGTTGTTGGAAAAACATTCAGAGCACGCATCGAAATTGGCATGGTGGGCGAATTGTTTTTGGTATAACAACAATAAAAAATTTCCATCACTCATATAAACAGTTTATATGAACAAGAAAACGATCCAGAAACATTAACATACAATATTATTAATCATGCAACAAATATATAAATATACAATATATTTATATATAACATATAAACACAAAAAATTCAAGAGCATAAACAATTACCTCTTGAATCCTATCAAGTCTCCTTGAGTCTTTTTGTATATTTTTTGATCTTCCTATCCAAAGCTTTAAGCACTCAAACCACGATCTTCTGGAGTGTTCTCTACACCTCAAGATGTGTGTGGGCTCATAGAGAACATGAGTTTGTATTTTTAGGAGTCACAAGTATTTCTCAACACATGATAACTTAGATTATGGTCCGAGAATGACTAGAATAAAGAAGAAGAAAAAAGAGTTTTGTCTGAAAAAAACTCAGAGAATTATTATGAATTGTGTATTGTGTTCTATTGTTGTGTGTATTTATCCTCTTCTTCTATATCGTATATATAGAGATTTATGTTACCTTATTATTCCTAATAATAACAGTAATATAATAGTAATATCATAATGACGATAGGATTTGATTTTGGTAAATATCTAACTTACCAAATTTGAAAAGACTATTTTCAATTATTAATTAATTAAATAAATAAAATAAAAACAACACTGATACAATATCAGTGCAGTTGGTACATGCATGTCACAGTCCTTGGATTGCATCATGCGTGTACTGCTATATCCCTTTTCAGGGATATTGCATTTTCATTTTATTTATTTATTTAATTAAAATCAATCTTCCACAAAATAAGGTGTTAATCTTTTTGAGGAAAAAAATGTCAACCATATTTCATAATTTAAATTTTAAATTCAAATTGATGATGATCATTATCATCATCTTCTAAAATTCAATAAATCAAAAACTATTTTTGACTTACCAATTTTATTTTCTCCCACTCAAATAAAATAATTAATTTAAAAAATTAATTAATTAATTTATATATATGAAGTTCGAAATTTACATATTTATATTAATAAATATATTTTCAAAAATTAATAATTAATTCTAAATTAATTATTCAACCTCAATTATCATATAATTGCATACTTGACCCGAAGAATAAAATTCTTCTCAAATTCCCAAATTACAGTTATCCCATTGTATCAACTCTTACTTTGATATGATGTTGATAGAGATACCCTGGGACCTATGGACCTATAATATCAAGCTCAGATAAATATTACATTATTAATCAAAGCTCTTTGATTAAATAATTGTAACGACTTGAAATCACTAATAAGGATTAGGGCCTTGATTAGCGTGCCAGGAGGGCATAATTGGCATATATGAATGTTTAAATGGTAAAATGCGTGACTATGTGGCATGCATGAATAATATGATTATATGTGTTGACGCGGTTTTTCACCAACACTGTATTAAGAAATAAAATGGGTAGATTAGTGCTTGATAGTAAACCTCAATGAAAATAACAAGAACTCACTCAAAAGCACATTACTTTTACGTGGTTCAGTGGTTAAAATCCACCTAGTCCACGAGTCAATACTATTACTGTTTCTCTCTCTATTTTGGCAGAGTTTCGGTATATCAGAATATGGTTCCCTTCCCTATCCAATATTCATAGTACTTATAGGGGAATTCCCTGGACAGGTTTGGGTAACCGTGTAAATAAACCGCATAATTATATATATGCTATATAATTAATACAAATTATTCCCATTTAAATTGGGATATGATTTGGTAACAAAATAAACAAGCTCCTGCTATCTTGGGTAATAAATGATATAGATATGATACAACCTGGTCATTAATGAGCGTGTAAAGAATTCTCGAGTCTCTTGGGATCCTTCAGTATGCGTTATATCTAGGTCCTCACGAGCTGAATGTCTCACTCGAGCTCGTGCTTGACAGCTATCTGACTCCGAGCTCATAGTAAATGCAGGACGTCTAATATTGGATCTGACCATTATGAGTCTCGAGCTGTTCACATGGTAAATAACTATATTTTACTTGGGTATCTTTCCACGTATTCAACTACCAACTGTACCCGAGCTGGGCAAGTGAACTCGTGCTAAGTTTAGGGTACAACATTTTCCCCCCAAGCTCCTACTCGTGTTTGATGTTGTCACTTTTTGACATACACAGTAGGGGCTTTTAGGCTTCTGCCATATAAAATTGTGCTTGCCCACTACTTGAGTATTGGATACATGGCTTCCTGCAATTGGCGTCCGTTCAGATTTCGAGGACTAAAACAACTGTCCTATCAACTTTTTGCCGCCATGTGATCTATTTAACCTTGACCCTTGGATCTCGAACTAACCCAATTGGATGGCTCAGATTGATTTCCGTGGTTTACGTATAAATATGGTGATCAGTCCTGAGACCTCACCACCTTCACATTCAAAACATTTCCCTTTTCAAACACTCAAGTTTCCCTTTTTCTTCTCCAGAATCCCCAGAAACTTTCATCATCTTGTAGAACTTGAG
Source organism: Humulus lupulus (assembly GCF_963169125.1). Classification (NCBI taxonomy): domain Eukaryota; kingdom Viridiplantae; phylum Streptophyta; class Magnoliopsida; order Rosales; family Cannabaceae; genus Humulus; species Humulus lupulus. The sequence continues at coordinate 105,924,110 of NC_084794.1, read as the reverse complement.
AAGCTTTCAAGGAGCTTCCAGTGGCTATACCTACATTTCCTTTGAATCGAACATATTTTTTGTAAGTATTTCATCGCCTGGTTAGTTTTTTTTTATTCTTCATTTTCCAATGAGAGATTTTTTTTTTCTTCTTTTTTTACTTCACAAATGTTCGCTGTTCAGTAACGTTAGGCTATTTCTAAGTGCCAATAGGAAGTGAGTTTTGGTTTAGGCTTCATGAATGAACCCAAACCAATTTAGAAATAGGACACTCATAAATCTGGGCAATTTTCTAGGCTAATCTGGGAGAACCCTAATGGCAAATCAGTTTGAAGAATACTTGTTTGGGGAATCGAAATCGAAGGGGTTTTAGGTTTAAACCTAGGTAGCTCAAGGGTTACGATTTCTTAGTAGTTTTGCATTAAACCACCTCCCAAAGGAAAGTAGTGGGTTTGACAGTTCTGACACGCGGATCCCGAAGTATGGGGATTTTAAGAAATCGAAGTGCGTGGCCTAGGATATCGCGTGAGACCACGCGTTGAGACTAGGACAAAGTTTAGCTCGTATAAACTTTCAAACTTTGAAAGTAGTCCTTTTTGCCCTTCGTACCTCTGCGACCATAGCTATAGACCATCTTAAGTCGCCTACTAACTAGGTCACTTTGTCGTCAGGCGATCTGAATTATGGCACCTCCTAAGAAGAATGTCGCGAGCTCATCTACCCAAACCAAAAATAAAGGCAAGCATATCGCCTCTAAATCTCCTATCCCACATTTTCGTCCTGTGGTGGAGAGTGAAGTCATTGTCGACCCCAACACTTTTTTTGAGGCAGAACACATAGTCTCAAAGATAACGACTCAGGGGAAGGTGAACAAAATCCTCTTGAGTCATAATATTGAGATGAGAGCTGACGGTCTCCTCGCCCAACCTGCATTTGAAGGAGAATGGAGTTGTGCCCCCTTCCAATACAACTGTAGGGCTTGGAGTGACGAGCACCTAGAGGCTGGTGCGTTCCTCCCTCTGGACCAATACTTCGTAGATTTTTTGAACTACGTCAAATTGGCTCCCTTCCAGCTCCCCTCGAATTCTTACAGACTTTTGGTGGGACTAAAATATTTGTTTCTGAGATATGAGTGGGAGGTCCCCACTCCAGTAGACATTTTATATTTCTTCTACCTCAAAGCAAGTCCTGACCAGAAAGGACGAGGTGATGGGTTTTATTGCCTCACCAGATTCCCTAACTCCAGCTCCATCATCGAGCTTCCCAGCCACCCAAATGACTATAAAGATTTATTCTTTATGTCGAATGGATTTAAGAATTGTGAACATCGGTACTTCAACCGTCCTCGTAAGTCTTCTATCTTTGTGAATTCAGCACGTAAATTTTTATTCCTTTCATTGTAATTTTTTTTTATATATGTCCTGACTGAGTTTGTTCCTCGTGCAGCTATATTCGCAAGGACATGCAAATCTGTGACCCTCGGGGGTCAGTAAGAGACTTTTTCCAATCTCTCTCCCGGGAAAAAAGGTTATCGCCAGGTCATGAATGATGCCACCATGTTAGCATGCAAATTGATCAGCAAGGGCCAGAAATTAGCTCTGAGGACCCAAGCTCCACTCCTCGTTATCCTTGAGCTCCCCTTTTCTCAAGAGGCCTTGCCAGCCATTGAGGACACTAAAGAGGAAGAAGACGTGGCGCCACTTGTGCGGAAAAGACGAGCTCCCAAAGCCAATCAGGGGCCCGATCCTGAGCGAGTTGCGTCTGGGGCAGCAGCTAGCCCTTCTGGTCAAGGTAACCCATACCTTTTTAGAGAATTAGATCGGGATGCTGCCAGCTTTAAGTTAATCCGTTTTAACCCTAACCAGCTCGTTAGCCGACATCCTATTGATTCAGATCTAAACATAACCATTCTTCAATGCGTGGATCATTTGGTGGTATGCTATGATCATAGCTGTCCCAAAGGCATCGTTGTAGTTGATAACACACTAAACTTTAGGTCCTTCATCTTCGAAGAATATGGAACAAACCGTAGGACTTGGCCTTCTCTGCTCCAGGGTGCATTTTCTCCTGGGTTCAGGCAGTACGTAGATGAATCTAGCTCCAAGGAGGGACATGAATCCCCTAGGATCCAAGAGATCGTAGCCTTAGATTCCCCCTCCCCTCCATTATTCCCAGAGTTGGAGGTCGTGCCTAGCCCGGTCCATACACCCGAGTTGATCGTAATAGATTCCTCCCCTAGCTCGGAGGGTAGGATCCTTGTTCTTCTTTTTTTTTTTTTTTGCATTCATAATACCTTTGAAGCATTACTCCTGTGAATTAAATCATCTGTTTACTCTTTTTTTAGGTGAAGATATGGAATCATCAGGAGCTCCCGACCTAAGGAGTGCCTGCAAGGCTGGGGGGTCCGGAACTGGTCCTATAATGAAAAGGCCCAGGGTGTCAAAGAAGGCCACCCCTAAAACGGGGGGTACCACACAATCCCCCCTTAAGGCTAAAAGTGCGAGCATTTCTTGGGAACCAACTCTGGTGAAAACTGTCACTGTCCAGCAAATTCCTCCTCCCCCTCCTCGACATATGCCTCCCTCACACCCCCAAGTGATTCAAACCGAACCTCCTGTCCAAAGTGAGATTCCTTTCGTTCAGATATCGGTCGAGCCACACGATCTAGACAAGATTCCTGAGGCCTTTCAGGGTATCGTATATGAGACGGCGAGTCACATAGTGGGCCATGCGTATAAGGCCAATGCTAGGGATTTGAGGGCCATAGAGGAGCGTAGCCTAGAAGATGTCCTCGAATATGCTATGGGGATGAACCTCACCATGAGTCCTTTTCCCACTGCTAACCTTTCTTTATTATGTTTATTATTTTTTATTGACTTGTTTCGTTATTTTGTAGTCTTTCTTGGCTCAATACTGAAGCATAGCCCGTGTCAAGGCCATGAACGAAGAACTACGAGCTGACTTAAATGCTGCCAGAACCGCCTTGAGTGTTGCTCAAGAGAGTGAGCAATCCTTGAAGACCGCGTTGTTCACCACTCAGGCTCAGGCCACGAAGGTGAATCACCGTGCTGATCAACTTCAGGCCGAGAATGACTAACTAAGAGCAAAGCTAATCGAGGCCAAGGTTAAAGCCAAGGAGGAAGTGGCACTATCTTTGTCAACAATGGAGGAGATGATTTACTGTTGCTGGGATTTCAACCAGGACGGGAACTTCTCCTTCATAGAGCCCGAGCTGTGGGATTCGTATCTTGCTAAATTCAAGATTCAATTTTTGCAAGAACCCTCGGAGACTTGTGAAGCTTCTGGAGCAGTTGAGGGAGACAAAGAGGAGGTTACTTCAGCGGGGCGAGCTGACGGAGCCCAATGAATTTATTTAAGATTTTCTTTTGTAATCATTATCATATATTTTCTAACAATCCCTTGGGATTAAAACAATTGCCTTCAGGCTTAGCTCGAGGTTTTTTCTCTTTGATGTGACGATATTTTTTCTTATTTGAATATACATCTAACTTGTGATCTATTTGTCTTTCCTTTACTATTTTCTCATGTTTATGAATCCTTATACTCTTGTACATTCGAAATCCTAAGGATTGACTTTAGATCGAGATAGATTTTATCAATCTTAGTTGTCTCCAAGAATTTTCTCTCTTATTTGAATCATACCTATTAAGAATCAGGCCTCGAACCTGATTATATCTAGGGTTTTTAGTAAGCTTAATAGCATTATACTTGTTAAGAATTAGGTCTCGGACCTGGTTATATCCAGGGTTTAAAAATTTTTCTTTTTAAAGTTTAGTTTGAGCTAGGTTTATTGAAAACTCAAACTTTAAAAAGTCGTTGAATAATCAATTTCTCCAAGCTTCTAAGCTTCAGACCTGGCTATATCCAGGGTTTTAGATGAATTAAAGCTTAGTTTGGGATAGGTTGACTAAAAACTCGGGCTTTAAAAAGCCGTTGAATAATCAATTTCTCTAAGCTTCCAAGTCTTTAATCTTATCTGAGAAGGCGTAATTTTCTCAAAAACTCACCCCGGTTATGTGCCCCCCAAGTAACCAGAATGTATAAATTTTCCTGGTTGCTTTTACAATGTGAGAACACGAGCTTGCAATACTAAAACTAAGAAATGATTATTCAATAATCCATCTGTAATTTATTTGAAATAGATTTTATAAATAACCCTTACATTGATGGTAATATTATTGATAATACTTTTTTAAATGAAGAGTGTTATCCCCATTTCCTGCGTGGACCCGGGACATTCGTCCAGGCCCATGGTCAAGGGCTGTCCAGCATGCGGGCCCGCCCCAAGGCCTCTTGGTACGGGAATGTCCAAGAGGAGTACGGGCCCGGGGTGCACTTCTGGCCCATTAGGTGGGGTCCGGTATGGTCATCCGGGTCCCGTCATTCGGGACAGTCGTCCGGGAGACACGCAGGCCGTTCGAACCCCCCACGACATACGCATCTTGGTCCCGGACCCTGGTACGGCTCGGGCCTGTGGTAAATGAAAAGGGACAAAGGTAAATGGACCCGGATCACATCGTCCTCGGTTGGAGGGACCAAGCGTCCAGGACCCTGAAGCCGCCCCCCTCCGTGTGGGCGTTGTCCCCACTTTTCACCTGCAGAAAAGGCCACCTCGGGATTGCACGCCGTTGTTTCAGATCAGCGCTGCCAAGTACTCTGACTGGTCTTGTCCCCTGAATCTGCCTCGTAACTCGAAGTGTCCAGACCAAAAGCACCATTTTGTCGGACGAGATATAGCTCTTGGGTCAACTTATTGGGCCTTAGTTGGTTTGGAATTCATGTATGTTTTATCTTATATATTGGGCTTTCACTAGAAAGGCCAAGAATATCCATATCTCTGATGGGCCCGGGTCATACCCGGCCCAGATCCAGTGTTCCCATAAGCCTATAAATACAGGCTATAGAACACTGGAAAAAGGATCTCTCTTCAACCTAGATACAGTTACTCTGTCAAAACACAGAGAGAAACTCCATTGTAAAAGGCTTTCCAAGCTCTAATACTACAGACTCGTGGACTAAGGCTCATTAACGCCCCAACCACGTAAAAATCCCGTGTTAATCCTCTACTTTATTATTATTACCCTTCAACAATATTTATTAATATAGTTGCCGAAAACCTCGGTTAACAAAGAGCATTCCAGGTCCGTAGGACTACTTCCCCATTTAGTTGGGCTATCTTAAAATTTCCTTTGCGTAAGACTTCTACAATCTGGTATGTTCCTTCCCAGTTCGGGCCCAACACACCATCCTTGGGGTCTTTATTCACCAAAAAGAACCTTTAGAGAACCAGATCGCCCAATCCGAGTTTGCGTCCCTTGACTTTTGAATTTAAATAGCGAGTGATTTTTTGTTAATAATGGGCGAACTGTAATTGTGATTCCTCTCATTTTTCTTCGATCAGATCGAGGGATGCGCTAAGTAGCTCATTATTCTGTTCTTGATCAAATGTCCTCTGCTTGTGAGTAGCCACCATTGCTTCAATTGGAAGCATGGCCTCACTTCCGAAGGTTAGGGAGAAAGGAGTATGCCCCATGGAGGTTTGGTGAGAAGTTCGGTAGGCCCAAAGTACTTGCAGGAGTTTCTCGGGCCATAATCCTTTGGCTTCATCCAACCTTTTCTTCAGGCTCGCCTTGAGGGTCTTATTTATAGCCTTGACCTGTCCATTGGCTTGTGGGTATGCTACCGATGAAAAACTCTTCGTTATGCTGTATCTTTCACAAAAGTTTGTGAAGAGATCACTGTCGAATTGCGTCTCATTTTCTGACACAATCTTCTTAGGAAGCCCAAATCGACATATGATATTATTCACCACGAAATCCAGAACTCTCTTTGAGGTGATGGTTGCAAGAGGTTCGACTTCTACCCACTTCGTGAAGTAATCGATTGCCACGACCACATATCAAACTCCCCCTTTTCCCATAGGTAGGGAACCTATAAGGTCAACCCCTCATGCTGCAAATGGCCACGGGGATGAAACCATTGTTAGCTCGACTGGAGCAGCTCCGGCAACTATGGCAAAACGCTGGCATTTGTCGCACTTCTGAACATACGAGATCGAATATTTCGTTAAAGTGGGCCAAAAATAGCCCTGTCTCAGTACCTTCAGTGCCAGGTTTTGCCCCCCAACATGATCTCCACAAAAACCTTCGTGTATTTCTTGCAAAATGGTTTTAGCTTCCTTGGGCAGAACACATCGTAGGAGGGGTAATGAATGACCTCGCCGATACAGGGTTCCATCAACTATTACATACCGTGGAGCTTGATAAAGTATTTTTCTTGCGTATTTTCTGTCGTCAGGTAACTTTCCAGTCGCGAGATATTCCATTATAAGAGTCATCCAGGTCGATCTTATGACAATCATTTTGACCCCCATTGCTTCTCCTAGTACACCTGGGCTCTCCAGGAACTCCACTATTACTACATTTAATGTTTCAACCTCTTTTGTGGTAGCAAGTCGGGCCAAAGCGTCAGTGTTAGACATCTGCTCACAGGGTATTTGTTCAACAGAGCTAAACTCAAATTCAGATAGCTCCCATTTTACCTTGGCCAGGTAGGCCTCCATCTTGATTCCTTGAGCTTGATACTCCCCCAATACCTGATTTACCACAAGTTGGGAATCACTATAGCATTGGATGGCTTTCGCCTTCAGCTCTCTTGCCACCCTCAGCCCTGCCAGCAAGGCCTCATATTCTGCTTCGTTGTTGGATGCCTCAAATCTGAATCTCAAAGCTGTATGGAATTAATGTCCCTCTGGTGAGATTAAGATTATTCTAGCTCCTGATTCATTCTAGTTTGACGATCCATCAACAAAGATTTTCCATAATTCCTGTACCGGCTCCCTCATGAGCTTGTCCTGAAAATCGTTGCATTCAGCCATAAAATCAGCAAGGGCTTGACTCTTGATTGAAGTTCATGGCATGTATAATATCTCAAACTGGCTAAGTTCGATGGCCGATTTTAAGAGATGTCCTGACGTTTCAGGTTTTTGAAATACCTACCTTAAAGGTTGGTCGGTTAAGATGTTGATGGAATGGGAATGGAAATATGGCCGGAGCTTTCTGGAAGCCAAAACTAAACAGAATGTCAGTGGGGGTACCGTGATTCAGCTCCGAGAAGTCTCTTGCTTACATAATACACTGGTTTCTGAACACAGTCTTCTTCTCAAACTAACACGACACTGTCTGCATTCTCTGTCACGGCCAAATAAAGAAACAGAGGCTCTTCAGATGTGGTTTGGATAATACCGGGGGCTCTGTCAAGTGCATTTTCAGATTGTGGAATGCCTGTTCGCACTTTTCGATCCATTCAAATTTCTTGTTTTCTTTGAGCAAGTTGTAGAATGGCAGACACTTGTCAGTGGATTTCGAAATGAAGCGATTTAAAGCCACCACCCTTATAGTTAGGCTTTGAACTTCTTTACACGACCTGGGTGAAGGAATTTCTAACAACAATTTGATTTTTTCAGGATTTGCCTTTATTCCCCTTGTGTTGACTATGAATCCTAGAAATTTTTCTGATGCCACCCCGAAAGTGCATTTCTGGGGATTCATCTTCATGTCATATCTCATTAATATCCTGAAACATTCTTCCAAGTCAGATACATGGTTACTGGCAGTCTTTGAATTGACAAGCATGTTGTCGACATACACCTCCATGTTTTTCCCGATCTGGTTAGCGAACATTTTGTTGACCAAGCGTTGGTATGTAGCCCCATCATTTTTCAATTCGAATGGCATAACTTTGTAACAATATATGTTATGTTCGGTCATGAAACTAGCATGTTCTTGGTCTGCAGGGCTCATCACAATCTAGTTATATGTAGAGTACGCATCCATGAAAGACATGAGCTCGTGACCTACTATGGCATCTACCAACTGGTCAATCCTTGGTAGCGGGAAACAATCCTTGGGACAAGCTTTGTTTTGGTCGGAGAAGTTGATACAGGTTCTCCACTTCCTGTTCGGCTTCAGGATCAGCACGGGATTGGCAACCCAGATCGGGTATTTTGCCTCCCGGATAAATCCACATTTTAGTAACCGAGCTACCTCTTCCTCTAGTGCTTCAGCTCGGACCGTTCCCAAAAGTCGCCATTTTTGGAATTTTGCAGGCACGTTCTTGTCCAAATTTAATGTGTGCATTATTATATTTGGACTGATTCCCACCATATCCTCATGCGACCAGGTGAAAACATCTAGGTTCTTCTGTAAAAATCGACCAACTCCTTCTTTCTTTTGTCTTCAAGATTCTTCCCAATCTTTACGAATTTTGAAGCTTCTTTGGGGTTGATGTTCACTTCCTCGAGCTCTTCTATGGCTTTGAGCTCTGACCTGTCTTCGCATATTTATGAATCAATGTCGTCACGTTGGGCGACCTTACTATGCTCTTCTTGTTGAGGTTCTTTCGTCCCACGAGTGACTTCCACCTCCTAGGACTCCTCACCTCCGTCATTTATGACCATTACTTGCTACCCGGGTTGTGACTTTCCCTTCATAGAAATGCTATAGCATTCTCTGGCAGTGAGCTGATTGCCTCTGACTATGCATATCCCCATAGTTGAGGAGAATATTATTGCCAGGTGCCGGATAGATGTTATCGCTTCAAATTCCATCAGCACAGGTCGGCCCAAAATCGCATTGTATGCGGTCGGAAAATCGATTACCATAAACTTGAGTACTTTGTAGACAGTTCGTGACTCTTCTCCCAATGTCACCACCAGTCCAATTGTCCCTATGGCCGCTGATCCTTCACTCGAAAACCCGTACAGAGTCATTGAGGTCACCTTCAAATTAGATATGGATAGTCCCAGTTTTTCCAGGGTGGACCTGAAAAGTAAATTTACAGAGCTTCCGTTATCCACCAGTATTCTTCGGACCCTTTGATTGGCGAGCTGCACGGTTAATACCAGGAAATCATTGCGTGGGAATTGGACGTGGCTAGCAACCTCTTCCGCGAAAATGATTGGTTGCTTTTCCATTCATTGCTGTTTCGATAACCGTTGCTCCAGGATGAACTCCACCCTGTAATGAGCCTTCAGTTCATTAATGTACCTCTTTTGGGCCCCGCTGCTCTTGCCCGCCAAATGAGGTCCTCCTGCAATAGTGGTTATATCTTCCCCTACTATCGGAGGAGGTTTGATCTAGTTTACTTGAGCTCTAGATTGGCCCATTGGAGCTTCTAGGACTGATTGAGGGTTCTGCCCGGCGAGCTGATTAGGAACTACCTGATTTCGGGCGTACTGGGCCAACGACCCAGCTTTGATGAGAGTTTCAATTTCATCCTTCAGCTACCGACAATCATCAGTGTTATTACCGATGTCGTTATGAAATCGGCAGAATTTTGAAGGATCTTTCTTTGCGCTCTGGTTTCTCAAAGGTTCTGGCTTCTTCCATGGAAGGCGATTAGAATTTTCCAGAAAGATATTCTCTCGAGTGTCCATTAGGTTGATATATGTAGCGTAGATAAGTTTGAACTTCTCCCTGGGCTTGTTTTTCTTCGTCCTGCTCTGGTTGCCTTCACCATTCCCCTTTCTTTTGTTGTTCCCCCCTTGGTTATTCTGGGTAACGGTTTGAGCCGTAGCTGCAACGTCCCTAGCTCATGCAACAACATTAGAAAATCTGCTCAGGCATGCCTTCAGCGTCTTACTAGGTTGCTACTTTACATTGGCCAATGAATCATCCTCAACCTGAGCTGCTTGTGAAGCTCATAATGCTTTTTTGAAATCGAAAGAAAATTTCTTCCTCGAGCTTATGGAATGCCTCTTATATTGTTTAAACCACTACATGGTAGGCCCGACCAGAGTTTCAGGGAACAAGATACACCTTAGATTGAGCTCGACATTGTGGGCCATCATCATGGTGTTAAACATTTCGAGGTGATCGGACGGATCTCCATCTCCATAAAACTTTGACATGTGCGACATCCTAAAACCTACAGGATATGTTGCTGCCACAATGTATGGGGAAAAAGGTTCGAGCTCCTTGTCTGAGTCACAATATTCCTTTTCCTTCCCAGAAAAGAGTCTTTTCATTTGCTCTTCCATTAGAGCTAGTCTCTCGAGAGATTGGTCCCTAGTCCCTAGGTTAGCTGGGGCTGTTCAACAACTCTCATCGTATCATACGCGTTTGAGGGGTTATTGTCCCTCCAAGCTCGAGCTTGGTTAGGTGGGGCATTCCCATTGTTGCGTACTATGGACGAACCTCCCTCGTGTCGAGTATAGCTAATATCTTCATCCCAAGCTCGATACCTTCTCTGCGAGTTCAGACGAACTCGCAAGTTAGGCTGTGGATCATACCAAGGACTTTGCACTGAACTCAAATGATTTCTTAGGTCGCTCTCGAACCTGCCGCTGCGATGGCTTTCTGTCCAATAACTTCTGTCCGCGAAGCTCACAACTTGCGGTTGGGATCGAGGGCCTGGATTCTCAACACGCATTCGTGGGATGGAAGTATGCGCAGATGGGGGAGGATTTCTTTTGCTATCCCCATGAGCTGGAATATCTCGTTGAGGACGAGGTGGTGTTGGATGTCTTACAGGTGACAGAGGATGCCTTATTGGCGAGGCTATCCTCGTTCCATCAAGACGGACTAAGTTAGCCCACCTTTGTTCTACTCCAACGTCCCTAGTTCTCTGTGTCTTATGCTCTGATCGTGGCACAGAGGGATTTGTTGGAGCATTGTACCTTTGTGAGCCTGTCCCAACCCCTCCCTGTGGATTGTCATAGGCATTCCTGGGAATCTGTGAAGAAGGCACCGAGCTTGGGGTTAAAGTCCTTACTGACTGACTGATATGTTGTTGACCCCTATGATGGTCAGTGGGCCGAACATTATTGTGATTTTGCCCTGAAGACACAGAAATTGGAGTTGCAGTCGTGATGGATCGACTCGGTTTAGACCGGTTATTCCTATGGGACTTGTGAGACCCACTTTGCCTCTTTCTGACATTAACGTCTGTTGCAAGATGGGGTAACCAAGCCAATACCTCCTCAATATGCCTATTTTCTCTAGTGAGATGGCTCCTCAACTGCATGTTTTCCATCTCGACGGCAGTCATATAGCCCGGATTAGGATTTGGCAGTAACGATGCCGAACTCCCAGTATTGCCCTGACCCGCCGGTTGTTTTCTCGGACGTTGTTGAACATCCAGACCTCTTTCATTGGGAACATCGGTATGATGGGCCTCCTACCCACCAGGTCGTTCCATCTCATTATCGTGCATTGAGCGAGTGACCACCATGATGAATGTTAACTAGAACTTGTGAAGCACTAATTTACTCTCAATGAAAGCACCAAATTGTTGACGCGGTTTTTCACCAGCAGTGTATTAAGAAATAAAATGGGTAGATTAGTGCTTGATAGTAAACCGCAATGAAAATAACAAGAACTCACTCAAAACCACATAACTTTTATGTGGTTCAGTGGTTAAAATCCACCTAGTCCACGAGTCAATATTATTATTGTTTCTCTCTCTATTTTGGCAGAGTTTCGGTATATCAGAATATGGTCCCCTTCTCTGTCCAATATTCATAGTATTTATAGGAGAATTCCTTGGAAAGGTTTATGTAACCGTGTAAATAAACTGCATAATTATATATATGGTATATAATTAATACAGATTATTCCCATTTACATTGGAATATGTTTTGGTAACAGAATAAACACGCTCTTGCTATCTCGAGTAATAAATGATATAGATATGATACAGCCTGGTCATTACTGAGCGTATAAAGAATTCCCGAGTCTCTTGGGATCCTTCAGTATGCGTTATATCTAGGTCCTCACGAGCTGAATGTCTCACCCGAGCTTGTGCTTGACAGCTATCTGACTCCGAGCTCGTAGTAAATCCAGGACGACTAATATTGGGTCTGACCATTATGAGTCTCGAGCTATTCACATGGTAAATAACTATGTTTTACTTGGGTATCTTTCCACGTATTCAACTTCCAACTATACCCAAGCTGGGCAAGTGAACTCGTGCTAAGTTTAGGGTACAACAATATGAATATGTGATATGCATGTTTATGAATATTGGATATGCATGTGGGCCCTTTATAGCTTATAAGGGCATATTTGTAATTTTGGCCCGTTGAGGGCATAAATGTCATTTTATGTGATTTATGATCGAGACCACATTATTATGTGGATATATTTGCAGCATATGGCTCGAGACGGTCCTAGTGAGCGAATTATCGAAATAGTCACAACGGGGTTTAATACCCAGCTTGGGGGGAGCCTAGGGGCATTTTTGGGAATTTAGAGAATATTTTGGGAATTGTTAGACATGGAATAAGTATTTGGTAATTAATTGGACATGACGGGGTTAATTGATTAATAGTAGGAACACTTGAGGAATTAGCGGGAACTGGGAGCGGAATGACCATTTTAGCCCTTAGTATCCTTAGAAGATTAATAGGCTTAAAGGGGCAAAATAGTCTTTTGTTTAAGCAAGGGATATACTCAGTATAACTCTTAGGAATAGCCAGAAAGTGGTAGAAAACTCTCAGCTCTCTCTCAGCTCTCTCACTCATGATTTTCCCCATCTCTATCTCCCTCTCCTTGTACCTTGAAGTTGAAGGAAAAATAGAAGGAAGGTTAAGGTGATCAAGCCAAGAATTAAGCTGGAACTCAGAGGGAATTCAAGCTGGGAATACTCTGAGAAATTGTTGAGGAATTAGGCTGCCACTTGAGGTAAGAATTCAGGCTAGAATCTCTAAATCATGCTGAAATCATGTTAAAGATTAAGTTTGCATGAGGTCTGGTTTTGTTAGCTGGATTTGGATTGAATTTGAGTGTTTTATAAGAGTGTGAATTTCTTATAGGATTAGGTATGTTGATTAAGTTGTGGGGATAAGAGTTCTGGGTATGGTTCTAAGTTTGGTTGGAAGTTTGATTGCATTTTTGAGGTTTTTGGCTGGGAAGAGTGTGGAGGAAACCCATAAAATTTGGGTATGTGGGGGCCCGTCGCGACCCAGCTCAGGGGCACCGCAGCCCGCATGCCCAGATGACCCTGGGTGGCTCTCTGTCTTGAAGGCGCGCCGCAACCCTAGGGGGGAAAATCGTGACCCGCGTCCCCCTAATGCTTGAAGATTGAGTCTTTGACTTGGGGGCGCGCTGCGACCCTTAGGACCAGGTCGTAGCCCGCCTAGGGGATTTTTCCTTAGGATGGTTTCTAGGATTGGTAAGGCTCGGGAGTTCGAACCTAGGCATTTAGAATGATTTCTACTACCTGGTTTAGTAGAAATCGAGGCCTCGGAGGCTAGTTTTTGTCTCCTAAGTATTTATTTGGATTAGAAATTGATGATTACTCATTGGCCACTGTGACTAGGTTTATCACCAAGGCTCAGGACTAAGGATCGTGCTCGAGACTGTTCTGTGTCCTCCGCTCGAAATTCAAGGTAAGAAAACTGCACCCTTGTGTGACTGTGTTGGGACTGAGATTCCCTGTATTTGAGTATATGTGTTGTGTAACTGTGATATTGTTATGCGAAACATGAAATGAACGGCCTAAGAGAGCCTGGGCTGATGATTTGTGCACAGGATGCGGCTCTGCCACTGTGAGCCGGGGTCAGCTAGATAAACAAAGGACTCGGCCTAAGCGAGCCGGAGTCAGTTGAGTAAGCAGAGGGCTCGACTTAAGGGCGCCGACCCTGAGCACTTCTATATTGATTGAGATATATTTCTGAATGTACATGTTTACTATTAATAGTTTGATGCTTATGATTTGTTGAGCTTTTGAATGACTATCTTATGATTGATTGGATGTTATTACTAATTATGTCTTTGCTGTGTCTTTGCTGTTATGGTTTTCTTCCTGGGCCTTGGCTCACGGGTGCTACGTGGTGCAGGTAAAGGCAAGGGTAAGTTGGAGAGCTCTGGGAGCGAGGTGTACATCGTCAGCTGCTCGTCCGCCACGGTTGAGGGAAAGTACAGGGACAGAGCCTAAAATTTGTATTTTGCCATTAGAGTGGCCTCTGGTTGTATATAACTTTTGAGATTTGTCAATTTCTCTCTTAAGCCCTATTTTTGGGATCCCATGTACCAAATGTCTATTTTAATGAAAACTAATCATTTATGTTCAAAATCTTTTAAACCTAACCTGGTAATTGGCCTTAAGATCACATTACTGTTTAAACGACTTGATTAGCAAGTCTTGCACTATTTTAAAACACACAGTATAACTGTCTTGGTTATCCAGGGCGTTACGATAATCATATTTATTAATCTCATGATTACTCCACTATAAATATGAGATTGAACTCTTGATAATTACAAACATATATTTACTGAGTACTTTATTAAAGAATAAAGTGTCTATTGATATAATTATTACATACATCGTTAATCCTCTATTAATGGTTCATAATTAAAAGGGACTAAAATTACCGTTATACCCTTTTAGCTATATCATGTTCCTAGAGTACTATTGACTTTACTAGTGAAGGTTGTGTCACAACAAGTTTGTGATGTGAGCGCCCATAACCTTTTCAATTCCAAAAGTCAACCCAGTAGGGAGCCATTATTCAATATATAAGAAGGTATAGATTTCATATCTGTTAAACTACGTCCCCAACCATATACATCATTGAGTCCCCAAAACAATTGTTCTTAGCCTAATCATTCTAACAAACCTTAACGCATGAATCAAGGGATCAGATGACATATATACGAGTTCATAGCAACCTCAGGATTAAGATCATTGTTAATATGATCATCATTTGATGTGTTTGATTAATACTATGAAACAATGTTTAAACAAGTATTAACAAATCACATCTACACTACAAGAAATCTAACATTTACCTACGAATTTCTTACCTACCTATATATATTGGTAGGTAAAGTTACTTTTACCTACCTAAAATTTAATGGTACGCACTATTGGTAGGTAGATATTGGTAAATATTAAATTTTTCTAGAATTATATTTTCTGTACCAATAATATTGGCAGGTAACGGGTTTTTCCTACGAATATATTGGAGGGAAACTTTTCAACTTTTGGAGCTCATTTTTCCCACCAATTTTATTTAAATTTTTTATTTTTTTAATTAAAATTAATGCTGATGTGGACAACATTAACATTATAGTACTCATTTTTTCTTCATAAAAACATATTCATATATAAAAAAAAATAACATAAATATAACTTTTATAAACCTAAACCTAAAACTATCTATCTCTCAAATCCCTATTTCTCTTCAACACACTCACCTTCTCTATTCTTAGTCTCCTAGTCGCCTCCCCATTGACGAATCCAATCCTTCCCAGCCACCTCCCCATCGACGAACCCAGTCGCATCCCTCTTCGTCGGGCCCAGCCACCACCTCCCCATCGACAAACCTAGTCCCTCCTAGCCACCTCCTCTCATCTCTTTCCAAACACTCAGCCACCCCTATTTTTTCTCTTCTCTAAGAGACCTCCATTGATCTCGAACGACTCCTTCCTTCTACGAACTCAGAAGCGTCTCCTTCCTTCTCGAACCCAGAAGCATCTCTTTCTCGAGATCCATCTTTGAGACACCTTCCTTCTCTGAGACACCTCATTTCTTCAACCTCTTGTTGGAACCCAAACGCCTATTAAACCACCCATGGAAGCGTCCAAAGCCACCCATCACTGCCTCTAGAGTCACCCATTGCCGCCTTTTTTCTTTGTTTGTATGGCCTTCGATTTTCGACTCTATTTGTGGTTGGTGTTTACTTTTTTTAACTTTATGTTTGTGGTGGGTATTGTTTTATCCAATTCTAATTATTGTGTGGTTTTGAGTATATGTGTATATGTGTTTATTAGATTGCATCTTTGGTTTTTTTTGGAAGCTTGGAGCTCGGGCTTGGCTTTGGATTGCAGTGGTTGGGTTATGGCTTTGGATTGCAGCGATTAAGGTGCGACTTTGGAACGAGTTTGAGGTTTTCAGATTGGTTGGCTGGTGGTTTTGAGCTTTTTGTATTCGTTGCTTGGTTTTCAAACCTAATTATGGTTTATTTTGGTTAAGTTTGAATATGTAAATCTGAGTTTTAATATGAGTTTCGACTTGTGGCTTTCAGATTTTTGGATTTGTGGCCTTGGTGGGTTTGAGATTTTTCAGATTGGTTGGCTGGTTGTTTGAGGTAATATTTATGACAATGCTGATGAAATCCCCAATAATTTGAAGGGTTTATGATGAGTCATTGTTCTGAGGTTGTTTGTGTTGTTTTCTTTATGATCATGTTATGTGTATTTAGCTTTACTGTATGTTTGTGTTTTGATGTTAGATTTATATTTTATTTTTGTGATTCATTTTTCAGATTAATTGGTTTTAACACATACATTGTAATGACCCAACTATTTCTAAGACCTTGGACCATTAAAACTACTAGACATAGCTACTATTTTTTAGAAGACATACATAAGAAATAATCATAGCTTTATTAAAACCCAAAAATAAATATTTTATCAATAACATAAAAGTATGAAATAAAATGTGATATGGTATGGGATCCCATTGTTTATAAAACATAAAACATAACTTTAAATATTACTTGCGGAATTACATCGAAACATAATTTAAAAGACTAAAAATAAATAACGCCGTCCTCGACCGACACGCAGTCCATTCATCCTTAGCACACAAGCCAAGCTGCCAAGAATCCTTCCGCCTTCCATAATCATTTTCCTGCATCACACTAAAAATAAAGGAGTGAGCCTAATGCTCAGCAAAGAAAAATTTACTAACACATAAATCATAAACATAAGACTATATCATACACTATAAAACATATGACTATAAACATATATCACATAAGACTAAAATTGGCCAACATAAATTCTTGGGGCTTGTTAGCTAAGCAAGTCATATGCCAATAAATTATTGGGGCTTGCTAACTAAGCAAGTCATATGCCCATAAATTAGTGGGGCTTGCTAACTAAGCAAGGCATATGCCCATAAATTAGTGGGGCTTGCTAGCTAAACAAGTCATATGCCCATAAATTAGTGGGGCTTACTAGCTAAACAAGTCATATGCCCAAGGGTTTATATGTAGTGCACCAAAAAAAAATTTTAGTTATTAAATTTTTTTTGTGTGTTTTATTTTATTATAGTGTTAAGTGTGGTGAATTGTTTTATTTAAATGTTGTTTATTTTATTGTTGTTTGTTTTATTTAATTGTTTGTTATTTTATTTAATTGTTAGAATTGTTTGTAGAATTTTTGTGAAATTATTTGTTAAATGATAATTATTTATTTTTATTTTTAAAAATGTGATTATGTGAGATTTGGTTGAATGCACTAAGGTGCATGGTAGATAGTAATGTACCCTAGTGATTTAGTGTGTGCTAGTGCATGGTAGCATGGTACACATGCGTAGATTTTCTACACACTTTATACTTCCTTTTTTTAGATTTTATTAGAATTAATATATAAAAAAAAATAAAATAAATGTAAGAGGAAACCATGGTGGACGTGTGGGTGTAGTGGGAAAGGAAGTGAAATTTTTCCATTTATTTTCTAAGGCAAATAAATTCAAAATTGAAGAAGATAGCTATTTGGGGAAAGGAATGTGATCGCCATTTTATCTCCTATCAATTGTGATAAAAGAAAATAAAAAGAGAAAGGAAACTTACCTTTTTCTTTTATTGGGTCATTATGGGGGAGAATTAGGTTAAAGAGGGAATGGAAATATTGGAGGAGCATTATGCTCTTGGGGCTGCCGTGTGTTGAAGAGAGGAAGAGAGAGAGAGAGTGGCGAGCTAGAGAGAGAAAGGGGAAGGGGCTGCCATTTTCTAGAGAGAAGGAGGAAAGAAAGAAGAAGAAGGAGAAGAGAAACCAAGTCTAGAGTTTAAACAAGGGGTGGTAAAATTTGGTATTGGTCACCTTGTGTTCTTGATTCTATCAATCAAGAAAGGCTCGTTGAGAAGTTGTGGTTTTACTTAGCTTGGACCTGAGGTAAGGAAGTTAGATAGAATTTATGATTGTTATATTATGAATGGTAAGTTGTTGTGTGAATGAAATGTTATGAATTATGAATGCCATAATGTGATGATATGTTGGCTTGTATGAATGTTGTATGATATGAATGGATGTTAGCGTGATGAATGCGACACATCAAAATGGGTTGCTAAGGATAAGAAGACGTAACCCGAGTTACTAAGGATATGAAGACGTAACTCCACAGGCGGACGTGCCGAGGTTATTCAAGGATCAGAGACTCTTGTTTACCTCAAAGGGTGGCATGGACAAGTTAGCGGGCCATGTTCACAAGGAATTGGTTATGATTATGTTATGATGTTTGGTGATGTTTATGATTATGTTATGATGTTTGGTGATGTTTATGATTTTGTTATGAAGTTATGATATTTATGATATGATGGTGGCATTATGTTGACGTGAATATGTTTATGTTTATGGTATTGATGCCAATTTTATGATGATGCTATGATGTATAAAGATGAATGATAGTGTTTGTAATTTGTTGTATCTCACTTGCTTGTTGTTTGTACTTCCTTACTGGGCTTTTAGCTCACCCCCCTTACTTTCTCTTCCAGGTAGCAAATAGGTTTCTCTGTGGCACGCGTGGTGATGTGGGGAGTTATGTCGTCCTGGTGTGTATGGCGTGGGGCATCCTATGGATGAGAAACGATCAACTTTAAACACCATTTTTAATGATGTTATGTTTAATGGGATTTTTCTTAAAATTGTCAGTGGTACTTAAACTTTTGTTTGTTTTAGAACTTTGCATAAAACTGATATTTTTCTTTTTAAACTTTTGGGCCCAGCTTGCATGTTTTAAGCGAGACCCCACTGAAACCTTTATAATAAGTGTCTTTCTATTATAAACCATTGAAAATATGAATGTTTTATTAAGTACTAGTTAAGGGCGTTTTACACTATAAGACATACTAAACATGTACATAACATAAACGTATTATAACATAAACATATCATAACATAAAAGCACATAAAGTCTATCCTATTTTCCTTACCAAAAGCCGAGATATTTGGGAACAAGAACGGGATTAGAACACTCCTATAAACCCATAGTAGAAATGGTGATAATCTCTAAGAATAAAGATGAATATGAGAACTAAACCATCAAGAAGAAACTTACCAAAAAGGACCTTAAGTTTCAAAAACTTAAATACCTAATCAAAAAAATCAATAACAAGAGTTAGGATATGAATAAAAGAAAACTAAAGAAAACAAAAGAACCATATAGAACTGAACTTAGGAATAGAAATACCTTGAATGACCTTATGGATTGGTCTAAACCTCAATACCGAAATCACACTATTTCTCACTTCCCAAGTGTTTAGAAAGCTTAGAATGATAAAGCTTTTATCCCAAACCCAAGTGTATCTCTCTATAGTAACACTAGCACCTTGGAGGCTCTGATCAAATGCTTGAAGAATGAAGAAAATGGTTGAGCACTAGGTCCTATTTATAGAGTTCAAGGAGTGAAACTAACCCCTTTTAATTTGAATAAATAAATGATTATAAAATGAAAAAGATTTGAATTTTTGTTCAGCAGACACCCAGAACTCGGTCAAAATCGTTCAAAGGCAAGTCAGGTTAAGGGTATTTTTAAAATTAAAAAACCAAACTTTAAAAAATACTCATATGGAGCTGATATATCGCCTCCCCCTGTATTCCCGAGCCTCATTCGATCGTTCGTGCAAAGTCGACGTGTTTTTCGTATCTTCCATAGGCGATATATCGGCCCCTATAGCTGCGATATATCGGCATACGTTGATATATCAAACACGTATTTTCACTTCTTTAGCATATTTTGAATTGGATAAACAACTTTGACTGAGTCATAATACGATCCTAAAGCTGCTGGAAGGTTCTAGAGCTTCTAGATCTTTTTTTTATTAAAACTATTTATAAAAAATACTTAATTCCTTAATAATCATGACTATGACAAGTATCATGATCTTAATGGTTCTATCTAAACCTTAGGTTATACTACTACTACTACTATTTAGTCTTTATTTTTCCTCTGTGATTGTGATGCTATGTTAGTATAGGATTCAAATTTATAGTTTTTTTTTTCTTTCAAGATATTTAAAATTTGTTTTGTAAATTTATGTCTTTTGTAATATGAAGAATTGATGATGGCGAATTTTTACACTTTCTCTTATATATATCTCTGTTTTTTTGTTATTTGGTTGTGAGTTTTAGTTATGTTATTTATTTTCTATATTTTTTATATTGGTCTACTAAGTTTGTTAACTTGATTTAAGATTTTTAATTTTATTATAATTTTTATGATATGTTAATTACACTTTATTTTCAGTGTTAATCAAGTTTGTAATGGGTTGGGTACTTTGTTTCTGATATTTGTTTTTTATATTTAAATATTTGGTTGCTTAGGGACTTTGGATGATGAAATTGACTAAGGATGATTTTTTTTAATAGTTGAGCATTGAATGTAGTTATTTCTTTGTTGCTCTATTTTCAAAGTTTTGCATTATTCTCAAGTGTTTTTCTGAAGCATAAATGATATTTGTAATCTGGTTTTTTAAGTATGAGATATTTGTGTGTTTGAATCTGATTTTTTAATCTAATTGGAGTGTGTTTTATGATTTATGTCATGTTTGTAAATTTTCTAACATACTTGTAAATATTTCATTGTTAAATACCTTAGTCATTTTGTTTGAGTGATCTTATTTGATGTATGCATTTATTTCTTTTCTAAACTATGATAGATTCTTATAATGTTAGTCTTGTTTTGATGAAAAATTAGTTTTACACTTAGATATATATAAATCTGGTTGATTACGCTAAATGCAATTTTAAACTTTTATTTATACATGTACTTATACTAATTCACAAATGTATCTGCTTTGTTTGCCATTTTAAATGTTGAAGTTATAAGGTTTTTGGGTCATTGATGTTCATTATCTGAGTACTTTGTTGGTTATCCTTATGAATTTCACATTTAGATATTTGGTTGCTTATAGACTTTGTTTAAGATATTGATATGTTTATTCAGATTGAAGATGCATTTGTTTTTTGGTAAACTATGGTAGATTCTTATGTCATTTTTTGTGTCTAAAATCTAATTTTTAGTGTGTTAGTTAGTTTGGGGATTTGTTTCATTGTTACTTTGAATTTTTTTTCTGCCTATGATGTTCAATAATAAGTATACTTATTTTATATTGGTGATTATGGGACTTGATGTGCTCATATATTTAATTTTAATATATGTTGGTATATCAAGTATCATAAATGCCCATAATAGTAAGTCATATTTTTTGAAATCCTTATGATGATTAAATTGGGGATATTTATTGTGTTGGAATTAATTATATAGTCTTTCCCACTGTCGCCAACCCAAACCCCGCCTCTAGCCATCCTCGGTGTCCACCTCCCAAAGCCATCATCGACATTCACAAGTTCAGTTATATAAAGGAGGCTCTCGTGCAATAATCACAAAGTGAAGAATAAGAAGAATATCAAGAAAAATGACATTATTGAGTTTTTAATGACTCGAAAAGAGAACTATATAGAGTATAGACTTGTTGATATTTTTTTATGAGTATAGAATTATCAACACCATCTTTAATAAGTAATGAGTATTTTATAATATATGTTTGTTTATTTTGTTATTAATGTTATATAATTTATTTGAGGAACAATGTTAAATATTTTTTAAATTAATTACTTTATTTTATTATTTATATTCAATTAAATTTAAGTATATAATTAAAATTACCTACATAGAAATAATATCTTTACTCACAAATAATTAAGTGTAGGTAAAAATAGGTATACCACAGCATGCCACGTGGACCAATCATTTAGTGTCACATAACCAATAAAAATATGACAAGTAACACAATTATAAATTTCCAACTAGTCCAATAAATGTATGCCAAGTGTTTCACTAAAAACTTGCCACAAGGCTAGCCACGTCATATGCCATGTCAAACAACTTCAAGTCATTTCTGTGGGGTCCACGTGAGTTTTACCTGCCAATATGTCAATCGTAGGCAATGGTACTTTTCTCGACTAACTATTACCTACCAATACACTATCTTTACCTACGATTAATATTGGTAGGTAAATGTCAAATTTCTTGTAGTGCTAGTCCAATTCTACATATTCTCAGCATGCAAAGTCCATCCACTAAAGTGTCCTACTACACTAGTAACCCAGATATAGGTCACATGTATTCATAATACTAGTGGACTGTACTAGCAGTAATTAATCTAAAGATTCCATAACTTTATCTTACTACGAACTATTTTAAGTTTATTATCTTAATCTCGATCCTCCCATACCAATATGAGATTAAGACCACATAAATAAACTTTTGAATTTTATGATATTTACTTAATATTATCAATATAATATCAGACATAGTCTATATATAATAATTCAATCCAATTATTTATTTCATTTAAAATATTTGTCAACTACAATTGCTTTAAGGGCACTATTCCCAACAAAATCTTCAAAGCCTTTTTAAAACCGTGTTTCTTTAATTTTTAAATGATGTTTGATTCTTAAAGTATAACCAAAAATTAATTGGAAATAAAATATGAAATAAAAAAAATCATATTAACATAAAATTATGAAATTCAATGTGAAGGATTGCTTAAAGAGTAATGCTCTGTGAGCCGCGACACACGCTATTAAGAGTCGCAGCGCTCAATTGTCCATAAATCAGCAGTGGCCCTTAGAGCCGTGACTCAATAAAAGAGTGTCGCGATGCGACCCCGACCCCATCTGTTTTTATGGATTTTAAAATCCCATTTCTCCCCCATTTTAAAATACCATATTCAAAGATCCGATTTTCAAATACTCTACCTTTCTCTTGTACATTTGATCTTTCATTTATATACAACTCATCTAATCATCATCATCTACATTGTTTTTTTTCTTCTCTACCATCTTTCCCTCATAATTTTAAATTTTCTTTTCTTTCTCTCTGTAATGACCCAACTACTCTAGACTTTTGGACCATTAACGAAAACTATACATAAACACTAATCCTTAATAAATTTTTACAAGTGAAAAGACCATAACTTTATTAAGAAACTTGTAAAAATAAAAGTTAAACTTACATAAAACTCAAAGCAGGATATGGGATCCCATTGTTTTAAAATCAAAACATGACATAATGATAATTAAAAAGAGATTACATAATAAAACGCGGAAAAATACATATAAAAACCATAAGAACAAAACTACATCCTCAAATCGAAACTCTCGGTTCTTTGAATCCATTCCGCCTCAATACACATTCCCTAAGCTTCCAAGAACCCTTCCCCGCCACTAGAACTATTTTCCTGCACATATAAACAAAAAGGAATGAGCCTAATGCCCAGCAAGGAAAATCTAACATATAGCCATATACATAAAAATTCATAATGCAACATAAAAACATACCATAACACTTATGTCACATACATACTATAATGGCCATTATTACTTGGGGTCCCATAGACTAAACAAGTCATATGCCCATTAGATTAGTGGGGTCTTGCTAGCTAAGCAAGTCATATGCCCATAATCTATTTGGGGCTTGTTAGTCATATAGGTCATATGCCCAAGTCTACAATCATACTTATCATAACATAATGCATAACATAAAATCATAAGATAACATATAAAAGCATATAACACATAAATCCTATCCTATTTTCCTTACCAAAATAACCGGGATATGGGAACTGATTTGGGACCTTGGAACACTCCTAAAAACCATGTATAATATGGTGAGTATATTTGAAGAAAAGGGATGAAAAGAATGGAAGAACTATACCATTGAGAATATACTTACCAAAAACTTATGTGCTTAAGAACTTGGATTTCCTAACCAAGAATAAGAATAAGGTTAGAACGAGTAGAAGACTATGAGAACTTAAAGAACATAATACAGAAATGGACTAGAGTTTGGAAATACCTTGAAGACTTATATGATCAATCTAAACCTTTCATCGAAATGTGTATAGAACCTTACTTCCCCAAGTGTTTGATAAGCTTATAATGATCAAGCTTATAATTCGCAACCCAAGTGTTTACACTCTCACACTCACCTAGCAACTTGCAACCTTTGAACTTAGAGAAATAGATGAGCAAATGGCTGGGTACTAGGTCCTATTTATAGAGTTTAGGAATGAAAAGATCTCATTTAACTTGAATAAAAATAATGTCTTTTTAAGTGAAAATAATTTGAATTATCGTTCAGCAGAGGCTGAAGACTCGTTCAGAAAGGTGCTGGACTTATCAAGAGGTTGAAGGTTTGAATGGAAAACATTTTTGAAAACTTTCAAATATGTTGAGGGAGGCGATATATCGCCCCCTGTAGGCGATATATCGCTTGGGCCAGTATGCCCGAGGCAATCGTGCAACGTTTCGTGTTTTTCGTATCTTCGTGATGCGATATATCGCCCCCTATAGCTGCGATATATCGGGATACGTTGATTATTTAAACACGAAATTACACATTTTTAGCTTAATTTAAATTGAGTAAACAGCCTTGACTAAGCCCTCTAACGTTTTCAAAGCTGCTGACTGACCTTAGAGTATTCAAATTTTAACCTTAATAAATTTAATCCTCAAAATACTTAATCATTAATAAACCCATACATAACATGTGCTATTATCTAATTGGTTCTTATCTAAACCTTATAGTATAATAAATATTATCCTCAATATCAATCATATTAATCAAACCTTAGGTTAAAATTAATATTCCTAAACTATAGGTTAAACTTAGAAAATCTACAAGTACTACTATGAGTGTCCAAATAAATCCCGGTCTGAACCAAAAATCCACAGTTATAAAGATAATACTATTATTACTATTATACTACTATCTAACTTAGCTAAGTAAAGTTCTTGGACTCTACACTCTCCATTCTCAAAAGCCCTAACACTCCAAAGGTATAAATTTAAATGTTATGCATTTTTCGATAAAGTTTGTGTTACATTTGATTTATTTATCATGTTTTTAGTTTTAATATTTTATTATTTGTAGGAATGCATAAAATTTGCAAGTAAGACCACTATTGAAGAAAGAAAAAATGATAATAATAATAATAATAGGAGCATAGAGAGAAAGCAACCCACAAACGTTTCTAAAATTTTAGAGAAAATAAAAAAACCTTCTACACAAAAGGCTTTACAAGAATTCATAAGTGATTTATCAAGTGGCGAGATCGTTCTTAGCAGTCCAAAATGCATTCCTCATTCTCCAGCTATTCTAAAAAGTGTCCCACAAGTATAAATTTTGAATATGATTATTCTTGCAGAAACTTGTATTATTTTTTTATTTTAATTATAGTTGCTGATTTTTTCTCATATGTAGGTTGTCAATGAACAATACTATCAAAAGCAAGATTTTTTTTTCAAAGAATATGAGAGGCACAAAAGAACTAAAAAAAAAAGAATTTTTTTTTAAACAAATGGAAAGTGATCGTGATGATTCAAGTGCAAACATGACTTCCGTTTTATTTTAATTATAGTTGCTGATTTTTTTCATATGTAGGTTGTCAATGAACAGTACTATCAAAAGCAAGAAATTTTTTTCAAAGAACTTGAGAGGAACAGAAGAATAAAAAACAAAGTTAAACAAATGGAAAGTGATCGTGATGATTCAAGTGCAAACATGACTTCCCCACCATCTTTGACAACTTTTGTTGAACCAAGTCAAGTGCTTTATTCTTCAGTGAACTCTACAGAGGTAAAGAATACTTGTCATTTCTTAGGCCGATTTCCATTTGAGAGTGAATATGAAGTTATATTTGATTCAGAAGCTACTTCGTTCTTCTTGGAGTGTGTAACGACCCAACTATCTATGAAACTTAGGTCATTAAACCCACTACACATAAGCACAACTTTGAAAAGAACATACATAAGAAAATTCATAACTTTATTGAAAACTTTAAAGAAACAATATTTGTAATACATAAATGAGCTCATTGTTTTAAAATAAAACATAACTTTAAATAAAATTGTTTACAAAGCTACATGTGGAAAAATACATAAAAACATAATTTTTAAAGACACTAAAAAAAAACGTTGTCCTCGAATCGACACGCAGCCCATCCACTCCATTCACCTCCATACACACACCCAGCTTCCAAGAATCCTTCCACCTCTGCATCTATTTTCTTGCATCATACTAAAAGGAAAGGAGTGAGCCTAATGCCCAGCAAGGAAAAACTACTAACAACATAAACATACACATAAAATCATATCATAACATATGCTATAAACATATCATAACATATACTAAAAACATATCATAACATATACTATATAAAACTATACTAATAATGGCCATTATGACATGTGATAAACCATCTATGTCCCCTGTCTAATATTTGAGGTAGGTTAGATCACATGTAGTGTATGATAACCCATCTACGTCCCCTGTCTAATATTTGAGGTATGGTAAATCATAACATAACATATAAAAACATAAACTTATCATAACATATTAAACATAACATAACATAAAAACATAACATATCATACAAACATACACGATCTAGCCTATTTTCCTTACCAAAATACCGGGATGATGAGAACAAGGTCAGGATTTTGGAACACTCCTAAAAACCATTAATAGAGAGGTGAGTTTTCTAAAAGAAAGAGATGAAGAGGAATGAACTAAACCATCGAGAAGATACTTACCAACAAGAAATCTCAAGTTCGAAGAACTTCGATGCCTAACCAAGAATAGAAAAGATTGGGTTAGGAATTGAGTAGAGAAAAACTATAAGAACTATTGAAACAATACAGAAAAGGAACTAAGAATAGGAATACCTTTGAAATTGCTATGACCGAACTACACCTCGAAACCGGAATATACTCTATGAACCGTACTTCCCAAGTGTCTAATAAGCTTAGAATGACAAAGCTTATAACCCCAACCCAAGTGTTTATCACTCTATAGTCTCACTAGCAGCTAGAAGGCTCTGATCAATGCTTGAAGAATGAATAAAAAGGCTTGGTGCTAGGTCCTATTTATAGAGTTCTAGGAATAAAAATCTTATTTTTGGCTTTGAATAAAAATAATGAATTTAATTGAAAATATTTGAATATTCTTCAGCCAAAGGCTTAGGACTTGGTCAACAAAGCTTGATTTAAAAAAAAAAAAAAAAAAAAAATCAAAACAAATAGAATCCTAACTTCTAACTCCCTAAATCTCGTAACTCTAAACTAACCTACAGTAAAATCAACATATCTGGAGCTTTAGGACTCTGATTTAGAATATCTTTATACCGTTAGAAAGCTAATTAAATTATCTACAACTTTTTAGAAATACTATTTTTCGAAATTCATAACATAACTAGGTAAAAAATAGGTCGGAAGTTACAGTACCCTAAAGTTACGAAAAAAAATTATATTTAATTATCTAAATAACAACCTAATCCACAAATAAATAAAATTGTGATAAATATCATGCTCCTAACATATTCTAGTGAAAACTAAGTCTTATATTTCCCTTATTTTATCATTTAAATAATAATTCCTTAATAATAATAATGCATATGACAAGTGTCATCTAAACCTTAGGAATAACTATGCTCATGACAAGTGTCATATTTTTATTGGCTCTATCTAAACCTTAGGTTATAATAATCATCATATTAATAACCAGCAATATTAATCAAACCTTATGTTATAATTAATATTCTTAAACTATAGGTTAAACTTATAAAATCCATAATTATTGCTAGGAGTTTCCAACTAATTCCCGGCTTGAACCAAAATCCACAGTAATAAACAATACTATAACTACTACTAGCTATTACTATTACTACTACTATCTTACTAGCTAAGTAAAGTTCTTGGACTCTACAGAGTGGTACACTTATGGAATGAATAAGAAAAGGTAAATGATTTGCATTTGTTTTTTTTTAATTTAATTATTTTCTTTATTTCTTATTATTAATGTTTGTTGTTTTTGTAGGAATAGATCCTCTCCATATGCTGCATTTCATGCCAAATTAAAATCAACTTTATTCTTCGGAGGAATAGAAATTGTGAATAAGTAGTGGTTCTTTGATTTGTGTAACGCCCTGGATAGCCAATGTCGTTACAGTGTGTGTTTATAAAGGTGCAAGACTTGCTAATCAAGTCATTTAGTTAGAAACATGTTATTTAAGCTATAATTGAACTAGGGTAAAAGATTTTGGTCATTAAAGATACATTTAATTTAAATATACATTTCATACATGGGATCCCAAAAGAAATAGAGTTTAAGGACAGTTTACAAAATTCCAGGAAATATACAACTACTAACCACTCTAAGGGCAAAACATACATTTTAGGTTCTCCTGTCCTTGCACCAATCCTCGGCCGTGGCGGCCAATCAGCTGACTATGTACATTCAGCCCTAGAGCTCTCCAACTCAGGATTGATCCACCTTGCCCTGGCCTTTACCTGCACCACGTAGCACCCGTGAGACAAGGCCCAGTAAGAAAACTATAATGCATAGCATAAGTGACAACCAAAAGGCAGATAATTCACAAATCATCACTCAGATATACAACAGGTCATATTGCTCACATAAACAATGATACCAGCCTACAAGCCAATAATCAGTTAGTTATTCAGATAACAAACTCATTACAATCATTAGTATAAACAACAATAAACATATCACACCAAAATCCGGGGTCGGCGCCCTTAGGCTGCACCCTCTGATTATCCCACTGACTCCGGCTCGCTTAGGCCAAGCTCAGTGATTATGTACTTAACCTCAGCTACCAGTGGCCAAGTCGCGCCCTGTGCGCAAATATTGATTCTGGCATTCTTAGGTCGTTTATCACATGTCCCCTGTAACGACCCAACTATCTATGAGACTTAGGTCATTAAACCTACTAGACATAACTACAACTTTGAAGAGAACATACATAAGAAAAATTCATAACTTTATTGAAACTTTAAAATAATATTTGTAATACATAAATGAGCTTATTGTTTTAAAATAAAACATAACTTTAAATAAAATTGTTTACAAAGCTAAATGCAAAAAATACATAAAAATGTAATTTAAAGAGACTAAAAAAAAATGTTGTCCTCGAATCGACACGCAGCCCATCCATTCCATGCACCTCCATACACACACCAAGCTTCCAAGAATCCTTTCGCCTTTGCATCTATTTTCCTGCATCACACTAGCCTCCTCTTTACTAACGTTTGCCTGGAGCCTTTCCACTTCTATTGTCGTTTCTATAACATTGGCATAAGTAGTATTTCCCGGGTTTGCTAGCTTAACCCCTAGCTCAATATTTGGTCGAAGTCCTCTAATGAACTTGGTCACCCTCAGAAAATCAGTTGGAACCATCTCAGATGAAAACTTAGCTAATCGGTCAAACTGCTGAGCATATTCTGCTACCGTCAAGTTGCCTTGCTTTAGACTAGCGAATTCTTCGACCCTTGAAGCAATGACAACTGAATTGTAGTAATTTTTGTGGAACAACTCCACAAATTTGGTCCAAGTCATGGTGGCAACATCGTGAGTCTACTGTATTAGGTCCCACCATATTCTTGCATCCTTCTTGAGCAGAGACGAAACGCAGGATATGCGGTCCGCGTTGCCGAGATTCATATGTGATAGGATTGGCTCCACATTTCTGAGCCACTCTTCCGCCTCGAAGGGGTCGGTTGACCCTTCAAAGTTTGGAGCGTGTTGCTTACAAAACCACTCATAGATAGGCTCCATATATTGAGCTGGGTATGGCGCATAGTTCGCCATCAGACATCCCCCATAAGGACCAACTTGTTGGGGTGCTGGAGCCATTTGCTGGGGCTGTGGTTGCAGTGGAGGCTGAGGATGAGGCTGAGCCTGTTGTCGCTATTGTTGCAGTAATTCCTCAACTTTTCATTGTAGTCTGACAACTTCTGCAGTGTTGTCAACCGGCGGCGACGGTGGCAGTGCATTCCGGTTGGCATTTGCACGCCTTCCCATTCTGCGAACTAGAGGGGCTTCATTGCTCTCAGAAGCGGCGTTGGGGACATTGGTGCGAGCAAATCTTCTGAGCGACATCTTCAGCGAGTTCTAACAGTTGAGAAAAACATGTTAGAACTTAACTTAATAGGCTCTAAGGCAAAAACTTAATCTAAGCAAACATAACTCGGGCCTATAAATTATGACTTCTTATGAAAAGAATTATATAAGCCTTCTTTATAATTAGGGTGTGTTCCTAAACTTAGAAAAATAAGCCATCTTTATTATTTTCTAAGTGTGTTTCTAATTATCCTATATGACTTAATTCTCAGTCTCGAAACTCATCGTTGTTCCAAAGTTAACCATACTGAGGGAGGGCTGGGATCAGTAAAATCGTTTCCATTACTATGGCCCCTTATGTCTCAATATAGAGAACCCGGTTCATTGATTTGTATCCACCCTCACCGAACTTAGTCATTATTTATTAAATTTATTATTTATTATGGTTGCAAAAATAAAATCAAACTCATACATGTCATCAAAATAACAATGATATTAGTTTGGAAAAACAGTTTTCACTAAGTACAATCATAAAGGCAAAATAATAAATAAATAAATAAATAAAACTAATCTATTCTAAAAATCAGGATCTTCTACATCAGATCCTTCATCTAACATATCATCATCTATCTCTTCATAATCATCATTTTCGTGAGCCTCAAAAATTCCTCTTGGAAGATTTGTAAAGATTCTATTCTTTTGTTCTTGTGTGAATTAGAATTCCATCTTAGATGTAAACTTAATTATGAGAAAATAATATCTCATAGCCGGTGGTACTTCATCCTCAACATCTATTGTCACCCATATTTCTTCCAAAGCAGAAATTACATAAGGAAAATCTCTAAAAAGCCTAATTACTAAAATATATTGCTCCGTAACTCTCATCATTATTTGCTTAGTTGTTTGGAGATGAACTATTTGATTATGGAATAAAAGAAATCTTCGGGGGATTCTCTCCAATATTCCTATTGTATTTCTTGGTTCTCTAATCCTTTTTAAGGCTTTAATGTCTCAGATATCGTTATATGATAAAGCTCCATCCATATCTTAACTGAAAACTTAAGACTAAAATGTTAGCTATAACACATAAACATAATAACTAAAACATAAATACTTACATTGGTGGTTAGATTAGGAGCTTAAGCGTGTGTATCAAGGAGAATTTCATGTAAATGAACCGTTTGCTCTGATACCAACTGTAACGACCCAACTATCTATGAGACTTAGGTCATTAAACCTACTAGACATAACTACAACTTTGAAGAGAACATACATAAGAAAAATTCATAACTTTATTGAAACTTTACAATAATATTTGTAATACATAAATGAGCTCATTGTTTTAAAATAAAACATAACTTTAAATAAAATTGTTTACAAAGCTACATGCAGAAAATACATAAAAACGTAATTTAAAGAGACTAAAACAAAAAAAAAACATTGTCCTCGAATCGACACGCAGCCCATCCATTCCATTCACCTCCATACACACACCAAGCTTCCAAGAATCCTTCCGCCTTTGCATCTATTTTCCTGCATCACACTAAAAGAAAAGGAGTGAGCCTAATGCCCAGTAAGGAAAAACTACTAACAACATAAATCATATACATAAAATTATATCATAAATATATACTATAAACATATCATAACATCTACTATAAACATGACTATAAAAACGTACACCATATAGGACTATACTATTAATGACCATTATGACATGTGATAAACCATCTACGTCCCATGTCTAATATTTGAGGTAGGTTAGATCACATGTAGTGTATGATAAACCATCTAGGTCCCCTGTCTAATATTTGAGGTAGGGTGAATCATAACATAACATATCATACAAACATACAAGATCTATCCTATTTTCCTTACCAAAACCGGGATATGAGAACAAATGCGGGACTTGGAACACTCCTAAACCAACAATAAGAATAGTGAGTATTTCTTAAAAGAAAGAGATGAAAAGAATAGAACTAAATCACCAAGAGAAAACTTACCGAAAAGACACCTTAAGTTCAAAGAACTTAAAAACCTAACAACAAAACCATAACAAAAGTTAGAACCTGAATGAAAACTAAAGAAACTAAGGAATCAAATAGGATTGATCTTAAGAATAAGGGTACCTTAATTGACCTTATGGATTGGTCTAACCCCAATACCGAAATGCACTAATCTCACTTCCCAAAGTGTTTTATAAAGCTTAAGAATGGCAAAGCTTTTTTCCAACCCAAGTGTTTATCACTCTTATGGTATCATTAGCACCTTGGAGTCTAATCACAGCTGAAGAGTAAGTGAAAGGGCTGGGTTCTAAGTCCTATTTATAGAGTTCTAGGAATAAAAATATTCTTTTTGGCTTTGAATAAAAATAATGAATTTAATTGAAGATATTTGAATATTCGTCAATCAGAAGCTGAAGACTTGGTAAAAACTATCAGAGGTAGGTCTAAGGAGTCAAAGTTATTTTTAAGAAAATTAAAAACAAAAATAAAAAAAATATCTAATATAGGCGATATATCAGCTGCCCCTAGTCCCGATTCTCTGTTCGTACGATCGTGCAACGCCAATGTGTTTTTCCGTATTCTTCTTCAGGCGATATATCGACTCCACTGCTGCGATATATCGACATACGTGATTATTTTAAACATGTAATTGCACTTTTTCAGCATAATTAAGGTTGGAGAACTACTTTGACTGAGTCAAACTATTACCCTAACAGTTTCTGGTGAAGACTAAGTATTATATTTCCTTATTTTATCATTAAAATACTAATTCCTTAATAATCATGCTTATGAAAAGTGTCATATTCTTATTGGCTCCACCCAAAATCCCCATAGGAACTCATAATCCAAGTCTTGAGTTTGTAAAACTCAAGAACACCAAGAACAAAGAATAACTCAGGAATTCAAAGCTTAAATTACCTCTTATTATATCGTTTCTTGCTAAATCCTCTGGCTAATAAGCTTCTAATCTTCCCTAGAATCGCTATGCCTCGATCCTCGCTTGAATCTAAGTCCTAAAACTCAAGTTTCCTTCAAAAAATTGATTAGGTGTCGAAAAGGGAATGGGAGGAAGAGAGAACGTACTGAACGTTCTTTTTATGTTTCTGACAGGTTACTTCAAGCTTAAGTAACCTCAAGAAAATCCTAATGCTCAGGGTCCCAAAAATGCCACCGGGGGTAAAATAGTCAAAATTTCCTGAATTTCCCCCTAGTCTCACTAGCTTCAAATTTATCATCAAATATTTATTCCCATTACCCAATATCCCGGTAATGTACTAAATACCCCTTGACTCACTCCGAGTCAAGTATGAATCCCGTTGTGACTTTCCCACTAGCTTGCCTGCTAGGATCGTCTCATGATGAGTAACTCTAGCATAACCAAATAATAATGAAGCACCGCACATATACCACATAAATGCCAAATATACCCGAAACGACCAAAATATGAAAATTGCCCAATTAAACAGAAATGGGCCCCCATGCATATTTAATACACCTAAACATGCATATATAGTCATATTATAATATAACTCACATATTCACATAATGATACACATTAATATCACATAATCATATAATTCCAAGATTTGCCATCCTGGCCCCCTAATCAAGGCCCTAAGTATTATTAGGAAATTTGGGTCGTTACAGTTTTTGGTTAGGTTTTCAGATGATTGTATTGCTTTGAGTGTAGTATTGAGGTGTAGACACTCAATTATGGCTTTAGTTTATGTTTGGAGTGAGATTTGGTGACTTTGGTTCGGGGGAAAACGCAGTAGAAGTGCTGGAAAATCTAGGTGTCCGGGGTCGCGCCACGACGCTGCTCTTGAGCGCCACAACCCGCATGAACTCAGAGGACAAAGGGGTTTCACTGAATCTCCTTAGCGCCGCGGTGCTGGGTAGGGCGCACCACGACGCATGTCCATGAAATAGACCTAGGATACTCTCTGACTAGTAAATGGTCGTGGCGCCTTTGAGGAGCATCGCGGCTCAAATAGAAAATGTTGGCCAAATAGGATTTTTAAGTTCGGGAACTCAAACCTAAGTGTTCGGGAAGGATTCTACTACCCGATTTAGTAGAATTCGAGGTCCTAGAGGCTAGTATATTATTCTTAAGCTTTTAATTTGTTTAGATTTTGATGTTTATCCCCTATTGTGTTGTGACTAGGTTATACTGCTAAGGCTCGGGATTAGGGATCGTGCTGGGGCTTGCACCCTTGTTAGTAAATATGAATATGACTATGACTGTATGTGAGAATATGACTATATTTGTATTTGAGTATATCTGGTTAGGCATGCTTGTTTATGCTGCAATTGATTGTATGTTAACAATCTAATCATTTGATTATACTTGATCTGAAAGTCCAACCTAAGGGAGTCGAGGTTGACGTTAAGCGTATGGAACGCAGCCCAACCTAAGTGTGCCGAGGTCAGCCATTAGACTAGAGGACTCAGCCTAAGGGTGCTGAGCATGAACATCACTTAAATACATATAAGTTTCATTTGCACTTGACTAATTGTATTGATTATTGAGATCAGATTATATGTTTGATTGAGCATGTTATTACTGCAAAGCTTATTTCTTATGTCCTGATGCTTATTGAATTTGTCAATTTAAGTTTACTGTTTATATACTGTTGTTCATCTGTGCTTGTAGAGTTAAGTTTTCTTGCCAAGCCTTGGCTCACGGGTTCTATGTGGTGCAAGTAAAGGGAAGGGAATGCTGGACCAGTCATGAGTTGGAGAGCTTTAGGTTTAGTGTGTACATTTGCAGCTGCTCGACCGCCACGGCCAAAGAATCAACAAGGACTAGAGCCAAACTTAATTTTTCCGCTTAGGCTGACTTATGTTGTAATTGATTTTAAAGTTGTAAATGCCTTGTAAACACTTATTTTTGGGATCCCATGTACAGACTCACACATTCAATGAAAAATAGCTATTTCTACGATAAAAATCTTTTAACCCTAATCCTTCAATTATCCTTAGGAACACTTTTATATCCAAATGACTTGATTAACAAGTCCAGCACTATTTAAAATATACAGTGTAATGGTCTTGGCTATCCAGGGCGTTACTGATGGACCCAAAACGGGTATGTTTTAAATATTTAAAACTCGCAAGCACACGAATCGTATATGAAGTATAGTGTTCGTGTAAGCACGAGGTCGAACCCAAAGGAGTGGTCCAAAATAAAAAAGAAAACTATTTTAAACCAAAATTAATAAATTCTAACCTAGCTCCAAAGATTGATGAGATTTAATGTTATGAACATAAAATAAAAGATTTAAAATAAAGCTATTTAAGAGAATAAAAATAAACCAATAATGATTTGAAAATAAGTTGTAAAAGAAAGATTATTAAGATACTAGAATCCACAAAATGTAAGATTAATAATACTTATTAGTATATTCATTCCCAAGTTTTAGTGATAGTTAAAATATTCAAACTATAATTTTCCAAATAGATTTATTATTTTAAGCACAAATTATTTCTAAAAAGATAGGATATTTCTTCACTTTTAAAAAAAAAATATAATTTCAAGGTATTTAATGTGAATCAACCTAATGAAACAACAAAAAAATCAAATAACATTATTTATAAGGAAAAACAAAATATTTTTTGTTCTAAGCATTGAATGTGTACAATTTAATGACACATCTTACACAAAGAATATTATGTTTTGAAAAATGAAGTACAAAGTGCAATATTATCTAACAATCCAAAATATGAGATATTAAAGATGAAAGACATATATGAAGAAGAAAAATCCATAAACTGTGTTGCATTACAAGGGGAATCAACATGCAACATAAATATTACCTAGTTACAAGTTGCTTCACCATGATCTTAATAATATTATGAAAAAGATTAGAAGCACATAACTAGAATATAAATTACAAAATAAATAAAATACATACTTGAAAATGCTCTTGAAAAGCACTAAAATGGAAGAGATAGAAAAGATGATGGTTACCCAAAAATTAAGCACCCTAAAATGGTCTTGAAATTGCATATTTATAGCCAAAATGAAAGTATTAAAATAATCAACTTAAATTAATTAAATTGATTAGATTAATTAAATAAAGTAAATATGGCATATAGAGGTAAATTATAGGGTGTAATGATGATTTTTGTGGTGAAATATTTGGAAAAATTGGGTAAAAAAGTGGCATTTTTGGGCATTGTGGGACAAGGGTGCAAGGATGCATTTGTTGGGCTCAAGAAAACCAATAAGGTGGCTGGTGGCTTGGCAGCCGAATTGGCCTAGCTAGTGGGCTGCGTGAGCCAGGCGGTTGGGTTGAGGAGCTTCGGGCTGGGTTGGGCATGTGGAGGCGAGTTGGGCCGTTGGCTGGGAGGAGGGAGGCACGGGCTGGGCAGGCTAAGGCAGCTTCGGGTGGGCCTGGAGGGAGTTGGGCCGTGGACTGGTGGAAGAGTTGGCAGGCGGGCTTGGGCTGGGCTTCGGACCTGGGCTGGTGTGGGCCTGGGCAGCTTCTTTTCCTTCTCAAAAATGCCATATTTTGCTTTATTCTCTAGTTTTATTTCTTTTTCATTTCCTTCATTGCTCTTGTTTTTCAAGAGCCCAAAAATACAAAATATTCCCTAAAAATAAACATAAATTAAATTAAAACTAATTATTTTCAATAATAAAATATACAACATAAGTTCCATGAAAATACTAATTAAAACATAATTTACTTTAACATTTAAGCTCAAAAGTTCATCTTTTTTACTTCTAACTTAACAATACTAATTTCAAATAATTAAACTACAACATATTATAATAAAATATCTATACAAAAACAAAAAAATATATAAAATCATGATAAGACTAATAAATTCTAAATTACTTAAAAACTTAATAAATCAATTAAAAACTCAAGAACTAAGCAATAATTAGCATATAAAATATGGTAAAATAACTCTATTTTGTAGAGTTATCACACCCCAAACTTAAAGTTTTGCTAGTCCTCAAGCAAAAGAAAATTTAAAACACACAATTATTTATTGGTGATATAAAAAGGATTTTCTCAAAAATTTCACATTGAAAATAGTTATAAAAAAATATTATGAATAAAAGTTTAGCTTATGTGATTAATTAACTTGTCAATTTCGCTTTTAAAAAGAGGTTTTCAAAAAAAATTATTTTTCACTTAAACTTGTAGGAAATAAAAGTGTTCTTGTTATAAAAAATGTAATTTCCGTTACAAGCAAAATTGACCCAATAATTAAAGACAAAGCTTAAAAATTATTCATATTTTTACGAGAAATAAACTCGAACTCAATCAAGATTTTTATCATTGAAAATGAAAAATATCACCGAAATTTTTTTTTGTTTTTAACAAAACACTATAAAACAAATATTTTTTTTTTTGCAAAACAAACTTAACACAATTCTACCCTCATATTCAACATAATGAACGGTAACCAACTATTAAACTCACTACCCCCAAACTTAATTTAAGAATTGTCCTCAATGTGTCAAAATATAAATATAAATTTAAATTGACAAGAGGTTAGAGTTTAGAATGGTCGTACAACATCGTGGTGCAACGTCAAGAGAGCAAGAAACACTTAAAAAAAGTATAACACACAAAAGTAAACACGAAAACAAGCACACAAAAATAAACACATAAAACACAGAAACACAAGTTACCAAGATTTACTTCAAGCAATCAAATAACTTGGTAAATAGGATCCTCAAGGAGGATTTCATCCACTTCATCGATTTTTAATTATAAAAATGATTTTAATTTTTGTCCATTAACTTTAAAAATATCGCCATTGTTAGGATTTTCAATTTCGATAGCCCCATGTGGAAAAACAATACGAACAATGTAAGTACCAGACCACCAAGAGCGTAATTTTCCCGGGAATAAATGCAAACGAGAGTTGTATAAAAGGACTTTTTAACCTGGAGAAAAATCTTTTCTCAAAATATTTTTGTCATGGTAAATTTCATACGATCCTTATATTTTTTTGAATAGTCATATGCATCATTCTTAATTTCTTCTAGCTCATTCAATTTAAGTTTTCTTTTCTCGCCCGCCTTGTCTAGAGAAAAATTTAACTGCTTCATAGCCCAAAAGACTCTATGTTTTAACTCAACAAGTAAGTGGCATGCCTTCCCATACACAATTGTGTAGGGTGACATGTCAATGGGCGTTTTGTACACGGTACGTTATGCCCATAATGCATCAGTGAGTCTTGAGGACCAATCTTTCCTAGTTGGATTCACAGATTTTTCTAAAATGTGCTTAACTTCCCTATTAGACACTTCAACTTGAGCACTAGTTTGTGGGTGATATGGTGTTGAGACTTTATTCGTAATGCCATAATGATTCATCAAATGTTCAAATGGCTTATTACAAAAATGTGTACCGTTATCACTAATGATAGCGCATGGTGAACCAAAACAGGAAAATATATTTTCTTTGAAAAACTGAAGCACAACTTTGTGGTCATTAGTGTGACATGCAATAGCCTCGACCCATTTAGACACATAATCAACTCCAACAAGAATATAAAGATTACCAAGAGATAGGAAATGGTCCCATAAAATTAATGCCCCAAACATCAAATATGTCAATAATAAGAATAGGATTTAAATGCATCATGTTTCTTTTAGTTGAATTTCCTAACTTTTGGCAACATTCACAAGCATTACAATAAACATATGTATCACAAAAGATAGTAGACCAATAAAAACCACATTGTAAAACTTTAGCAGTTGTTTTCTTACCACTAAAATGTCCTCCACATGCATGATCGTGACAAAAAGATATGATTTTAGATTGGTCACAATTTGGAATGCATCTTCTAATTATTTGATCAGGGCAGTATTTAAACAAGGATCATCCCAAATAAAAAATTTCACCTCAGAATAAAATTTAGATTTACCATGCTTAGACCAATGAGATGGTATTTCATTACTGACCAAATAATTAACAATATCAGCATACCAAGGAAAGCAAGAAACATGCATCAATTGTTCATCAGGAAAAGTTCTAGTGATAGGAGTGGATTCATGTATAGTTTCAACAACTAATCTAGATAAATGATCAGCAACAACATTTTCAGATACCTTTTTATCACGTATTTCTAAGTCGAATTATTGTAAAAGTAGGATCCAACAGATCAAACGAGACTTAGCATCTTTTTTCGACAAGATATATTTTAATGCAGCATAATCAGAATAGACAATAATTTTAGACCCTAACAAATAAGATCTAAATTTCTCAAATGCAAAAACAATAGCAAGCAATTCTTTCTCGATTGTGGAATAATTTAATTGAGCATCATTTAAAGTTTTTCTATCATAGTAAATTACATGACGTATTTTTTCAAGTCTTTGTCCTAAGACAGCACCTATAGCATAATCAGAAGCATCACACATTATTTCAAAAGGTATTTTCCAATCAGGTGGCCGAATAATGGGTGCAGTAGTTAATAAATTTTTCAATTTTTCAAAGGCAACATGGCAATTATTATCAAAGACAAGAGCATTTTCTTTTCCAAGTATATGGCATAAAGGCCGAGAAATTTTGCTAAATTCTTTTATAAATTTTGTATAGAAACTGGCATGGCCTAGGAATGATCTAATTTCTTTCACAGTTTTAGGTGGGTGGAGTTTTGAAATAAGATCAACTTTAGCTTTATCAACTTCTCTTCCCTCAGATGAGATTACATGACCTAAAACAATTCCTTTTTTAACCATAAAATGACATTTTTCCCAGTTAAGCACAAGGTTTTTCTCTTTGCAACGAATTAAAATAAGTGAAAGATGGTGCAAACATTCATCAAAGGAAGAACCAAACACAGAAAAATCATCCATAAACACTTCAAGGAATCTTTCAACCATGTCAGAAAAAATTGA
Source organism: Humulus lupulus (assembly GCF_963169125.1). NCBI lineage: Eukaryota > Viridiplantae > Streptophyta > Magnoliopsida > Rosales > Cannabaceae > Humulus > Humulus lupulus. The sequence goes on along the minus strand of NC_084794.1, from coordinate 105,884,294 downwards.
AATCATACACCTTTGAAAAGTCGCAGCTACATTGCATAATCCAAAAGGCATGCGACGATAGGCAAAAGTCCTGAAAGGGCAAGTAAATGTAGTCTTTTCTCATCTTCTGTGGCAATAGGGATTTGGTTATATCCCGAATACCCATCAAGAAAACAATAATATGCATGGCCAGCTAAACGTTCAAGCATTTGAACAATAAAGGGTAATGAAAAATGATCTTTTCTAGTAACATTATTTAGCTTTCTGTAAAGAACGCCCTAGACTAATACTTACAAAACATTCGCATAACATGATTTATAAAAGAATACCATCCATTATTAAAGTCTCAGGGGGACTTATTTAAAATCATGCAAGTTGGCGCCATAAGTTTAAAATAAAACATAGGTTTTTATGCAAAGTTCAAAGAAAAACCAAATAATTTAAATACAGAGTCCCACTGATAATTTTAGGAAAGTCTCTTAAAAACAAAACATAATTTAAATGGCGTTCTACGTTGATCGTTTTATCGTCCATAGGATTTGCCCCACGCCATACACCCCATGATGAAAGAACTCCTCACGTCACCACGCGTGCCATAGAGAAAACCTATTTGCTACCTGGAAGGAAAGTAAGGGGGTGAGCTAAAAGCCCAGTAAGGAAGTACAAGCAAATAAGCAAGTAAGAAAAACAACAAACAACCAAACACTAACGTTCATCTAAAACATCATGGTATATCATAACATAATCGTAACATTTCATCATATCATAACATAAATGTAACATTTCATCATATCATAACATAAATGTGACATATCATCATACCATAACATAAATGTGACATATCATCATATCATAACATAAATGTGACATATCATCATATCACAAACATACAGCATACATGATGAGCATGGAACGCTAGTTGTCCATGTCACCCTATGAGGTAAACAGGAGATCACTGGTCCTTGAATAACCTCGGCGCGTCCGCCCTAGGAGTCACGTCTCAATGTCCTTAGTAACTCGTTCGATGTATCTGACATCGTAATCTGTTTGATGTATCTATCGTAATCTGTTTGATGTGAGCTACGTCTCAATGTCCTTAGTAACTCATTCGATGTATCTGACATCGAAATCTGTTTGATGTATCTAACATCCATACACATATCACATTCAACATATCATCACAATAAGGCATTCATAATTCATAACAAATCATTCATACAACAGTCTTACCATTCATAGCATAAAATCATAGAATCTATCTAACTTCCTTACCTCAGGTCCAAGCTAAGAATTTCACAATCTTTCAACGAGCCTATATCATAATCAAAATAACGTTTCTAAGGTTCATAAAAATTACTATTTTGCCCTTCCATACAACTCATGTGTGCATGGGCCATGCACTCATGATAACAGTTACATTAAACATGCAATTATCGACAAAAAGAATAATGCTCGTTCTACCCATTTTACTAACATGATTGTTTTATAAAAATCACATAGTTGAATAATAATCATGATTTTGGACGTAAAAGTCGATTTGCATGTAACATGCATACGTGGGAACATTGCGTAATAAAGACGTTTTTCAAAAACGAAAATTCTACATTTCTTTTATTATTTTAAAATCAATAGACATATTACATGCTTTATTTTCTTAAAATTTCTAAGTTGATTAAATTTCTCAAAAACTTTATTTTATTTTATTTTATCTCAAAATAAAATATGTGACATTTTCATTAAATAAATATTAATTTATCAAGAATTACCCAACAAGCTTGGATTTAATTAAAATACCTATTTTAATATGTTTCTTTAGAAAAATATATTTTGTCATTGTGTTACATAAATGATGTGAAAAATATATTTTAAGTGTGGAAAAAAAAAATACATTTTGATTTAATTTATTTAAGACTTAGTTTTTAAGTAGCAAAAATCCATATGTGACAATTTAATAACAATTGTTAACCTTTTTAAAACAAACTTTCAGCCACCATTTATTTTATTCAAAAATCACAAATAAATAGAGTCTAAATATTTTTCTCAATCAAAATAAAGAAAAATCATTATTTATCAAAATATGCATTCATACCATTAAAATATCATTTTTCAATATTACCATAACTTAGGAAAAATAATTTATTCCAAAAATTATTCAAATTCATTTTTAGTGAAACTTACTTCATATTTTATTACAAAATTCCAGCAACCATTTTTTTATCATTAAAATCACCATATTCAATTTTATAAACTCATTTTTTCTCAAAATTCAATAAAAATTCTGTAGGAAATTAATTGGGTAAAATATCATAACATGAGACTTAAAATCCTCTTTTAATTTCATAAAAATTAACACATTCATCAAGAACATTATTTATGCATGCAACTCATCTTTTTATCAACTTTTACCCAATTATTTTGAAAAAAAAAAGCAAGCTTAATTCTTTGTAAAACTCAACTTTTGTCTTAAAAATGACATAAAATCATTCATGCCTAAAATCTCATTATGCTCTTATAATATGCATGATTCTAATATCACTAACATATTCACATGAATCCTTTTTAAAACCATTTGTTGCAATTCCATGAAAACCAACAAAACACTATCAATGAAATAACATATAGTAATTTATAAGCACCATATTCACATATGCCTTATATTAACCTAACATGTTTCTATCATTATTTTCATACATCTTATAATTTAATCATTCAAAATATAACATGCATCTAACAAAATTTCATGATCAACATATCAAGATTACCACTTATTCTCTTACCCATATATCATAGGTCCTAAAACATGATTCAAATATATTGTAAATCACACAACATATCAAGAACACCCTTGGGTGTACCTAGGCCGAAATCACCATACAAGTATTCATAGATTATTACAATTTTTATATGCATAGCAAAATCAACATCACAACCCTTAAACACAAATCATACTCTCACAAAATCCAAATCCTATACATCAATCCTACCAAAATCAACCATTAGCACCATTAGCAAAACCTCATATACAACCCACCAAAAACAATATAAGGCTAAGGAAAAGACCATTACCTCTCTTGATTGTAAAAATCAAGAACACAAAAGATCAATACCCAAACTCCACACCCTTGTTCAAGCCTAGGGTTTTTATGGGAAAGCCACCATGAGGAGAAGGAAGAACCCAAACACACACAAGAAAATAACACAAATCAATATCATATTATCAAATAAAGAGATTATGCAAAAGAGAAAACAAGAAGACATACTCTAGGAGGGGTTCCTCCTCACCTTCTCCTTCCTTCTTCCTTTCTTTCTTTCTTCCTCTCTCTCTCTCTCTCTCTCTCTCTCTCTAGGTCACGACAGCCACACACACAAGAGCAATGGCTCTTCTCTCCTTTCATAGCCCCTTTATCACAAATCCTCCCATAAAGTCTCCCCTAACACAATAAGGTAAGTTTCCATTTCCCTTTTATTTTTCTTAATTTCTCTTTATTTTGAAAAGATATAAAGGAGTAAAAATATGATCATGCCTATCCCCAAATGATTATGGTCTTCAATTTTTTATTTTTACCATCTTAAGGAAATTATTCCTTTCACACTAGGTCACACGCCCAACTCCCTATTTCCCTTTTCTTTTTTTTTTTTTTTTATAAATAAATTAACCCAAATAAAATCTAAAATAAGGAAACATAAAATGTGTAGAAAATCTACACATGTGCACCATGCTACCATGCACTAACACACACTAAATCACTAGGGTGCATTACTATCTATCATGCACCTTAGTGCATTCCACCATAGCTCACATAATTACCTCATTTGTCACACTTAAATAAAATGTAACACTAATAGTAAAATAACATGTTACACAATTATTCACTTATTAAATTAATTAACCAAAACATTTCTAACAATTAAATAAAATAACAAACAATCAAATAAAACAAATAAACAATTAAATAAAATAACAACACTTAAATAAAACAGTTCATCACACTTAACATTTAAATCAAATAAAGCACAAAATTTAAATAATCTAAAAAATTTTTTTGGTGCACTACACTTTCTATAGTCTATGCACACTCTCCACTCCATTTGTACTCTAGTAGGAATTAATTCATTTTTCTCGTTTTCAACAACTATGATCCCAGACTTCTTAGGCACAACTTGAACTGGACTAACCCATTGACTATCAGAAATAGGGTAAATGATACCTACGTCTAATAATTTAATGACCTTTTCTCTAACTACTTCTTTCATATTTGGATCTAGCCTTCTTTGACATTCCCGAGAGGTTTTATCATTCTCTTCTAGATGGATTCTATGCATACATATGGATGGGCTAATTCCTTTAATGTCTCCAATGGTCCAACCTATGACTTCTTTATATTTTCTAAGGACATCTAACAATTTATCTTCATGTTCTTTATCTAAGGCAGATGCTATGATAACAGGTAAGGTTTCAAACTCTCCTAGAAAAGCATATTTTAAATAATCTGGCAAAGGTTTAAGGTCTAACTTTGGAGGCTCACAAATTGATTGAACGTGATTTAAGGGTGAAAAAGGCTCAACTTTGGTTTCATTTAAGGGTATACACTCTAGAAAAGAATTCACATCATCATTAGAATCATCAACATGCAAGTTCATACCAAAGTATTTTTTCACAAAAGTCAAGTAAGTCATTTCCATCATCTTCACAAATACTGTCTATCATGTTAACTTCATGCAATTCCTCACACTCAACATATTTAGCAACATTAAAAACATTCAATTCAACAGTCATATTTCCAAAAGATAATTTCAAAATACCATTACGACAATTAATGATTGCATTAGATGTAGCTAAGAATGGTCTACCTAAAATGATAGGAATTTGAGCATGCACATTTTCCACGGGTTGAGTATCAAGAACAATGAAGTCAACAGGAAAGTAAAACTTATCAACTTTGATTAAAACATCCTCTATAATGCCTCTAGGAATTTTCACGGAACGATTGGATAATTGAAGAGTTATATAAGTAGGTTTTAGTTCACCATGACCAAGATGCATATAAATAGAATAAGACAATAAATTCACACTAGCCCCCAAATCAAGTAAAGCCTTGTTAATAAAATGATCATCAATAATGTGTGAAATTGTGGGACACCCAGGATCTTTATATTTAACAAGACTTTTATATTGAATAATGGAACTAGCTTGTTCAGTTAAAAATGCATTTTCAGGAACATTAGTGTTTCTTTTTATAGTACAAAGATCCTTAAAAAATTTAGAGTAGGCAGGGATTTGTTTAATGGCATCTATGAAGGGGATATTGATACTAACTTCTTTAAAAACTTCTAAGATGTCATTATATTGGCCGCCTTTTTTAATTGGAAGTAATCTTTGTGGGAATGGGGCTTTTGGAATGAAAGGATGGATTAGAGTTTCCTTGTTTGAAAAGTCATTGGAATTAGAACTAGAAGGTTTACGCTTTTCTTTTTCTTTTTCAACCTTGGGTATGTAATCGGGTTTGACAATGTCCTTTCCGGACCTAAGAGTTGAAATTGATTTTACTTCTCCATTATGACTAGACTTTCCTATCTCATATTGACCTTTTGGATTTGGGATAGGTTGACCAGGTAATGTTAATTTTTCTCTATCAGCTAAAGCAGTAGCGAGTTGTCCTACTTGTGTCTCGAGTTTGGTAATTGATTAAGACTAATTTTGTAGGATTTGTTGAGTGGATTGCATAAATTGTTGTAAAGTATCTTCTAAGGAATGTTTCCTTTGTTGAGGATATGGTTGATTTTGTGGGGCATGAGTTTGATTTTGCGTGTTGTATTGGTGCCCTTGATTCATTTGAGGTTGGTTTTGTCTCCATGAAAAGTTTGGATGGTTTCTTCAATTTGGATTATAAGTGGATGAAAATGGTCTATCATTTGGTTTTCCATAAGCATGAAGAGCATTGGCCTCCTCAGAAAAGGCTTCTTGGTAGGAAGGACATGATTGGGCATTATGGCAAGAACTAGAACATATAGAACAAACATCTTTTCTTGGTTGTATTGGAGAATTTATAGTTTGGCTTATGGCTAAAGCTTCTACTTTTCCCGCTAATTTGTCTAAGGATGTTCTTAAGTCTAATTCATCTTTTACTTCATACCTTCCTCCTCTTTTTGGTGAATTAGTTGACCTAGACCTAGGATCAAAATAATTCCATTGTTGTGAATTGACAGAAAAATCTTCAAGGGCGTCCCAAGCCTCTTGTCCTTGAAATTTTTAAAAATTTCCAATATGCATAGATTGAATCATTTGACGATTAGAGGGAGTCAAACCATCATAAAAATATTTTACAAGTCTCCATTTTTCAAAACCATGATGAGGACATTTTAATAATAAATCTTTAAATCTTTCCCAACATTCATAAAACTCTTTATTATCTTTTTAAAAAAACTCGGAGATTTCTCTCCTTAGACTATCAGTTTTAGACACAGGAAATTTTTTTAGCAAGAATTTATTATAAAGTTGATCTCATGTAGTTATAGACCCCGTGGGAAGGGAATTTAACCAATCTTTTGATTTTTCTTTTAATGAAAAAGGGAACAATCTTAGTTTGACCGACTCATCAGAATTTTTTTGAAATTTAAATGTTGAGCATATTTCTACGAAATCTTTGACATGCATGTAAGGATCCTCTCTATCTAACCCATAAAAAGATGGTAACAATTGAATGATTGATGGCTTAAGCTCAAAATGGGTAGCAGAAGTGGTAGGAAGAACAATACATGAAGGAGTATTAGATGAAATAGGTGCAAAATACTCAAGCAATGTTTTTTCAGGCACACCATTTTCATCAACAGGATTTCTAGTAATATTAGCAATGGGTTCCATGATGCAAAATTTTTTAATAACACTTTCAATTTCAAACAAAGATAAACGTCTTTTTACTAATCGATTTTTAGAGTTACGTTCCCAATGATGCATACAATTTTCACAAACAAGGCAATAAAGATGATCTCAAACAAACAATTGTCTGATGTGGAAGATCAGTTAAAACCGCAACCACAGAGCATACTTAGAATTTTTAGAGATTTCACAACAATATAATCTTTATGGTTTACTTGTCCCCAGACATATTTGATTCCACTTACTCGCACACTACTAACAACTCCCCGAGGTTAATTAGTAGAGGCGGATTGAGAATTTTGTTCAAATTTCCTTTAAGAAAAAATTGCTTATGGTGAAAGGACAAGATCTAGGTTTCTCTTTTTTTTTCAAGTATTTTTTCACAATAATATGATCAAAGAAAAAAAAAAGGTAAAATTAAATAAGACTATCAAAAATTAAGCAAGAGTAGGGAGGCATAGCATGCCTTCAACCATAACAAAAATAAGGTAAAAGTTAGGAGGCACAAGTGCCATCAACTAAAACATAAGATAAAAGACTAGGAGGCAAAATTGCCATCAACTAGTAACTTGCAAAAAAAAAAAATAATAAATAACAACAAGATAAATAAAGAAAATTACAATAAAGGTTAGGAGGCAAAATTGCTGTCAACTAACAAAGATATGCAAGGAACAAAGTTACAACAAAATTAGGAGGCACAAGTGCCATCAACTATAAAAATTTAAAAGATAGATTGATAGGAGGCACAAGTGCTGTCAACTAAAAAAACAATAAATATAACTATATAAGTAAGTTTTTTTTATGGGTGGTAGATGTTAGGAAAATATATATTTGCCTCAATGGAAATGGTAAGAAATTTACTACTCTATGAAAAAAATACAATAGACAAGGATTGATTAAATAAAGTGTTACAACTCTATAACTGAAAATACGAATAAACAAAAGAAGAGAATAGTGAAATACAACTCTAAGCAAAAGATACAAATAAAGTGAAGTGTTTGAAATAAAAGAAATAAAGATTACAAATCTAAACAAAGATACAAGTAAATATAACAAGAATGATGAGAAAAGAAGCAATAGAAGAAAAATAAGAACAAGAACAAAACAATAAGAAACTCTCACTCACAAAACCAAAGTGAAGAGTGTTAGGGATCACAAACTTGAACAAGGTTTGAAACCTTTGTCCAAAAGCTTATTTCCCCCTAACTCAAGAACTAAGGGATCTCTCACAAATTTTGAAAATGTTTTCTGGAATAATCAAGCCTCAAGGTGTTTCTAGCCAAGTGCTCTAGTGGATAGAAAATTTGTGTCTTTCAAGTGAGCAATAGGCTCCTATTTATAGAGTTTAGAGACACCCTTTGAAATTCAAATTCCACCAACCCACATGGCTGTTGCCAAAGATTAATTAGATATTTATGGAATTAAAAATGATATTTGGGAGTTATTTAGGTTTTTGGAGCCGTTCAACAAAATTGGAAAAAACTAAAAAATTGGTAAGACAAACCCTTGTGGCCACGACCAGGGACATCAGTGGTCGCGGCCACTGCTCTCTGTCCCACAAGCCGCGGCCACTGACCAATTTCAGCACATGAATTTGTGCTGTTTTTCCAAACGGTTCCAAACCCTCCCAAATGATTTTGTAATCCCCAAAACACATTATTGGGGTTAAAATCATATCTCTAACAGCCATTTCACATATGGATTTTATGAAATTCATCTCAATATTGTGTAACAACAAATTTACACAATAAATGGTAATATTTGGAAGTTACAAATTTGTAGCAGAATTTGTAACACCAAATATGTTACATATTTGGATATTTATCATATATCTAAATATTGTAACTCTCTATTATATGTTACAATTTGTGACACTCTTTGTCACATTTATTTAATCTAAAACATTATAATATAATATAATATTACATTATATTATAAAATAATATAACATTCCCCCACTAGATTAAATAGTTATCTTATTGTTACACTTATTTAATCAATCATTATATTTTAAAATATAACATAATCCCCACTTGATTAAATAAGAACTATCTCTTATAGTAGTCATTGCATTAGTGCATAAAGTAAAGTGTTTTTCAACTTGAACTTTACTATAGTGTAATTATCACAAAATTTGTCGAAAATTTGGTTGCACTAGGCATTGAACCATCTTTTCATGATAACAAACCGGTGATGGCACACACACCTTTGTGATGTTCACTTGAGACCTCTATGTCTCGCTTTGCACCATTAATAGCCATGTGCACTTTCCATTCATGGACGTTCTTGAAAATACTCCAAATTCTCATGAGAGGCGGCACCACCCCTAGGTCCATATAGGTAGAATTCTTACAGTATTTTGTTACTAAAAATACTTGTCTTCACAAGACTGAATTCTATTAAAAAACCTTTCGGTTTTAACCCTCAACTTGGTAACTCACAAGTACTCAATATCTCAGATGGGACTTGTTTTGAGTACAACTAATATTCATTTTATTGACTTGTTGTTAGCTATTGAACCTAACACTAGTTAAATAACTAGTTTAAGATAGGTTACCATCAATTGTGAATCTCTTTAGGGAGTTTAAGTCCCATCCCTTGAGATGATGTAGCCACTAAATCCCTCGTTAGTGGCTTAGTGAAAGGATCCGCTAGATTTCCACTTGTTCTCACATAGGATATTGAGATGACTCCTCTTTGAATCAATTCTCTTACATCTCCATGTCTTAGACTAATGTGTCTAGACTTCCCATTATACACTCTGCTGTATGCTCTAGCCAATGTCGCTTGGCTATCACAATGTATCGATATAGTGGATACATTCTCTTTGATTAGGGGTATCTCTATCAACAGATCCCTTAACCATTCAACCTCTTTGCCGGTAGCAGCTAGAGCTATAGACTCTGCTTCCATAGTGGAATCAGATATATAGGTTTGTTTCTTGGAACCCCAAGAAATTGCACCCCCATCAAGTGTAAATACCCAACTAGTTGTGGACAAGTTGTCCCCAAGATTGGATATCCATCTTGCATCTGTATATCCTTCTAAGATTGAAGGAAATTTGGAGTAGTAAAGGCTTAGTCCTTTGGTTTTCTGGAGATAACCTAGGACTCTTCCAATCGCCTTCCAGTGATCCACACTAGAATTACTTGTAAACCTACTAAGTTTACTTACCGCAAATGCTATATCAGGTCTAGTACATTGGGCAATGTACATTAGACTCCCTATAGCACCAGCGTACTCCAATTGAGCTATTGTTCTTCCTTCATTCTTCTCTAGTTTTACACTATGATCGAATGGAGTATTTGAATCTTTAACCTTGAGATGGTTAAATTTGTTCAATACTTTCTCAACATAGTGGGCTTGCCCCAACGCAAAATCCTTACTATGTTTCTTTACTTTGATGCCAAGTATGGTGTCAACTTCTCCAAGATCTTTCATCTTGAAGGTTGATGATAGAAACTTCTTCGTTTCTTCTATCCCTTTCATGCTATCACTTAGAATAAGCATGTCATCCACATATAAGCAAACAATGATCACATATTCCTTACAAGTTTTGGAATACAAACACTCGTCTCCATTGTTATGTCTAAACCCATTAGACATGATGGCTTGATCAAATTTCTCATGCCATTGCTTAGGAGCTTGTTTCAATCCATATAAGGATTTTACAAGTCTACACACTTTATGTTCATATTTTGGTAGGACAAACCCTTCGGGTTGTTCCATATAGAACTCCTCATTGAGGTCACCATTAAGGAATTTCTTTTTGACATCCATTTGATAAACATACAAGTTGTGTATAGAAGCTAAAGCGAACAAAATTCTTATAGAAGTTGTTCTTGCAACAGGCGCATATGTATCGAAATAATCAATACCCTCTTTTTTCCTAAACCCTTTAGCTACTAATCTAGCTTTAAAGTTTTGGATAGTGCCATCAGTGTGGTATTTTCTCCTAAATATCCACTTACACCCAATTGGCTTAGACCCCGGTGGGAGATCTACCGATTCCCAAGTGTTGTTGGAAAGAATGGAATCCATCTCATTATTGATGGATTCTTTCCAAAATGCATTATCTCTTGATTGCATAACTTCTCTATAAGTCTTAGGATCATCTTCAACGATAAGTACAATAGAAATTTTCCTAATGTCTTCCTCTCTATTTCCTTCTACCATGTAGAATGAAATTCGTTGAGAATCTATCTCATCCACTACTAGACTTTTCTCTTTTTAAGCCTTTGACTTCTTCTAAGTTCAAAGGGTTGCTTTACATTCTTTTGAGAATTCTCCTCTTGAGAATCAACTTTGGATGTAGAAGCTTGAGAATTTTTCTCATATAACAAATTCTCCTTTAGAGATGTTGAAGCTTGAGAATTGTTGTCACATAACATATTCTCAAAAATTCAACTTCTCTAGATTCAATCACAATATTAGACTCTAAGTCTAATAGCCTATAAGCTTTACTATTGTTGGTATAACCAACAAAAGTACACTTTATGGCTCTTGAACCTAACTTTGTTCTATTAGGTTTGTTTTTCTTGCAATATGCAAGACACCCCCACACTTTGAAGTACCATATGTTGGGTTTTCTTCCTTTCCATAACTCATATGGAGATATCTCATTTTTCTTCATCGGTATTCGATTAAGAATGTGACAAGCGGTTAATAACGCTTCACCCCATAAGTTGAAATTCAACTTAGAAAACACCAGCATAGAGTTTATCATCTCTAGATAAGTCCTATTTTTCCTTTTGGCAACACCATTGTGTTGTGGTGTATAAGGTGCGGTGCACTCATGAATTATACCATTTTCTTCACAAAATGTATTGAATTCATTAGAGAAATACTCTCCTCCTCTATCACTTCTTAGCACCTTAATCTTTTTATTTAGTTGATTTTCAACTTCTAATTTATATAATTTAAAAGCATCAAAAGTTTCATCTTTATGCTTTAAAATAAACACATAGGTATATCTACTAAAATCATCGATAAAAGTAAGAAAATATTTCTTACCACCTCTAGTTAAAACACCATTTAACTCACAAAGATCACTATGGATTAAATCTAGTAAATTAGATGATCTTTCTACGCTAGGAAATTGTTTCTTAATCATTTTTTCCTTAACACATGTTTCACATTTACCATAGTTTTTAATATTGCATGCAATCATACCACATTTTACTACTCTTTTCATGGTTGAAAAACCTATATGAGATAGTCTAAGATTCCACAAAAATAAAGAATCATACTCAACTATATAGGCGGAATTAGCATTTTTATTGATAACATTGAAAGTTACATCATTGGTGCACAATTTAATTATACCGTCACAAGAGTACCCCTTTCCAAAAAATACATTTGATTTGGTAAGAATATCGGACTAAAAAACGGCTTTAATGCTGGGCTTGCCAAACAAATCACCACTTACCAAGTTTCTACTCATTTCGGGAACATAAAGTACATTCACTAATGTAACTTTCTTGCTGGGGGTGAAAAGACTTCAATGGTACCTTTGCCAAGTACCTTGGATTTTCCCTCATGGCCCATTTGAATCTCATGGTTGCCCTTTGACTCTTCAAAGGTCTTGAACAATGATTTGTCATAGGTGACATGGATGGTGGCACATGTATCATACCACCATCCTTTCACCTTTCCTTGGACCATATTCAGCTCACTAATGGTAGCAACTATGTTTTTCTCTTGAGTTGCGTTACCTTAGGTCCTTGTTGGTCTTTTCTATGCCTACACTCTCTAACATAGTGACCCTTTTTCCCACACACAAAGCAAGGACCTTTCTCGCCCTTAAACTTGTTTGGGTTGGTTTTTGAACCCAAGGATTTCTCGTTACTCTTTTTCCCTTTGTTTTTGGGATGTTTTAGTTGTGACACCGTATTTTTTTTAAAGTCTCTTCATTAGACTCCTCCACAAGTTTATCTCTACATATCGATTCCTCCTCGATTCGAATATGTTTTTGGATTTCCTCCAAAGAATAATCCTCATTTTTATGAAGGATTCTTTTCCTATAGCTCTTCCAAGTTGGTGGTAATTAGCCACTATAGCACCAACTTCAAAGGCCTCAAGAAGCTCAATCTTCAACACTTTCAATTTGTTAACAATTATTTGCAATTCATGTATTTGTGGAAGAATAGGTTTATCACAAAAAAATTTGAAATGAAAGTATTGAGATATCAAAACTTTTTGGTACCTTCTTCTTCCGCCTTAAACTTTGTCTCAAGTGCGTCCCATATCTCCTTTGCTGATTTGGTCTCAGCTTAGAGGTCATAGAGCCTATTGGAAAGCGCGTTGAGGATATGACCCCTACAAAGGAGATTGTCCTCTTCCCTCTTCCTTATTTTCTCAACCCCTCGGGAGTGTCCTTGTCGGATGGCGTTGGGAGAGGTTCTAGAGTGGATTCTAGAATGTAGGTGATTTTGAGAGTGGTCAAAAGGAATCTCACCTTGTCTTGCCATCTAGTGAAATTGGACCCATCAAACCTATCCAACCTCACTAGGTCTTGATTCATAATCTTGATGGACTCAGCTTCCATTAAAATAAACAAGGGTTAAGTTTTTGAATGTTAGGAAAATATATATTTGCCTTAATGGAAGTAGTAAGAAATTTACAACTCTATGCAAAAAATACAATAGACAAGGATTGATTAAATAAAGTGTTACAACTCTACAACTGAAAATACAAATAAACAAAAGAAGAAATAGAAGAAGAGAATAGTGAAATACAACTCTAAGAAAAATATACAAATAAATGGAAGTGTTTGGAACAAAAGAAGTAAAGATACTCTAAACAAAAATACAAGTAAATATAACAAGAATGATGAGAAGAGAAGCAATAGAAGAAAAATAAGAACAAGAACAAAACAATAAGAAACTCTCACTCACACAACTAAAGTGAAGAGTGTTAGGGATCACCAACTTGAACAAGGTTTGAAACCTTTATCCAAAACCTTATTTCCCCCTAACTCAAGCACTAAGGATCTCTCACAGATTTTGGAAATGCTTTCTGGAATAATCAAGCCTCAAGGTGTTTCTTGCCAAGTGTTCTAGTGGATAGAAAAGTTGTGTCTTTCAAGTGAGCAATAGACTCCTATTTATAGAGTTTAGAGACACCCTTTGAAATTCAAATTCCACCAACCACATGGCTGTTACCAATGATTAATTGGATGTTTATGGAATTAAAAATGAGATTTGGGAGTTATTTGGATTTTTGGAGCCGTTCAACAAAATTGGAAAAAAATGAAAAATTGGTCAGAAAAACCTTTGTGGTCGCGACCAGGGACATCAGTGGCCGTGGCCACTGCTCTCTGTCCCACAGGCCGCGGGCACCAACATTCTGTGGCTGTGGCCACTGACTAATTTCAGCACATGAATTTGTGCTGTTTTTCCAAACGGTTCCAAACCCTCCCAATTGATTTTGTAACCCCCAAAACACATTATTGGGGTTAAAATCATATCTCTAACAACCATTTCACATATGCATTTATGAAATTCATCTCAATATTTTGTAACAACAAATTTACACAATAAAGGGTAATATTTGGAAGTTACAAATTTGTAACACCAAATATGTTACATATTTGGATATTTATCATATATCTAAATATTGTAACTCTCTATTATATGTTACAATATGTGACACTCTTTGTCACAATTATTTAATCTAAAACATTATATTATAATATAATATAATATTACATTATATTATAAAATAATATAACAGTAGAACCGTCCCAAATTTTTTTTTTAGTTTTTATATAAATATATATTTTTGTATATATAGTTTTTTTAAGTGCAAAAATTAAAATAACTAGTAGAAGAATTCACTAACCTTGAAATAAATTTTGTTTCTTTTCTTGCAACTCCCCGGCAACGGCGCCAAAAACTTGATGGAGCCAAAATAGGTATGTTTTAAATATTTATATCGGAAGCACATGAATCGTTCATATAGAATAGTGATTGTGTAAGCAAGGATGTCGAACCCAAAGAAGTTGTCTAAAATAAAAAAAGATAACTATTTTAAACCAAAATTAATAAATTCTAACCTAGCTCCAAAGATTGATGAGATTTAATGTCATGAACATAAACTAAAAGATTTAAAATAAAGCTATTTGAGATAATAAAAATAAACCAATTATGATTTGAAAATAAGTTGTAAAAGAAAGATTATTAAGATACTAGAATCCACAAAATGTAAGTTTAATAATACGTATTAGTATATTGATTCCCAAGTTTTAGTGATAGTTAAAATAAGTTAAACTATCATTTACCAAATAGATTTATAATTTTAAGCACAAACTATTTCTAAAAAGATAGAATTTTTCTTCACTTTTCAAAAAAAATATAATTTCAAAGTATTTAATGTGAATCAACCTAATGAAACAACAAAAAATCAAATACATTATTTATAAGGCAAAACATAATATTTTTGCTCTAAGCATTGGATGTGTACAATTTAATGACACATCTTACACAAAGAATACTATATTTTGCAAAATGAAGAACAAAGTGCAATATTATCTAACAATCCAAAATATGAGATATTAAAGATAAAAGACATATATGAAGAAGAAAAATCCATAAATCGTGTTGCATTACAAGGGAAATCAACATACAACATAAATATTACCTAGTTACAAGTTGCTTCATCATGATCTTAATAATCTTATGAAAAAGATTAGAAGCACATAACTAGAATAGAAATTACAAAATAAATAAAATACACACTTGAAAATTCTCTTGAAAAACACTAAAATGGAAGAGAGAATGACAGAGAAATAGTAGAAAAGATGATGGTTACCCAAAAATGGTCTTGAAATTGCATATTTATAGCCAAAATGAGAGTATTAAAATAATCAACTTAAATTAATTAAATTGATTAGATTAATTAAATAAAGTAAATATGGCATATAGAGGTAAATTATAAGGTGTAATGATGATATTTGTGGTGAAATATGTGGAAAAATTGGGTAAAAAAGTGGCATTTTTTGGCATTGTGGGACAAGGGGACAAGGATGCATTTGTTGGGCTCAAGAAAACCAAAGAGGTGGCAGGCAGATTGGGCTAGCTAGTGGGCTGTGTGGGCTAAGCGGCTGGGCTGAGGAGCTTCGGGTTGGGCTGGGCTGGGCGTGTGGAGGCGAGCTGGGCCGTTGGCTGAGAGAAGGGAGGCACGGGCTGGGCAGGCTGAGGCAGCTTCAGGTGGGCCTGGAGAGAGCTGGGCCGTGGACTGGCGGAAGAGCTGGCAGGCAGGTCTGGGCTGGGCTTCGGGCCTGGGCAGGTGTGGGCCTGGGCAGCTTCTTTTCCTTCTAAAAAATGCCATATTTTGCTTTATTCTCTAGTTTTATTTATTTTTCCTTTCCTTCATTGCTCTTGGTTTTCAAGAGCCCAAAAATACAAAATATTCCCTAAAAATAAACATAAATTAAATTAAAAGTAAATATTTTCAATAATAAAATATACAACATAAGTTCCATGAAAATACTATTAAAACTTAATTTACTTTAACATTTAAGCTCAAAAGTTCATTTTTTTTACTTCTAACTTAACAATACTAATTTCAAATAATTAAACTCCAACATATTATAATAAAATATCTATAAAAACATACAAAAATATATAAAATCATGATAAGACTAATAAATTAAAAATTACTTAAAAACTTAATAAATCAATTAAAAACTCAAGAACTAAGCAACAATTATCATATAAAATATGGTAAAATAACTCTATTTTGTAGAGTTATTAGTTACAACTTCGCATCAGAGCGGTCTAGGTTTAAGGGTTCTTGAAGACTGGCTAGGAATGTACACTCACCACTAAAGACAAGCTCGACTCAGGGTTTGGTAACTATGTATGTGATTATATGTATACTGTTTAGATGAAATATTAATGTCTTATTTTCCTGTTTAATAGGAAGCGTGATATATATTGATTAGGGTTTAGCTTTGATTGTTATATGTATATGATAAGGCATGCTTATTGGCATTACTACTGTTTGTGGATAATTGTTGGAATGCATGTTAGCATTATGATTGTTTATTGCTTGGTTATTTGCATTGGACTGTGGTGTGATTTCAAAAACATGTTATCAGCTGAGCATTGATTATAGATATACTTGAAGAGTTATGCCTACAAGGCGATCAGTTCGACTAGCTAGCTCTGAGATCGAGGCTAGAGATGATAATCAGGGTCAGAACCCTCCACTAGTCCCTAAGAACTGGTAGCAGATGCTTACTGATATGCAAGCTAGACTTCAGAGTCAAGAGGAAGATATTCGATTTCTGAGACAGCAAGTTCTGCCAGGGAACGCTGCACCAGACTTGCCACCTATTTTGGCACCAGTCATACAGTGGCCTGAGATTGAGAACAGGTGGGAGCCGCTGTACGAGAGATTTAGAAAACAACATCCTCCAATCTTTGAGGGAGGACCAGATCCACTTAAGGTTGAACAGTGGATGAGCCTGACTACCTCCATCCTGGATTTTATGAGGGTGGCAAGTAATGACAGAGTGGCTTGTGCCACCATTACATTTTGAGTTAATGCTTGTATATGGTGGGAGGTGGCATCCCAGACTCGAGTTGTTTCTACCATGAGTTGGGAAGAGTTTAAACTCTTGTTCAACTAGAAATACTACAATAATGTCGTTAGGGCGATGAAGGTGAACGAGTTTACCGGTTTGGTATAGGGCAGCGTGACAGTTACTGAGTAAGCCCTGAAATTTGGTAGGATGCCAAAGTTTGCACCTGATCTAGTTGCTATAGATGCAACCAGGCAGGACAGGTTTGCTCAGGGGCAGAATATTATGATAGCCCGGGATGTGCGGATTACATTAGTACCTAAGGAGACTACTTATGCCCAAGTGGTTGAGAAGACCCTCACAGCTGAGGAGGCAGAGACAAGATATGCAGGGAGAGCGCTGCACGAGGGGATGTACAGAGGGCAGTGCCTCCATTTGTGAGATCTGGTAGGGGCGGAGGCCCTAGTGAGCAAAAGAGGAAGACCCCTGGCACCTTGACCACTAGTGATCTTGATAGGAGTGACCGGGGTGTCCAGGGCAGCCCCCAGGGCGGCAGCAAGACATGGAAGAGTTACCCAGAGTGTGTTAGATGCAGGAAGCGTCGTCTGGGCGAATGTCGGGCGAAAGCATGTTACTTGTGCGGGGTGGTTGGACATCTCAAGAAAGACTATCCAACTTTGAAGAAAGAGGAACCAAGGAAGGCAGACAGCTTGACTCCAGCTCAAGTGTTCGCCCTGTCTCTGGCAGAGGCTGAGGCTAGTCCCTAGGTGGTGACAGATCAGCTTTCTAGTGCTGGCATCCCATATACTGTATTGATTGATTCTGGTGCTACACATTCATTTGTTTTTAGCAGAGTGATTGATAGATTGTGTAGGCCTTGTGATTATTATACTGTGGGGTTTAGGACTTTATTGCCTACAAGGGAGCTGGTAGTTTCTAAGAGATGGGTTAGGTCATTGCCAGTGATGGTGGACAACAGGGAGCTATCAGTGGACTTGATTGAGTTGGGTATGGATGACTTTGACATGATTTTGGGGATCGATTGGTTAGTCAGGTATGGGGCAACTATATACTGGAAGAATAAAATGGTAACTTTTGAGCCTAAGGGTGAGGACCCCTTCGTTTCTGTTGGCACCGTGCATGGACTCCGCATTCCCATGATATCAACATTGAGGGCTAGAGAACTATTACTAGGGTGTTGTATAGGATTCCTTGCTAGTGTGGTGGACACCACTAGGGTCATGCCGGTGAGACTGGAGGAGACCAGATTAGTATGTGAGATCTTAGATGTGTTCCCTGAGGACTTAGCGAGACTCCCACCGCACCACACCACAAGAACGAGTTCGTCATTGAGTTAGCACCAAGTACAGAACCAGTGTCGAGGGCACCATACAAAATGGCTCCGAAAGATCTGAAGGAGTTGAAGGGACAGTTACAGGAGTTATTCGAGCTGGGATTTAGTAGTAGTAACAGTAGTAGTAGTAGTAGCAATAGCAGTAGTATCAGTAGTAGCAGCAGTAGCAGTAGCAGTAACAACAGCAGTAGTAGCAGCAACAGTAGTAGTAGCAGCAGCAGTAGTAGTAGCCGCAGCAGCAACAGTAATAGCAGCAGTAGGAGTAGGAGTAGTAGGAGTAGCAGTAGTAGCATTAGCAGGAGTAGCAGTAGCAACAACAGTAGTAGTAGCAGCAGCAGTAGTAGCAGTAGTAGTAGTAGCAGCAGTAGCAGCAGCACCAGCAGCAGCAGTAGCAGCAGCAGTAGCAGTAGCAGAAACAGTAGCAGTAGTAGTAGCAGTAGCAGAAACTCATAGAAATAATTATGGATTTATTTGGAAACTTGTAGAAATAGTTATGGATTTTATAAGTTTAACCTATAGTTTAGAAATATTGATTATAACATAAGATTTGAATAATATAGCTGGTCCTAGAAATAATATTTATTATAACCTAAGGTTTAGATAAAATTATTAAGAGCGTGACACTTGTCACTAGCATGTTAATTAAGGATTTAAGCATTTTGGATGAATAATTTAATAAAGGATAAATCTAGAAGCTCTAGAACATTCTAGCAGTTGTTAGGATCAGGTTTTACTCAGTCAAAGTTGTTTAAAAAAAAAAATCAAAATATGTTGAAAAAGTGCAAAAACGTGTTTGATATATCAACCTATGCCGATATATCGCAGCTATAGGGGTCGATATATTGCCTACGGAAGATACGGAAAAAACACGTCAACTTCGCACAAACGAAACCACGAAGGCTCGAGGCATAGGCTTAGGCGATATATCGCCTAGGGTAGGGCAATATATCAGCCCTTGGGTTAGTTTTTGAAACATCATGGAATCCGAGGTAGAAACAACCCTTAACCACTTAGACTTGCTCTTGAACATTTTTGACTGAGTTATGGGCATCTGTTGAAACGAAAAATTCAAATCTTTTCAATTATTATTATTATTCATTTATTTATTTTAAAAGGGGTTAGTTTCACTCCTTGAACTCTACAAATAGGACCTAGTGCTCAGCCATTTCACTCATCATTCAAGCATTCTTCAGAGCCTCCAAGCTGCTAAGATTACTCTAGAGAGAAAATACTTCAGTTTTGGGATAAAAGCTTTTCCAATCTAAGCTTTTCTAAACAATTGGGAAGTAAGATAGGATGTCATTTCGCTACCGAGGTGTAGATCAGAGTGTTAGGAAACTTATACATGATCTTTATTTATTTTCATGTAGATCTAATATTAAACAAAGGCTATTTAGGATTTTTACCCCCCGAACTATACTACTACCGTATCGTGCCCCCTAATTTTTTCAGGCCGTTAAAAATTTCCCCCGAAATATTCACAGTAATGTAAAGAAGGACTTATGTTTACTTTCAACACATGCAGCTAACAGAAGGCTGACATGGCTCTTTACATGCTGATGTGTCTTGGCCATGTCAGCGCCATGTGTGTAATTTTAAATTAAAAATAATTTTAAAATTAAAAAATTTATAATCATAATAAAAATTAATGAATTAAACACTAAAAAATAGAATTAATAAATTAAACCATTTTTTATACATTAAAAAAAATAAAAACCCTATTTAAAAACAATAAAATTACACACATGGCGCTGACATGGCCAAGACACATCAGCATGTAAAGAGCCATGTCAGCATTATGTTAGCCACATGTGTTGAAAGTTAACGGAAGTCCTTCTTTACATTACTGTGAATATTTCGGGGGGAATTTTTAACGGCCTGAAAAAATTAGGGGGCACGATACGGTAGTGGTAATAGTTCGGGGGGTAAAAATCCTAAATAGCCTTAAACAAATTAATATGAGATAACCTAGAACATGTTTCTAAAATTGAATTCAAAGATAAGAATACTAACAGTATACACAGTGGAATGAATGAGTCATTCCTTCAGTTTCTCTAACTCTTGTATCCTTTCTGTCGCAGAGTATTATCAAGAAACTGAACCGATCTTCTATTATCTTCACAGTCTTCCAAAGTATCCTTAGAATCACCTAGACTAGAGTGTGAAATTCTCAACACATGAGATAGATACAGAGAGAAGAAGAAAAAATAACAAAGAGGCTTAGAAAATGACTTGTGTTTAGAGAGAATCTAAAACTATCAGAAAACCAGTGATTAAACTTATGTAACTTCTGTTTTTTAACTTCTCTCTAAGCATTCATTTTATAGACTCAATTAGGCCATTTAATTTAATTAAAAAATCAATAAAATAATAGCCAATTTGAAGCCCTAGGTCGAAATTATCATGAGCTTTAGGCCCGTGAAATTTCCCATTTGATTATAAGCCCATTGGACTTAAAAGCAAGGTTTGTTTTATTTATAATTGATTTAATTAATTAAAAAATTATTTCTTTATCAAATTAATTATTTATAATTTGGACATTGATTTAAACTTATTTATTAATTTAGATACCAATTTATCTTAATTAATAAATTTGCATTAATTTCTCTTTTCTTCTCTAAATTACATAACTCTATAAAACTATCCAAAATTGACATCGTCAACTTTGATAATTCTAATTGATAGTTAAATCAATTAATTGAGACTATCTAGATGATTTTATCCAAGGTACAGTGGGGACCATGGGCCTATGAAATCAAGCTCCAATAAGTTATCATAAATCTAACAGATAAATTTACTAACTTATTAATTCCTCGTAACTCCACTATAGACTCGGAATTGCACTCTTTAATTCATAGAACACCCTATAACAAATATAGATACACTATTAATTATCCATTGTTACAACCATAATTGTCACCCAATCCTTATAGACAGTCTACAATGAGATGGCACTAAAATACTGTTTTACCCCTCATTGTATTTTATCATTAAAACACTTAGTTCCTTGTAAATGATATTTCAGTAAAATAATTTAATTACTAAAATTAGATCTCTATCATTTAACACCTTGAACCAAACTAAAAGGAAACCATCATTTCACTTCTTCATCAGAAGCTATAAATGTTCATATCTATGATTAACACTCCCACTTAATTATACTACCGAGTTCCCAAGATGTAAGTATGGGCTAGTCCGAAGGGTAAGCTAGTAACGAACAAGTCAAAGAACTCAAATAATACAATAAGTTAGAATACTAACCACTCAGAATTGAGATTGAATTGACCTATGATCAACTATATGATATGACTATAATAGATAATAATGATATGTTTACTTATCCTATCAACTGTCAATATCGGTCTTGTCCCATGTAACAAATACATCCAATCTTATCTACTTTGCTAATTTTCTGGAAAGAACATAACACTGTAATGTGTAAGTAGATCATATCATCGATTGGCAAGTCAGTGTAAATCATGTGCACTGACTAATCTTAGGACTAACTTATTTTGAACATATAATCATATTTATATTCCACTGTGATTACATCACTATAAATATGATTAGCTATATGCTCGGGATTCAATAGAAGTTTATATCAAACAAATAATCATGAAAATAAAATATGTGAGCAAAGTGATTGACCAAATCAAAAAATGATTTCTATTTTTTTATTGATGATAAATGAGATTACAAAGAAATTAGGTTTTAATTAGGGCATAAAACCCCAACAAACTCCCACTTTCACTAATTGAAACTAATGCCTTAATTATACTAATCTCATTTCCTTGATATGCGTATCAAATGTAGCTTCTGGTAGTGTCTTTGTAAACGGATCCGTAAGATGGTCTTCAGATGCAATCTTTATAACCTTCACATCTCCCCTGGCCACATATTCACGAATAATGTGATACTTCCTTTCTATATGCTTACTCCTCTTGTGACTTCGAGGTTCTTTCGAGTTGGCTATCGCTCATGTATTGTCACAAAACAACACAAGCGGTTTATCCATTTCTGAAATAACACCAAGATCCAAATAGAACTTCTTTAGCCAGACTATTTCCTTAGATGCTTCTGACGTGGCTATGTACTCAGCCTCCATGGTGGAATATGAGATTGTAGACTGCTTTACGCTTCTCCAAATCACAGCTCCACCCCCAAGAGTAAACACCATTCCAAAAGTAGACTTCTTGTCATCGACATCAGTCTGAAAATCTGAATTGGTGTAGCCTACACGGTTCAGAACACCACCCTTGTAGACTAACATATAATCCCTAGTCCTCCTTAAATACTTCAGTATATGCTTAACTGCTATCCAATGTTCTGGTCTTGGGTTTGACTGATACCTGCTCACTACTCCAACTGCATAGCAGATATCTGGTCTAGTACACAACATAGCATACATTATACTTCCAACTGCATATGTGTAAGTAACTTTTCTCATTGCATCTTCCTCTTCAGGAGTCTGTGGAGACTGCTTCTTTGAAAGATGAATTTCATGGCAGGACAGTAAACGTCCTTTCTTGGAATTTGTCATGGAGAATCGTTCAAGCACTTTAATAATGTAAGCTACTTGAGATAGAGCTAAGAGTCTGTTATTTCTATCCCTAATGGTTTGGATACCTAGAACATAACTTGCTTCACTCAAATCCTTCATCTGGAATTGAGTGCTCAGCCAATTCTTCACAGCTGGTAATTTCTTAACATTGTTTCCAATGAGTAAGATATCATCTACATAAAGAACCAGAAATACCACTATTTGATTTGCCTTCAGTTGGTAAACACAGGGCTCGTCAATATTTTGTTCAAAGCCATAGGTTTTGATTATTTTTTCAAACCTAAGATTCCAAGAACGAGAAGCTTGCTTAAGTCCATAGATGGACCTATTCAACTTGCAAACTTTTCCTTCTTGTCCAGCTACTTTAAATCCTTCTGGTTGATCCATATAAATGACTTCGTCAAGCTTTCCATTAAGAAAAGTTGTCTTGATGTCCATTTTCCAGATCTCATAGTCGAGAGCGGCTGCTATGGATAGGAGGATGCGAATGGACTTGAGCATGGCCACCGGACTAAAAGTTTCCTCATAGTCCACGCCTTCTCTTTGGGTATAACCCTTTGCCACTAATCGAGCTTTAAATGTCTCGATATTTCCATCAACACCTTATTTCTTCTTGTAGATCCACTTGCACTCAATAGCCCTAAAGTCACTAGGTGCTTCCATAAGATCCCAGACGGAATTTGAGTACATGGACTCCATTTCCTGTTTCATGGCTTCGAGCCATAGTTCCTTTTCAGGGCTAGCCATTGCCTGTTTGAAAGACAACGGATCATCATAACTAGTGTCACCAACAACCATATTGGTTTCACCATCCAAACCATAGCGAACTGGGTTCCTAGAAACCCTCCCACTACGACGAGGTTTTGTGACTGTTTTCTCAGGAACAATGGTACTTTCTTCATTTGAATCGACTTGCGTCGCTTGGACATGAAGAGTGTGAATTTCATCATCAACTTGTGTTGATGATGATGGAACAGTGGTTGGAGTCAATTCTTTAACCATTTCCTCTAAAACTACTTTGTTGCGAGGTTTGAAGTTTTGCACATAGTCATTTTCCAGAAAAGTAGCATTCGTAGAAGTAAACACTTTCTTTTCTGAATGACTATAGAAAAGTCCACCCTGAGTACCTTTAGGATAGCCAACAAACATGCAAACTTCAGTTCACAGTTCTTGCTTCCCCTCCTTTTTTCTCAGGACGTGGGCGGGACACCCCCAGATTCTATAATGGTGTAAACTAGGTTCACGACCCTTCCAGCGTTCTAAAGGTGTTTTGGGGATTGATTTAGGCGGCACGACATTAAGAACTGCATTTGTGATTTCAATTACATGTCGCCAGAATGAAGTTGGTAGAGTTGAGTAACTAAGCATGCATCTAACCATTTCCAATAAAGTTCTATTTCGGTGTTCCGCTACACCATTTTGTTGCGGAGTACTTGGGGCAGTAAGTTGTGATAAAATCACAAGTTCAGTTAAATGATCTTGGAACTGCATATCCAAATATTCTCCACCCCTATCAGATTGCAAGATCTTTAACATTTTACCTAATTGGAATCGAGCCATTGCTAGGAATTCCTGAAACTTTGAAAGTGTTTATGATTTCCTATGCATTAGGTAAAGACATGAGTATCTAGAGTAATCATCAATGAAATTGACAAAATACTCAAAACCACCACTGGCTTGTACATTCAAAGGTCCATAAACATCTGAATGAACAAGTCCAAGTGGTTCTTTGGCCCTATCACCCTTTGCAGAGAATGGACGCTTGGTCAGTTTTCCTTCTAGACAAGATTCACAGACAGGTAATTCACCTAAGGCAAGTTCCCTCAAAGGCCCGTCCTTTGTAAGTCTTTGAATCATATCATAGCCAATGTGACATAGTCTCAAGTGCCATAAATACGTCATATTATCGTTATCGGTCTTTTTCCGTTTATTGGTCCTAGATTTAGCTACTTTTAATAAATCATTGTTAAGAGCGAGGGGTTCGTTAGGTTGCAGAATATAAAGCCGATTTTCCAAACATGCAATACACAATTGTGATCCATTGAAAGAAATAGATATATTAAAACTTGTGAAAGTCATAACAAATCGTTCTAATTGCAACATGGAAACTGAAATTAAATTTCTACTAAAATCCAGAATAAAAAATACATCATTTAAAATAAAAAATTTATATCTGAACTTCACACGAGCTCTTCCTCTAGCTCGGACCGCAACGAACGCTCTGTTCCCAACTCTAAGCTTTAAGCCGCCTTCGTCCACTTCCTCCCACGATTCAAGAAGCTGTA
Source organism: Humulus lupulus (assembly GCF_963169125.1). Lineage (NCBI taxonomy): Eukaryota > Viridiplantae > Streptophyta > Magnoliopsida > Rosales > Cannabaceae > Humulus > Humulus lupulus. Next base: position 105,858,710 of record NC_084794.1, on the reverse strand, counting down.
AAGAGTTGCAAATATGGTTGGTAGATCCAGAATCAATAAATCATACGGATTTATCATTCTCTAAAACACATGTTTCTAAGATAAATGAACTATAATCATTACCTTTGTTTTTCGCTGCGAGAAACTTGGGGCAATCTAGTTTCCAATGCCCCTTCTCTTTGTAGTGAAAGCATTTATCTTTACCTTTCTTGTTTTTCTTGTTCTTCCCCTTAGGCGTTTGTGCATTTGGTTGTGCACTCATCTTTGCAGCCTTTGCAGGCTTTGGGTTGTTTTTTTGTCCACCTTTCCTCTTGTTTCCAACTTTCGAAGACGAAGTTGGGTTAGCTTCAGCCTTAGCTGGATCAGAAGCAACAACAGTAGTCTTATTTTCTCCTCCTTCACTAGGTCCACCCATGATAGGCTCAAAAATCTGAAGCTCTTTCATGAGCTCAGTCACACCATAGTTGAGTTGATCACGAACGTGTAGACACAGTGCCATTCGAGCATTCACGGTGCCATTACGTATGTGCGGAGACTGTGCTATCGAAGCATTTATAGTGCCATCTAGAATGTGCAGAGACGGTGCTCGTTCTAGGGATTCTTCAATCATGACGAATTCAGAGTTGTCACCAAGCAAATCTATGTTGATATTCAGCTTCCAATTAAGGAAGTTTTCTCTAGTGAGTTTCTCCCGCAAAAGTTGAGAAAGGATGGGAGTAGACTCAGACATTACTTAACTTAAAACTACAAATTATCAATAAAACAGAAATCAATCACATTTGCTCAATAAAACTCCTTTTCACATAAATTTCAAGAAATAGCACAACATATACCAAAAATATGTAAGATATGAGAAAAAAATACCAAAATAATCATATCTCTATTTCTTTAGGTTTTTAACTAATCCATGATATCCTTGTCCCGATTGGCGTGAGTCAAAAATACCACTAGTTAAATAAAGTTGTAAACTTATTTATTATTAGACACCATCATACTATTCGATCAAAATAAGAAAACAAAATCTCTTATTTTATGAGCTAGATCCGCGGTTTCGATAATCATAGATTTAGTTCTAGTAGTCACCGTTGGGGTGAGTTTAGTAGAATTTGACCTATAATTATCTATCTTTCGAAATCTAACCTTGTCAAAATAACTAATGAAAACCTTCCGTAGGGGGACGAATCAAAGCATCTTGAGACCTCATTAAGCTATTGACTATGTTAAACCAATGGTGGAGATCGAATAAAAATTCTTAAAATAAGCTCATTATAAAATTAAAAATAGTATTTTTATTATTTATTTTTAGAAAATTAATGACTATGGTTTTCCAAAAAAATTGAAAAGATTAAATTTTTAAAACCAAAGTCCTATAATTTCCTATTAATTCTAAAGTGTCACATTGAAACAAATTCAATTAATTTATAATTAATTTTTTGCTAATCAATATTGGTTTAACTAATATAATGAACCTATACAATTAAGTCCAACTCAGGTAAATGAGTCTTAACAATTGGGCTTGTATGGAGGAGGATTGAGTCCAGTATGTCGTTTCAACTAGAAATGCCTCATATCTTCCATACAAGGTCCAAAAGACAGGAATTTAAACATTCATTTTATTAATTGTTATTAATTGATTAGGCCCACTATAGTCATGCAAAGCAAATTGACATTTACAATTGGAATCACCTACAAGAGAGAAATTTAAACTTTACATTTTCTAATGGGTCCAAATAAAACATATCATTTTATAAATATTTTATTTGGAAAAATCCATATATCTAACAAACATATGGGTCACTATATGCATATAATCCCAATTGCAAAAATACCACATATCGTGCAAACAGACATGTTATAATTGGACAGGCCAAATCAAGTTACTATATGAGCAATTCTATGAATTTATGCAAAAATACCACAATTTATTTCATTTGCAAAAATACTCATCTAGAATTTATAAAAAAAATCAAATTAATTAAATTTTTACAAAAAATAAGTCAATTTAAATGAAATTTATCAACAATTAACAATAGTTAATTTAAATTTCATTTATCAACAATCAACTTGGTTTTAGGTTAATTTGAAAAAAAAGAATTAATTTAATTTAAATATGATTTACCAAAAATTAACCAAAGTTAATTTAAATCCTATTTATAAAAAAAAATATTTTATTAATGGGTAGTGACAAGCTTTTTAAGGACAAAACTTTCCCAATTAGGACACCCACGGCAAGAAGAGGTTTCCCTTTTTTTATAATTTGTTTTATTTATTAAAAAATAAAAGGAAATAAACCTTATGACACACGATCAAGATAACAAACTTACCCCCTTTTTATTTTATTTTATAAAAGGAAATAGAATAAATAGAGAATGTCAATACTAAAAAGGTAACAAAAAAAAAAAAACCCACACGATCTTCGTATTGACCTTTTCCCTTATTTTTTTAAAAAAATTCTAAACAAAGTACAAAATAATAAAGATACAAATCATGGTATTCCAAATTGAGAAAGATGACAAAATAAAATCCTTGGAAACAAAGAATATATTAAATCACACAAAATAAATGCATAATTTCACATAATTACCACAAAGATTCGGTCCACCATGAATTTCCTTGTCAATCAAATATTTTTTTTATTTTTATATTTATTTTTTTATATATATAACAAGGCACAACAATAAAACCCAACCAAAAAAGAAAAAAAAATGTGCTTTGATCAATGAGTGTCATCCTTGAAAAAAATATAATCAAGCAACTGAAAATAAGTGTTAGTGTATAACAAAGATAAGAACACTTGTGAAATTGAAAAATTAGAAAGAGTATTCAAGAGAAATAAAGTACAATTCAGTCACAAGTACATATTCTAAAGTGAATCAAACAACATGTATGAGTCTTACACACACATTTTTCTATTATAAACTGTGTACAATTTTTCTTGCATAGTTTCAAGCATAAGTGTGTGACAGTGTATGCAAGGGAACATTGCCCAATGAAAAATAAGTCTTTTTCGAAATTGTAAATAATTGTAACCTATGAAGACGCTGTCACACTACACCAGTGGTAGCCCTTTTCTATGGTAGCGTATCCTTTTCACAACTCTGAATTACAAAGTTCCAACTTACTCAAAAGACGGCTTTCACACACTGATGTAGGTAGTTCTATTCTTTCACAGGAGCTTGAAACAATGCTACACAAAAGATAGCTCAAACATTAAACATTGATTGATTTACTCGAATATGCCTAGGAGGAATTGATTAAATTTCTCTCAAGAATATACAACCAAAGGCTCATAAACACAAGTCAGATTATCTAGCTTGACACACAACAAAATTTTCAAGTTAATTGACACTTTTCTTAAACTTAAACAACACACATTTGATCAAGAGTGGCAACATAATAACAAGAAAATTTAAAGAGAACAAACCCCCAAAGATTTTCGGAGGAAATCAAAGCGAACCAAATCAAGAGCTTTAGTGAAAATATCAGCAATCTGTTTATGTGTTTCAATATATTCCAAGACAAGAACTTTATTTTCAACTAATTCCCTTATGAAATGATGACGAATATCAATATGTTTAGTACGAGAATGTTGCACAGGATTTTTTGAAATATTAATTGCACTTGTATTATCACAAAAAATAGTTAAAATGTCAAGATCAAACCCATAATCCATCATCATTTGCTTCATCCACAACAGTTGAGCACAACAACTTCCTGCTGCAATGTATTCGACCTTAGCTGTTGAAAGAGAAATAGAATTCTGTTTCTTGCTGTGCCAAGAGACTATATTATTTCCCAAGAAGAAACATCCTCCACTAGTGCTTTTTCTGTCATCAGTGTTACCTGCCCAATCACCATCACTAAAATACACTAGATTAGGGTTAGTGTCTTTTGAATACCAAATTCCATAATCAACAGTCCCATGAACATATCGAATGATTCTTTTGACAGCTACAACATGAGACTCCATGGGATTTCCTTGGTACCTGGCACACACACCAACACTATAACTTAAATCAGGTCGACTAGCAGTGAGATAAAGAAGACAACCAATCATGTAATGACCCAACTACTCTAGACTTTTGGACCATTACGAAAACTATACATACTAACCCTTAACAAAACTTACAAGTGAAAATACCATAACTTTATTAAGAAAACTTGTAAAAATAAGAGTTAACTTTCATAAAATCTCAAGTAGGATATGGGATCCCATTGTTTTAAAAACAAAACATAACATTATTTAGAATAAAACGGGATTACATAACAAATGCAGAAAAATACATGTAAAAACCATAAAGACAAAACTACATCCTCAAATCGAATAACGCTTAGCTCTTGAATCCATTCCGCCTCAATACACATTCTCCAAGCTTCCAAGAACCTTTCCCGCCACTAAGACCTATTTTCCTGCACATATAAACAAAAAAGGAATGAGCCTAATGCCCAGCAAGGAAAATCTACCACATAGTTCATATACATAAATTTCATATGAAACATAAAAACTTAACATAACACTTTTATCATACACATACTATAATGGCCATTATTACTTGGGGTCCCATAGACTAAACAAGTCATATGCCCATTAGATTAGTGGGGTCCTACTAGCTAAGCAGGTCATATGCCCATAATCTATTTGGGGTCTTGTTAGTCATATGGGTCATATGCCCAAGCCTACATACATACATTTCATAACACATTTCATAACATAAAAACATAAGATAACACATATAAAACATATAACATATGAATTCTATCCTATTTTCCTTACCAAAATACCGGGATAAGAGGACAGAGGTGAGACTTTGGAACACTCCTAAGAACCATTTGAAAAAGAGTGAGTATAGAGAAGAAGAGAATTGAAAGGAATGGAAGGACTAAACCATTGAGAAAATACTTATCAAAAAATTATGTGTGAGTTCTTAGATTTCCTAACCAAAATAAGAATAAGGTTAGAATAGGTAAAAGACTATGAGAACTTTTGAAGAAAAAGTATAGAAACGAACTAGAGTTTGGGTTACCTTGAAGACTTGTAGACCAATCTAAACCTCGAACCGAAATACTATAGAATCTTACTTCCCAAGTGTTTGATAAGCTTATGATGATCAAGCTTATGATTTCCCCACCCAAGTGTTTACACTCTCACACTCACCTAGCAACTTGCAGCCTCTGAACTTAGAGTAAAAGGTGAATAATGGCTGGGTACTAGGTCCTATTTATAGAGTTTAGGAATGAAATGATCTTAATTTAACTTGAATAAAAATAATGGCTTTTTAGGTAAAAATAATTTGAATAATCGTTCAGCAGAGGCTGAAGACTCGTTAAAAAAGTTGCTGGACTTATCAAGAGGTTGAATGGCTGAATGGAAAACAAATTAAAAAACTTTCAAATTATGCTGAATGAGGCGATATATCGCCCCCTGTAGGCGATATATCGCCTGGGCCAGTATGCCCGAGGCAGTCGTGCATCGTTTCGTGTTTTCCGTATCTACGTGCTGCGATATATCGCCCCCTATAGCTGCGATATATCGGCATTCGCTGATTATTTAAACACGAAATTACACATTTTTAGCTTAATTCAAATTGAGTTAACAGCCTTGACTAAGCCCTTAAACGTATTCAAAGCTGCTGACTGACCTTAGAGCATTCAAACTTTACCCTTATTAAATTTAATCTTCAAAATACTTAATCCTTAATCACCCATACATAACATGTGCTTAAAATCCTATTGGTTCTTATCTAAACCTTATAGTATAATAAATATTATCCTTAATATCAGTCATATTAATCAAACCTTAGGTTAAAATTAATATTCTTAAACTATAGGTTAAACTTAGAAAATCTACAAGTACTACTATGAGTGTCCAAATAAATCCCGGTCTGAACCAAAAATCCACAGTCATAAAGATAATACTATAAATACTATAATACTACTATCTAACTAGCTAAGTAAAGTTCTTGGACTCTACAAATCATGCTCCTATACAGTGTAGGATCAACTTTGACACCATTTTCATCTTTGGATAGCTTCACAGTCGTTCCCATTGGTGTTTTGGCAGTCTTTGAACTTTCAAGTCCAAACTTTTTCACTAACACTACTACAAAAAAGGGTTTTTAGGACTAGCATTGCGAGTCCTAAAAAAGTTTTTAGGACTAGTGGGGCGCGAGTCCTCTATTTGAGAGCCCTTAAAAACTGGGGTTTTTTAGGACTCGCATTGCGAGTCCTAAAAGAATGTTTTTAGGACTTGCATTGCGAGTCCTAAAAAATGTACGAGTTCTAAAAAAAAGGTTTTTAGGACTCGCATTGCGAGTCCTAAAAAGTTTTATTATTAATTTTTAAAAAATGAATTGGTGGCCAAAGCTCCCGCCGGAGCTCTGGCAACAGTGGCGGCGCCACCACCGGCGACGGTGGTTCAAGAAACAATGATTGGCTTTCGAAGCCTAAGGCTCGGGGAACGTCGTGGTGGTGGTGGTTCTTTGTGGAACGGAATGTGGTGGCCGGATTTGAGGCAAAAAGTTTCAGACTCCATAGATTCCAACGAACACCAAAAATGAAATTCGGCAACTTCTAACCCGATCCTTGGTTGGGTTTTGCTCGCATGAAAGTGTTGAGTACAATGGTGGTGGTGGCTCGACTCACAACGACCCAAGGTGGTCGGAATCTCGTCGGAAACTTTGGGAAAACCCAAAACCGATCTTCTCTGTTGTCGGTCTTAGGAGGCGCGTGAGGGCTCGAGCTCGCGGGGGTCGAAGCTTCGGTGGCCTCCGAAGCTCCCTGGTCGGCGCGTGTTGCAGGTGGCGGCAGGGAAGGCGGCGGTCGAGCTCGGCAAACTTTCAGGCGAGAGAGGGAAGGAGAGAGAGGAGAGAGAAAGAAGAGGGGGCTGATAAGTGTGGGTTTGTTTTTTTTAATTTAGATATTTATAAAACTTTCATTTTTTTTAGGACACGCATTAGTTTTTAGGACTCATGTTGCGAGTCCTAAAAGAAATTCTTTAAGGACTCTCAACGTGAGTCCTAAAAAGTCCAAGAGATTGGAGGGAATTTGTGATTTTTTAAAATTCAAATTTTTAGGAGACATATAAGGTTTTAGGACTCGCAATGCGAGTCCTAAAAAGTCTAGGAGGTGTTTTTTTAAAACCCAAAATCAAACTTTTTTAGGACTCGCAACGCAAGTCCTAAAAAGTCCAGGAGGTGTTTTTTTAAAACCCAAAATCAAACTTTTTTAGGACACAGAGATTTTAGGACTCGCAACACGAGTCCTAAAAGATATTCTTTAAGGACTCACAACGCGAGTCCTAAAAAGTCCGGAAGTTGTTTTTAGGACTCGCATATATGTGAGTGTCCTAAAAAAGTGTCCTAAAAACCCTTTTTTGTAGTAGTGTAAGTTCTTAGCATATTTGCTTTGAGAAACAAATGTGCCTTCATCTAACTGCTTGACTTGCAAACCTAAGAAATAGGTCATTCTCCCACCATGCTCATTTCAAATTCCTCTTTCATTTGTTTCACAAATACCTGCACCTCATTGTCAGAAGTAGAACCAAACATAATATCATCAACATAAATCTGAGCAATAATTATGTTAGATTTAATATTTTTGATAAATAAAGTTTTATCTACTCCACCCCTTTTGTATCCATGAGAAACAAGAAATTGAGTGAGTCTCTCATACCAAGCCTGAGGGGCTTGCTTCAAACTATAAAGAGCTTTCTCCAATTTGTAAACATGATTACGTGCATGGGGATCTTCAAACCCTTTAGGTTGTTCAACATATACCTTTTCATTCAAGATCCCATTGAGAAATGCGGATTTGACATCCATTTAGAACAACCTGAAACCAATCAATGAAGCAATAGACAATAATAATCTAATTGATTCAAGTCTTGCAACAGGTGCAAATGTTTCTTCAAAGTCTATTCCTTCCACTTGTGTGCACCCTTGTGCCACTAATCTTGCTTTATTTCGCACAATTGTACCAAATTCATCAAATTTATTCTTGAAAAATCCATTTTGTGCCAATAATATTGGTATGCAACGATCTTGGCATAAGGATCCAAACTTTGTTTCTAAAAAAATGTTCAAATTCCTCCTACATAGCTTTAATCAAATTTTCATCAGTTAAAGCTTCTTTTACAATTTTAGGCTCAATTAAAGATAAGAAACAAACAAATTGAACAACATTACTAAACTTTCTTCTTGTTACCATACTATTTTTTGGATTTCCAAGTATTAAATCTGTTGGATGGTTTAATTTAACTTCGGTTGATGGCTCCTTTTGGACTTCATCCGAAATGATATCTGGAAATTTCTTTTCTCTCTGTCCAAAATCATTTTCATCGGATTCGTGATCTGTTGGAACAGATGGACTAGACGTTGCAGCAGTAGTATCACTGACACAAGCTTCTTCGTGTTTTTCAGTAGGTTCATCAATAAACCTGTCAATTTCTTCCTCAGTAGAAAACTCAGAAAAATCCCTGGCATCATCAATAACAACGTTAGCCGACTCCATTACAGTTTGGGTTCTCATGTTATACACATGATAAACCCTACTGTTAGTGGAGTATCCAATTAAAACACCTTCATCACTCTTAGCATCAAATTTACCAAGATTTTCTCTATCTCTCAAAATGTAACAAACACATCCAAAAACATGAAAGTAAGCCACACTTGGTTTCTTACCTTTCCAAATTTCATAAGATGTTTTAGATGTACCTAGACGGAGAAAAACACGATTTATGATATAGCAAGCAGTGTTAATTGCTTCTGCCCATAACCGTTTGGTCAATTTTTTGCTATTCAGCATCAATCTAGCCATTTCTTGAAGAGTGCAGTTTTTCCTTTCTACAACTCCATTCTGTTGAGGAGTTTTGGGAGCTGAAAACTCATGAGAAATACTTGCAGACTTACAAAAATCATCATAGATAGAATTCTCAAATTCTTTACCATGATCACTTCTTATACGAACAATTTTTCCAATGTCGCAATCTTTTTCAACTTTTAATTTCAAGCAAAGAGTTTTAAAGGCATCAAAAGTATCAGATTTTTATGTCAGAAACACTTTTATGTGTAATTTTTAATTGCTTACCAAGTTGACAACTCTTGCACTTACCATCAGATTCTTTACCTAGCTTAGGCAAACCACGAACAATCCCTGCATGTGACAATTTTTTCAAAGTTTTGAAATTTATGTGACCAAGTTTAGCATGCCACACATCAGTGTTATTACTCACAATAGATTGACACATAATAGACGGCAGAAGAGTGTAGCAATTGTCATTAGATCTAAAACCTTCAAGTACATTCTCACCATTCTTGTTTAAAACAAAACAATTCTCTTTATCAAAGTTAACAATATAACCTTGATCACAAATTTGACTTATGCTTAGAAGATTAGCTTTAAGTCATTCCACAAGTAACACTCTTTTGATTCTAGGCAACCCTTCAAAGTTAAGAGTACCCATTCCAAGAACATTACCCTCAATTCCATTGCCAAAAGTAACATATCCACAATGCATAGGTTTTATTTCTGTAAGAATAGACCTGTCACCTGTCATATGTCTTGAACAACCACTGTCAAAATACCAAAAATATGAAGAAGCAGATCTATCATATTCACTAGTAAAACCAACAAAACAATTATTTTTTTTATCCATATTTTCTTTGATTGAACATTTTCCTTTTTTACTCTTTTGGAATTATCAAAATAATTGAATTTATCAAAATATTCATTTTTGGCAAAATTCATAAGAGTAAAACACTTAGGGCGAATATGACCCTTCCTACCACAAAAATGACAGATTGGAATGAATTTTTCAAATTTTCCATTGGATTTTCCTGCTGACTGTGTCCATTCTGTTGGAACAATCTGAGAACTGGATGCAACTGACTTTAGTGAAAATGACACAGGAACATCAGACGATAGCATCCCAGCTGAGATAAAGACAGTTTTTTTTTATTTTTGAGAACTTGAAGCACCAAGACCCACATGACTTCTTTGACCTGCATTCTGTATTTTCTCAAAAACAGTAGAACCGGGGTTAAGCATTCTAACATTTTTCTCAAGAGTATCCAAATCTTTAGATAGCTTATTAATTTCAAAATTTTTTGAAATTATTTCTTTTTCAAAATTTTCATTTAAGTCAGTAAGTTGTTTAATTTCAAGGGACAAATCTTTATTTTTGCTTACCAATGACCGATTCTCATAATACACTTTTACCCATGAACCATACATCTTTTTGGAAGATTCACTCAAAGACTCATCATTTAATTCAGATTCATCACTATCAGTATCTTCATCTTTTGAAACATTATTCAAGCAAACAATTTTCTCATTTTCAGGTTTAGAAACAGGCAAAATAGAAGCGAGAGTGACATTACCTTCCTCATCTTCACTACTTTCAGAGTCATTATCACTCCAAGTAGCAATCATACCTTTTTTGTTATTTTTCAAGGTGTTTGCACATTCAGACTGGATGTGACCAAATCCCTCACATTCCCTGTACTGAATACTTTTTTTATTAGTTTGAAAAGGTTTAAGAGAAGAAGGATTACCTTTTGACATCTTGCCATTGAACTTCTTATTTCCTATCTTAGTCATATATTTTCGAAAATTCTTTGCAAGCATTGCCATTTCATTATCACCATCTTCATCATCTGACACTTCTTTTTCAGTGCTTTTGAAAGCTATGGTTTTCTCTTTCTCTTTGGAAGTACTTGGCTTGTCTTTTTGATGAATCTTTTGATTTAACTCAAAGGTACGAAGTGATCCCATCAATTCTTCTACCTTCATAGTACTGAAGTTTTTTGCCTCTTCCATAGCGGTGAGCTTAACATTGAACCTGTCAGGAAGAACTCGAACGATTTTTCTAACAAGAACAGAATCATCAAGTTTCTCACCAAGCGCAAAATACTCATTAGAAATATCAGATAATCTCTCATAAAATTCAGATAGTGTTTCAGAATCAGACATCCTAAGGTCATCAAACCTAGTTTGTAACATAATAAATCTAGACCTTTTGACATCTACAGTTCCTTCAAACTGAGTTTGAAGAATTGTCCAAGCATCTTTAGCCGAGACACATGTGGAAACAAGTTTTATAAAACTTTCTCCAATACCATTAAATATGGCGTGAAGAGCTTTATTATTATAACTGGATAATTTTTCTTCTTTTGTATCCCAAATAAGTTCAGATTTTACAATTTTGCTTCCATCTTCACCTTTTTCAGTAGGAGGTGATCATCCAGACAAAATTGCTCTCCATGCTTTCTCATCTTGAGCTTTTATGAAAGCTCTCATCCTAACTTTCCAATATGGATAGTTTGAGTCATTAAGCAATGGAGGTCGAGACACCGAACTACCTTCTGCAAAGAAAGACATTTCACACAAAACAAATCATACGGAAAATAACCACAAGATCTCACTAAGAGTTTAGTGAACCGCTCTGATACCAATTGAAGATCCGTTTTTTAAGATTACCAACTTAATTATTCAATTTAAATAATTAATTGCTGAAATGTTACATAAATGTTTAAACAAACACAGAGACTGTTTGAACAGAAACCAGATATGTTTAAACAGTTTATCACGAGAAGATAAAAACGAACATAAGGTAAAGATCACACGAAATTATACGTGGTATCAACAATCTTTGCAGATTGCTACTAGTCCACGGGGCCACGCCCAGAGAATGAAATTTATTAGAAAAATATCTAAACGATTACAAAACCAAATTGACTTATACAAATAAAGACTCCCTCTTGAATTTGTCGCAACTGTTGTAATCTAAACTCCTAATCAAATTTCTGAAGTGCTAAGATCTTGAACTCCCTTCAAATCATAACACTTGCACTTTTCCTCCCAAAGAGTGACTCATGAATAAGACTTCTCTCGAAGCTTGATGAACAATGTCCAAGTGTGTTCTACCTGCACAATTAGCACACAGAAAATAATACAGAAGTACACTATAATAACCCACTAAGAACTCGCTGGACTCAAGTTCTTCACATAAAAAAGTCTCTCTAAAACTTGAAAATATTTGGAAAATAATACACCAAGAGAGATGATTAAAAACCAACGACCTAAGGATGATTATATACCCTTTAGAATCCCTTTAAGTCATGGAAAACAAATCAGAAACCAATCAGCCAATAAATGGAAAATCTTCCCAAATAGGAAAGTCAGAATCTGTTCAAACAGACTGGCAATCCGTTCAAACAGATTGATTGAACCTGAACAGTTTTTAAACTCAGTTTCCTTAAATAAATAAGAAAACAATATATATATTATCTCTGCAAGCTGTACACGATTTCTGGACAACCAAATCAGATCAAGAAATAAATACTAATAATTTCCATATATACAAAAGTTAAGGCAAGATAATCTTTTATAGGAAATTATATATTTATTCTATTAACATATATAGAATAATCTGATTTTAGAAAATATTTCACAACAAAACAGGAAACTACCCATTTCAAAAAATCTTCTTTAATTAATTTTGTCAATTTAATCAAATATGCAAATAAATGATTTTACCGTTTTGAATATTTGTGATTGGTGATAGAGGATAGTGAGAAGTATTGAAGAAATATCAACAATGGCTCTTGGGTTTTATGTGTTTATTGTAAATAAATTTGTTAAGGAAGATAATTACAGTTTTTGGTTATTGTTGAAAATTTGTAATAATTTTTTATTTTCTTGGTTTAAAATAAAAAATATTTGTTTGATTTGATTTGAAGACACTAATATTCATCACAACTATTAATTAATGTCATTTTCAAATATCTTGCATCAATGTTTACTATCCCCTTCTCAATAAATATAAATAAATATGAATTATTACTTCAAAAAGAATTCTTTAATAATATAAGAGTAATGATGTATACTCAAAGTATATACCAAAACATTAAACGCAATGATGTGACGCATCTTTTTAAAATAGCGAGTCCTAGTTTTAATACATATAATTAGACTGGCTAAACTGTCACGTCACTGTATGTAATATTTATGTACATATTTTAAGTGCATATATCATTACTCATAATAATATAATATTAAGTCTGATTTATTAGAATGCATCGGTGCCAAAATTGTTTTAGTTGTGCTATAAATCCTGGTTGATAAAACTTTCATCACTTAAATGATAATTATAGGATTAAGTTTTCAAAGTATGATATCTTCAAACATATTGATACTATATTTTTCTAATTTTTATGTTTAAAATATGGTACTTTTATAAAAGGGAGCATAGTTATTTAATGCCCTCAAATACCTTATAATCAGTTTATAATGTTTTTTGTTACCCTATATTCTAGATAATATTTATCATATATCCTATAATTAAAAAATTAGTATAAATAGTACATTTTCATTCACAAGAATATACTCATTTAGCACCCTATAATTTAAGATCATTATCGAGAACATAAGTATCAAAATTGTATTTCCTTTAAAACACATGATACGCTTTATGGAAAATTTGCGACAATAATATTTATGTAGTTAGATTTGTTGCACTTAAATGTTTATGTAAAAGTTATGATAACAATAATGTCTACAGTTATTCATTTGTTATAGTCATTGGTACTTGTGCTGTTAAGTTTGACCCTGGCCTACCTGGCTACTTATATATTATAAAATTATTAAAAAAATATTTAAAAATAAATAAAAATAATATAAAATCCAAAATTAATTATTAAATTTTATTTTATGTATTTAAAAAATAAATTTAAACTAATTTTAATTCTTTAGTTATCTTAAAACTTAATTAAATATCATTTAAAAAAACTGATATTAAATTAAACCTAAAACTAAAAATTAAAATAAACGTCTTGAGACTATTTTTTTTTTTAAAATCTACTTTTCCTCGTCATTTTCCCAAACCTCAAGTTCATCTTCTTTTTCCTCTAATCTCAAAAGCTAGACTCACATTCATATTCTTGCTTCCCCTAATCTCAAATACAACTAAAATGTGTATTTAACTTTATTCTTTTATGCATAAATCCATATTTATTCATAAAAAGCTAACTAAAAAAAAAGTAAAAACTCCAAACTTATATCTCTGTTTATAAATCCAAAATCAAACCCAGATATAAAAATATCAGCATAATCATATTAAAAATTCAGTTTTATCAATCTAAAATCAAAGCTAGTCATAAAAGTATCAACAAAATAAATGAACCCAATAGCTTTTCTTTTTCTTCTTCTTCTTCTTCTTCTTAAGAAACCATATCAATGTTGAAAATAGAAGTTGAATACCAAATCTGTTTACCCATTCCAACCAAGACCCAACTGACCATCTTTGCAAGCCTGTCACAAGCGCAAGGCGATGACGACGCCAACCTCACCCAAATCTCAGATTCGACCTTCTTTGCAGCTCCCCGACGACAGTGCCAATGGTTTTTCTTCCTTAAGGGTAGATCTGAAGGGGAGGAAGTCGACAAGGTATTTGGAAGAAGAAGGGTCCGAGTGGGCATTTGGAAGAAGAAGATGGGGAGGGGAAGAAGAAGAGAGGAAGTCGACAAGAAGTAGGGAAACTAAGGGAGGGAGGAAGAAAAAGAGATTTTTTTTAAAAAAGGTATAAATATAATTTTTATTTTACTACAATTATTTTTTAATATTTTTAAAATAAAAAATAATTGAACCAATTAAATGTGTACAGGTGGCTGCCAAGTTGTTCTTGATTATAGTTAACTGCTCAAGGACCAACGGTAGACATTATTGCCTTAAATTTTTTTATATAAGCATTTAAATAAAACAAATTTAACTACATAAACAAATTTTCCATAAATATAATATAATGTGGACAATATAAAATTTTAGGACCATCAGAGTTCATAGTAAATACGAATATAGGACTAAAGTAGCTAGGATAACAGGAAAATGCAGTCTCAAACTCAATTGCTTATCTCTTTGGTAACAGTTCTCCTATCACCTAAATGTAAATGAAGAAATTACAAGTTATAAGTTGATTGTATTATCAACAATCTCCAATCTTCATTGAACGTTCAAAACCGGGGACTGCAAACAGAAATGTCAAACATTTTTCTGCAATAGTTGCATAAAAACCATTTTGGGAACAGTTTTAAAGTACATCTCAACTAGACAAATTACATGATAATGCTAAGGCCTCTGGTGCATGAATTTCAACCATACAACGCCCGCCATGGCTCTTCACTATTCTTTGATAATCCTTTCGGATTCCACTTTATTTTGTCCTTTGAAAAGCGAAGGTTGAGAGAGGTTGCCAAAATTTCTCCCATTTCATGAATTATCTGAATGAAAAAAGAGAAAATGGAATACTAATGTAAGCATGACTATAAAATAGCAGACCCAGCAAAGGAAGTGGGGATGCCTTTCGTAAGTTAATCCTAACAAGTTCGTAAGTACTAACAGATAGTAAAAATGACAAAACAAGTACCTCCAAATCCTCTATAATTTCATTGGAAACATGGCGGCCTTTTTCCCCTATAAGAATAAAAGTTGGCAAATGCAAGGCACGAGCCAACTGAAGCAAGCAGGCTAGAGGTTCATGATGAACCTGAGCCGAGCATGACAGCTTCTCAGTTCTTGTAGAAATGGCCTTGGTTATGTCATTTTCTGGACCGATTTGAACACCGTAAACTGGAACCTTGTTCTCACTTTTTTGAAGAGGCTTACCATCTCTCTTAAGCTTTGATGATGACACAAACAATGGGGCCAAGATTGTGGGCAGAGGAGATGATCCTTCCCCAGATATTTGACTCAAAACTTCATTGACAGCACATGCCAGCACTGGAGGTTCATAACTTTGCATAAGAAAAAAGGAAACCTGAAAATAAAGAATTTTTTTTTTTACAAAAATAATCTCATTTATTTCATGGTAGCCTACTTCCAACATAAGTTCCTGGAAGCAAAGTATCAAATATAACGAAATGTGGAGAAGACACAAAAACAGAACCACATAAAACTTTTCAAAAACACAAGAGTTGCATCTGAATCTGCATATATCTCCCATTTTCACAAACATGAAATAAACGAGTTTCATCTGCGAAATATACATCAATTTTTTCACACTGATCGCACCACAAGTGCCTCTAAAGACACGACAAAATCCTTACTCAGTCTTCCATAAATTACTCTTGGCAAACAAGATTACATCTTCTTCATAGCCAAGCACTTGATCAAGCTCTCATTCCAAAATCATTTCATCAAAGTTGGTTTAAAATGTATGCTCCGTTCATAATTCAACATGCCGAGCTTGCGTACTACAACACAAGTACAAATCTCATATAATTATTCATACAAATGAACCACAATTGGGAAAGAAAAACTTGCTGAAATTCTTCAGCCAGACATTCAAGAAGAATACCCACATATAAAATCTCCATTTCGAAATGGGTTTTCACGTAAGAAGTCGAGATAAAAAATGAATCGCAAGCTATCAAAAACCCCTTAACAGCACAGGCTTACATGGGTGACCTTAAAAGTCCAAGATAAACATGAAAAAAAAAACGACCCTCTAACCACAATATTAGTGGGTCTCTATTGATTAGACAGTAATGAAAATTTATACTGTCAATTAGGGAAAACAATTGAGAATTTAAATTAAAAGAACAAAAAGTAATAATAACCTGATAGCAACCCTGGGGATCTATAAAGTGAAGAATGGTTCCTGAAGCTTTAACGTCTTTGATTCCATAGCGCTCCAACGACAGCTCAAAGGATTCCTCTCTGAAACAAAATCAAGTTGAACCAAACCAAACGGGGAATAAAATAAACGAAGAAGAAGAAGGATCGAAAGAGCTTACAATGAGGTAAGAGAAGAGGAATTATTAGTGGGGTTTGGATGAAGAGAGTCAGAGATAGCTGTGGCGAAGCCCTCCGAGTCTCTGAAGAGGAACACTATCTTTGAGCTAGCCTTCATTACTCCCATTCCCTTCTTCTCTTCAAACTTCAAATTGAAATTGCCAAATACTTCAGCTACTGGCTAATTTTCACCTAAAATCAAAATACTTATGACGAGTGGTTTGATTAGACAAGTAAAAAATTACTAATTACAATATTTGATTTTATTTTAAAAATTAATTTATAAATGTTAGTTAAAAGACAAATACTTTAATATTTATCTTTTAATATTTATCTCTTTAAATAATTACAAATAAAAATTCAATAATTAATTAAAAAACTTATATTTTTGTAGAAATTAGAGTCTACACCTAGTTTTAGAAAGTCCATTTAACTTTTATACCCCGTTTTTTAACAAACTGTCGATTATACCCTTGCCCATATTTTTATCTTTAATGTTGTGGTGATTGTCGATGGTGATGATAACAACATAGTAGACGGTGTTGGGGCAAGAGAGCCTGAGCATTTTCTTGGCCTGGACAACAATGACGAAGTATCTCTAGTTAGGTAGAGGTTGATCTCGGCATCATATCGATACATGGAGGACTAACACAATTGGGGATGAGAGTCTGATTTTTGTAGCCAAATAATGCTTTAATTTGTCGGAGATTTTTTAGATTGGTGTTAATCCTACCTAGATGGGTTAGGGAGCAATCACTTCAAATTGCCAAAAGCTTGAACGATTGGCTCTTTGTTGCAGTGGCTTTGTTGGTGATGTAGAAATTTCCTGCATTGCTACAAATGGGAACGAGGGGTTCATTGATCGTTAATTGGGATGATGGTGGGATCCTAGTGTTAGTCACATTGGGACTCAAGAAATGGGAATGGAGCTTCACCAAAAAGTTTGCTAATGAACAAATGTTTCTACTGCAGCTTTAGGTAATAGTAACGGTTTAGTGACATTGTTTAGAGCAACGTTTAAATTTTAAGTCTAGTGGTTTAAATCTTATACTTATTCGTTTAAATTTTATACCTTGTGGATTAAATTTTTAAAGATTTTGGTTTATATTTTAGACATTATGCTACATAGATTAAAATTATAGTTTAAAGAGACTTGATTTATAATTTAAGTCTATAGGATTAAATTTTAAACCTTGTGGTTTAAATTTGATGTCATTTAAGTCTTGTGATTCAAATTTTAAGCCATTTAAGGTTTAAATTTTAAGTCTAGTGGTTTAAATTTTAAGCATTCTAGTTTAAATTTTAAGTCATGTGGTTTAAATCACTACAACAAAAAAGACCATTTGCATCAGTTTTTCGCTGCCACAATTGAGTTCTTGCGTCATGTGGGAGTAGTTTCTCCAAATCCCAACTAATTCTGTTAATGAGTTGTTTGGTTTTCAACTATCATAACAACTTCATTAGCTTTCAGTCCTTGGTCTATAAAAGGGCATGTGGGATTCACTTGTTAGAGGACAACAAAACAGAGAAGAGAAAAACGAAGAGAGAAGAACACAGTGAAGACCACTACACAGATGAAACAACAGAAAAGCCAGATTAGACGAGAGAGCTCAAGTGTGGAAATCAAGATTGAGTATTGAGAAAGGTTGTGAGAGCTGGGTTTGGGGAACTGTATTGAGAAGCACAACTATTGGGAAAGTGCTTGCTCATGGATTGAGAGGAAAACACCTGTGTGATTGAGTGTTTAGAGAGTTTGATCCAAGATTGTTCCAAGAAGCTCCATTTAAGTCTTGTACTCATTTCGTTGATTGAATAAAGAAGAGATATTGGTTCCTAAAATTGGATTAGGTTCAAGATCACATTGATCTTGTTTTGAACCAGTATATATACTTGTGTTGATTTATGCTTTCATATTTTTCATTTTCTAATTGTTTGATAATTAGTCTTACTGATTTGTGTTCTTAGATTCATCTCTGGTTTACCGAGATTCATCTGAGGTTCTTGAACTGGGAAATTTATCCTCATTTCCAACAAAATCAGAGCCAGGTTTCAGATCAAAACGGGAGAAGAAAGTTCAAGATCCTAGAGCTTCCGCATTACAACTGATACAGAACACAAGTTAGAAGACTATGTCAACCATGGCCAAGTTCGAGCTTGAGAAATTTGATGGTACAAACGATTTCTCATTGTGGAGAGAAAGCCTTAAAGGAATTTTGGTACACCAGAAAGTAGCCAAGATTCTTGGAGATCAGAAGTTGCTGGCTGATAAGAAACCTGAAGAAATAGCTGAGATGGAAGAAATGGCCTATTACACCATAATCATGTACCTATCAAATGGAGTACGAAGGAAATTGACATCAGAGACTACGACAAATGGATTATGGGATAAGATGGAAAAATTATATTTAAAGCCTTCTGTTTCTAATAAGATTAATTTACTTGAAAGGCTTTATGGTTTTAGAATGAATCCTGTTATGTCTCTAGATGAAAACATTGACAAATTCAATGAAATCATTGTAGGTTTGACAAATATCGAGCACAAGGTGGATGAGGAAAGTCAAGCAATAATCTTGTTGCGCTCATTACCAATGGCATACCAAGAAGTGAAAGCTGCAATAAAGTATGGAAGAGATATCATCTCACTAGATGGAGTTCTTGGAGCATTGAAGTCCAAAGACTTTGAACTTCAGTTGGAGAAAGAATCCAAGAAGGATGAAGCTTACTTTGTTCGTGGAAGATCAACAAAGAGAAGCTCTTCACGAAGCCATACACCATTTCACCCACGTTCTAAATCAAGAGGAAAGGATTCAAGAACATGTTACCACTGTGGAAAGGCAGGACATATCAGGAGATTTTGCAATCTGTTAAGAAATCAACAAGGGTCCAGATCAAACCAGGACCAGAGAAGACCCATCTGCAATCAATTTCATAATGAGAACAAACACCAACAAGGAATGAAGTCTTGAAATGATTCAGCTGCTGTAGCAGAAGGAGAAGATGAACGTGTCTCAGAAGGAGAACTGTTCTCCATCTCAGAAACCGCCATGACAAGGGAGTGGATTCTTGATTCGGGATGCACATTCCATATGTGTCCCAATCAAGAATCATTTTTTTATTATAAAGAAATTAATGGTGGTAAAGTACTAATGGGTAATGATGTTTCTTACAGGGTCTATGGCATTGGCAAGGTAGCTGTTAAACAATTTAATGGTGAGGTCAAGGTATTGACAAATGTGAGGCATATACCAGAATTGAGGAGAAACTTGATTTCTCTCGGATCTTTGGAAGATGAAGGATACAGCTATAAGTCTACAAATGGCATCTTGAAAATCACTAGTGGCTCTCTAGTAGTGATGAAAGGGAAGAAAGTTAATGGACTGTATGTACTGGAAGGAGAAACTGTAGCAATTGCTGAAGCATCTGTTGTTAAGACCCAGGAAAGTGAGATGCATCTGTGGCACCAACGGATGGGACATATCAGTGAGCAGGGGCTGAGAGAGCTTCACAAACAAGGAAGCATAGACAAGTTGAAGACCTATACATTACCTTTATGTGAAGCATGTGTATTTGGAAAGCAGCATAAAATTAAATTCACTGCAGCAAAGCACAATACCAAAGGAGTCTTGGAGTACATTCACTCGGATTTATGGGGGCCTAGCAAAATACCAACACACTTAGGTAAACATTACTTTCTATCTATAGTAGATGATTATTCTAGTTGTGTTTGAGTATATTTACTTAGGACTAAAGATGAATGTCTAGAAAAATTTAAAGTATGGAAAAATCAGGTGGAAAATCAAACAAACTCTAGAATTAAGACTCTTAGAACCGATAATGGCTTAGAATTTATAAACCATGAGTTTGACATATTGTGCAATGAGTATGGTATCACTAGACATAGGACAGTAGTTAGTACTCCAGAACAGAATGGAGTTGCCGAGAGGATGAATCGTACTCTACTGAATAAGGTTAGGTGTATGCTAGTAAGTTCAGGGTTGTCTAAATCTTATTGGGGAGAAGCACTTGCTATTGCTTGCTATTTCATAAATAGGAGTCCTAACAGATCTATAGATTTGAAAACTCCATATGAAATGTGGTATAGAAAAGCCCCAAGCTTGAAACATTTGAGAGTTTTTGGTTGTGCAGCATATGAACACCAGTCCAATGATAAACTAGGCACTAGATCTGTTAAGGGAATTTTTCTTGGTTACCCTATAGGAACTAAAGGTTATAGATTTTGTGTTAACCAAAATGGTAAGCCTAAAATTATAGTTTCAAGAAATGTTATCTTTAATGAGCATCATTTTCCTCACTTGAAAGCTGAGATTGGTAGTGTTTCAAATGATGCAGGTGGAACAAGTAAAAGGAACACGGCTGAGTTTGAAGTTAAGCTGAGAAACTTTGAAGGAAATACTCAAACTACTACTGATATGAATGACCAAAGTGAATTTGAAACTGAGCTAGATGCAACAGAACAACAACCTGATCTATCTGGGTATCAACTGGCAAGAGATCGAGAGAGAAGAGTTATACAACCTCCAGCAAGATATGTTGAAGCTGACTTGGTGGCTTATGCACTTGCATCAGTGCAGCAAACTGACACACCAGAACCCAACAGTGTTGAAGAGGCTCTTTCAAAGAAGAACAAGGCTGAATGGAGTCAAGCAATGAAGGAAGAAATGGATTCATTGAGTAAAAACAGAACATGGGAATTAGTTGCAAAACCAAAAGGTCAGAAAGTGATTTCATGTAAATGGATTTTCAAGGTGAAGGAAGGTCTGAGTAAAGATGAGCCTTTGAGGTTCAAAGCAAGGCTTATCGCAAAGGGGTTTACACAAGTGGAAGGAATTGATTTCAATGAAGTGTTCTCACCTGTAGTAAAGTATAAGACTATAAGATTGATGCTTTCTCTTGCAGCACAACAAAATTTAGAAGTAGAACAGCTTGATGTCAAGACTGCCTTCTTAAATGGTTTTATAGAGGAGGACATTTATATGCATCAACCACCTGGTTTTCAGGTGGAATCAAGCAACAAAGAGATGGTGTGCAAGCTTAGAAGGTCACTGTATGGACTTAAACAGTCACCACGACAATGGAATAAGAGATTTGACACCAATGTTCAAGACATTGGGTTTGTTAGACCAAAGTTTGATCATTGCCTATACTACAAAAATCTTGAGCAATCTACATCAGTTTTTCGCTTACTATATGTAGATGATATGCTCATTATGGGGAAGGACAAGACAGTGATAAAAGGTATCAAAGACAAGTTGAAAGATGAATTTGAAATGAAGGAGCTCGGTCAAGTCCAAAAGATACTTGGGATAGAAGTGACAAGGAACAGAAAAGATGGGATTCTGAATCTTAAACAAGCAAGTTATATTCAGAGGGTACTTCAGAGATTTAACATGCAGGATTCAAAGAATGTTTCAGTGCCTCTAGGAGGACAATTTGTACTTTCAAAAGATCAAAGTCCAAAGACTATCGAGGAGACAAAGGAAATGGCAAAAGTCCCTTATGCTATGGCACTAGGGTGTTTAATGTACATCATGGTTAGCACTAGACCAGACATAGCACATGCTCTAAGCATTCTTAGCAGGTTTATGTCCAACCCCGGATTAGAGCATTGGAATGCTCTCAAGTGGCTACTTAGATATCTAAAGGGAACTACAGAGATGAGATTGAGATACAAGAAGATGGATCAGAAAGTTACACTTGAAGGTTTTGTAGATGCAGACTATGCAGCAAGTAAGGATACAAGGAGGTCAACTACTTCATATGTATTCACAACAAATGGAGATTGCATATGTTGGAAGTCCCAACTACAGTCAGTGGTGTCACTATCAACAACTGAAGCCGAGTTCATGGCCACCACCGAAGCATTCAAAGAGGCAATATGGTTACAAGGAATGCTACAAGAGCTGAAGATGATGAAAGGTAAAGCTAAGATATACTCAGATAGTCAATCTTCAATTCACCTCTGTAAAAATCCAGTATACCACGAAAAGAGCAAACACATTGACATTCGTTTGTTTTGGATAAGAGAAAAGATAGAGGAAGATGTGATATCTTTGGACAAGATTGGTACTGAGGATAATCCAGCTGATATAGGAACTAAAGTGCTACCTGTGACAAGTTTAAGCATTGCTTAAACTTGCTCAACCTTGGTAACTAATGCTGGAACTCTAGGATCACTATCTCTACAAGTGGAATTCTATTTAGGTTGTGATTTGAAGAATCTAGGTGGAATTTGTGAGAGTAGTTTCTCCAAATCCCAACTAATTCTGTTAATGAGTTGTTTGGTTCTCAACTATCATAACAACCTCATTAGCTTTTAGTCCTTGGTCTATAAAAGGACATGTGGGATTCACTTGTTAGAGGACAACAAAACAGAGAAGAGAAAAACAAAGAGAGAAGAACACAGTGAAGACCACTACACAGATGAAACAACAGAAAAGACAGATTAGACGAGAGAGCTCAAGTGTGGAAATCAAGATTGAGTATTGAGAAAGGTTGTGAGAGCTGGGTTTGGGGAACTGTATTGAGAAGCACAACTATTGGGAAAGTGCTTGCTCAGGGATTGAGAGGAAAACACCTGTGTGATTGAGTGTTTAGAGAGTTTGATCCAAGATTGTTCCAAGAAGCTCCATTGAAGTCTTGTACTCATTTCGTTGATTGAATAAAGAAGAGATAGTGGTTCCTAAAACTGGATTAGGTTCAAGATCACATCGATCTTGTTCTGAACCAGTATATATACTTGTGTTGATTTATGCTTTCATATTTTTCGTTTTCTAATTGTTTGATAATTAGTCTTACTGATTTGTGTCTTAGATTCATCTCTGGTTTACCGAGATTCATCTGAGGTTCTTGAACTAGGAAATTTATCCTCATTTCCAACACATCAGTTTTAAATGTGACGCAGAATCCTATGATGCAAACCAGGCTGGCATTTGTGTCAGCGGGGAACTACCACAAATGTCAGATTTGTGACAGTTCTCCACTGACGTAAACACCTACCTGGTTTGCGTCAGTGGGGAACTACCACAAATGTTAAAAACAAGTTTTTTTTTTGCATCAGTGAAGAACTGTCACATAACGTATTAACCAAGGAAATTGCAAATGTTTATGCAAATTTACCTAACTTATTTTGATAAAAAAAAAGCGGCAAAAATAGAAAAACAACAACATAAATAGAAAAACAGCAACATAAACAGAAAAACAATATTATAAATTTTTTAAACATGTATCTAAAATTAACATTTATGATCAAATCTACAAAAGTAATTCAAATTTCAAAGTTATTCTATGTATATAGGTACTCTTGTGTTCTAAATTTCTAAGTATTAAACCTCTTAAACTAAACTTTCCTCTCCAACTTGCTCATTTGCTAACTTAGATACACCATAATGATTCAATCCACTCATCCCATATTTCGTTGATTTCGTGAGCCGAATATGGTGTCGTATTCGTAAACTAATTAGAAAATATTTAAAATAATAAGTTAGAAATCATTCAAATAAATCATGAACGATAGTTTAAATTAAAATTAAAAGGTAAAACAATACCTCATTTTTCAAGTAGGTCTTTGGTCTAGGCTATGAAATCAATCTCTAGCAAATTTTATAAAGTAAAAGCCACACTCGTTTGGCCCAGTTTGGTTTCGACACTATTACAACATAGTTATCCAAATTTAATTATTATATTTAGCAAGTTATTATAATAAAAATATGTCAAAAACTTTAATACGATAAGTAATATAATTTACCTACCTAAGGAACACAAACTTTTAGCTTGATGAACTCTTTTTGTCTTCGGTGTGTACCATATTGATCCAATGCCCTGCACAAAAAATTAATATATACCTAGATATAAGTTTGAAATGAAATCATAAATTAATTAAGTAATATGTATAACTTACATGATAATTATCTCATTGATTTCCGGACGAAAATGTGAGTTTACAAGATCCAAAAAAGTTATCGAATGACTGTATAACTGAATTAATACTAACATCAAATGATAGCTATATAAAAAAAACTTGTGTAAGATATTTATCAATAAACAAAATATATGAATATAAAATTAAGTTCACTTAGTTATTTTTCCAAGGACAAATTAGAAACCGTGTCTCTAGCTCCATCTGTAGAAACCGATCGAAGAGATTTTTAGCACGTGCTTCATTGGTTCCTGCGTTAGTGGACTCCACCCATGTTTTGCTTTTAAGTTATACAACCTAAGCAATGCTGATAATTTAGTGAACCTTGTACAATTAGGGAAAATTGGTTTCTCAACATCTTCTAAGATTGACTGAAATTTAATTGGATCCACATGTGATTCATATTGTGCATCATCAATCATTTCTGCAATATCACCAGCTTCATAATCCACATCAAAATACTTATTATTCTTAAATGGTCCCTCATCAGTGACTTTCATTCTTTCTCCGCTAAAACCACACTTTATAACTTTTGTCTATTGCATTCCTAAATAAGTGATATTTTATTTTAAAAATTGTCATCCAGACAACATTACCACACTTAACACAAGGATAAGGAATACTATAAGGAGATTGAGTATTTCTTGCACAAAATTGCAAGAAAAACTCAACTCCATTCCTATATTTCATGGATAACCTATCCGCTGACACCCAATCTCTATCCATTATCAAACTTCACACAAAAAACAAACAAATAAATAAACAAAGCAAAAAACATTAACAATTAGGTTCATGGATTACCTAATTGACAAGTAAATAAAGGAAACAATATGTCTAAAAAAAATTGGGCAGCATTTCCCCTATTTCTATTACATTTCCCAAATTTAAAACGTGCATGTATACAACACATGATATACACAAAAGTATTCAACAAATAAATCAAACATGCATAATTCTCATATCACTAAATCTAAAAAAATATGGGCAGCATTTCTCATAATTCTATCACATTTCCCAAATTTAAATGAACACATATTCATCACATAAACACAACACATCAATTAATCAATCAAACATGCATAATTCTAGTCTTATATCACCGCAACACACAGTCTTAAAATCTATCTCCACTATTTTATAATTCCAACATTCCACTAAGTTTAATATCTTAATTATATATTAAGGTTAAAAATATTACCTCTAATATAAAATCATTCAAAGCTTGATCTCACCAACAAAGTAGTCAACAAAAAACCTATTCAAATATACCCATTTAAATACTTAAACTCGAAATTAAATAATTTTTTTTTGAAAAATTTAACAAAGTATAAAGACAAATATACTATAAATATCCTAACTAAATAAATAATAAAATAGAACTTAAATTAAACTGTTGACGCGGTTTTTCACCAACAGTGTATTAAGAAATAATAAGGCAAATTAGTGCTTAATAGTAAACTGTAATGAAAAATAATATGAATTCACTCACGAACACAAAAATTTTACGTGGTTAAAATTCACCTAGTCCACGAGTCAATATTATTGATGTTTCTCTCTCTATTTTGGCAGAGTTTTGGTATTACAGAATAATCGTCCCCTTTCCTATCCAATATTCCCAGTATTTATAAGGGAATTCCATGGACAGGTTTGGGTTACCACATGAGTCAATCACGCATTTACATAATGGTTACATTTAATACAAATAATTCCCATTTATATTGGGATGTGATTTGATAATAGAATAAACAAGTTCCCATTATCTCGGATAATAAATATGACAGCCTGGTCATAAATAAACATATAAAGGGATCCCGAGTCTCTGGGGATCCGCGGGTATGCAATATACTAGAATTACCACGAGCTGAATATCTCCTCCAAGCTCGTGCTTCGACAGCTATTTAAAATTATGAGCTCGCGCTTCACAGCCATTGCATCCTTAATTCGGGATAACTCAGGACGCCTTACACCACATATGACCACTATGAATCTCGAGTTGTCCACATGGATAATAAGAAGATATCGTTCTCCTTGGCTATTTCTCCGTATACTTATCTGCCAGTTGTACCCGAGCTGAGTTCATGGACTCATGCTAAAATCAGGGTACAACATTTGCCCCTCAAGATCCTGTTCGTGTATGATGTCGTCACTTTCTAACCTACACAGTAGGGGCTTTTAGACTTTTGATACATAAAACCACGCCTGCTTACTACTCGAGTACTGGACACGTGGTGTACTACAATTGGCGTCTGCTCGGGTTTCGAGGACTGCAATAATTTTCTTGTCAACTTTTTGCCACCGTTTGGTCTATTTAATCTTGGCCCTTGGATCTTGAACTAACCCAATTGGATGGCCCAGATTAATTTCCACAATTTACGTATAAATAGGATGGCCAAATTTCAAACTTCACCACCTTTGCATTTAAAAATTTCCCTTTTCTGAACTTCCAAACTTCCTTTCTTTCCTAGAATCCCCAAAATTGTTCATCGTGCCCAAACATTCAGAAGCTTTCCTGGAGCTTCCCGTTGCCAAGTCTACTCCCTCCAATCTGCGAACGTACTTTCCTGTAAGTATCTCATTCTTTCGTTTGAAGAGCTTTTCCTTTTTTATTATCCAATGGAATTTCTATTCTTAACCATGTTCATCCGCAACACATATTGTAGTTACTGGTAGGCTATTTCTAAATGTTCATAGGGAATAGGTTTTGATTTTAAACTCCATAAGTGAAATCGAATATGAAGGTATTCATAAAATTGGGTAATTTTCTAGGTCAATATGGGGTAGTTCTAATCTAAAATAGGTTTAGGAAATATATGTTTGGGGCATAAAAAATAATAAGGTTTCTAGGTTTAAAGCCAGGTAGCTTAGAGGTTACGTTTTCTTGGGTGGTTTTGCACTAAACCGCTTACCAAAGAAAATTATGGTCTAACATTTCTGACACACGGATCCCTAAATATCAGGGGACTGTTAGGAAGCCGAGGCGCGTTGCTTAGGACATCGCGTGGCATCGCACGATGGGGCTGAGGCTAACTTTAGCCCAGATAACCAAAATAACTATTTCGTTCTTCGTACTCTCGCGTCATAGTTTTATATCATCTTAGGTCGCCTACTAACTAGGTTGTTTTGTCGTTAGGTGATCTGATGGCTCCTCAAAAGAAGAACGTTTCGAAGAAGAATGCCTCGTGCTCGTCCTCTCCTCAGAAGAACAAGGGGAATCAGGTCACCCTCGAATCTCCCATCCCCCACTTTGGTCCGGTGGTTGAGAAAGAGCTCGTGGTCGATCCCAACGCGTATTTCGAGGCTAAGCGTATCATCTCCAAGATCACGACTCAGGGGAGAGTGAATAAGATTATGTTGATCCGCAACATAGAGGTCAGAGCTAGAACTCTCCTCACCTGACTTGCGTTCGAAATGGAAATGAGTTGTTCCCTTCTCCAACATGACTATGCGACTTGGAGTAATGAGCACCTGAAGGCTAGGGCCTTCCTTCCCCTGGACTAGCACTTCGCGAATTTCTTGAATTACATGAAGCTGGCTCCATTCCAGCTCCCATCGAACTCTTACAGGCTTATGGCAGGGTTGAAGTACTTATTTCTCAAGCACGAGTGGGAGGTCCCCTTCTCCGGCAGACATACTGTACTTCTTCTGCATCAAAGCTAGTCCTGATCAGAGAGGGCGAGGTGACAGATTCTATTACCTCACACGGTTTCCCAACTTCGCCCCGTCATCGAGCTTCCCAGTCATCCAAACGACTATAAAGATCTATTCTTTATGTCGAATGGCTTCAAGAACTGCGAACACCGGTACTTCAATCGTCCTTGTAAGTCTTCCACTCTTATGAACTCAGCTCGTGAATTTTGTTCCTTTAAACATTTATTTTTTGTACATGTTTTAATTGATTTTGTTTCTTATGCAGCCATATTTGCGAGGACGGGAAAATTTGATGAAAAATTATCCAGACTTCCCCATGGTGAAAAAGACTATCTCCAGGTCATGAACGATGCCACCATGTTGGCATGCAAGCTGATCAGAGAGGGGCAGACATTAGCTCTGAGGACCCGGGCTCCGCTCCCAACATCCCCTAGCTTCCCGCTCCTCAAGAGGCCTTACCGGTCTATGAGGACAGCGAGGAGGAAGAGGCCGAGGTGCCTCTTGTGCAAAAAATACGTGCTCCCGAGGCTGTTCGGGAACCGGATCCAGATCGAGTTGCATCAGGGGCAGCAGCCGGCCCCTCCAGCCAAGGTAACCCATACCCCTTTAGGGAATTAGATAGGGTTGTTGCCGATTTTAGGTTAGTTCGTTATAATCCGAATCAGCTCATCCACCGTCATCCTTCCAACCCAGATCTAAATGTAACCCTGCTCCAGTGCGTAGACCACCTAGTAGTATGCCATGTTAATAGTTATCCTAGGGGCACAATCGTAGTCGACAACACCCTAAATTTTAGATCTGCCATTTTTGAGGAATATGGGACCAACCGTATGACCTGGCCTTCTCTGCTCCAAGGTGCATTTACCCCTGGGTTTAGAAAATACATAGACAACTCCAGCCCCGAGGAAGAACCTGAACCCTTTAGGATCCAAGGAGTATTAACTGTAGACTCCCCTTCTCCTCCATTAGTTCCAAGGCCGAAGGTCATGCCTATCTCGGTCAAAACACCCGAGCTGGTGATAATAGACTCCTCCCCCATCCTGGAGGGTTGGATCTTTGTTTTCTTTCTTTCTTTATAAATTCTTTTTGAAACATTATTTTTGTGAACTAAGTCTTTTTTCTTCTTTTTAGGTGAAGACATAGAACAACTAGAAGCTCCCGACCTCCGAACTGTTTTCCAGGCTAAGAAAGTCGGTGCGGGCCCTGTCGTGAAGAGGCTCAGGGTGGGGAAGAAGACCGCCCCTGCAACGGGGAACACTTCAAAGTCCCCTGCCAAGAATAAGGACACAAGCTCGACTCGAGAGCTAGCTCCGATGGCTGATGTCATTGTTGGCCCGCTTCCTCCTCACCCACCTCGATTCATGCCTCCTCCTCCCCAAGTCATTCAAGTTGAGGCCCCCATTGTCCGGATACCAATAGATCCTCAGGACCTAGAAAAGATCCCTGAAGCCTTTCGGGGTATCATCTATGAGACTGCGAGCCATATGGTGGGGCATGCCTACAAAGCCAGCGTGAGGGACTTAAGGACCATCGAGGAATGCAACCCGTAGAATGTTATGGAATCCGCCATGGGAGTGAACCTCACTGTGAGTTCTCTTTCCTTACTTGGGGATTTTTTTTTTACTATAACTGGGTGTATATCTCTGACTTGTTTTGTTATTTTGTAGTCTGCCCTGGCTCAGTACCATAGCATAGCTCGTGCTAGGGCCAAAAATGAGGAGCTACAGGGCGAGCTGAACACTGCCAAAAATGCCCAGACTGCTACTCAAGAAGGTGAGCAGGCCGCCAAAGCTGCCTTGACAGCTGTGATGACCCAAATTTGCTAATAAGACTTAGGGCCTTGATTAGCGTGCCTGGAGGGAAATAAGTGAATTATTGTTATAATACGTGAATTTGTGTGAATATGTGATTAGAGATGCATGTTTAGGTGAATTAAATATGCATGTGGGCATCATCTGGTTATTAGGGGCATGATTATAATTTTAGCCTGTTGAGGGCATAAATGTGATAATTGTGAATAATTGTGATATATTTGTGATATATCTGTGTTGCACGATCCGAGACAGTCTTAGGGAGCGGTTAGCTAGAAAGTCACAACGGGATCGAAAATCCGACTCGGGGTGAGTCGAGGGGTAATCTGGGGATTAGACAGTTTTATGGGGTTATCGGGTTATGGAAATAAATATTTGGAGATATATCTGAGGATAAGATGTTTAGGAGGGAATATTGGGGAAATTTACTATTTTGGCCTCGAGGACCTAATAGGATTTGGTAAATGACTAAATTATCCTTGGGTTGCTTAAGCATAGAGGTTAAGCTTAAGGGGCAGCTTGGTTATTTGGCAGGAGTATTATTTGTTTTAGATGACTTAAGAATCTGCTGGAACTAAGTAAAGGAAACAACTTCAAGCTTCCCAACACTTGGTTGGTTCAACACTTTCCTCTTGGGTGCATGATTTTGAGAGAGTCTAACTAGGAATCTAAGGCTTGGAGCTTGGAAGAGGTGAGCTTTGGAGGTTGAGGAGCTAGTGAAAGCTTGAATTCATCAGCTGAGGGTCTCGGGAAGGCTCAGACTAAGGAACTGTGCTCGGGACATCGGTACTTGGAAAGCTTGGGACACAAGTAAAGGCAAGGGGAAAGTCGACCAACCTTGAGTATGGTGAGCGTGATGAGCGGTGCGTACATGTTTGGTCTGCCTGGCTGTCACGGCCTGGGGTACTTTTGGGAGATGATTGTATTAAACTTAGATTTTGTCGTTTAGCCGACTCTGGTTATATTTTTGAATTGTAAATATTTCTAAACAATATTTTTTGGGATCCCAAATGTTAAACACTTTATAATTTTCAATGAATGGTTTATTTTCAAGTTTATGACTTTGATTATGATTTAATTACACTTTTATCCTAAAACCTCGATTAGCGAGTTAATTACACATTTTAAACTCACTTAGTAATGACTTTAAGGTGGTAGGGTGTTACAAATTGGTATTAGAGAGAGCCAAGGTTTATGGTTTCTGGAGAATGACCGAACATGTACGCTCGCTGTCAGTGGCAAGCTCGACTCAGGGTTGGTTGGTAAAAATTGAATTGTATGTTTATGTGCTTAAATGCCCTGTTTGCCTGCTTATTCCATATAGAGCATGATGAATGATTTTACGTATTCATGATGTTAGGGCATGGCCCGTTGTGTGTTATATGTTATCTGTGTGTTATGTGGATTGTTGTTTATGGTTGACTGATGTGGTCAGAAGGTGGTTTTGGATGTTGTCATCATGCCTGATGATCAGCGTCATTGATTGCAGGCATATTTGTTGAGATGCCTCGACAATCATTTAGACTCCGCGGCAGTCGGGTCGAGGATGATAACCAGGGTCAGGACCCTCCACCTGCCCCACAGAATTGGCAACAGATGTTTGCCGAAATGGAAGCAAGACTGCAACGAACAGAAGAAGAACTTCGACAGTTGAGGCAATAGTCCCCTCCACAGGTCACTGGATTACCAATTCAACAGGTTATGGCGCCAGTGCCGGTTCAACTTGTTGTGGAGAACAAGTGGGAACCTTTATACGAGAGGCTCAGAAAGCAGCATCCTCCCACCTTTGAGGGTGGACCAGACCCACTGCGGGCAAAGCAGTGGATGAATATGATTTCTTCTATTCTCGATTTTATGAGGGTTGAGGGGAATGAGAGGGTAGCTTGTGCAAGATACATGTTCAAAGAGGATGCCCGCATCTGGTGGGATGTATTAGTTAAGAGGAGAAATGTGACAACTATGACCTGGGAAGAGTTCAGGAACATCTTCAACAAGAAGTATTATAATGTTGCAGTCCGAGCTGCGAAGGTTTATGAGTTTATCAACCTGACCCATAACCGATTGACCGTGACAGAGTATGCTCTGAAATTTGACCGATTGGCGAAGTTTGTGCCAGATTTAGTGCTGACAGATGCGGCAAGAAGAGACAAATTCGTATGGGGATTGAATGTTATGATCGCTCGTGATGTGAAGATCACCTTGGATCCAGAGACTACTACCTATGCTCAGGTTGTAGACAAGGACCTTACCGCTGAGGGGGCGGAGGACCAGATTTGGAGAGAGAGCGCTGTTAGGCGCGATGCCAGGAGGACGGTGCCTCCTTTTATTGGATCTAGTTGGGGTAGTGGCTCCAGCGAGCAGAAGAGGAAGGCCCTAGATTCCTTTGTTCCTCCCAGTTTGGATAGGAGGGAACGGGGTGGTTTTAGGGGCCGTTAGGGCAGAGGTGAAAACTGGAGGAGTTTTCCGGTGTGTCCTTGGTGCAGATGATGACATCAGGGTGAGTGCAGGATTAGAGCCTGCTTTGTCTGTGGGAGTGCCAATCATCTGAAGAAGGACTGCCCACAAGCCAGGAAGGAGAAGCCAAAGCAGGGCGACAGTCTCGCTCCTGCCAGGGTGTTTACTTTGACTTAGACTGAGGCGAAAGCTAGCCCCTCAGTTGTGACAGGTCAGATTTCTAGTGCTGGTACTTCTTATACTGCATTGTTTGATTCGGGAGCTACTCATTTGTCTGTGTCTGCTAGAGTGATAGATTAGCTGTATAGACCTAGTGTTATGTATGCTAGGGGTTTTCAGACTTTGTTGCCGACTGGGGAACTGGTAGTCTCTAGGAGGTGGATTAGAGCTTTACCAGTAGAGGCAGATGGTAGGGAATTGTTTGCTAATCTGATTGAGCTTGCGATGAATGACTTTGATATGATCCTAGGGATGGACTGACTATCGAAGTATGGGGTGACGATTGACTGCAAGCTCAGGATGGTGACTTTTTGAACCAGAAGGGGAGGTACCCTTTGTCTTCGTCGGAACAGCTAGTTGACCGCGGGTACCTATGATTTCAGCATTAAAGGCTAGAGACTTGATATAGGAAAGTTGCATAGGATTCCTAGCGAATGTCATGGATACCTCTGGTTGTGTCGGTTGGACCGGGGGAGACCAGATTGGTATGCGAGTTTCCAGATTTATTTCCAGCAGATCTGCCAGGGCTGCCGCTGCAGCGAGAGATTGATTTTGTTATAGAGTTGGTACCAGGAGCAGAGCCAGTATCTAGGACACCTTACCGAATGGCTCCAGCAGAGTTGAAGGAGTTGAA
The DNA here is from genome assembly GCF_963169125.1 of Humulus lupulus. Classification (NCBI taxonomy): domain Eukaryota; kingdom Viridiplantae; phylum Streptophyta; class Magnoliopsida; order Rosales; family Cannabaceae; genus Humulus; species Humulus lupulus. The sequence goes on along the minus strand of NC_084794.1, from coordinate 105,825,244 downwards.
GATTCAGTTGCAGGAGTTACTGGATTTGGGGTTCATTAGACTGAGTTTCTCGCCATGGGGTGCTCCAGTGTTGTTCGTCATGAAGAAAGATGGTTCTCTTAGGATGTGTATTGACTATAGGGAGCTGAACAAGTTGACCATTAAGAATAAGTATCCATTTCCTAGGATTGATGATTTATTTGACCAGTTACAGGGAAGAACAATGTTTTCCAAGATTGATCTTCGGTCAGGTTACCATCAGTTAAGGATCAAAGAGGAGGACATACCAAAGACCGCTTTCCGCACGAGGTATGAACACTATGAATTCCTGGTTATGTCTTTTGGGTTAACCAATGCCCCAGCAGCTTTTATGGACATGATGAATAGGGTTTTCAAGGAATATTTAGACAAGTTCAGAGGACCAATGAGGCAGTTGAGAAGATTAGAGCTCGAATGCTCGCCTCCTAGAGTCACTAGAAGAGTTACTCAGATCTGAAATGCAGGAGCATGGAGTTTCAAGTTGGTGACCATGTGTTCCTTAGGGTTTCACCTTTGAGGGGAGTGAAACGATTTGGTGTTCGGGGTAAGCTGAGCCCTAGATTTGTTGGCCCCTTCGAGATTCTGGAGCGGGTTGGAGAGGTAGCTTATAGATTGGCGATGCCTCCAGCCTTGTTAGGGGTTCATGGTGTGTTTCACATGTCCATGCTCCAGAAGTATGTGTCTGACTCGACGCATGTTTTGAGTTATGAGAATTTGGAGCTGGATCAGGATTTGTCTTATGAAGAGAAGCCAATTCAGATTCTCGACCAGAAGGATAAAGTCTTGCGGAGCAAGACCATCGCCTTGGTGAAAGTGCTGTGGAGGAACAACAAGGTCGAGGAGGCGACATGGGAACTTGAATCTGAGATGCGGAAACGGTACCCTGAGTTGTTCAGGTAATTTCGAGGATGAAGTTTCTGTAAGGAGAGTGTTGACCGCGTTTTTGGCCAACGACGTGAGAACGTTAAAAACGACAAACCTTCAAGAGAAATAAAACGACACAGACGGGTTTTGAACAGAAAATAAATAACACAACATTTTTTATAGTAGTTCAGGCCCAATATGTTGGTAATAGCCTAATCCACTTAGAGATTTGATTATTTTATCTACACTCAAGATCAGATGAACTAGTGTCAACTGAGTTTCTTCAGTGTAAATTCTCAGAATACAAAAGAGTTCTCTCTCAAGAAAACGCACTTTCTCTCTCTAGAAAACTCAGACCAAAACTTCAAATTGCCCAAAAGTCCTTTTCTGATCCCATCAGCCATCTATTTATAGGCTTGGGATCATACACTGATATCCCCCTAGGATCGGGATATTTTATTATTCGTATTATATTTAAATTACAAAAGATATTCAAAATGCAACCGAATCCCCAATTTGAGCGGAGAATGAGAGATTCCCGCGTATGCCCAGACCGATTCTTCGTGAAGCCGTTTATGGGAATTTGATGTAGTCTGCTCTTATCTGGTTGATGAATATCACCTTCGGGTCGGCCATAGTGCTCTTGTCTAGCATGCCATTTCTCTATTTGGACAACCATGCACTTGTTGGACATACACATAAGGACCAGACCTTTGTCTCTCCTCGGACACGTGTCCGACCACGTCCTTAGCCTCTCCTCGGACATGTGTCCGACCACGCCCTTGGACTCTCCTCGGACCAAAGTCCGACCACGCCCTTGGACTCTCCTTGAACCAAAGTCCGACCACGCCTCGGGCCTCTCCTCGGACATGAGTCCGACCACACTTAGAATGCTCCTCGGACTAGTGTCCGACCACACTTGGAATGCTCCTCGGATTAGTGTCCGACCACACTTGGAATGCTCCTCAGACCAATGTCTGACCAGACACTTGGACTGCTCCTCGGATGCACTTGGCTCGGACATGCCAGTGCTAGTCAGCAAAGTCACTCCTGGTTGGATGTAACTTACCCGATTGGTCATGACACCTCTCAAGTAGTCAAAAACTCTTCATTGATATAAGCCAGATCACCCAACCATTCTGTGCCACTTGTCATTTCTATTGCCACATCATCATTTTCAAATTTTGGGATAAAATTTGCCCCAAGTTTATTTAAATGATACTTCACATAATAAACTTTTTTCTCCACAGTTGACGGCATTATAAAAAAAAAAACTGTTCATCTTCCCGCCATGCAGCAGACCACAACTTACAGACCACGATCACCGCAAATAATTGTCCATAATCGTGGGGAGAAAAAATAGCCCAAGAATTTCAAGGGTCCAAAAATAAGTGATAACTTCCACTTTTTTCCTTTAAATAACCCCTACACTTACACATTCTTCTTTACACAAGAAAATTAAAATTTTAAAACCCTTCTTCTTCTTCTTTCTCTCTTGGCCGAAATCTCTTGTCTTCTCTTCCTTTGGCCGAATCTTCAAGGGACTTCAAGGGGAAGCTCTTCATTTCTTCAAGCAATCTCCAAGCAAGTCAAGGGTTCTCCAAAGTTGGGTAAGTCTTCTTCTCCATGATTTTACATTGTTGTTATTTTTTCAAAAATTTTCATGAAAAAACCTTGTTGTGGCCGAAACCCCATTGAGAGCTTTTTTCTTGAATTTGCTCATGAATCTCATAAGAATGTTTGTATAATGTGTTGGGTGGCTGTTTTGATGATGTTTGTGCTATGGGTAACCCCACATTACCCTCAATTTCATAGGAATTTCAAGAAAAATAGGTCAATTTGGTATAAACCATGATTATGGGTTTTGGGGTTTTTGATAGCATAGAGGGTTTCAAGAACATGAAAAACTTTTCAACTTCCCTATTTTGATCTTGTGTTTGTATGTTTGAATGAGATATCATGTTTATGTTAGGGAATCTAGGACCTTGCTTTTTCGGATTGGGTTTTATGGTTAGAGTTGGGATTTGGCCGATTGGCTACTGTGTTGTCTTTTTTTTTTTAAAAAAACATGTGGTCCGATCGGACCACATATATGCTCTTCGAACCAAATTGCATCCGATCAGACTTCCCTTGGGCTCCTCGGAAGTGCATGGCTCGGACACAGGCTAGGCATGGTCGCCTGACACTCCTTGGACAGGAGTCATGTCACACAGCCGCTCGGATGGACAGACCCCAGATGCGTGGCTACTCGAACGCCCCTCCGCTTGGACATGAGCCTTGCTGCTTGGACGCCTCTCTACTCGGACACAAACCTTGCTGCTTGGACGCCTCTCTGCTCGGACCCACACGCTCTAGGCACTAGACACACCACTCAACGTTAGGCACCCCTTGGCTCCTCGGACGCTTCTCCTAGGGCGTCTTAGGCACCCGACCGGACCAAGCATGGCATTCCACATGCCATGCTTTTTAAATATTTCTTAGGCACCTTTAAGCACTAAAAATATTTTTTCCATGCATGCTATATTTTTACCACTTAGATAAATTTTTCTAAGTATAAAAATAAACTTTGTTCTTTGTTGAATTTTATTTGTATGGTTACTCACCTCCCCATTTTTTATTTACTTTTGTAGATGAATCGCTTTGACTATAGGGGAGGTGACAACCATACGGACTCCGATACATCTATCCCGCAGTTAATCGAGACTCCTCAAAACAGCGATTCCTCATCAAAATCTTCCACCAGTCGTACTCCCGAGGATCGCCTTCGTCGCTTCAAGCGGATCCTTCCCCGCTCAGCCCTGTATTTCCTACACGAGGAACAGTTTCTTCAACAAGCTTCACAGTCGATGATGAGGGTGAAGAAATCTAATAGACTTCTCCAGGACCAAGATCCACAAGTTGCCCGTAGAGTGGTGCAAAAGGTGGTGGAACGCAGTGACGCCCGCACTGCAACTCCTTCAGGATCACCCTCTCAGGAATTTGCCACCGAGGTCCAGAACTTGGCTATTGAAAAGCCACGGAAGGGGAGAGAAGAAGCACCTTCCTGGTTCACTGCCCAGCCTTCAAAACTCAATCCCAAGACGTTCCACAAACACATCCAAGCTCTGGGTTTGAGTGGGGTGAACGTGATATGCCCGGGCCCTCATCAGAGAGCCAACAGGCCCGGCGGAGCATACTGCGCCTGGTTCAGGCACCACATTCATGCAAGAGCGACACTCCCACTACACCCCTATTTTTGGTCTATAGCGGATTACTTCAATGTCTCCCCATTCCAGATCGCACCGAATGGGATCCATGCATTGTCCGCGCTGTATATTCTCTACTTTCTGCGAGGTTGGGACGAGCCCACTCCTCATGAGGTACACTATTTTTTCGACTTCAGGACTAACCCCAGCCACAAGAACACGGGCTTCTTTCACCTCTATCACAGGAAAAAGGGGATTACATACCTTAACAGTATTGCACACAAGTCGAACCCCGGGAAATATTACAGAGAATATTTCCTCACATCAGACATCAAGCCCAACAACTTGGCCTTTACACATGCGGGTCCGTTCCAGCGACCCTTGCCTACTCAAGGGATGTTCAATCGAGCGGAGGCGTTGGCTAGCATGAGTGCTGAGGAGAAAGACGTGAAAAGATTGGTCACTGTAGACTGCCTTCAGATGGTGGGCCTGATACCGTGTGACCAAAATATGACGGTGGATAGTACCATTGGGGAGAACAACACGACTGATCAGTCTAATGCGGGCACGGAGGTAGTGACTGACCAGTTTTCTTCTGGGCCATCTCCGCTTTCTCATAGACCTGGCAACCTTGTCATTAGGGAGCCTCAGTCTGAGCCTCAGCACAGATCTGCTATTCCTGCTCGGTCCGGGAAAGGAAAAGCCATCCAGATTGAGAGAGAACTTAGCTCATCTTTGGACGACGAGGATGACTTCATTGATCAGATTCTCAACTCAGGTCTAGTAGTCATAAGAATATGTTTAATAACTTGGTGATTCGAGAATAATAAAATTGTAGTAGTAATATACTTATCTACATTTTATTATATATATATATTTTTTCTAACGAATCCCATGTTTTCCTCTTTTGCAGACTCAGAGATGTTCAGACATTGCATCGTTCCTCCTGCTCCAAAAAGGAAGTCTGGCGAATGAAGTGGTCTCACTCCCCCGAGGAAGATCCCGAGGGCAGTGCCACTGAGCCAGGGGAGACAACCTGAGGGGTCAGTTACGATCCCACAGTTGACCCCTTCGTCACTTCCTCCACCAGCGAGCCTAACTCCCCCAGGCCCGTCCGACTCGAGCGAGGCACTCCGAGCTGCTGATACCAAACTCAGGGGGGCAGCTGATCAGACCCTCCATGACGTATCAACGATTTAAGGCTTTGAATCTTTTCCTCGACTCAGTGTTGATGTTGTCCTAGATAGAGGGATTGCTCAGCTGACAAATGTAAGTACTCTACCACAAGATAGATTGTTACTTACGTTAATGCTTTGTAGTAACTTTTTGTTTTTCATGCAGACGCTTATGACCTTCTGTCACGCCCAACAGCGATCAGTCAATTACAAGGAGTTGATCAAGGTACTAAATGATCAACTCGTGGAGGCTCGAGCGAAAACGGACGCTCTTCAGTCCAAGCTGGAACAGGCGGAGACGACTGTAACTGAGCAAAAGGAGTCTCTCAAGGGGTTGGCTGATGGGAATGATCAGCTAACCCAAGTCAACAAATCCTTGACTGATCAGCTAGACATACTGACTCGTGAGAATAAGGGATTAGCTTGCGAGAACGAGGGACTAATTAACGAGAATGAAGAGCTGAAGCAAGAGAAGGAGGCCGATCTAACCCGTTATGAGGAGACCTGCTTCAACTGCTTCTACCAGGTGTGGAAGCTAAATAAACCCCTCAAGCTTAACTTTCTAACCGATGAGATCCAGGTAGAGGAGCTCGCCAGATGTGAGGCCAGGGCTGCTGAGGAAGCTGCCAATCCTACTGGCCCTACACCCACCTCCTCTACATTATCATTCCGAGCGAGAGGAGCAGCTGAAGCCGAGGAGGGGGTTGATCAGCCTACTAGAGCAGCACACCAGTGACTCCTCATCCTACCAGAGCACTCCTGCATGACCAGTTGTAGTCCTACCAGTTTTTATCATAGTTTGTTATTTTTTATACTTTTGCTCGTATGATTGAGCTGTTTGGCACTTGCACTTTACTTTTCTTTTTTGGCTAGCTTGAAACTTTTAAGTCTTTTTACATTTAAGACGTTACAAGTTTATTATGAATAGTAAAGTTTCTATATGCCTTAAACCTTCACATGAGTATTTAGTTTTCTAACTTAGAAATTCTAAACATTTCATAAGTCCATACTAAATATACTTCCTCATGCTCTTATTGCTCTAACATTTTATGAGCATAACTTTTATTATCACACGAATATCTGTTTCTAACTTAAAATTTTAAAAATTCCAAGTTACTTAAGCTTTGTCAAACACGTTAGCTTAATGGCTTTTTTAGACTTCCAAATTTACAAGTCAGCCCAAAAACATATATCTTTGCTCGTGCTCTTATTGCCTGTGTTGAAGTGCACGCCAGTATACTCTATGTGCCCCCCAAGTGATTGAGGGTTAAAAAATCCTTGATCACTTGCCACTTGACCGAATTTGTCCGAGCAGTGACTACTCATGAAACACATAGAATATACAAACATATTTCAGCAGTTAACCACTACAAAAACATGCAACTATTTAAACGTTGGCCTTTCATCTCATGATACCGACCAGTTGAACACTGTCCGGTTTATATGTATTTTCAGTTTTTTAGAAGACCTGTTTTGTTTAAATCATAATGACAGTTGAACACTGCCAAGCAAGAATAATAAACACATATGCAAAATTTGTAGCAAGATTCGACCACGCTGCGCGTGATCTCTTTTATTACTCGTAATAATAAATGACAAAACGTGTCTAACAACGAGTTTCAAACAAAATAACATTGTTCAAAATAACATGACTGGTTAGCAAATAGCCAGTTCACAAACAAAAAACTTAAATAACAAGTTAAGCACTTGATAAAAAGCTACTACTCTGTAAGCAGTATTTATTGATAATATTTCCTCAAGTGCTCGCCGTTCCAGTAATTCTTGATCAGCTCTCCATTTAACCGAGCCAGCTTGTAGGTGCCGGGTGGCAAGACTTGCTCAATTTGATATGGTCCTTCCCAGTTTGGTCCTAGCACACTAGCTGCTGGTTCTCTGACAAACACGTTTCTGAGGACCAAATCTCCGACCTGGAACTTTCGATCTTGGACTTTGGAATTGAAGTAGCGCGCCACTTTTTTCTGGTGAGCAGCAACTCTCAGGTTTGCCTCCTCTCTTCTCTCCTCGAGGAAGTCCAAGGATTCTGCTAACAATTGATGATTCTCCTCTTGGTTGTACATGGTCCTTCTATGAGATGGTGGGTCTATCTCCACAGGTAAATGGCTTCATACCCATATGCCAAAGAAAATGGGGTATGTCCAGTTGCTGTCCGAGCAGTAGTCCTGTATGACCAAAGGACTTCTGGTAATTCTTCCGCCCAAGCACCCTTAGCTCACTCCAGGCACTTTTTCAGAGTGTCCTTCAGTGTCTTGTTTACCGCTTCAACCTGCCCATTGGCCTGTGGATGGGCTACCGAGGAGAAACTTTTTGTGATGCCATGCCGAGTGCAAAAATCGGTAAATATGTCACTGTCAAATTGGGTGCCGTTGTCAGACATTATCTTCTTAGGCAGACCATAGCGACATATTATGTTCTTAACCACAAAGTCCAACACTTTCTTCGATGTGATCGTGGCTAATGGTTCAGCCTCAGTCCACTTAGTGAAATAATCTACTGCAACCATCGCAAACTGTACTCCTCCTTTCCCTTTGGGCAACTTCCCGATCAGATCAATACCTCACACTGCAAAAGGCCATGGACTTTGCATTTGTTTCAAGACGTTTGGGGGCGCTCTGGGCACTTTAGAAAATCTTTGGCATTTGTCACACCTCTTCACATATTCCATAGAGTCCTCGTTCATGGTAGGCCAGAAAAACCCTTGCCACAAGATCTTTTTAGATAGACTCTGCCCCCCAGCATGATCTCCACAGAAACCTTCATGCACTTCAGCTAATAAATTCTTTGACTGGTCGGGTTATGCACCTGAGTAGAGGTAGGGAATACCCTCTTCTATACAACACTCCATCCATCATGGTGTACCTAGCAGCTTGCCTCATAATTTTCCTTGCTTCATTACGATCATCTAAGAGGGTCCCTTGCTCAAGATAAGCAATGATGGGAGTCATCCAGGTGTCAGCTATCGTGATCGGCATGGCCTCTTGTTCATCAATGCTCAGCTCCGCCAAGTATTCTACCGGTACTATATTCAGAGTTTCGGCATCTTTTGCACTAGCTAGCTTTGCTAGAGCATCTGCATTAGAGTTCTGCTCCCGTGTTACTAGTTTGATGGTATACTCCTCGAACTGTGCTAGCAGATCTTTGGTCTTATTTAAGTATGCCACCATGCGTAGGCCCCTTGCCTGGTATTCCCCCAAGACTTGGTAGACCACCAATTGGGAATCACTATTTATTTCCACCGACCGGGCACGTACATCTCTGGCCAGTCGCAAGCCTGCTAGGAGGGCTTCATACTCCGCCTCATTGTTAGAAGCATTGAATCCAAATCTCAGTGCACAATGAATTCGGTGCTTCTCTGGCGTGACTAATATAATTCCAGCCCCTGAATGATGCTCATTCAACGACCCATCAACAAAAAGTTTCCAAGTAGGAAGTTCTTCTTTTTGCCCAGTGACACTCTCTTGCTGGTCGGGAACATCAGCGATCCCGGTACATTCAGCGATGAAATCTGCCAAAGCTTGGCCCTTAATAGCAGTCCTCGGCTGGTACTTGATTTCAAATTGACCTAACTCAACTGCCCATTTAAGTAGCCGACCAGACGACTCCGGCTTCTGTAAGACTTGGCGTAGAGGCTGGTCAGTAAGGACCTTAATGGGGTGTGCTTGGAAGTATGGCCGCAATTTTTGTGATGCGAGTACCAAGCAGTAAGCCAACTTCTCAATCACGGGATATCGGGACTCTGCTCCTATCAATCGCTTGCTAACATAGTACATCGGGTTCTGCACTCTATCCTCCTCTCGTACTAAGGCAGCACTAACAGCATGCTCCGTGACTGCTAGGTACAAAAGGAGGTCTTCTCCATCAACTGGCTTAGAAAGAACAGGAGGTTGGGCCAAATGCTCCTTTATGGCCCGGAAAGCTTGCTCACATTCTGCCGTCCACTCAAACTTCTTGCTTCCTCTAAGCAGGTTAAAAAACGGGACGCACTTGTTTGTTGATTTCGAAACGAATCTGCTTAGAGCTGCAATCCGCCCAGTCAAGCTTTGTACATCCTTTATTCTAGCTGGAGACTTCATTTCTATGAGAGCCTTTATCTTTTCTGGGTTTGCCTCTATTCCTCGGGAGTTCACAATAAACCCAAGAAATTTTCCAGAACCCACTCCAAATGAGCACTTGAGGGGGTTTAACTTCATGCTGTACTTTCTCAGTATTGCGAAGCACTCCTCTAGGTTTCGCACGTGCCCTTCAGCTTCCTTTGACTTCACCATCATATCGTCTATGTACACCTCCATGCTCTTGCCAATTAAGTCACGAAACAAACCATTCACCAAACGCTGATAGGTAGCCCCTGCATTCTTCAGTCCGAAGGGCATGACCCTATAGCAGTATAGTCCTATATCTGTTCGGAAGCTGGTATGCTCTTCATCAGGAGGATGCATGCTGATCTGGTTGTACCCCGAATATGCATCCATGAAGGACAATGTCTCATGACCAGAAGTTGCATCTACCAACTGGTCTATTCTTGGTAAAGGAAAGCAATCCTTTGGGCATGCTTTGTTCAGATCAGTAAAATCTACACAAGTCCTCCACTTTCCATTGGGTTTGGGCACCAACACTGGGTTTGAAACCCAGGTAGGGTAGTATGCTTCCCTGATAAACCCATTCTCCTTTAACCGCTCTACTTCTTCCTTAAGAGCTTTTGCTCGATCATTGTCAAGCAATCTCCTCTTCTGCTGCACTGCTGGATAGCTTTCATCCACGTTGAGCACGTGGCTGATCACAGTTGGTGAGATACCCACCATATCTTTGTGAGACCAGGCGAAGACATCTTGATTCCTTCGCAAGAATTCTATCAGCTGTGCTCTCACCTCTGCTTTCAACTTTTTTCCAATTTTGACCCCTCTCGTCGAGTCATTATCATCTATAAGGACCTCCTCTAACTCCTCGGACGGTCCCACATCACTTTCATAATCCCCAAAGCAAGGATCAAAGTCCCTTCCCTCGCTTTGGGCAACGCCCTATTTGGTGACTTCATCACCGGATGGGGTCTTCGGCTCTTTTAAACCAAGAGTGCTCTCTTGGCCAAATTCCTCTAACATCTCTTCATCGGTTACAACTGCAAGACTCTGGTCGTCATCCATCTCGTCCACGTCCTCTCTCTCAACACATACAATCATGTTGCTCTCCTTGGCCCCCTTCTTTGCCTTAGCTCCCGAGGCATTATAGCACTCCCTAGCCTCCCTATGGTCTCCTTGGAAACAGCCTATGCCAACACTGGTCGGGAACTTCATGGAAAGGTGCCAGATTGAAACTACCACATGTAAGTTTTTGAGCAGTGGTCGACCAATAACCACATTGTAGGCGGACGGGCAGTCAACAATCAAGAACTCGGTCATTACGGTTTCATGCTTGGGAGCTTCCCCCATCGTGACTGGCAACTTGATTGTCCCAGCTGGTGCACTCCTTCTCCAATAAACCCATAAATGACTTGAGAGCACGGTTTCAAGTCATTGACAGATAGCTTCATCTTCTCGAAGGATGACTTATAAATAATGTTTACAGAGCTCCCTGTATCGACCAGACATCTCTTCACTTTCATATTAGCAATTTGGACTGTCACAACAAGAGGGTCATTGTGAGGATACCTCACGTGTCAAGCATCTTCTTCAGTGAAAGTGAGGGACTCACTTTCATATCTTGGGTTCTTCGGTGGTCGCTCCTCCATTGTCATAACTTCGGAGGTGGATGCCGCATCCAATTCGTGATGAAGGGTGCGAGCATACCTCTCCCTCGCCTTGTTGCTATCTCCAGCAAGATGTGGTCCTCCACATATAGTATCTAGTGTGAAGTCCACAGGTTCAGGTTGCAAAGGTGGGGATCGTTGCCGCTTGAACCCAGGATTGTTGTTGCTCCCCTCTCCTTGGGTCTTCTCTGCTCGATACTTTTTTAGCTTCCCCGACCGGAGGGGAAACTCTATCTCATCTTTGAGATGATTACACTCATTCGTGTCGTGACCATAGTCTCCATGAAAGCGACAGAACTTGTTCATATCTCTCTTATTCATCTCCTTCTTGATTGGTGGGGGTTTTCGGTAAGGGACCTATTGATGACTAGCCAAATAGATCTCCGCTCGGCTCGCTGACAGAGTGGTGTAGTTGGTGAATCGAGGTTCATACTTAGTTGTCTTGTCGTTTGGTCCCGACTTAGCCTTCTTCTCATTGTGGCGGTCAGACCCGTTATTCCCACGTTTTTTACCACCACCTTGATCATGTCCGCCATTTTTAGGGGGATCACTCGATCCACTTGGTTTGTTCAACCCATTCTCTCCCTTCTCAATTGCATCATCCAACTTCATGTATTTGTCCGCCCGGTCTAAAAGCTATTGTAAAGTTGAAATTGGATGGCGATGGATGCTGTCCCACAAAGGACTTTGGTAGATAATGCCGGAAGAAATTGCCACCATCTTCCCCTCATCTCCAACCGCATTAGCTCGGTTAGCTTCTCTCATGAACCTTTGTATGTAATTCTTGAGAGACTCATATTTCCCTTGCTTTATATCTGCCAAGTGATTGGCATAAACAGGAGGGGTTCGAGCAGCACTAAACTGCCTGCAAAACTCCTTTCTAAAACTCTCCCAAGAAGTGATGGAGTTAGGCTTGAACTTCCAATACCACTCTTGGGCAGTGCCGGACAATGTGGTGGGGAAGAATCTGCAGCGATAGTCATCACTCACCCCGAGCAGCTCCATTTGATCTTCAAACTTCCCAACATGCCTAATCGGGTTGCTTTTTCTATATAAACCGGCAGTACCGGTGCTTTGTATTTTGCTGGTGGTTGAGTTGCTCTAATCCGAGCACAAAAAGGGCTGCCACTCCTATGGTCTACTGGATCAATCGCTGGTTGTTTTGACAGACTCTGGACTACTGCTGTCAAAGCATCAAGCTGGGCTTGGATGCCTGGGGCCACTGCTGGGGACTCACTTTCGGGACCGCCTGGTCGGGTGTTCCTATCCGGTAAACCATCATCGAGTATTTATACTCGACTGGTAGGACGGATTGGCTCTTGCCCTTCGACCTGGATGGTCCTCCTTCTATCATCAATGACGTCCCTCAGGTCCTTCTGAGCAGTGTGCTTTCCCAACCGATCGAACACTGTACTCCGAGTCTTCTCGGATGGTTTGCTGAGTGGAACGTGCTCCTTGCCACTGCGCTGGTTGGGATGCCGTGGTGGCCTTCCTGTCTGGGCTGGTCGATCCTCTCCTCCTCGATGGTTATTATTATTCTTCTCCTTAGAATGGTTAGTGTGATGACTGTCAGCTTCATCACGCCCATGCCCATCTTTGAAGTGGGAAGTCTCATTGCCACGAGGAGCTTTATTGTGCTCCTGCTTAGGAGGTGTTTTCTTGCTGCCTGACTTGTGACTCCCTAACCTGGAAGTCTCTGATCGGTGGCTCCTTGAGGGGGTTTTGGAGTTCCCCCTTTGAGTTGAGGCAGTGCACGATCGGACTCCATCCTCCTCATGACCAGGTGGGTTACTACCACCTTTGCCTGGTCTATCAGTTTTCTTACGACCAGCTTCTGTGGTCCTTGCCTCTGGGGTGGCTGCCACCCCAGGTGTAGCCTGGGCATTGTCTTGGGTCAGCTGCGTAGCTGCCTCCAGAGCGAGTGCAGCTTTGCGATGTCGCCTGTCGGCCTCTTCCTACTGTCGACGGATCTCCTCACTCCTAGCGTCCATCTCTCGTTTCTGTTGCTCGAATGCGGCATTCTGCCTAGCCATTTCCTCAGCGAACGCCTCTTGCCTGGCGTTAAACTGAGCCATCTCCTCCTGGAAGGCGCTCATGGCTTCCTGGAGCTCTTCAACTTCTGGAGCTATGTCCTCGAGCACGACTCTAGGCTCAGTTTCACGATCTTGAACGCTAGGACCCTCTGATCTAGCATGCTCTTTAAAGGAGCCCGTCTTCTTGGAGGCTGCATTGGTGTTCTTAGGCACCATATTGCTCTAGGGACCATCTGTTCTTCTCTTCAGGCTCTCAATGAAAGCACCAAAATGTTGACTGTGTTTTTGTCCAACGACGTGAGAACATCAAAAACGACAAACCTTCAAGAGAAATAAAACGACACAGACGGGTTTTGAATAGAAAATAAATAACACAGCAATTTTTATAGTGGTTCAGGCCCAATATGTTGGTAATAGCCTAATCCACTTAGAGATTTGATTATTTTATCTACACTCAAGATCATATGAACTAGTGTCAACTGAGTTTCTTCAGTGTAAATTCTCAGAATACAAAAGAGTTCTCTCTCAAGAAAACTCACTTTCTCTCTCTAGAAAACTCAGACCAAAACTTCAAATTGCCCAAAAGTCCTTTTCTGATCCCATCAGCCATCTATTTATAGGCTTGGGATCATACACTAATATCCCCCTAGGATCGAGATATTTTATTATTCGTATTATATTTAAATTACAAAAGATATTCAAAATGCAACCGAATCCCCAATTTGAGAGGAGAATGAGAGATTCCCGCGTATGCCCAGACCGATTCTTCGTGAAGCCGTTTATGGGAATTTGACGTAGTCTGCTCTTATCTGGTTGATGAATATCACCTTCGGGTCGGCCATAGTGCTCTTGTCTAGCATGCCATTTCTCTATTTGGACAACCATGCACTTGTTGGACATACACATAAGGACCAGACCTTTGTCTCTCCTCGGACACGTGTTCGACCACGTCCTTAGCCTCTCCTCAGACATGTGTCCGACCACGCCCTTGGACTCTCCTCGGACCAAAGTCCGACCACGCCCTTGGACTCTCCTCGAACCAAAGTCCGACTACGCCTCGGGCCTCTCCTCGGATATGAGTCCGACCACACTTAGAATGCTCCTCGGACTAGTGTCCGACCACACTTGGAATGCTCCTCGGATTAGTGCCCGACCACACTTGGAATGCTCCTCGGACCAATGTCCGACCGGACACTTGGACTGCTCCTCGGATGCACTTGGCTCGGACATGCCAGTGCTAGTCAGCAAAGTCACTCCTGGTTGGATGTAACTTACCCGATTGGTCATGACACCTCTCAAGCAGTCAAAAACTCTTCATTGATATAAGCCAGATCACCCAACCATTCCGTGCCACTTGTCATTTCTATTGCCACATCATCATTTTCAAATTTTAGGATAACAGAGGGGATAGTTATAATGACCCAAATTTGCTAATAAGGCTTAGGGCCTTGATTAGCGTGCCTGGAGGGAAATAAGTGAATTATTGTTATAATACATGAATTTGTGTGAATATGTGATTAGAGATGCATGTTTAGGTGAATTAAATATGCATGCGGGCCCCGTCTGGTTATTAGGGGCATGGTTGTAATTTTAGCCCGTTGAGGGCATAAATGTGATAATTGTGATATATTTGTGATATATCTGTGTTGCACGATCCAAGACAGTCTTAGGGAGCAGTTAGCTAGAAAGTCACAACGGGATCGAAAATCCGACTCGGGGCGAGTTAAGGGGTAATCTGAGGATTAGACATTTTTATGGGGTTATTAGGTTATGGAAATAAATATTTGGAGATATATCTGAGGATAAGATGTTTAGGAGGGAATATTGGGGAAATTTACTATTTTGGCCTCGAGGACCTAATAGGATTTGGTAAGTGACTAAATTGTCCTTGAGTTGCTTAAGCATAGAGGTTAAGCTTAAGGGGCAGCTTGGTCATTTGGTAGGAGTATTATTTGTTTTAGATGACTTAAGAATCTGCTGGAACTAAGTAAAGGAATCAACTTATAGCTTCCCAACACTCGATCAGTTTAGCACTTTCCTCTTGGGTGCATGATTTTGAGAGAGTCTAACTAGGAATCTAAGGCTTAGAGCTTGGAAGAGGTGAGATTTGGAGGTTGAGGAGCTAGTGAAAGCTTGAATTCATTAGCTGAGGGTCTCGGCAAGGCTCGGACTAGGGAACTGTGCTCAGGACATCAGTACTTGGAAATCTTAGGACACAGGTAAAGGCAAGGGGAAAGTCGACCAACCTTGAGTATGGTGAGCGTGATGAGCGGCGCGTACATGTCTTGTCTGCCTGGCTATCATGGCCAGGGGTACTTTTGGGAGATGATTGTATTAAACTTAGATTTTGTCGTTTAGCCGACTCTGGTTATATTTTTGAATTGTAAATATTTCTAAACAATATTTTTTGGGATCCCAAATGTTAAACACTTTATAATTTTCAATGAATGGTTTATTTTCAAGTTTATGACTTTGATTATGATTTAATTACACTTTTATCCTAAAACCTCAATTAGCGAGTTAATTGCACATTTTAAACTCACTTAGTAATGGCTCTAAGGCGGTAAGGCGTTACAACAGCTGCTCAAAAGAATGACCATGATGCAAAAGCTGCTCTCGCCCCATCCCAAGAAAACGAGCACGCTGCAAAAACTGCATTGTCTGCCTCCAAAGCTCAAACTACACAACTTCAGGTCGAGATTGATGAGGTCAAAGAAAAACTGTTCGAGGCCAAAGTCACAACCAAAGAAGAAAAGGTGGCATCATCATCGTCCATGGAGGAGATGTTGTACCATTGCTGGGCTTTCAACTCGGATGGGAACTTCTCTTTCATGGAACTCGAGCTGTGGGATCTGTACCTTGCAAAATTCAAGGCTCGACTCTTGCAAGAACCGTCAGAGACTGGTGATGCATCCAGAATGGCAGAGGGAGATGGCGAGGAGGTCACATCTTCGGGGCGAGTTGATGGAGCCCAATGATATCTCCTTTGTATTTGTTTTTCTTTGTAATTGTTTGTTAGTTTCTTGGATATTAAACCTCCAGACTCAATTTGAGATTTTTCCTATTTTAATATATATCTAAATTTTGATCCATTTATCTTTCCTTCATTATCTCTCATGCTTATGAGTCCTTAGACTTGCACATTCGAGATTTTTAGGAATCGAGTTTTAGATCGGGATAGATTTTATCGAGCTTGGTTATATCCAAGTTTTTGTTTAATTATTTGCATCATACCTGTTAAGAATCAGGCCTCGAACCTGGTTATATCCAGGGTTTTATAATGATTTAAACTCAGTTCGGTTTAGGTTCATTAAAAACTTGAGCTTTAAAAAGCCCTTGAATAATCAATTTTCCCAAATTTCAAAGTTTTTTTACCTAGTTATGTCTAGGATTTTAAATGATTTAAACTTAGTCCGCACTAGGTTTATTGAGCACTCAAGCTTTAAAAAGCCATTGAATACTCAATTTTTCCAAGCTTCTAAGTTTCGGACTTGGTTACATCCAGGGTTTTAAATGATTTAAACTTAATTCGCGCTAGGTTTATTGAACACTCGAGCTTTAAAAGGCCGTTGAATACTCAATTTTTCCAAGATTCTAAGTTTTCTTAATCTTATCAAGCATGCTTAATTTTGATAACCTCGGGTTATGTGCCCCCCAAGGAACCAGAAAGTAGAAACTTTCTTGGTTGCTTTTACAAATATTAGAACACGAACTAATACAACCTTAAAAAAATTATTTAATAATCCATCTATTACTTAATCATATGGCTTTTATAAATAAGCCTTACATTGATGGCGGTACTACTGATAATACTTTTTCAAAATGTAGGGCATTCCAGGTTTGCGGGACTACTTCCCCTTTCAGCCGAGCTGTCTTGAAAGTTCCTTCACGTAAAACCTCAACGACCTGATATGGTCTCTCCCAGTTCAGGTCTAATACACCGTCCTTGGGATCCTTATTCGCTAAAAAGACCCTTCGGAGAACCAGGTCGCCCAATCCAAGTCTGCGCCTCTTAACTTTAGAATTAAAATAGCGAGTGATCTTTTATTGATAATGGGTGAGCCGTAGTTGCGATTCCTCTCATTTTTCTTCAATCAGATTGAGGGATGCGTTAAGTAATCCATCATTCTGTTCTTGACTAAATGACCTTTGCCTGTGGGTGGCTACCATGGCTTCAACTGGAATTACGACATCGCTTCCAAAAGTTAAGGAGAAAGGAGTATGCTCTATGGAGGTTCTGTGAGAAGTTCGGTAGGCCCAAAGTACTTTCAGGAGCTGCCCGGGCCATAATCCTTTGGCTTCGTCTAACCTTTTCTTCAGGCTCGCCTTAAGGGTTTTGTTCGCAGCCTTGACCTGCTTGTTGGCCTGCGGATATGCTACTGAGGAGATACTCTTAGTGATGCCATATTTTTCACAGAAGTCAGTGAAGAGTTCGTTGTAGAATTGTGTCCCATTGTCTGACACGATATTTTTAGGAAGCCCAAACCGACATATAATACTCTTCACCACAAAATCTAGGACTCTTTTTGAAGTGATGGTTGCCAGAGGTTCGGCTTCCACCCACTTCATGAAATAGTCGATCGCCACCACTGCGTAACGAACTCCTCCCTTTCCCATAGGTAGGGAACCTATTAGGTCGATTCCCCATATCGCAAATGGACATGGGAATTACATCATCATTAGCTTGACTGGAGTAGCTCAGGCAATCGTAGCGAAACGCTGGCATTTGTTGCACTTCTGAACATACGAGATTGAGTCTTTTGTTAAAGTGGGCCAAAAATAGCCCTGCCTCAATATTTTCAGTGCTAGAAGCCTTTGTGTATTTCTCATAAAATGGTTTTGGCTTCCTCAGGAAGAATGCATCGTAGGAGAGGCAATGAATGACCACGTTGAAACAAGGTTCCAACCACTATTATGTACTGCGAAGCTTGATAAAGTATTTTCTTGCATCTTTTTTGTCGCCAGGTAGTTTCCTGTTGTGAGGTATTCCATTATGGGAGTCATCCAGGTTGGTCTTGTGTCAATCATTTCGACCTTTATTATTTATTCTGTCACACTCAGACTCTCCAAGAACTCCACTGGCACTACATTCAATGTCTCAGCTTCTTTTGTGGTGGCAAGTCGTGCCAAAGCACCAGCA
Source organism: Humulus lupulus (assembly GCF_963169125.1). Taxonomy (NCBI): domain Eukaryota; kingdom Viridiplantae; phylum Streptophyta; class Magnoliopsida; order Rosales; family Cannabaceae; genus Humulus; species Humulus lupulus. The sequence goes on along the minus strand of NC_084794.1, from coordinate 105,807,071 downwards.
TAAGAATTCTGCTCATGGGGTATCTGTTCAACTGAACTATACTCAAATTCAAATAGTTCATCCTTCAACCTAGCTAGGTAGGCTGCCATCTTGGTACCTCGAGCTTGATATTCTCCCAATACCTGATTAACCACGAGCTGAGAATCACTATAGCATTGGATGGATTTTGCCTTGAGCTCCCTTTCCACTCTCAGCCCTGCTAGCAAGGCCTCATATTCAGCTTCATTTTTGGATGCCTCAAATCTAAATCTTAGAGCTGTATGAAATCGATGCCCTTTTGGTGAGATTAAGATGATCCCAGCTCCTGATCCGTTCTCGTTTGATGATCCATCCACGAAGATTTTCCATAACTCTTGCACCGGCTCCTTCAAGAGCTCTTGAAATTCGGTGCATTCAACCATAAAATCATCAAGGGCCTGACTTTTGATTGAGGTCTGTGGCACGTACAATATCTCAAATTGGATAAGCTCGATAGCCCATTTTAAAAGACACCCCGACATTTCAGGTTTTTGCAAAACCTACCTTAACGGTTGGTCGGTCATGACGTTGATTGAATGGGGCTGTAAATATGGCCAGAGCTTTCTGGAAGCCAATATCAGATAGAATGCTAGTTTCTCTATCAGTGGGTATCGTGACTCAGCTCTGAGAAGTCTCTTGCTTATATAATATACTGGTTTTTGAGCACGGTCTTATTCTCGAACCAACACGGCACTGACTGCATTTTCTGTCATGGATAGATAAAGGAATAGAGGTTCCCCAGATATAGGCTTAGATAACATTGAGGGCTCAGCCAGGTGTGTTTTTAGGTCGAGGAATGCTTGTTCGCACTCCTCAGTCCACTCAAATTTTTTGTTTACTCTGAGCAAGTTGTAGAATGGCATGCACTTGTCAGTAGATTTTGAAATGAAACAATTCAAAGATGCTACCCTTCCAGTCAGGATTTGAACTTTTTTATGCGACCTGGGCGAGGGAATTTCTAAAAATGATCTAAATTTCTCAAGATTCACCTCTATCCCTCTCGTGTTGACTATGAACCCCTGAAATTTTCAAGATGCCACTCCGAAAGTGCATTTCTAAGGATTCAGCTTCATGTCATACCTCATCAATATTCCAAAACATTCTTTTAGATCAGATACATGGTTATCGACAGTCTTTGATTTGACAAGCATGTCATCGACATACACTTCCATACTTCTCCCGATTTGATTAGCGAACATCTTGTTGACCAAGCACTGATATGTTGCTCCGGCATTCTTCAGCCCGAAGGGCATAACTTTAGAACAATATACGTTATTTGGGGTCATGAAGCTAGTATGTTCCTGGTCCGCAGGATTCATCGTGTTATGGTTATATCCAGAATACGCATCCATGAAGGACATAAGCTCGTGACCTGCCGTGGCATCTACCAACTGATCAATCCTTGGCAGTGGGAAATAATCCTTGGGACAAGCTTTATTCAAATCGAAGAAGTCGATACAGGTCCTCCATTTCCCATTTGGCTTTGGGACCAGCACAGGATTGGCGACCCAGATTGGGTATTTTGCCTCGGGGATAAACCCACATTTTAATAGTCGAGTGTAATGACCCACTAATCTAGACTAATTGGACCATTATCAAAACTATACATAAAACTTACATTTTTACAAAAATACCATAATTTATTGAGTAACTTGAAAAATAAGAGTTATTTACAAATAAACAGAATACTAAGAAGGATTTTGGGATCCCATTGTCTTTAAAACAAAACAAGATTTAAAATAAAAGACATTACATAATAATGCGGAAAATACACATAAAAACCATAAAAACATAAATGGAGACTATATCCTCGAATCGAATAACGCTCGGCCCCTTGACTCCATTCATCATCGATACACATTCTCCAAGCGTCACGAATCTTTCCGCCTCTAAACTTATTTTCCTGCACATAAACAGAAAGGAGTGAGCCTAATGCCCAGTAAGGAAAATCTAACACAAAGTCACATACATAATTTCATAAGAAAACATAAAGACTTAACATAATACATATAACATACACTTATTATAATGGCCATTATTACTTGGGGTCCCATAGACTAAACAAGCATATGCCCATGGGATTAGTGGGGTCCTACTAGCTAAGTAGGTCATATGCCCATAACCCATTTGGGGTCTTGTTAGTCATATGGGTCATATGCCCAAGCCTACAAACATACACATATATCATAACACTTTTAATAACATAAAACATATAGATAACATAATCACATAACATGTTGATTCTAGCCTATTTCCTTACCAAAGTTACTGAGATTATGGACTGAGTTGGGATTGTTGGAACACTCCTAAAACCATAAGAAAGAGTAAGTCTAAAGAAAGGAGATGAAATGAAAGAGATGGAAAGACTAAACCATAGAAAACATACTTACCGACTTATATGCTTAAAAGCTTGGATTCCCTAACCAAAATAAGAATAAGGTTAGGGGACTGAGTAGAAGGTTTTGAGAAAGGAAATAACATAAAAATACAGAAAAGAACTAGAGTTTTGGGTTTACCTCAAAGATTGCAAGATCAATCTAACCTCCACCGAAATACTATAGAACTCACTTCCCAAGTGTTTGATAAGCTTATGATGTTTAAGCTTATAGTTTTTCCCCAAACCAAGTGTTTTACACTCTCATACTCACTTAACACTAGCAGCCTCTGAACTTAGAGCAAATGGTGAATAATGGCTGGGTACTAGGTCCTATTTATAGAGTTTGGGAATGAAAATATCTTGATTTTACTTGAATAAAAATAATGGCTTTTTAGGTGAAAATCATTTGAATAATCGTTCAGCAGAGGCTGAAGACTCGTGCAGAAGATGCTGGACTGTTGAAGGAGTTTGAATGGCTGAAGGGAAAAGAATTCAAATGTATTTGAATTCATGCTGGTGGAGGCGATATATCGCTCCCTATAGGCGATATATCGCCTGGACCTTTGTTCCCGAGGCGACCGTGCATCGATTCGTGTTTTCCGTATCTACGTGCTGCGATATATCGCCCCCTATAGGCGATATATCGGCATACGCTGAATATTTAAACACGAATTTACACATTTTTAGCTGAGTTTGAATGGAGTAAACAGCCTTGACTAAGCCCTCAACGTGCTCAAAGCTGCTGACTGACCCTATACATTCAAACTTTTACCCTTATTTAATTTAATCCTCAAAAATACTTAATCCTTAATTACCATTCAAAACATGTGCTTAAAATCCTATTGGTTGATGTCTAAACCTTATAATATAATAATATAATCCTTAATATCAGACACATTAATCAAACCTTAGGTTATACTTAATATTCTTAAACTATAGGTTAAGCTTAGAAAATCTATAAGTACTACTATGAGTGTCCAAATAACTCCCGGTCTGAACCAAAAATCCAAAGTAACAATGATAACACTAAACATACTATAATACTACTAAACAATTAGCTAAGTAAAGTTCTTGGACTCTACAATTCTCCCCTACTAAAAAGAATTTCGTCCTCGAAATTTACTTACCAAATAACTCCGGATACCGGCTCTGCATGTCCTCTTCCAACTCCCACGTTGCCTCGCGTTTAGAACTATTGCTCCATATGACTTTAACTATAGGAAAGCTCTTGGACCGTAACTGCTTCATCCCCCTATCTAGGATGCTAACCGGTCGTTCCTCGTAACTTAAGTCTTTCTGGAGCGCTATGGTATCGTACTTGAGGACGTGAGATGGGTCTGACACATACTTGCGTAACATCGAGATGTGGAAGACGTTGTGACTATCGGCTAGTGCTGGCGGTAGGGCTAGTCTATACGCAACTGGTCCCACTTTGTCCAATATCTCAAAAGGACCTATGAATCGGGGACTGAGCTTGCCTTTCTTCCCGAACCGCTTGACACCCTTCATAAGAGATATCTTCAGGAAGACTTGATCTCCAACTTGGAACTCCACATCGCGTCGCTTGGTATCTGCATAGCTTTTCTGTCGGCTTTGAGCAGCAAGCATACGCTGTCTAATAAGCGTTACTGCTTCTTGAGCTTGCCTAACAGCTTCGGGCCCTAGAAGCTGCCTTTCTCCTACCTCGTCCCAGTGCAACGGTGATCGGCACCTTCTTCCATATAGCAACTCATAAGGTGCCATTCCGATCGTCGACTGGTAGCTGTTGTTGTACGAGAACTCGATCAGCGGTAAGTACTTGTTCCACGATCCTCCAAAGTCAAGTACACATGCGCGTAGCATATCCTCTAAGATCTGAATCGTACGCTCTGACTGCCCATCTGTCTGAGGATGGAAAGCTGTACTAAGACTTAACTTAGTACCCATGGCTTGCTGTAAGCTTCTCCAAAATCTTGACGTAAACACTGATCCTCTATCTGATACTATCGTCTTGGGGATTCCATGCAATCGTACAATCTCTTGGATGTAGATGTCTGCATATTGGTCTGCCGTATAAGAAGTCTTAACAGGCAGAAAATGAGCCGACTTGGTTAGTCTATCTATGACTATCCAAGAAGAATCATGCTGCTTATTTGTCTTTGGCAGACCCGTCACGAAGTCCATGGCTATATCGTCCCACTTCCACTCCGGCATGCTAAGCGGTTGCAATAATCCTGCAGGCCGCTGATGCTCCGCCTTCACTTGCTGGCATACCAGACACTTAGATACATACTCCGCTATGTCCTTCTTCATCCCTGGCCACCAATAGACTGCCTTGATGTCATGAGTCATCTTGGTAGACCCTGGATGAACTGAGTACGGAGTATTGTGCGCTTCTTCTAGGATCGTCTTCTTAATACTCTGATTGTCTGGCACGCATACTCGATCCTTATATCTCAATAAACCTTGACTGGATATTGAGAAATCTGTAGTCTTGCCTTCTCTGACTGCATCCATGTGCGTTGCTAGTGAAACATCATGTCTCTGACCATTCCGTGTGTCTTCTAGCAGATTCGATTGGATAGACAAGTTAGCCAGCTTGCCTACAACCACTTCTATTCCGGCACTGATAAGCTCCTGTTGCAGTGGCTTTTCTATTCCGGATAAGGCTGCTAAGTTCCCATAACTTTTTCGGCTAAGTGCATCGGCAACTACGTTTGCCTTCCCCGGGTGGTATAGGATTTCGCAGTCGTAATCCTTTACTAATTCCAACCACCGGCGCTGCCTCATGTTAAGCTCCTTCTGAGTAAAGAAGTATTTTAAACTTTTGTGGTCCGTATAAATCTCGCACCGTTCTCCGTAAAGATAATGGCGCCAGATTTTTAACGCAAAGACCACCGCTGCCAACTCCATATCGTGAGTTGGATAGCGTTGTTCATACTCCTTTAACTGACGTGACGCGTAGGCTATCACCTTGTCATTTTGCATCAGTACGCATCCCAATCCTAACTTTGATGCATCACAGTAGACAACGAACTTGTCGTTGGGTGTTGGGACACTAAGTACTGGTGTTGAGCAAAGCTTATCCTTAAGCAACTGGAAGCTTTCCTCACACTTATCATTCCAGTTAAACTTTTGTTGCTTCCGGGTCAGGTTGGTGAGTGGAGTGGCTATCTTAGAAAAGCCCTCTACAAACTTTCTATAGTAACCTGCTAGCCCTAAGAAGCTTCTTACTTCCGACGCGTTCTTTGGTCTAGGCCAATCCTTCACGGCCTCTACCTTCGATGGATCTACTGCAACTCCGTCTTTCGATATGATGTGCCCGAGGAACGCCACTTGTGAGAGCCAAAATTCGCATTTCTTGAACTTCGCGTAGAGTTGGTGCTCCTTCAATCGCGTCAAAATCATCCTCAAGTGTTCCTCGTGCTCCACTTCATCCTTGGAGTAAATTAAAATGTCGTCGATGAACACAACGACGAATTTATCCAAGTAGTCTTTGAAGACCCTATTCATTAGGTCCATAAACGCGGCTGGCGCGTTAGTAAGACCAAAAGACATAACCAAGAACTCGTAATGTCCATAACGAGTCCTAAAGGCTGTCTTAGGGATATCTTCTCCCTTTACCTTGAGCTGATGATACCCGGACCGCAAATCGATCTTAGAGAATACAGTCGCGCCTCGGAGTTGATCAAACAAATCATCAATCCGAGGTAGCGGGTATTTGTTCTTAATTGTGACTTTATTCAGCTCACGGTAGTCTATGCACATGCGCATACTTCCGTCCTTCTTTTTCACGAATAGTACCGGAGCTCCCCATGGTGAATGGCTTGGCCTAATGAAACCCAAGTCTAGGAGTTCTTGTAGCTGCGTCTTTAACTCCTTGAGTTCCGTAGGTGCCATCCGGTATGGTGCCTTAGAGATAGGCTTGGTGCCCGGTACTAATTCTATCGTGAAGTCTATTTCTCTAGTTGGTGGCAATCCTGGCAAGTCATCGGGGAAAACTTCTGGAAATTCTTGTATAACTCGAACATCTCCAATTTTGAGTGATGTCTCCTTCTCCACATTCGTGATGTTGGCTAAGAACGCTTGGCATCCTTTCTCCATCATTCTCTGAGCTTTGAGAGATGACATTAACGGGGTGCGTAGTCCTGAAGCTTGTTCCATGAAGCATCGTCTCTGGCCGTCAGGAGTCTCGAACATCACCTTCTTGCGTTTGTTGTCGATCGTTGCGCCATGCCGTGCTAGCCGATCCATGCCTAGTATTACGTCGAAGTCCTTGATCACTAGCTCTATCAGGTCTCCTTCTAGTCCTATGTCCTCAATCTTGATCGGTATGCCTCGTACTATTCGTGATGATAGAACTACCTTGCCCGAAGGCAACTCGGTTACAAACCTAGTTCTAAATCTTTCACTAGGTTTGTCTAGTTTTTCTATCATTCCTAACGAGATCTACGAGTATACAGCTACCAATCAAGCGATACTAGAAGATATACTATCGAGGATAAGATCTGACCTGTAAATCCTTGTTATTAGCAGGGGTTCCTCCTTGGGTCAATGCAAAGACTTTGGTCTGGAACCATCGTTTAATCCTTCTTCTCCTCACTAACATTCATCAGAATCCTTTCTACTTCGATTGCCATTTCTAGAACATTGGCATAGGTAGTGGTTCCCAGGTTTGCTAACTTAACCCCTAATTCCATCTTTGGTCTAAGTCCTCTTGGTCAACCTCGTAAAGTCATTTGGGACCAACTCTGGTGCAAACTTGACTAATCTGTTGAACTGACGAGCATATTCTTCTATCATTAGCGATGACTGCTTGAGGTGTAATACTTCTTGTGGAATGGCTCCACAAATCTTGTCCATATTATGGTGGTGACATCGTTAGTCAGGTGAACTAAGTCCCACCATATTTTGGCATCCTTCTTGAGTAATGACGAGACGCAGGATATGCGGTCTGTATTACTGGGATTCATGTGCATAAGAATTGGCTCCACATTCCTTAGCCACTCTTCTGCCTCAAAGGGGTCTATAGTCCCTTTGAAGTTTGGAGCGTGCTGTTTGCGGAACCTTTCATACACTGACTCCATATTCGGTACTGGATGTGGCGCGTAGTTTGTCACTGGCCATCCCCCATATGGACCAACTTGTTGGGGTGCTAGGGCCATTTGTTGTAGCTGCGGCTGCGGTTGCGGCGGAGGCTGAGGCTGAGGCTGAGTTTGCGCCTGTTGACGTTGTTGCTGCAAGAGTTCCTCGACTTGTTGTCGCCGTCTAGCGATTTCCGCGGTGTTGTCAGCTGACGGTGTCGGCGCGTTGCGGCTAGTAGTAGCACGCACTCCTCTTCTGCGAACTGGAGGGCATCATTGGTCGTTGGAACAACTTTGGAGGCGTTTCCGTTGGTGCGTGCAGATCTTCGGAGCGACATCTTCACCAAAAGTTCTAACAGTCGAGAACTTGTTAGAACTTACCCTAATAGGCTCTAAGGCAAAAACTTATTCTAAAACAAACATATCTCGGACCTATTTATTATGACTTCTTATGAAAAAAAATTATATAGGTCTTTATTTATTATTAGAGTGGGATTCTATACTTAGAAAAACAAGTCATCTTTATTTTCTAAGTGTGTTTCTAATCATCCTATATGACTTAATTCTCAGGCTCGAAACTTATCTTTGTTCCAAAGTTAACCATATTGAGGGAGGGCTGGGATCAGTAAAATCGTTCCCACTACTAAGGCCCCCTAACTCTCAATAAGGAAACTTGGTTCATTGATTTGTATCCACCCTCACTGAACTTAGTCATTATTCATTTTATTTATTACTTATTATGATTGCGAAAATAAAATTAAACTCATACATGATGATAAAATAACATGAAATTAATTTGGAAAAAATAATTTTCACTTATTACAATCATAACATAAAAGTAAATAAAACAAATAAAAACTACTAATCTAAAAATCGGGATCTTCTACATCCGATCCGTCATCTAACATATCATCATCTATAGCCTCATAGTCATCATTATCATGAGCATCAAAATGCCCTCTAGGAAGGTTTGTGAGAATCCTATTCTTTTGCTCCTTGGTGAATTGAAATTCAAATTTTGCGGTGAACCTAACTAAGAGGAAATAGTATCTCATTGCTAATGGTGATTCATCCTCATCATTCATTTCTTCCCATATTTCTTCTAAGGCTGCTATTACAGGATGGAAATCTTTAAACAACCTAATCACTAATACATATTTTTCCGTTGATCTTAGCATTATTTGTTTAGCCTCTTGAAGGCCACCTATTGCTTGGTGAAACAAAAGCAACCTTCGAGTAATCCTTTCTAGGGCTCCTACGGTGTTTCTTGGCTCCCTTATTCATTTTAAGGCCTTAATGGCTCGGATATCTTGGTAGGTTAAAGCTCCATTCATTTTTAACTGAAACATAAACACTAAAGTTGTTAGCTATACACATAGACAAAGTAACTTGTAACTTGTAACTTAAACACTTACTTGGCGGTCCGATTCGGAGCTTTGAGCATGTGTATCGAGGAGAACTTCATGCGAAGGAACCGTTTGCTCTGATACCAACTGTAATGACCCACTAATCTAGACTAATTGGACCATTATCAAAACTATACATAAAACTTACATTTTTACAAAAATACCATAATTTATTGAGTAACTTGAAAAATAAGAGTTATTTACAAATAAACAGAATACTAAGAAGGATTTTGGGATCCCATTGTCTTTAAAACAAAACAAGATTTAAAATAAAAGACATTACATAATAATGCAGAAAATACACATAAAAACCATAAAAACATAAATGGAGACTATATCCTCGAATCGAATAACGCTCGGCCCCTTGACTCCATTCATCATCGATACACATTCTCCAAGCGTCACGAATCTTTCCGCCTCTAAACTTATTTTCCTGCACATAAACAGAAAGGAGTGAGCCTAATGCCCAGTAAGGAAAATCTAACACAAAGTCACATACATAATTTCATAAGAAAACATAAAGACTTAACATAATACATATAACATACACTTATTATAATGGCCATTATTACTTGGGGTCCCATAGACTAAACAAGCATATGCCCATGGGATTAGTGGGGTCCTACTAGCTAAGTAGGTCATATGCCCATAACCCATTTGGGGTCTTGTTAGTCATATGGGTCATATGCCCAAGCCTACAAACATACACATATATCATAACACTTTTAATAACATAAAACATATAGATAACATAATCACATAACATGTTGATTCTAGCCTATTTCCTTACCAAAGTTACCGAGATTATGGACTGAGTTGGGATTGTTGGAACACTCCTAAAACCATAAGAAAGAGTAAGTCTAAAGAAATGAGATGAAATGAAAGAGATGGAAAGACTAAACCATAGAAAACATACTTACCGACTTATATGCTTAAAAGCTTGGATTCCCTAACCAAAATAAGAATAAGGTTAGGGGACTGAGTAGAAGGTTTTGAGAAAGGAAATAACATAAAAATACAGAAAAGAACTAGAGTTTTGGGTTTACCTCAAAGATTGCAAGATCAATCTAACCTCCACCGAAATACTATAGAACTCACTTCCCAAGTGTTTGATAAGCTTATGGTGTTTAAGCTTATAGTTTTTCCCCAAACCAAGTGTTTTACACTCTCATACTCACTTAACACTAGCAGCCTCTGAACTTAGAGCAAATGGTGAATAATGGCTGGGTACTAGGTCCTATTTATAGAGTTTGGGAATGAAAATATCTTGATTTTACTTGAATAAAAATAATGGCTTTTTAGGTGAAAATCATTTGAATAATCGTTCAGCAGAGGCTGAAGACTCGTGCAGAAGATGCTGGACTGTTGAAGGAGTTTGAATGGCTGAAGGGAAAAGAATTCAAATGTATTTGAATTCATGCTGGTGGAGGCGATATATCGCTCCCTATAGGCGATATATCGCCTGGACCTTTGTTCCCGAGGCGACCGTGCATCGATTCGTGTTTTCCGTATCTACGTGCTGCGATATATCGGCATACGCTGAATATTTAAACACGAATTTACACATTTTTAGCTGAGTTTGAATGGAGTAAACAGCCTTGACTAAGCCCTCAACGTGCTCAAAGCTGCTGACTGACCCTATACATTCAAACTTTTACCCTTATTTAATTTAATCCTCAAAAATACTTAATCCTTAATTACCATTCAAAACATGTGCTTAAAATCCTATTAGTTGATGTCTAAACCTTATAATATAATAATATAATCCTTAATATCAAACACATTAATCAAACCTTAGGTTATACTTAATATTCTTAAACTATAGGTTAAGCTTAGAAAATCTATAAGTACTACTATGAGTGTCCAAATAACTTCCGGTCTGAACCAAAAATCCAAAGTAACAATGATAACACTAAACATACTATAATACTACTAAACAATTAGCTAAGTAAAGTTCTTGGACTCTACATCGAGCTACTTCTTCCTCAAGAGCTTCAGATCGAACCGTTCCCAAATGTCTCCGTTTTTGGGATTTTGCAGGCACGTTCTTGTCTAAATTTAAGGTGTGCATGATTTCATTCGGACTTATTTCCACCATATCTTCATGTGACCAAGCAAAAATGTCCAGATTCTCCTGTAAGAAATCAACCAGCTCCTTCTTCCTGTTATCGTCTAGATTCTTCCTAATCTTTATGACTCTTGAAGCCTCTTTGGGGTCAATGTTTACTTCCTCGAGCTCCTCTATGGCTTGGGGTTCTGACCTGTCTTCGCCTATCCATGGGTCAATATCATCTCGTTGGGCGACGTCACTATCCTTTTTTCACTTAGGTTCTTCCTTCCCACAAGTAGCTTCTGCTTCCTGGTACTCCTCACCTCCGTCATTTATGACCATTGCTTGCTACTCGGGTTTTGATTTTCCCTTCATAGAAATGCTATAGCATTCTCTGGCAGCGAGCTGATCACCTCTGATGGTGCATATTCCCGTAGTAGAGGGGAGCTTTATTGCTAGGTGGTGGATAGAAGTTATGGCTTCAAATTCCATCAGCACAGGTCAGCTCAAAATCGCATTGTATGCAGCTGGACAATCGATTACCACGAACTCAAGTAACTGGGACGCAGTTCGTGAGTCTTCTCCCAATGACACTACCAATCCGATCGTCCCGATGGCTGCCGACCCTTCACCAGAAAAACCGTACAGAGTCATTGAGGTCACCTTCAAATATGTTACAAACTACTCCATTTTTTCCAAGGTGGACCTAAAAAGTAGATTCACAGAACTTCTATTATCTACTAGCACTACAACAAGTTTGATATACAATGACTCCCTACAATGTCTTACACCATTGGTGTAAGACATTAAAACTTATCAGGGGTTTTAAATGTCTAATGGTGTAAGACATTGAAAGTTTATATTAATGGCTACAATTGGAAGACATTAAAAATGGTGGAAGACGTTGGAAATAGGCTGGGGAAGTGTTCATGGGTACATCCAACGTCTCCCACTGGGAGACGTGCCATGTGTCCCACGTCTCCCAGTGGGAGACGTTGGATGTCTCCCTCTTATATTACTCTAAAATTCCAGCCTTCTTCCTCACACACACAAACCAGAGAGCAAACCAGAGGAGAGAAACCGAATTGGGGCTGCGTTTTTAGGGTTCTAAGGTAAGTTTTTTTTTTTTTAATTTTCTTGATTTTTAGTTAATTATTTTGAAAAAAAATCATAGGTTTTGCATTAGGATGAGTAATATACATGATTTTGTGTTAGTTTTACATTTTTATGCATTTTTTTTATATACATTGTAGGAATTTGTGGTTTTTTCATGGAAGTTTTTTAGGGATTTATGATTTTTTAGTTTTTTTTTTTAATTTAACCTATCACATTGTATAGATTTCATTAGAGTATATTTGTTCATGATTTTTTAAAATTTTTATCATTTTTTATTTCGAAATTTAGATATATTTTTGTATATTTGATTTTTTTTTTAAATTGTAACTATTTTGTTATATATATAGTTATGTTAAAATAAATTTATTAAATAATTTATAAAATATAAATATATGAAAATTTTTATGTTTTTGTTGATTATTAAGTTTTTAGGTTATGAAATTTTATATTGATTTTTTGTTGAGGTTATAATTAGTGGCACATTGGGATTCTTTTTATTTGTTTACCAATAACATTTACTATTATTAGATATTTAGTGATATTTGTTTAGTAATGTTTAACATATTAATTAATTTAATTTCATAGGTTGTGATTTTTGTGGTGAGATTTTAGAGATTATTTTGCATCAAAATTCCTATATCAATCACACATTTGAGGTAATTAAGTTTCTAAAATTACAATAATACGTTATATATTGCTAGATATTTAGTGATGTTTTATTTATTATTTATTAATTTAATTTTATTGGTTTGTGGATTTAGTAGCGAATTTGATTACTAAGTGAAGTAATTTTGCTAGCTTTTGGATTATTGATTGCAAGAGGTACATATATATTCTCTTACTTCTACTTTTAATATTATTAAACAAATGTTAGAGGAGTTTGAATATCTTAAATATTCATCCATAGTGAAGTAGGTTCTGAGATTAAAATTGTGTGATGTGATGATAACGGAAGGTTGATAACTTGTGTGTTTTAGTGAAGTAGGTTCTGAGAAATTTGGTTGTGTGCTGCGGAACTATAAGGAAGAAACTTATTGTATGCTGTTTGAATTGTTTGTTTTGCTATTCACATGCAGATGGTTAGGTTACTATTATAGGGGAAATGCTGCCCGATTTTTTAATTGTTGATATAATTGTATACAGACTCCCTCTACAAGTAGGACCAAATCACAACGACCAAGAGCTCCATCAACACAACAACCTCGAGAAAGAAGATGACAACAAACTCCTCCAACACAATTGGCCCACACTCCATTGGAACGATTACAGAATATCGTATCTCACTGGGATGATGGCGAGTGTGTCAATCTAGGCATAGAGTCTGAAGTTTTTGATCAGGATATGTCTCACTATTATATATTTAAGGATGACATACTTCAGTTTGCTCGAAAGGAGAAGATTGGACAAGCAGTAGTCATCAGCTACATGAGGTATAGATCTCACAAATAAGTTTGTTCATTTAATTTTCTAATTTTCTGATTTATTCATTCATATAACAATTTTTCATATTTTTGTATTAGGTTCATTTACAGATATGTGGTACAACAAGGTCGCCAAAATAAGTTTTTATTTGTCAATCCTAATATCGTCGCCACTCAAGGGAGTTCATTCGACGATCGTGTTCAGAATCTGTTCAGACGTTGCAATGACGTAAAATCAAAAGAACAAATTATGCTTGTCCCTTGGAACCATGGGTAAGTTTAAAAAGTTGTCATTTTTCCGACCCATATCAATAATTTCTTTGTTTAACATTTGAGCTATAATTTTTTTGTTTTTCTTATACAGTGAACATTGGATGTTGCTTATTTTGGCACCATATGCATATCATGTTTATTGTTGTGATCCGGTGAATTCAGAGCTAAATAACCGTGAGGGGATTGTATCAGTGATCGTCAGCGCTTTCAAACTTTTTTTCTCTATGAATCTTCCTGATGTCGAGATCCCTGATACTCTACGCATTAAGAAACCTCAGGTAAGTAACTTCAGCAGACATTTTTGAACATTTATAATAATTAAGTAGAATAATATGTATGCATTTTTTAAAAAGTTTCAATTTAATAATAAATTACTCATATTTTTAAATAATTAGTGTCCACACCAATCAGACAATGTGGCATGTGGATACTACTTAATGAGGATTCTGAAGGATTTGATTGAACATGCGAGTCCCGGGCATTACTTGAGAACGGTATTATTAATTAAAATTTACAAATTTTTTTAACAATAAATGTAATAAAATAATTAATTAATATATTTTACTTTATATTTCTTGCAGCTAACAAGCACATCATATACAGAGGCACAAATTGATGAGTTGCGACAAGAATGGGCGACATATATGTTGCCGATAATCCAAAGTTACCGACCTCGTTGATAGGTTTTTATTTTTTTTATTTTTTTACCTCTTTCTTCATACACAATGCAATATTTGTTCATTTTGAATATGTCTAACAAATATTGTATTTCTTGAATATGTCTAACAAATATATTTTTTTCTTTCAATTTAATTGATTATTAAATCAAATTAAATTTAGATTAAAATCATTTAAATTTAATTAATTATTACATCAAATGAAAATAATATTAATTATAAATTAATTTAATTTATTTTTTTTAAATGTGGGAGACTTTCAATGTCTCCCACTGGGAGACGTGGGAAGTGACTCACCTCTCCCAATGGGAGACGTTGGATGTCTCCTAGGGACTTCCCACGTCTCCCAATGGGTGAGGTTGAAGGTCAACGTTTGACTTTCAACCTCTCCCAACGGGAGACGTGGAAAGTGAGGCACGTCTCCCAATGGGAGACGTGGGATATATACCTACAATGACCCTAGCAACAACGTCTCCCCAATTGGGAGACATTGTAGACTTCCAATGTCTCCCAAATAAAGTCATAAAACTCTTATTTTCTTGTAGTGTAGTGTCCTCCAGACCCTCCGGTTGGTGAGCTAAACGGTTATGACCAAGGGAACGTTATGTGGGAATTGGACGTGGCTAGCATCCTCTTCTGTGAAAATGATTGGTTGCTTTTCCAATCGTTGCTGTTTCAATAACTGCTGCTCCGAGACAAACTCCACTCTCTTATGGGACTTCAATTCGTTAATGTAGCTCTTCTGGGCCCCGCTGCTCGTGCCTGCCAAATGAGGTCCTCCCAAAATGGTAGTTATATCTCCCCCTACTATCGAAGGAGGGTCGAACTGATTTGTTTGAGCTTTGGTTTGACTTACTGGAGCTTCAGGGACTGATGGAGGGTTTGGTCCAGCGGGCTGATGAGGAACCACCTGATTTCGGGCGTACTGGGCCAAAGTTCCGGCTCTAATGAGAGTTTCAATCTCATCCTTCAGCTGTTGACAGCCATCAATATTATGCCCGATGTCATTATGGAATCGATAGAACTTTGAAGAATCTCTCTTCGCCCTTTGATTCTTCAATGGCTCTGGCTTCTTCCATGGAAGGCAAGTAGAATTATGCCCGATGGCTTTGGTTTGAATTACTAGAGCTTCAGGGACTGATGGAGGGTTTGGTCCAGTGGGCTGATGATGGACCACTCGATTTCGGGTGTACTGGGCCAAAGTTTCGACTCTAATGAGAGTTTCAATCTCATCCTTCAGCTGTTGACAACCATCAATATTATGCCCGATGTCATTATGGAATCGATAGAACTTCGAAGAATCTCTCTTCACCCTTTGATTCTTCAATGGCTCTGGCTTCTTCCATGGAAGACAAGTAGAATTTTCCAAGAAGATGCATTCCCTAGTGTCTGCTAGGTCGGTATAAGTAGTGTAAACGGGTTTGAATTTCTCCCCAGACTTATTTTTCTTTGACTCGCTCTGGTCGCCTTCGCCATTTCCCTTCCTCTTGTTATTTCCCCCTTGGTTATTCTGGGTAATGGTTTGAGTCGTAGCTGCAACGTCCGTTACTGCTCCAACGGGATGGACAGGGGTCTGGCTGGTTCCCGCGATGGAAGCACGCACCTTCTCTAGGTTAATCTACTCTTGAGTTTGGACCAAGAATTCGTCCACACGCTTAACTCCTTTTCTCTGTAATTCTTGCCATAGGTCGCCTCCAACAAGGATTCCCATCCTCATTGCCATGAGCTTGGAACTGTCATCAACATCCCTAGCTCATGCAGCAACATTGGCAAACCTACTTAGAGTTACCTTCAATGTCTCACCAGGTTGCTACTTTACGTTGGCCAGTGAATCGGTATCAACCTGAGCTGCCTGTGAAGCTTGGAATGCTTTTTTGAACTCAGAAGAAAACTTATTCAACGGGCTTATGAAATGCCTCTTATATTGCTTAAACCACTGCCTGGCTGGCCCAATCAGTGTTGCAGGGAATGAAATACATCTTAGATCGAGTTCGACACTGTGGGCCATCATCATGGTGTTAAACATTCCAAGGTGGTCTGACGGATCTCCATCTCCATCAAATTTTGACAAGTGTGGCATTTTGAAGCCTACCGGATATGTGGCCGCCGCAATATTTGGAGCGAAAGGCTCGAGCTCGTCCTCTGAGTCGTAATCATCTTTGTCTTTTCCAGATAAAAGCCTCTTCATTTTCTCTTCCATCAGAGCTAGTCTCTTGAGGGTTTGGTCTCTGGTCCCTAGGTTACCTAGGGGCTATTCAACAACTCCCATCCTATTGCATGTGTTTGATGGGTTATTGTTCCTCCAAGCTCGAGCTTGGTTTTGTGGGCCATTATTCCCATTATCGCGTACTATGGACGAACCTTTCTCTTTTTGAGTACAACTAACATATTCATTCCGAGCTGGATTCCTCCTCTGCGAATTTAGATGATCGCGCAAATCGGGCTGTGGATCGTACAGAGGGCTCTGTGCTGAACTCAACTGATTTCTTAGGTCGCTCTCGAACCTACCACTATGACGACTTTCGGTCCAGTAACTCCCATTTGTGAAGCTTACAGGTCGCAGTTGGGGCCGAGGATATGGATTTTCAACACGTATCCATAGGATGTAAGTATTGGCAGATGGGGGAGGATTTCTCCTACTGTCTCCATAAGCTGGAATGTCCCATGTAGTGCGAGGTGGCGTCGGATGTCTTATAGGTGATGTGGGATGCCTTATTGGTGAGGCAATCCTTGTTCCATCAGGGCAGACTAAATTAACACGCCCATGTTCTACTGCATTGTCTTTAGCTCTCTGCGCCTGACGATCCGATCGCGACGTAGAAGGGTTTGTTGGAACATTGTGTCTTTGTGAGCCTGTCCTAGCCCCTCCTTGTGGATTTCCATGGGAATTTCTAGGGACTTGTGAATGAGGCACTAAACTTGGGGTTGTGGTTCTAATTGGCCGACTGACATGCTGATGACCCCTATGAGGGCCACTGGGTTGAGCATTCTGGCGATCTCGCCCTGTAGGTATAGAACTTGGGGTGGCAGTTCTGACTGATCAACTTGGTTTGGATCGATTATTCTTGTGGGGCTTGTGAGACCCACTTTGCCACTTTCTGACATTAACGTCGGTTGCAAGAGGGGGTAATTGAGCCAAAACCTCCTCAATATGCCTGTTTGCCTTAGCGAGATGGCTTCTCAATTGCATATTTTCCAATTCCACGATAGTTAGGTAGTCTAGATTTGGATTCAGTGGGAATGATGCAAAACTCCCAGTGTCACCATGACTCGCCGATTGTTATCCTAGACGTTGCTGGATCTCAGGGCCACGCTCGTTCGAAACAACAGTATGATGGGCCTCCTGCCCACCAGACTGTTTTATCTCATTATCGTGCATTGAGCAAGTGAGCACCATGATGAGAATCGACTGGGATTTTGATGAAGCACTAGTTTGCTCTCAATGAAAGCACCAAACTGTTGACGCGGTTTTTCACCAACAGTGTATTAAAAAATAATAAGGCAGATTAGTGCTTAATAGTAAACCGTAATGAAAAATAATATGAATTCACTCAAGAACACATAACTTTTACGTGGTTCAGTGGTTAAAATCCACCTAGTCCACGAGTCAATATTACTTTTGTTTCTCTCTATTTTGGCAGAGTTTTGGTATTACAGAATAATCGTCCCCTTTCCTGTCCAATATTCCCAGTAGTTATAAGGGAATTCCATGGACATGTTTGGGTAACCATATGAGTCAATCACGCATTTACATAATGATTACATTTAATACAAATAATTCCAATTTATATTGGGATGTGATTTGATAATAGAATAAATAGGTTCTCGCTATCTCGGATAATAAATATGACATCTTGGTCATAAATAAACGTATAAAGGGATCCGGAGTCTCTGGGGATCCGCGGGTATGCAATATACTAGAATTACCACGAGCTAGATATCTCCTCCAAGCTCGTGCTTCACAGCCATTGCATCCTTAGTTCGGGATAAACTCAGGAGGCCTTACACCACGTATGACCACTATGAATCTCGAGTTGTCCACATGGATAATAAGCATATATCATTCTCCTTGGCTATTTCTCCATATACTTATATGCCAGCTGTACCTGAGCTGAGTGCATGGACTCGTGCTAAAATCAGGGTACAACAAAAACAAACAAATTAATATATATATATATATACATATTTAAACAATTAAACCCAAAATTTAAAATGCTAACAAAATATAAAGAAAAATTTACTAAAAATATTCAAACTAAATAATTAATAAAGTGGAACTTATACAAAACATATACATTAATATATATACTCATTTACATAGTTAAACCCAAAATTAAATTTAATTTGAAAAAAATTGAATAAATTAACAAAAAATAATGAAATTATAATAAAAATTCTAAAAAAATAAAATATTAAAATTATCCAAAATTTAAAAAATCCGAAATATAGCCAATTTATATAAAAAAATTCACAAAAATTAAATTAAATTCATAAAAATTAATAAAATTGCACTTACTTGTGGTAATTGAGTAATGTGAGATCTTGAAGTAGCAACCCCCAAAAAAGTGAGAAAGTTAATGGGTTTCCAAACAATATTCTTCAAAAATAAAAAATCTATACAATTTTTTTAAAAAAAAAAAATACTATGTATAAGGTTCATAAACATATATATATATATATATCATTATTTCACCTTAAAATGGAAAAAAAAAAGGAAAAAAAAAAACTCACCCAAATGGTAAAAAACAGTGGAGGCACCGCTGGGTTTTGGAGAGAAAACGTCCTCTGATTTTTTTTTTTTGCAGTTTTTAGGTTATGGCAATTGGGGACGAAGGTTGCTGATATAAGCTAATGGGTCGTTTGCGTCAGTGGCCCACTGACGCAAACGACTGTAAAACAACGTCATCGTGGCACTGACGCAAACACCCTCATTTAATGTCGACAGTGTACGTACTGACGCAAATACCCTTGCATTTGTGGCAGTGCCCAACTACCACAAATGTTAATTCTTGGTCAACGACGTTAGTCAACTGTGTTGACTGACGCGTTTGATTGACATAAATGACTTTTTTTTTGTAGTAATGAATTTTAAAGAATTTGGCTACATATATTAAAATTGTAGTTTAAAGAGACTTGGTTTATAATTTAAGCCTAAATGATTAAATTTTAAACTTTGTGGTTTAAATTTGATGTCATTTATGCCTTGCGGTTCGAATTTTAAGCCATTTAAGGCTTGTGGTTTAAATTTTAAGCTTGGTGGTTTGAATTTTAATCCTTGTGGTTTAAATTTTTTAAAAATTTTGGTTTAGATTTTAGAAATTATGCTATATATATTAAAATTATAGTTTAAAGAGACTTGGTTTATAATTTAAGCCTAAATGCTTATATTTTAAACCTTGTGGTTTATATTTTGTTGACGGTGAAATCTCGTCAACGATATAAGGTTAGAAAACTAAGAATGTATTGCCAAAGGTACCTTAGAAGAAGATGAAGAAAACTTGAAAGAGTAAATATGCAGAACTACAATGGAGTCGAAATTGTATATTGCTTAACAACCTTAGCATACAATCAATTTTCCAACCCCTTTTCTGGAGGGGTGATGATCTATTTATACTGGAGCTCTAATAGCTTCCCATACATTGTGGTCCCAGGGGACAAGATTGTACATAGGTACATTGTCAGGGTAGTGGCACAGGTCATGGTGGAGCAGAAGGTTATGGTGTCGGCCTGGTACATAGTCAGAGGTATGCATATAGTGCTTCCACTCTCTGTACAAATCCGTACCTCCACTACTTGTGTTATACAGATGTCATGGTCATGCTTCTGTCATCCTTATGGTCGTATGTCTTGCACCCGTACACGTACAGGTGTTTTGTACCTGATGGTTATGCATGCGAGGCATGCAAGGGTGTGAGGCCCAACGTAGTGCGAGACCCTCAGGTGCATGGCGAGGCATGACAGGGTTCGAGGGTGCGAGACCCTCAAGTGCATGGCGAGCCATGCGTGGGTGCGAGGGTGCGAGACCCTTGAGTGCATGGCGAGGCATGACAGGGTGCGAGGGTATGAGGCCCTCAAGTGCATGGCGAGGCATGCGTGGGTGCGAGGGTGCGAGACCCTCGACTGCATGGCGAGGCATGTGTGGGTGCGAGGGTGCGTTGGTGCGAGGCGCTTGCGAGGGTGCAAGGGTGTGAGACCCTCAGGTGCGCGAGGCTCCACATGGCATGGAGCGCCTCGCTGTGTGAGGCTGGGCGAGGCCTAGTGTGCCTCGTTGTGTAAGGTTGGGCGAGGCTGGCCGAGGCAAGGAGCGCCTCGCTGTGCGAGGTTGGGTGAGGCCTAGAGTGCCTCACTGTGTGAGGCTGGCCGAGGCAAGGAGCGCCTCACTGCGCGAGGCTGGACGAGGCCTTTGGTGTCTCGCTGCGCGAGGCTAGGCGTGGCATGGTGCGAGGCACCCTTCTAGGCATGAAGCCCATCTGAGGCGCGAATTGCCCTGATGGCGCGAAGCCATTAGCCTAGGGAAATGTTCACCTATAATTTCCATACTTCCATCGAGGAAAGCTCTAAGGGAAATTACTCCATATTCCCAAGACCCACAGGTCCGAGCCCAATAGCATGAATACCCGACCTTTAGCCATGTGGTCTAACTAGGAACCAAAGATTTTTTCCTTGGTCAATTTTTTGCATTCACAAATTTGATGTCATTTAAGGCTTGTGGTTCAAATTTTAAGTCATTTAAGGCTTGTGGTTTAAATTTTAAGCGTAGTTGTTTACATTTTAAGACTTATGGTTTGGATTTTAAACATTGTGGTTTCAATTTTTAAAGATTTTTGTTTAGATTTTAGGCATTATGCTATATAGATTAAAATTATAGTTTAAAGAGACTTGGTTTATAGTTTAAGCCTAAGAGATTAAATTTTAAAACTTTTGGATTAAATTTTAAGACTAGTAGTTTAAATTTTAAGCTTAGTGGTTTAAATTTTTAGCCTAGCGGTTTAAATTTTTAGCCAAGTGGTTTAAATTTGAAGTCATTTAAGGCTAGTGATTTAAATTGTAAATTTAGTGGTTTAAATTTTAAGCCATTTAAGCTTAGTGGTTTAAATTTTAAACTTAGTGGTTTAAATTTTAAGCCTGGCGATTTAAATTTTAAACCTAGTGGTTACTTTAAAGTGTTATGGTTAAAATTTTAAACTTAGTGGTTTAAATTTTAAGCCATTTAAGCTTAGTAGTTTAAATTTTAAGCTAGTGGTTTAAATTTTAAGCATGGCAGTTTAAATTTTAAGCCATTTAAATATTGTGGTTTAAATGTTAAGTCTATGGGTTGAAATTTTAAGCCTATTTGTTAAAATTTTAAATTTTAATTCTTGTGGTTTAAATTTTAAGTCTAGTGGTTTAAATTTTAAAGTGTTTTGGTTAATATTTTAAACTTTATTGTATATAATTTAAATTGACAAACTGATTATAGAAGTACACTTGTTTGCATGTGCAAATATGCTGACAAGCAAAATTTGATTGGGATTGAGTTGTTGAATGAGCCATTGCACCTGGAGTGAGCCTAGACACTTCAAATAATCATTTGGGACAATGGTGGAGGCACAGTGGCAGTGAGGCGGTAGTGTTGGCTTGAAAAGAAAAAAAATGAGAGAATTGAGATGGAGACATTGAAGAAAGTAAAAGGGGTAGTTTGGTCACTTGCTCCCTAAATATGGCTAAAAATCAATGAAATAAATGTTGTGTTTATTTGTAGTTAGTAAATAATAAAACTGGGTATCTTTCAAGTTTTCCCTATATTTTTTCTAATGAGAAATTGATGAGCACACTAAATTTAAAATTAATGAGAAGACCTACCGCCTTTAGGTGGGTGGTGGGGGCTTTGGATCTTAAAGCCCAAGGTTGGGGGATCAAATCCGTCAAACACTTATTTGTACATATTTATGTATATAAAGGTATATATATGTGTGTGTGTATTTGTACCTCGCGGGTAGTATTCTTTGGTCCTCGAGTGAGTGGTGGTTGTTGCAGCTATTCCTGTCCTCCCCCTCATTATGAAGAGGTTTCAACACTCTTTCCCACTAGGTTATACTAAGGATGTGCTATCAACTTTGGAGATCAAATATCAAATTTACAAAGAGGTTGTGCAGTCGTCAAGTATTTTCTCTGGTGGGTTGTGTCAGATTGAAGATTGTCATTGTAAATGGAAAATGGATCATTCATTGATATGTACTGAGGTATAATTTATACATTTCAGTGTTACATGTAATAAATTAAATAAAATAATAAGAACACGATGTATATGTAAATGATAAAAAAAGAAAAATATAAATAATTGTGATATTTTATGTTAAATGTTTTAATATAATTATTTTTTTAATTAGTTATGTTTAGGTTCGAGAGCATTGTGATAGAGAGGAGTTTACAATCCACTTATTTGGAGGAAACAAATCATAGATTATTTAGAGGTTATCATTTCCATATAAGTATACATAGAGGAAACGAATCATAGTATACATATGCATTTGATCCTAGTATTTCCATTAGTTCCAAAAATACCATTCTCATTTTTTTCCCACTTTCTCTCTTTACTCTCTCGGATTCTCTCTATTCTCGCTCTTGAAACTAAAATCCCAAAAAAATCTCACTCTCCTTTCACGCATTCACTATGGCTTTGTCTTCCATGACCATGGCAGCACAAAATGTGGCAAAAAACAATTTCTGGAGTAGGTAGGTAGGCGAGAAAACCCACGAGATTGACTAAACAACCCCGAAATATGCAAAGGTGAGGGATTTATTTGTTTATTCTGCAATAAATTGTCTAGGCCTATTTTATTTGTTAATTTTTTGTTCATAGGATAGATCAGGGATGTGGTATGAAGAAATCTGGGTTTTTTTGTGTGTAGATTTTTATACACCTTGATAGAAATCGATAGGCCTCGATAGTATCTGTTAGGTTATGGCCTCAATAGGCCTCAATTGAATAAGGCATATTTCTGATTTAGCATGCGCCTCAATAGGCCTCGATAGAGTTAGATATATTATGATTTTGCATTGCCTTGATATACCTTGACAGGCCTCGACAATGGTGCCTAGCATAAATATTGTTGAGGCCTCAATAGGCCTCGATAGAATTAGGCATTTTTATGATTTTGCATGGGCCTCGATATCCCTTAATAGAACTATGCATTTTCTGATTTTGCATGGGTCTCGATAGGCCTTGATATGCCTTAATAAAATTGGGTATTTTCTGATTTTACCTATGCCTCGATAGACCTTGACAGGCCTCGACAGTAATGATCAGCATCAATAATGTGTGCTACCTCGTCAGGCCTCGATAGGCCTCAACATACCTTGATAGTTTATATGTTGTTTGATTTTTTTAAACCTCGATGGGCCTCGAAATTCCTCGATGGTCCTCGATAGTTACCAGATTGTTTAAAATTGTATTTTTAACATTTTTTTTTTCAGATGCCTGATTTCATAGTACCATTGGAGAAGCACTTTCCTGGTCGTGTCACCTATAGGGGTAGTGCTTACTTGGAAACCCTTATAGAGCAGTTTAAGAGGCACAGGCTAATTGAATGGGCAGAGGCATGCTCGTTGGGACAGTTCTTCAAGGCTAAGCCCTTTAATTTTTCTGGGGTTCTACTACATCAGCTTATGTTGTGGAAGGTGGAAAGCAAGAAGGATGAAGAGGGCCAGTTCTTCTTGGGCAACACTCTTTGCAGATTTGGGATTGTAGAGTTTGCCCTAGTCACCGGGGCTGAATTTTGGGAACACCCCATCCCTAGATGAGTTGAGAGAGCATCTTTCAAGTGATCAGATCATCAAGCAATACTTTAATGGTGATTCCAAGGCTAGTTTTGGCCAGTTGGAAGATGCTTTGAAGGCCTCGACAAACCCAGAAGATGCATTTAAGTTGGGTTTGTGCTATTTGATAGAGGGGGTATTGAATGCCCCAGAGAAGACAACACAGATATGGGGTGATTCCCTAAAGATGGTTGAGGATCTTGACTACTTTTTCAAGTATCCATGAGGGGAAGTTGTCCTTCAACAAGGTTATTAGAGGAGTTCAAAAGGACATGCAAAAACAATTGAAACATTATGAGGAGAAGAAGAAGGAGGGTTCAAGCAAAAAACAGAAGGAGACGAGTATAGTTTCTATGGCTATGCCCCCATACCTCTGTACTAGGCTTTTGAGGCCATGCCAGCTATCAGGAGTAAGTATAGTGAGAATAGTGGGAACAAGACTCCCATGATGCTTAGCTGGGCTACGTAGACCGATATCACTCTTTCGACAACTGATTTGGTTCCTATGTTCGCCAAGCATCGAGTAAGTTCCACTTTATCTTGTTAAATGTCACAAATTAATTGATTAACAATTTATTTTATTAAAGTTTTTCTGACACATGTTATTCGACCATGCAGTTAGTGGCATTTTCCATGCTGAAGCCATGTCCCAGTGAGGTAGTCTACTACAATAGCCTCCCAATCATTGATTCCAGGTTATTCCCTGAGTTAGAATTAATTGTAGTGGAGGCTGGGACTGCAGCGGAGGAAGTAATGCCTGAGAAGGAGGCAGAGAAGCTGCAGAGGTTGCAAAGGAAGCTTCTATTTTATATGAGGATGTCCCGAGGGTTGAGGAGGGCACTTCACAGGCATGTGCACCTTCATCTAGTTAGATTGCCCAGCCTGATTATGAGCAGTTGATACAGAGGCTCAAGAGGGTGGAGAAGGGCCAGGCAACCTTACTTCAGAATCAAACTACGATCATGGCTCAATTGGCGCAACTGATTTCAGTGGTCTCAGATCGATCCACCCACTTAAAATCAGATACAAAGTATGATATCTTGCCTGAGGACTACGAGCCCGGTGATCCACCCTCCACTCCATAGGCCTAGAAATCTCTTGTTGCTAGTGACGTAAAAATCCCAGTGTACGAGTACTACAGCCTGAGGAGGCAGCTGGCCTTGAAGTTGTCAGGAAGAAACATAGGCCTAAGCATTTTGATGACTTCACCAACCCAACGAAGAGGATGAGAGTAGATAAACATGGGCTAGTTACTGAACCTTTGAGGAAGTGTGACCCGCAATAGGAGAAGAGCTTCCATAAGAGGATGATCAGGAAGATCGACAACAAGAGAGATTAGAACATCCATACTGGGACGCACAGTGTAGCATGGTTCTTGCAGTTGCACACAATTCAAACTTGGCTTTGGGATTCGGTATGTAAATTACATTTATGCTTTCAAGTCAATCATAAAATATGTTTCCGATACTAACGAATTTTCATGTTTTTACAACATATTGATGTCGCTATGGACATGCTACGCCACCGACGCCACTTTTATCATGCCGCATTTTGGCAGGATGCTGCAATCATGAACACCACCTTCCCCTAAGTGTGCCTAGGTCATTGGAATCATTTCAAAGAGATCGACACTAAGTATACATGGGATGACGATGTGCTGAAAATGTTGAAGGGCTATGACAATCAATTCCTCGTATCCTGGCACAATGTGAATGAAGTATATTTTACCTTGCACGTCGAGCAAGCTGCGCATTGGATCGCCATTGAAGTCTCCACTCAATTGTGGTGCATCAACATTTATGATTCCAACCATAGCGTGCTTATTCCGACTTTGTTGGAGGAAGTGATCAAGCCTTGGGGCTTACTGTTGCCTTCATTGTTGTGGTGTTCTAGCATGTTTGACAACCATGGCGACCTCCAGACATATCCTGAGTAGAAAGCAAAGCCTTTTTTTGTATTATCGTAGTTCTCTTGAGGAGTGTCCTCAGACTAAGACAAGGTATTCCCCTATTTAATTAGTTTTTTTTTAAAATCTGAATATTAAAGTTATTTTTATCTTGTATTGACACAAAATCGATTATATGCAGTGGAGATTGTGGTATGTTTGCCATCAAACATATCGAGCATTTGGTTTCTAGGCTACCACTCGATACCGTTATCTATGAGAACATGCAACATTTCAGGACCAAGTGGTGTGTGGACCTATTCTATCAGAATTTGTCACATTGATGCTCTTTACATTTTCTTGATACACCTCTTGTATAGTATATTATATAGTTAGTTTTGAATATGGTTTTTGTTGACCAGGAATTTGGCCAACTGACACGGAGTCAAATATGCTTGATGTGGACAAATACGTTGAAATGAATGTGATGATCAAAAATAATAAAACACACAAGAATTTATAGTGATTCGGCCCCAAAATTTGGTAATAACCTACATCCACTTGATCTTTTATTGATGTAGGATTCAAAGGAGTGATCAAAGAACTAGAGTTCAATGGGTTTCACAAACTTCTGAAGAACCAAAGAATGTATCAAATATGATAACTCTAATCTCAGATAATTAGAAAGCCAAAAGTCCCTTCCTTGAGCTATCTTTCTCTATTTATAGGCTCAAGGGGGATTACATTAATTTGTTACAGATATTCTTTCCTAAATAATCAGATACCCAGGAAATCATGGGAGACAATCTCGGGATTGACTAAGATCTTTATAAAATTATCTTAAAATACGTGGAATGCGCGACCTTACTGATCGCAGGGAAACCTCAACCGCCTTTTGCTTGCAATATTTTTACTGGTCAATACCCTAGCAGAATTCCGCCAGGTGTCAGCCACGTGTCCAGAAATCACTTGCCACGTCATCCGTGCCTGTTTTTTTGGATAACATTTACCCCCAAGTTTATTTATTAGGAGAAATAAATAAAATTTTGAGGAAACGAACCTTCGGTTACCCCACCAGACCTGTCAGAACAATTCGTGCAATCTTGGAAAAAGCAACCTACCCTTGTCTAATCACGGCTTTATGCTTCCCAAGCAACCTTTCGACGGCTATCACCCTTCCCCATGCTTCGAAAAAGGGGAAACTGATGATTACTTCCTTTTAATGCCACGGAAAAAAATATATATAGTCTCTTCACAGTCTCCTTTTTCTTTTTACGCAAGCCATTACTCTTTCAAGAAACCCTAACACCAGACCCTCGACCAGTGGTCGAGAAAATTCTGCCCCAGACCCTCGTATTCAAGTCAGGGCCCGCCCTCGGCATCAAAACCTTCCTGATGTCGAGTGGTATCTCTCCCCTACCAGCCAAGTGACTCCCCGGATGCTTGCCAATTATCGCAGGAAGTATCCTCTTACAGGGGTTAATCTCACAATCCCTGCTGCTGACCAAAGAGCTAACCTGCCAGGGGGTGTCTACAGCGCTTGGTCCAGGTACCACATAGAGGCGGGGACTATCCTCCCTCTACATCCTTTCTATCAGGGGGTGGCCAACTATTTCGGTGTCGCCCCCTTTCAAATTACTCCAAACAGATATAGAATGCTGGCCGCACTCTATATCCTCTATAAACTCAAAAAATGGCCAGAACCCACCCCTCATGAGGTCAATTTTCTCTTCGACCTTAAGTCCAACCCTCAACAATACGGGACGGGCTTCTTCCATCTCTGTCACCAGGAAACTAGTCGAACATTCCTGAGTGACACTACCCATATTTCCAACGTGGGGCAGTACAATAGAGAGTACTTCCTCACGCCAGACATGACTACGAACAACCTGGCCTTCGCTCGAGGAGGTAAATGCTATTTTCACTGGTCGCTATTTTTCCTTAATAAATTATCCCACACTTCTCTAAAGTATGCTGCGCCTTTCAGGACCATGGTTACGCCCGAACCCAACACCAGACATGGTGTTGAGGTCCAACGCACTGGCCAGGATGGCAGATGCTGAAAAAAGCGTTAAGTCCCTGGTCACTGATGAAAATCTGAGGTTATCTGGCCTCCTGGCTCCTCGCCATGAAACAAGAGGACCTGTGGTAACAGATACCACGGTCGAGGGGGATCCCGAGCAGCAACCCCCGGTGGCCCCTCCACGAAGGAGGCCAACGGGGGTTACAATCAGGGAACCCACTGGCGCCCCTTCAGCAGAGAGGCCTTCTGCGCCCCAAGGCAAGGGGAAACAAAAGGCAACAGAGTCTGTTATAGACCTGGATGAATCTTCCGATGAAAACGGTATTGCTATCTTGCTTTTAAATAACTTGCCAATTCTCTGTCATTTGTTTGACGGGGACGGCAATTTTACGTATACTCCCAATCTAGGGCCAGACTTCTTCGTGCCAGATAATGAGTGTATGACTAATAGAGTCAGTAGTATAGCGACCAGTAGTTGTAGCTTGGGTATTAAACTTTGTGACCTCTTTTCTATTTTTCCATGAATTTTCATCCGCCTTTATCTTATTGTCTGCATATTTTTCTTTATACGCAGAGATGGCTACTCCCAACGTTTTCGATCTGTATCAGGCTCAGGAGGAAGACAAAGTTCCCGTGGTTTGACGTAAATCATCCAGGAGGCACAATGGCGAATCAAGCCAAGGACCCCCGCCTAAGAAGGGTCGAACAGATGATCCTTCCAAGGATGTGCCTACTGGACAAGCTTTTGCCCAGCCTTCTGCTCCTGCTGAGAAGGAGGCTGCCCCTGCTGCCAACCCTCCGCCTGCGGCCTGAAGGGAGCACACCCCGCAAGCAGAGCTTCCTGGGACCAAGCTCTCGAACCGCTCCCTGCGATCAGCTAAAGATCGCCTTGCTCATATCTTGAAGCACGACCGTTGCAGGGAGGCAATGGCTGAAGCTGAGAGCATGGGGGTTGACCAGATCCTCAATAGGGCTCTTAACGAAGTGGCCAGTGTAAGTATTTTTCTTCTTGGATTTTACTTCTCCTTTTTGTAGTATAGTCTAACTTTTATTTCCTTGACTGCAGGCCATGCTGACAATAACTTCCGCTCGCACTCGTGCCTTTGCTACCATCGAACAGGCTTGGGAAAAGGCCGTCGAGGAGTTCCAGGTGAAAGCCATCGAGGAGCTTCAGGCTGTTGAAGCCCGGCACGCTGGGGAGTTGGAGGTGGTCACCCAGCAGAAGGATGCTTTAGTGGCAAATCTGGCGGAGACCGAAGCTTCTCAGGCAGCTTTGAAGAAGTAGAAGGATGACTTCTAGGAGTCCAGTCGAATCCAATATCGTGAAGTCAAGAGGCTTAAGGAGGAGCTCCTTGCTAAGGACAAGACCATAGCTGTTTTTGAGAGCCAGGTGGAGCAGCTGAAGCTTACCAATGCTAAAGATCTGGAGAGGTACAAGAATGCGACACTTCGGTGTTTCTACGACTTTTGGAAACACAACCGGGGTGCCAACTTTAACTACCTTCCAGAGGATGCCAGGAACGCTGAGCTGGCCCGCTGCACTGCTCGATTGGCTGCAGAAGAAGAAAGAGTAAGGGTCCCTGCTTCTCCAAGTATTCAACCGGCCGCTGGCGCAGAGGAAGGAGGAGTTGTTGAGGATGCGGCCAACCAGACTGCTGAGCAAGACCCTCCTGCTCCTACTGCTCCTTAAACTTATTCTCTTATTTTTCTTCAATTACACAACCCACGGGTTATGATGTAAAGACTAAATTTTTATTTTTAAATTTGCGGCACCGGCAGCAAACTTTTCCTTTTTCTTTGAACAATTACATCCAAGCAGTGATGCTTGCGGTGTAAAAGAATGCCTTATGATATTATAATATTTCTTTTTATTATAACATCTGTTCGCATGACCAAACTTAGCATAGTACTTTGGCTTGATTTAACAAAATACAAAATTTGAAAAATACTCTAAGTACCGTAGCATGCTTTCACTCATTTTGTTCATGTGTTTACATACTCTTTGGTATGCTTTGCTATCGATGTACCTTATATGCCCCCCAAGTGATCGAGGAGCTTTAGGTCCTTGGTCACTTGCCTTGACCACGACCTGTGCGAACATTACTGCTCTGTAGGAAACATAACACTTATAATACAACAAAACAACATACGTAATGAACAAATACTTGTAAACATAAATTTACAAAGTTTGGAAAGAATGACTGGCTGCGCACAGTCCCTTATAATCTCGTATTAAAAATGGACTAAACATGTCTTTATGAGTGATCTTAGAAAGATCTTACACTTATAAGCGATTAGCCATACAACGTGGCTAACCTTTTTTCGAAACTTGCAAAAAGTAAAAATTAATACAAGCCAGTTCTTTAAAAATGACTATTTATTGGTAGTACTTGCGCAGGTGTTCACCGTTCCAATAGCGTGGAACGAGATCTCCATTTAAGCGTGTAAGCTTGTAGGTGCCTGGATGAAGGACTTCTTCAATCTGGTAAGGTCCTTCCCAGTTTGGTCCGAGCACTCCAGCAGTGGGGTCGCAGGTATTTAAGAAAACTCGTCATAGCACTAGGTCACTGATGTTGAATTTCCTTTCTTTCACTTTTGAGTTAAAATACCGGCTGACCATTTGCTGGTACGCAACAACTTGGAGTTGTGCTCTTTCTCGTTTCTCTTCAAGTGAGTCTGGGGATTCCATCATCAGTTGGCTATTCTCCTCCTGGTCGTATGTAATACGTCGATGTGAGGGGGGATCTAACTCAACAGGCAACATAGCTTCATATCTGTATGCTAAGGAAAACGGGGTATGACCTGTCGCCGTTCGATGAGAGGTTCTATACGACCAGAGTACTTCAGGCAGCTGTTCTGGCCATGCTCCTTTAGCGTCTTCAAGTATTTTCTTCAGGGTGTCCTTAAGTGTTTTATTCACTGCTTCAACTTGCCCATTTGCTTGTGGATGCGCAACTGAAGAAAAGCTTTTAATGATCTCGTGTCTTTCGCAAAAGTCTGTGAATAAGTCATTGTCAAACTGGGTGTTGTTGTCTGAGACAATTTTTTGAGGCAAACCATATCGGAAAACAATGTTCTTGATGACAAAGTCAAGAACTTTCTTGGTCGTTATGGTAGCGAGCGGCTCAGCTTCGGCCCATTTGGTGAAGTAGTCGACTGCCACGACTGCATACTTCACTCCGCCCTTTCCCGTTGGCACGGATCCAATCAAGTCTATACCCCATACTGCGAAAGGCCAAGGACTCTGCATCTGTTTTAACTCGTTTGGAGTTGTGCGTGGGATTTTGGAAAATCTCTGACACTTATCGCATTTTCGTACGAACTCCATTGAGTCTTCGTTCATAGTCGCCTAGAAATAGCCTTGCCTTAGAATCTTTTTCGCCAAACTTTGCCCCCCAGTGTGATCCCTGCAGAAGCCTTCATGTACTTCCCTCATCAGCTTCTTAGCTTTCTCCGATGTAATACATCTGAGCAGCGGCATGGAATATCATCTTTGGTAAAAAACACCATCGACCAGAATATACCTAGCAGCCTACCTTTGAAGAGTTCTGGCTTTGTTTCTATCTGCTGGTAGTACTCCATTTGTGAGATATCCCAAGTAAGGTGCCATCCATGTATCCTCCACGTGGATTTCCATATTAGTTTCGTTTGCTCGTATGCTTGGTTCGCACAATCTTTCTACTGGCACAATATTCAGAGTGTCAGCGTCTTTCGTGCTTGCGAGTTTGGCTAAGGCATCTGCGTTCGAATTTTGATCCCGAGGTATTTGCTGGAGGGTATACTTCTCAAACTGAGCCAACAGATCTCTAGTATTTTTCAAGTAGGCCACCATTTTGAGGCCTCGTGCTTGATATTCTCCTAGAACTTGATTCACTACCAGCTGTGAATCACTGTAAATATCCAGCACCTTTATATTCATGTCTTTTTCCAGTCTTAATCCAGCGAGGAGTGCTTCGTATTCGACTTCATTATTCAACGCTGTGAAGTCGAAACTAATGGCGCAGTGACATCGATGCCCTTCTGGCATTATCAAAATCACTCCCGCTCCCGCGTGAGATTCGTTGGACGATCCATCCGTGAATAACCTCCACGAAGAAGCTTCATCTTGGGGTTCAGGTGCAGTAGGATTTTTGCACTTCTCGTTGTCTGGGAGCTCAGTGAACTCTGCAATAAGATCAGCCAAGACTTGTCCTTTTACTGCTGCTCGCGGTGAATACGTAATATCGAACTGCCCTAGTTCGACTGCCCATTTTAATAAACGTCCAGCTGCCTCTGGTTTTTGGAGGACTTGCCGAAGAGGCTGGTCAGTTAAGACTGTAATGGGATGGGCTTGGAAGTAAGGACATAGTTTCCTTGAGGCCAAGATTAAACAATAGGCTAACCTCTTGATGGGTGGATACCTCAGCTCTGCTCCTAATAGCCTCTTACTTACATAATAAACTGCTTTTTGTATGCCTTCTTCCTCTTGTACTAGTACCGCACTAGCAGTAACCTCAGTAATCGCCAGGTAGATGAACAATGTTTCTCCTTCGATAGGCTTTGATAAAATAGGAGGCTGTGCCATATGGGCTTTTAAGGCCTGAAAAGCCTGTTCGCAGTCTCTTGTCCATTCAAACTTCTTGTTGCCTCTAAGTAGATTAAAGAAAGGGACGCACTTGTCCGTCAATTTGGAAATGAATCTACTTAGTGCGGCAATTCTCCCAGTTAGACTTTGCACATCCTTGATCTTCTCTGGCGATTTCATGTCGATCAGGGCTTTTATCTTGTTGGGGTTGGCCTCGATTCCTCTTGAATTAATGATGAACCCCAAAAATTTCCCTGATTCAACTCCGAAGGAACATTTGAGAGGATTTAGTTTCATCTGGTACTTGTTCAACACATCGAAACATTCTTGTAAATCCTCCACATGTCCTTCTACTTTTTTCGACTTTACCAGCATGTCGTCCACGTACACCTCCATGTTTACTCCGATCAACTCCTTAAACATGTGGTTAACCAATCGCTGGTAAGTCGCACCTGCGTTTTTCAGTCCGAAGGGCATTACTCTATAAAAGTATAACCCCGTATTGGTCCGAAAGCTGGTGTGATCCTCGTCAGGGGGATGCATACTAATCTGATTTTATCCTGAGTATGCATCCATGAAGGAGAGGATCTCATGTCCTGCAGTTGCATCGACCAGCTGGTCGATCCTTGGGAGTGGGAAGTAATCCTTTGGGCAGGCTTCATTGAGATCTGTGAAATCCACATAGGTTCGCCATTTTCCATTCGGCTTGGGAACCAGTACTGGATTAGAGACCCACGATGGATAAAACGCCACCCTGATGAACCCATTCTCCTTTAATCTTTCAACTTATTCTTTTAAGGCTCTTGACCGATCCTTATCGAGCAGCCTTCTTTTTTGTTGCACGGGTGGAAAACTCTTGTCTATGTTCAGGACATGGCTGATAACTGCAGGATCTATTCCAGCCATGTCTTTGTGCGACCAGTCAAAGACTTCCTGGTTCTGCCGTAAAAATTCCACCAGTGCGTGCTTCGTGGTTGGTTCTAATTTTTTCCCGACCTTCACAACTCTGGTCGGGTCTTTTTCGTCAAGTTGGACCTCTTCCAGGTCCTTGACGGGTCCAACACCCTATTTGGTGACTTCATCACCGGATTGGGCTTGTGTATCAATAGCCATCTGCAACCTATATGGGGGAGTACTCTTTGACGTTCCTTTCTTCGCCTTTGTGACTGAGGCATTGTAGCACTCCCTGGCTTCTCTCTGATTTCCCAACACGCGTCCTACCCTTGCGTCTGTCGGGAATTTTATAGCCAAGTGCCATATGGAGGTGACGGCCCATAGGTCAACCAGTATGGGCCTTCCAATGAAAACATTGTACGCCGAAGGACAATCGACTACTATAAAAGTAGCGAGTAATGTCCTGGTAGCAGGCGCTGTACCTGCCGTGACTGGAAGTCTGATTGACCCTGCCGGGGCGAGTCCCTCGCCTGAGAAGCCGTAGATGGTTTGGTTGCAGGGCTCCAAGTCCTTGACGAACAACTTCATGCGTTCTAGCAAAGATTTATACAGGATGTTCACTAAACTTCCGGTGTCAACTAGCACTCTTCTCACCATCAAATTGGCCATTTGGATATCCACGACCAGCAGATCAGAATGTGGGAACCGGACATGCTGAGCATCGCCATCAGAGAAGGTTATTTCACCCTCTTCTGACCGAGCCTTTTTTGGTGCGCGATCTTCCACAGTCATCATCTCGATGTCCTGGTCATGGCACAGAGTCGGAGCATATCGTTCCCTGGCCTTTCCACTATTTCCCGCGAGGTACAGGCCTCCACAGATGGTTAATAATGTGCCAGTTACGGGATCAGGCTGCAAAGGTGGCGAGCGTTGGCGTGTGGACGCTTGCTCATTGCCACCTGGAGCTTCTCGTTGGGAATTTCCCGAGGCCCGTACATACCTTCTCAAGTGTCCTTGTCTTATAAGGAACTCGATTTCATCCTTCAGCTAGTTGTATTCATTGGTATCATGTCCGTAGTCGTTATGACAACGACATAACTTGGTAGTGTCTCTTCTCGAAATATCCTTTCGAATGGGGGCAGGTTTCTTATAAGGCACATTGGAACTCGTGGCTTGATAAACCTCTACCCGAGACTCAATAAGGGCAGTGTAGTTAGTGAACTGAGGCTCATAACGATTACCCTTGGCTCGTTTATTGTCGGAGGTGGAAGGATCATTGTGCTGCTGTTTCCCCCCATTCTTGCCATTGCCGTTGCCGTTCCCGTTGCCATTGGGTTTGGACCCATTGGCGGCCTTGGCGGGCTCGGCAGTCCCCTTATCTTTGCCTGGAGGCTTTCCTTCATTGGCGATGGCATCCTCGAGCTTGATATATCGATCAGCTCGATCCAAAACTTCCTGGGTAGTCCTGACCCCATGCTTTCTGAGGCTGTCCCAGAGAGGCGTGCGGCGCTTAACCCCTGCAGTTATGCCCATCATCTTGCCCTCATCTCCCACTGTTTTCGCCCCAGCAGCAGCTCACATAAAATGCTGGACGTAGTCCTTCAGTGGTTCTCCATCTTGCTGGCGTATTTCGACCAGCTGATTTGCCTCAGTCGGGTGCACACGACCCGCATAGAACTGTCCGTAAAATTTCTTCACGAACATTTCCCAGGAAACTATACTTGCAGGAGGGAATTTGAAAAACCACTCCTGTGTGGCATCAGAAAGTATTGCAGGGAAGATCCTGCACTGAGCATCTTCGGACACTTTTTGAATGTCCATTTGTATCTCAAACTTGTTGACGTGAGATACCGGGTCACCATACCCGTCAAAGTTCGGAAGTGTGGGCATCTTAAACTTGCTAGGAGTTTCTGCCATAGCTATCCTTTGGACGAAAGGAGTGCCCTTTCTCCTATCGTGGTCGATATAAGATGTTCTTCCCCTGACCAGTTGCTGCACTGCCTGGTTGAGGGCATCTATCTGGGTCTGCACGACACCAGGAATCGCCGAGGCCTCTGGTGCTGGGGGAACGTACTCGTCGTGCTGTTCCCGGCGATCGTTGAGTACGTCTCTTAAATCCTCATCTCTCCTCCGCTGCTCACTAGCTCCGAGCCGGTTAAATACGTTATTTTGTCGGGGATGCCCCCTAGCGTCCTGTCTTTCGGGTTGGTCATCCCTAAGCGGTAGGCATCTGCCCCCACCTCTTCCTTCATTCCTCCGACCGGTGTTTCCTTTGCCTAAGTCGGCCTCATTATAATCATGGACATCTCTGAATCTTGATTGGCTATGATGGGATCGATTGTTCCCTTGGTTGCCTTCCCGGGCTGGAACCTCCTGAGCGTTAGAGGGTGCCCTGCGTTGGTCGGTAAGTTCCCGTGCATTATCATGTTGTGGGGGGCCTCGGACTGCAGAGCCTGACTCTAAGTTCCTTCTGTTGCCAGGAGGACGCTGTCCTCTGCTCAAGGGTTTGGCTCGTCGCCCCTATGGCGTCTAGGACTACGAGGCGGCTGCTCGACCCTATTCTGCCTTGGTTGCGAGGGATTGCCGCGACCAGCTTGGGATGGAGGCTGTGCCTCAGGGTCCCTTAACGAGACATCGTCCTGAGGCACCGGTGGATGCTCGGGCCTTTGGGGACTCGAGGGCTGGATAGGCGGACTAGGATTAGGACCCCTTTGGGGCGGCCCATTTGTAGGTTGATCAGGCTGCGAGGCAGGTGCAGCCTGGTTCCTAGCTAGCTGTAGGGCTGCTTCGAGGGCTGCCATGGCCTCCCTCTGACGAAGGTCCATCTTCGCCTACCTCTCACTCAGTTCCAGGCGCTGTCGTTCAATCTCTTGTTGCTGCCGCGACATAACCTTGGCAGCACTTTCCTGGCTGGCCCTCAGATTGGCCAGTTCATCCTGCAATACCCCCAGGGTATTCCTTAGCGTCTCGGAATCCATTTCTTCCTCATCGAATTCCAAATGTGGCTCATCCTCAGTCACGTTTGGAGGAGGAGGAGGCGGGTGAGATGGTGCAGCGCCAGCCGCCTTTCCAGTTTTCTTGGTAGTTTTTGCCATTGATATTTCAACGTTACTGTATCAAGCTCTCAATGAAAGCACCAGAATGTTGACCAGGAATTTGGCCAACTGACACAGAGTCAAATATGCTTGATGTGGACAAATACGTTGAAATGAATGTGATGATCAAAAATAATAAAACACACAGGAATTTATAGTGGTTCGGCCCCAGAATCTGGTAATAACCTACGTCCACTTGATCTTTTATTGATGTAGGATTCAAAGGAGTGATCAAAGAACTAGGGTTCAATGAGTTTCACAAACCTTTGAAGAACCAAAGAATGTATCAAATATGATAACTCTAATCTTAGATAATTAGAAAGCCAAAAGTCCCTTCCTTGAGCTATCTTTTGCTATTTATAGGCTAAAGGGGGATTACATTAATTTGTTATAGATATTCTTTCCTAAATAATCGGATACCCAGGAAATCATGGGAGACAATCTCGGGATTGACTAAGATCTTTATAAAATTATCTTAAAATACGTGGAATGCGCGACCTTACTGGTCGCAGGGAAACCTCAACCGCCTTTTGCTTGCAATATTTTTACTGGTCGATACCCTAGCAGAATTCTGCCAGGTGTCAGCCACGTGTCCATAAATCACTTGCCACGTCAATCGTGCCTAATTTTTGGATAATATTTTTTTTATCAAACATTATTTTTTTGATAAAGTTATTAAATAAAAAACTACTAAATTCATAGAATGTGTCTGCCTCGACAAAACTCGATGGGTCAAACAAACTGCCTTGATAAGCACCGATAGGTAAAAAATAATACTTAACCAAATCTGCCTCGATAGACCTCGATAGGACTCGATTGGCCTCGATAGGTAAAATAATATTTAAACACTGTCTCGATAGGCGTCGATATGCCTCGATAGGTCCATAATAATACTAGACCAAATATGCCTCAATAGGCCTCGATAAGTCTGGAATAATACATAATGATATATGCCTCGATAGGCCTTGATAGGACTCGATTGGACGAAATAGGTTCATAATAATACGTAACAATATCTACCTCGATAGGACTCGATTTGCCTCGATTTGCCTCGATGGGTCCAGATTAAGGCCTATCAAGGCAGACTAACTACTGTGTCGAGCCCAATCGAGGCCTATCGAATCCTATCAAGGTATATAGGAAAAATCTTGTGAAGACTATTTATTTAGATCAAAACAGACAAAGTATTAGGAGAGGTACCTGAATATAATAAATGCAGCAAAATCAATTGAATTATGACAGAATACAATTTTTTAAAGCCTAGCCTCACATGACTTCTTGTTGTGCCCACTACCCTCACATCTGCTACACTTATATGGCTTGACGATCTTTTCCCTGCGTGAAGCATAGGGGTTTGTCTTTTGCCTACCCACTTTCTACTTTCTGGGCCTTCCTACAAGGGTTTTCTCAACGGGGACACCGACAAAAATATCTATAGTGTGATCAGGGATTACCCATTCATCCTCGTTCCCAACAGGGTAAATAGTTTCCTTATAAGTGTCCCTCAATGCCTCGATTCTATAGTAAGGGGAACACAATGAGTAAATGCTTACTCTTCTTTTTCTGGCTGCAGTAAAAGCATGTACACAAGGTATCCCAATGGTTTGGAATATGCAACAAGAGCTTGATTTTGTGGCCAAGTTCACTTCACCATCACATTACCATCGATCACAAGAAATTCATGATGACCAAGGACTTGGACATCTAGGAAAATTGTTTTCTCACCTATTTGCTTCACATCCTTTTCCATCTCAGGTGATAACACAATTGTTGCTTTTGTCGCTCTTTCATGTCTATCGACAAACCAAGATTGAAGAGTGAATTTTATGAATTCAAGGAAAGTGGCAACTGGAAAGCTCCTTGCCTCCTCGGTTTTATTGCTAAAGCTTTCTGCGTAGTTACTCGTCATGATATTGTATCAGTTTCCAGGAAAATAAGCGTTACTCAACCTTTCAAAACCAATTCGCTCAAGATATTGAGCAATGGGCAGATCAATTACCTTAATCTTGTCAAAGAACTTGTGAAATTCTATTC
This sequence comes from Humulus lupulus, assembly GCF_963169125.1. Taxonomy (NCBI): domain Eukaryota; kingdom Viridiplantae; phylum Streptophyta; class Magnoliopsida; order Rosales; family Cannabaceae; genus Humulus; species Humulus lupulus. The sequence goes on along the minus strand of NC_084794.1, from coordinate 105,768,377 downwards.
TTCAAAATGCGTACGCTGCACACCCCATGATGTCTTGACAATGGTCAGTTTTGAATTTTGCCACCACATTCATACAAATGTGGTGGTAACATGCACCGTGATAGGCATCTTGGAAGACAAGCTCCAAAGCATAATTAATGCTTTTATGTCTGTCCGATACAAAGCTAGGTTGTCAACATCCCCTATGGCTTCCTTTAGTTTTCTCATGAAATAAGTCCAAGAGTTATGGTTCTCATTGTCCACCAATGCAAACATAATTGGAAACAACTAGTTGTTTGGATCCAATGCAACATCACAGAGCATGTGGCCACCATACTTATTCTTCAAGAATGTGCTGTCCACACAAATGACAAGACAACAGTACTTGAATCCATGCCTAGAAACACCAAGGGAAAAGAATCAATACAAGAAACAGCCATCTTTTGCTACAAAATTAGTAATTGTACCTGGGTTCTTATGCTCCAACTGACACAGGTACCTAGGTAACTTGGAGTATGATTCCTCAGGTGTCCCTCTGACATACATAAGAGCCTTTTCTCTGCATCTCCATGCCTTCTCATAGCTCATTTCGACCCCAAAATGGTGCTTCATGTCCTCTATTATGGTGTTTTCCATGTACCGAGTACCATCGGTAGCAAATTTTCTCTTGATTAGGTGGCCAACAACCCACACTGATGCTTGACGGTGGTCCTTATCTCGAATTTCTTGTGAGCAAGTGTGTACTTTGTTGTATACAGTAATCTCGAACATTTCATATCACATTTTTTCTTACCTCTCAATCTCCAACCACAATCAGGATCCTTGCAGGTAATGTACCACACATCAGTCCCAGATTTCTTCACCATAAACTCAAAATTATTCTTCATCGCATATATGGATGCTTTGGTTTTCAATTCAACCTTGTTCTGAAAGAACTTTCCAAGGTGCAATTCTCCTAAATCTTTGCCGGTTGAGGAATGATGTTGATGTGATGCCTCTATATCCTCTTTGGTGAACATGGGAGCTGTAATGCCCCAAATTTCCTAATAAGGTTTAGGACCTTGATTAGGAGGCCGGGAGGGCCATAATTGATTTTGTACGCCCTGATTTTCCCACGAGCTGATTAACGAGCTGAGATACGGCCTAATCATGACTACCACGTGGACATCCCCAAGACTGGAGCTGCCATCATAGGATCCTACCTCCTTAGCTCGAGGTAACCCAAGGATTTGCCAAGATTGCTTAAGGACCGAGTCTGGAATCTGAAGGCCGCAGGTCGAGGTAAGCTTCCAGCTCGTGGTACGAGCTAGAGTTAGAGTTGTGACCTTGTGTAAAGTCAACCACGCAAGGTAAACGTGCATATATCAGACATCACGTGTCTGATATACCCCTGACTTCTCGGACACGCAGCGTGAACGTGCGTATTCAGACACCCACGACTGGGTTGGGCCGTTCGGCCCATTATCCCTTTACCTATTGATTTGACCACACTTATGTGTCAGGTTTAGGAATTAATCATGAATGTCACGGAGTTGACATGATAGGTAAGAAGGTCACGGGATGACCTTCTTACCAACTCCCAGGCGCCTTTTCCTATAAATATGGAGACCCTGGGAGTTACAAGGGGTTGGATTCTATTATGTAAAAAAATACCCTGTAAAGGAATACCCAGCATATAGAAATAATATCGACTGGTGGAGTAGAAGGATTTTAACCTTTGAACCACCTAAAAAATGTATTTTGTGTCGCCATTCCATTTCCAAGATCATTCATCTATTTCGGTTCAACATAAGCACTAATCCCTTCCTATTTTTTTTCTTAATTACCTGTTGGCGAAGAACCGCGTCAACAGTTTGGTGCTTTCATTGAGAGCAAGTTAGATTGGTGATGTCGCAAACATCCAACCATGGTGACTACTCGATCCAGACACGGTAACGAAACTGAACAACATGATGGGCAGGAGGCTCATCATATCGCCATCCCCGGCGAGCAAATTCCTGAGGTCCAACAGCGGCCGGGAAAACAGCCGGTGGGCCAAGATGACACTGGAAGTTCGGCGCCCCGACCACCTAATCCAAACCCATGTTATTATACTGCAGTGGAGATGGAGAATGCTCACCTGAGAAGATAGCTAGCAACAACTAATCAACATATCAAGGATGTATTGGCCCGACTACCCCCTCTTACAACTGACGCTAACGTCGGAAAGAGGCAAGGCGAGACTCATAAGTCCCGCCGGGGTAATCGGTCCAGGCATAGCCGCTCGGACAGACCTCCAACAGCCAACTCTATTCCCTCATCGCACCGTCGAGAGGCAAACTTCGAAGAAGTGCCTAGAGCCGAACAACAGTACAACCGTTCGGTCCGAACTTCAACTCCTAGCTCCCAACCAGCCTCGAGCGCGCCCAGGAGAGCTCGAGGAAATTCCAGAAGAAGATCTGGGGAAGGCTCAGAGCATCAGCCCGTCCCCACCAGCCGTCTTGCGCCTCGTCCAGATCGCCAGGCGTAGGATCTACAGGTTGGCAGGGCCGCGAGGCCCCCACCTAACTTGATCCGACCTGATGGAACTAGGATCACATCTCCGGTCAGGCATCCTCCCTCTCCAGTAAGATATCCATCTTCTCCTCGGCCCATCCGAGATATTCCAGCTTACGGAAGTAGCAGGAGAAACCCACCATCCGCAGGGCCTTCCCGACGTAGCAGGGCGCCGAGAGAAGGCACGGATCCTCACCACCAAAGGCAGACTTCGAGCCTCTCTAACGGGAGCTACTAGACCGGCAGTCGCCGGAGCGACCTCTCTGGTGGAGACCTGCGCTAGTGTTTAAGCTCGGCACAAAGTCTTTGAGCCACCCAATGGGGCGACCTGGGAGATCGCCTTAACTCTCACAGAGGAGAGCCAATGGGAGGTGGTAGCCATGCTCGTTCAGGGGAAGACCTGTCCGAAGTACGTAACGGTGGGAATGCCCCAAATAACCTTTCTCAAGATAAGAGGGGAAATAACCTACCAAATATGTACAATGGATCCGGAGCTGTTGAACAGCCCCGGAATAACCAAGGAAATCAGGACCAAACCCTCGAGCGCTTGGCTCAGATGGAGGAGCTGATGAGGAAGCTCCTGTTGGAAAAGGAGAAGGATGAATACGATTCGGGGGACGAGATGGAGCTCTTCACCCCCAGCATAGCAGCAACGACTTACCCACCTGGTTTCCGTATGCCGCACCTGTCTAAGTTCAATGGAGACAGAGATCCGTCAGATCATCTGGGGATGTTCAACACCCTGATGATGGCCCACAACATTGGCCCCGAGCTGAGATGTCTAATTTTTCCCTCTACACTGACTGGACCAGCCAGGCAGTGGTTCAAGCAAAGCAAAAGGAAATCAATCAGGCCCTGAGAACTGGAATCCTCGTCGGAGGGGAGCTTTGGAAGGATATACAAAGGAAGGGAGTTAGTTCGGTGAACGAATTCCTTAATACGGCCCAGGAATGGATCAACTTGGAGGAGGCCGAAGCCTCAGCTGCAGGAACCAGCCAGGTCCCTGAGCAGCCCGCTGGAGTGGGGATGGAGGTCGCGACAGCGACCCAAAACGTCACACAGAACAACCAGCTCAGAGGAGGCAAAAGAAAGGGGAACAGCGAGAACGACCATCACGGCCCGAAGAAGAATAAGTCCGTAGACAAGTTTAAACCCGTCTATGCAACTTATGCGGAGCTCACCCACTCTAGGGAGAACATCTTCCTAGCTAACTCTACTTGCCTCCCTTGGAAGAGGCCGGAGCCGTTGAAGCACCAGAAGGGGAAGAGAGACACCTCCAAGTTTTGCCGTTTTTTCAACGATGTTGGCCACAATACCGACGATTGTAGGCATTTGAAAGATGAGATCGAGACTCTCATCCGAGCCGGCCCCTTGGCCCAGTATGCACGGAACAGGGTTCCAGCAAGTCGACCTGTTCCGGAGGTCCCGGTCAGTCAACCCGGGTCTCGGGTAGATCAAGACGTCCCTCCTCCTGTGATAGGAGGAGAGATTTCCACAATATCTGGAGGTCCGCATATGGATGGCACGAGCAGGGGTGCCCAGAAGAGGTACATAAACGAACTCAAGACACATAATGGAGTAGAGTTCGCCCCGGAACAGCGTCTGCGGAAGCAGCAGCGATTGGAGAAGAAACCGATCATTTTTACGGAAGAAGACGCAGCTCCTGTCCAGTTCCCTCACAATGACCCTCTGGTCGTAGCAGTTCAACTCGCTAATTGGAAGGTTAGGAGGGTGCTGATCGACAATGGGAGCTCGGTAAACCTTCTATTCCGGTCCACGCCGGAGAAGATGGGTTTGACTGTCGCCGAGCTGAAGGCGACCTCCATGATGCTGTATCATTTTTCGGGAGAAGGATCAATGGCAATAGGGACTATCGAGCTGGTGATCACCCTAGGAGAAGGACCTCAGACAGTCTCCAAACTCCTCGAGTTCGTGGTCATCGACTGCTCTGCTGCATACAACGCAATTCTGCTCCGTTGAGGCTGTCACTTCCATTCGTCACCTCGCGATGAAATTCCCTGCTTCCACGGGAATATGCATTGTCCGTGGCGATTAGCTTGCTGCCAGGGAATGCTACAACATTTCCATGAAGGGAAAATCAAAACCCAGGCAGTTAGCAATGGCCATCCAAGGCGGTGGAGAGGAATCTCAGGAACCCTTAGCCGATCCTGAGATTGAAAAACCTCAGAGCGCCGAAGGGGAAAATATCATCTTAAGCGAGGATATTGACCCCCGAATAGGCGAGGACAAATCCGAGCTCCAGGCTATTGAGGAGCTCGAGGAAATAAACATCGATCCGCAGAATCCTTCACGGATGGTCAAGCTCGGGAAAAACCTCTGTAGCAAGAGGAAGGCGGAGCTGACTAAATTTCTGCAGGACAACCTAGATGTGTTTGCGTGGTCACACGAGGACATGGTGGGAATCAGCCCGAGTGTCATCATGCACACCCTTCATCTGGATAAAAGTGTTCCTGCAAAGTCCCAGAAGCAAAGACGCCTAGGAACAACCCGGGCTGAAGCCTTAGAGGAAGAAGTAGCCTGGCTCAAGAAATGCGGCTTTATCCGTGAAGCCAAGTTTCTGATTTGGGTCGCCAACCCCGTGCTGGTCCCAAAGCCCAACGGGAAGTGGCGGACCTGCATCGACTTCTCTGACCTGAATAAAGCCTGCCCCAAGGATTGTTTTCCATTGCCAAGGATTGACCAATTGGTGGATGCCACGGCGGGGCACGAGCTCATGTCCTTTATGGATGCGAACTCAGGCTACAATCAGATCGCCAGAATCCGGTGGACCAGAAGCACACCAGCTTCATGACCCCGACTAACGTTTATTGTTACAAGGTCATGCCATTCGGGCTGAAGAACGCCGGTGCTACGTACCAAAGGTTAGTAAATAGAATGTTCGCAAACCAGATCGGGAAGAACATGGAAGTGTACGTTGATGACATGCTAGTCAAGTCAAAGACTACTGATAACCATGTTTCCGACCTGGAGGAATGCTTCAAGATACTACGGGAGTTTGGCATGAGGCTTAATCCACAGAAGTGTACTTTTGGAGTCGCGTCTGGAAAATTCCTAGGTTTCATCATCAATACCCGAGGAATCAAGGCAAACCCCGACAAGATCAGATCATTGCTCGAGCTTCCCTCACCGAGGTTGCACAAAGATGTCCAAGGCCTGACAGGAAGGGTGGCAGCCCTCAATCAGTTTATTTCAAAATCCACCGACAAGTGCTTGCCATTCTACAACCTGCTCCGAGGAAATAAGAAGTTTGAGTGGAAAGAAGAGTGCGAAAGTGCTTTCCTCGACCTGAAGGCACATCTGGCTGAGCCACCCGTATTATCCAAACCAAAAGCAGGAGAACCTCTTTTTCTCTACTTAGCTGTCACGGAGGATGCAGTCAGTGTTGTATTAGTCCGAGAAGAAGACCGGGTTCAGAAACCAGTCTACTACATTAGCAAGAGACTTCTCGGAGCTGAATCCCGGTACCTGTTGATGGAGAAATTGACGTTCTGCCTTATCACGGCCTCGTGAAAGCTCAGGCCATACTTCCAGTCCCACTCAATACACGTCATGACCGATCAGCCTTTAAGGCAGGTTTTGAAAAAACCTGAAGCATCGGGATGTCTGTTAAAGTGGGCCATCGAACTCAGTCAGTTCGAGATTTTATACACCCCACGAACTGCCATAAAAAGTCAGGCCCTGGCCGATTTTATAGCAGAGTGCACAGGATTCCGGGAGGATCCTGCAGAAGACTCACCCCAGGTCACCTCGTCCCAGGCGTCATGGAGGATCTTCGTGGATGGTTCATCCAACGAGAATGGCTCCGGGGCTGGAATCATTTTGATATCCCCCGAGGGACATAGATTCCACTCGGCGCTGAGATTCGGATTCAAGGCCTCCAACAATGTGGCCGAATACGAAGCTTTGCTTGCTGGGCTAAGAATAACTCAGGAGCTGAAGGCGAGCTCCGTCCAGTGCTTCAGTGACTCCCAGCTCATGGTAAACAAGGTTCTAGATGAATATCAAGCACGGGGACCCAAGATGGCTGCCTACCTAGCAAAGGTAAAAGTTGAGCTGTCCGCGTTTGAGCGAGGCTCAATCGAGCAGATACCTCGGAAGTAGAACTCTAACACCGACGCTCTTGCCAAGCTCGCCACCTCCGGGGAAACGGAGACCTTGGGGTTAGTGCCAATAGAATTTTTGGAAAAACCAAGTATAGAAGAAGTCCGGACGGAGGTCGAGATGATCGACGCTAGACCGACCTAGATGACCCCTATCCTTGAGTATCTCACCGAGGGAAAGCTACCTGAAGGGCGCAATGATGCGCGATGAGTGTTGTATCAAGCTCCCAGGTATACGCTAGTAGACGGGGTGCTGTACCAACGTGGACACTCCCTACCTCTCCTGCGATGTGTTCTTCCAGGTGAAGCAAAGGCCATCCTGCAGGAAGTGCATGAGGGTTTTTGTGGGGATCACACTGGGGGGCAAAGCTTGGCCCTAAAGGTCCTGAGGCAAGGATATTACTGGCCCACTCTGTCCAAGGATTCGATACATATGTCAAGAAGTGCGACAAATGCCAGCGATTCGCCACCGTTGCCCGAGCTCCCCCAGTCGAGTTGAAGATGATCTCTTCCCCATGGTCGTTTGCAATTTGGGGAATCGACTTGGTTGGCGCCCTCCCTACTGGAAAAGGTGGAGTTTGCTACGTCGTGGTAGCCATCGACTACTTTACGAAGTGGGTTGAGGCATAACCTTTGGCAATGATAACTTCCAAAAAATTCCTCGACTTCGTGGTTAAAAGCATTATCTGTTGATTTGGGCTGCCCAAGAAAATCGTTTATGACAATGGGACTCAGTTTGACAGCGACCTGTTCACCGAGTTTTGCGAAAGGTACGGAATTGTGAAAAGTTTCTCCTCCGTGGCCTATCCACAGGCGAATGCCCAGGTCGAGGCCGTCAACAAGACTCTAAAGGTGAGCCTCAAGAAGAGACTAGACGAAGCCAAGGGGGTCTGGCCAGAACAGCTCCCCTAGGTTCTCTGGGCATACCGGACCTCACACCGGACTCCTACGGGTCATACTCCTTTCTCTCTGACTTTTGGGAGTGAGGCGGTCCTCCCCGTGGAGAGTAAGGTACTTTCGCATAGGGTCCAGGCATACGACCAGGATCGAAACCACGAGCTAATTTGCACTTCCTTAGACTTGATTGATGAAAGACGAGAAGATTCGCAGCTCCAGCTCGCACATTATCAGCAAAAAATCACTCGTTATTTCAACTCAAAAGTCAAAAAGCGCACCTTCAGCATTGGTGACCTGGTCCTCAAAAGAGTTTTCTTGGCCGGGAAGGATCCCAAAGATGGAGTATTGGGACCGAACTGGGAAGGACCATATCAGGTCATCGAGGTCATTAAAGAGGGAACTTATAAATTAGCTCGGCTTGATGGAGGGGCAGTCCCACAGACTTGGAACGCCATCCATTTGAAGAGATATTATCAATGATTCCCTTGTAAGGCCAAAAAGGTCATTTTTTTATGTATTACGCAATGAGAATTAACTTTTTCGTTTATGATTGTACATATTTACGAGTGTAATCTTAAGTAACCACGAAAGACCCTTTCCCAGTTACTTAGGGGGCATATGGTGCCTGGATATAACCAGGTCGCCTTAAAAGGCTTAGAAGTTAATTCAAATCGATTGATCGTTGTTCTTCTTAAAGAGCACGAGATATTGATGAAAATTAACGCGAACTAAGCTGTACCTTGGATACAACCAGGTCATAAAACTTAGAAGTTGACTTACATCGATTGATTGTTGATTTTCTTAAAGAGCACGAGATATTGATAAAAGTTATCACGAACTAAGTTTTCAAATTAAGTTCCTAGATATAACCAGGTCATAAAACTTGGAAGTTAATTTAAATCGATTGATTGTTGCTTTTCTTAAAGAGCACGAGATATTGATAAAATTTAGCACGAACTAAGTTTTCAAATTAAGTTCCTGGATATAACCAGGTCATAAAACTTAGAAGTTGACTTAAATCGATTGATTGTTGCTTTTCTTAAGGAGCACGAGATATTGATAAAAGTTAACACGAACTAAGTTTTCAAATTAAGTTCCTGGATATAACCAGGTCGTAAAACTTAGAAGTTGACTTAAATCGATTGATTGTTGCTTTTCTTAAAGAGCACGAGATATTGATAAAAGTTAACACGAATAAAGTTTTCAAATTAAGTTCCTGGATATAACCAGGTCATAAAACTTGGAAGTTAATTTAAATCGATTGATTGTTGTTCTTCCTAAAGAGCACGAGATATTGATAAAAATTAACGCGAACTAAGTTTTTTCAAAATAGTAACTAAAGTGCGCAAAGACAAGGAAATAAGTCAATTAAAAATAAAATTGATAATTGATTGTCTCGAGGTGGAAACACCTCGTGCAAAAGTTACACAAAAAAAAAATAATAAGAATAAAAGAGTGGGAGAAAAAAGAAAGGCCCTAAGCTCCGCCAGGCTGCCCCGTGGAGGTCGCCGTTTTGCCCTCCTGCTCAACTGTGCCGGAGACTTCCCCGGCCTCGGAAGGTGCTTCTTTCTCGAGGCGAGCTTTAAACCCTTCCAGCAAGGGCTCCCAGACGTCCGCTGCCAAGAAGGAGAAGTCGCCATTCGGGTTGTAGGCCCAGAAGTTATAGAGCATGTCCTCCAGGGCAGTGCCAGAGGCCGCCTGCTCGGCTTCCAGGGCGGTTTTGGCCTCAGCCTTCGTAATATCTAGCTCCGCCTGCGCGGTGGCGAGGGCAGCCTTGGCCTCCTCGGCTCAGCCTTCGCGGCGTCTAGCTCCGCATGCGCAGCGGCAAGGGCGGCCTTGGTTGCCTCGACCTCTTGAAGCTTGGGATGGGCTTCTTCCAGCTCGGCCTGCGTGGCCGCCAGGGCGTCCTTAACCACCTGATGCTCGCCCCTCATATCTTCGAGCTGGGCCTTGGTCCTGGCTATGCTCCGATGAAGGGCAACGGCGCTCTGCGAAAACGGAGACGCAACTGCCTTAGAAAGAAAAAAGAGAAGGGAGAAAGGAAAAACAGGGTAAGGCATGATAGTCCAGAAACCATAAAAGGTTGAGGTCAGCTTACCGTTAGGGCCATGCCCAGTGAAGATTCCAGCGCACCCACCGGGCTCCTTGTTTCGATGGCCCTGAGCTCCTTCTCGTTGAATTTGTAGATGTGGCTGAGGGCGTAGTTCGCCGTCTCATACACCGTCCCCCGGAAGGCCTCTGGAATCTTCTCCAGGTCCTGGGGGTCAACCGGGATGCGCACCTCAGAGGTTGAAATTGCCGAAGTCCCAAGCTCCGCCCCTGTGTCCCGGACGAAGGCCGGAGCTCGCGGAGGGGGTGGGGGCATGATGCTCCCCCTTGCAGCAGGAGGAACAGTTCCCACGACCTAAGTGGCTGGGGGCTGCTCTTTCTCCTTGGCAGGAGACTTGGTTGAGGTCCCAGCGGCTTTCTTCGCCATCCGGAGCTTCTTCATTTTGGGCCCAGAGGCCCCAGCTGGGGAGTTCCCCCCAATGAGTGCAGCCCACAAACTTTTACCCCCGGACTGAGACATCTCTTCTGACAAAACAAAGATATGGTTAGCACACAAGTCAGCATTCATGCAAAAACAAAAGCAAAGGAAAGAAAAGAAAAAATGCAAAATTCAAGTATATATATGTACTAAAGGGGAATCCTACCCCCCGAGCTAGAGGAAGAGTCTACGGTTACGACCATCGGCCCCGGAGCTTCTTCGGGGGAATATAAGACAATCACTTCTCGAGCTGGCGCAGGTTCTGGATCCGAGGCCGGCTCAGGACTAGACTCTTCTACATATTGCCTAAGTCCTGGAGCTACGGTACCCTCCCGGAGTGAGGGCCATGACCGAAGGTTAGTCCCATACTCCTCGAATAGGACCGACCTAAAAGCTAGGGTGTTTTCTACAACTATGGTCCCCCTAGGGTGGCTACTTTCGTAATCCAGCACGAGCTGGTTGACGCAGTGGAGCAGGGTTTAATCTTAGTCTGGGTCACTTCGATGGCGTTTGACGATCTGTTTGGGATTGTACCTAGCTAGCCGGGGGTCGGCAGTGGCCCTATCTAAGCTCCTAAACATGTATGGGTTACCTTGGCCAGAAGGACTTGCGGCTGCTCTGGACCGGATCCTCTCCTCGTTCGTTCTTTGGGCGATCTCCAACGCCCGCTTCTTCATTCTCACGAGAGGCACCTCGTCCTCCTCATCCTCCTCATCTTCATCCCCTGCGACCTCCTCCACAATGATAGGCTTGGTGTCACGAGCTGGGGGAAGCGCCCGGAGCCTCCTTAGGTTCAGAGTCTGACCTAGGAAGATCAGCTTACAGGCCACCATCGTCTTGTCTGTCACGAGCTAACGATAGTCCTTTTCATTGGGGGGCAAGCCCGCCAGTGTCTCGTACTGGTTCTTGAGGACCACAGACTTCTCTGTCCTCGCGAAGATAGCTGCAGAATTAATCTAAGTCAGAAAGGGATACAGGAGGAGCTAAATGGTACTTAACTTACGAGCTAAGATTGAAAGGCACTTACGAGGACGATTGAAGTAGTGCAGCTTGCAGTTTCGGAACCACGTCGACATAAAGAATTGATCTTTGAAGTCGTTGGGGTGGCTGGGCAGCTCGATGACCGCAGCCGTGTTGGGGAACCGGGTTAAGTAGTAAAACCCATCACCTCGTCCCCGCTGCTCCGGGCTGGCCTTGAGGCAGAAGAAATAAAGAATGTCCGCAGGAGTGGGGACCTCCCACTCCTGTTTCAGGAACAAGTATCTTAACCCCGCCAACAAATGATAAGAGTTGGGGGGGGAGCTGGAATGGGGCCAACCTCACCTAATTGAGGAAATCAGCGAAGTACTGATCCAACGGGAGGAAGGCCCCCGCCTTGAAGTGTTCGTCGCTCCAGGCCGAGAACGCCTCATCAAGCGGCGCGCAACTCCTTTTGCCTTCTGCAGGAGGTCAGGCAATCACGGATCCTCTCCCCAGCTCGATGTTGTGGGAGAGGAATATTCTGTTTACCCTCGCCTGGTCAGTAATCTTTGAGACGTTCCTCTCCGCCTTGAAGAACGCATCGGGAGCCACCTCAGGCTCCTGTTCCACTGCTGGCCCGAAGTTGGGGATAGGGGATTCGGCCATCACCTCCTTTCCTTTGTCTTGGTGGGAGGACGAGCTGCCTACAAGCTTCTTGGGATCATTCTTCTTGGGTCCCATCTGGTCGCCTAGCGAACAAAAAGAGGAAATTTTAGAAGAAGGCGACCTAAAAATGGAGAAAAATCTGTATTTCCCTGACATGAGCTGAGGTAAGCCCAGCCCGTGGAGAGTGAGACCACGCGGTTCTATGAACACGCGCCTGTGCTCCCAACAGAACCCCGATTACTCGGAATTCGTGTGTCAGGAGGGTCAGGATAGAATTTTTCCTTGGAGGGAAAGTTCCAATAGGCAAGAAAGGCAAAACCGCCTGTGAAGCGTGTCCCCTAAGCTACCCGGTTTTGCACCCAAAATACTGGATATTTTGAACTAGCATCCCAAAAATCCTACCCAGAAATTTTCCCCAGAAAATGCATCCTGTAAACCATGCTCCTAAATGATTTTCTACTATATAGATACCCTAACCTAAAAGGCTTTCACCTTTCATGCCCACAAAAAACTAGCAAACCCTTGCATGTGGCTACAGTAAAATATTTACCTAAGCTACAGTGAAAAATAATTTCAAAACATGGACGGTCAGAAGACTTACTGAATATTCTGGTTGAGAAGAGGGTGAAGGAATCGCCTGGGTTGGGGCTTCGTCGGAGTGGGTGATTCCAAAGCTTCGAAGGAGCCCTCGCACTTGAGTTTCTGGAACGCCGAAGATGGTAATCGGAAAGAGAAAAATGGGGGATTTTTTAGAGCAAGAAGAAGAGAAAAAACTCTAGAAAATTTCAAATGAAAGGGTGGCCCATGCGTAAGGTGGCTACCCCTTTTTATATACGTGAAGGGCCACGTGAGGAGGACCGTTGGATTGCCCTGATGTGGGATCCAAGGCCCTCCACTCGAAAGACGAAACGACGGCTGAGTATAGGCTAGGCCATTAAATACGGTTCTCAGAAGACGTACCGTCACCAACCACGACGTTCCATGTATTCGGCGCCTGCGTAGAATGTGGAATATGAGGAGTTCATGGGGAAGCCTAAAAGCCCCTACTGTGGCCCTATGCGACGTCGTATACCACGAGCAGGGGCTTGGGGGCAGATGTACGCCCTGATTTTCCCACGGGCTGATTAACGAGCTGAGATACGGCCTAATCATGACTACCACGTGGACATCCCCAAGACCGGAGCTGCCATCATAGGATCCTACCTCCTTAGCTCGAGGTAACCTAAGGGTTCGCCAAGATTGCTTAAGGACCGAGTCTGGACTCTGAAGGCCGCAGGTCGAGGTAAGCATCCAGCTCGTGGTACGAGCTAGAGTTGGAGCTGTGACCTTTCGTAAAGTCAACCACGCAAGGTAAACATGCATATATCAGACATCATGTGTCTGATATACCCCTGACTTCTCGAACACGCAGCGTGAACGTGCGTATTCAGACACCCACGACTGGGTTGGGCCGTGCGGCCCATTATCCCCTTACCTATTGATTTGACCACACTTATGTGTCAGGTTTAGGAATTAATCATGAATGTCATGGAGTTGACATGATAGGTAAGAAGAACACGGGATGACCTTCTTACCAACTCCCAGGTGCCTTTTCCTATACATATGGAGACCCTGGGAGTTACAAGGGGTTGGATTCTATAATGTAAAAAAATACCCTGTAAAGGAATACCCAGCATATAATAATATCGACTGGTGGAGTAGAAGGATTTTAACCTTTGAACCACCTAAAAAACGTATTTTGTGTCGCCATTCCATTTCCAAGATCATTCATCTATTTCGGTTCAACATAAGCACTAATCCCTTCCTATTTTTTTTCTTAATTACCTGTTGGCGAAGAACCGTGTCAACAGATTTATTATGGTATTTAATGATTATATGCATGTTTACGTGAATTATATTATTATATGATGGTGAATGCATGCATATGGGTTCATATGTTAATTATGAGGGCATTTTGGTAATTTGGCCGCTGTGGGCATAATTGTGTATTTTGGGTGCATGGTTGTGATTAATTAATATAGCCATATTATAAGGTGGATGGGTTTGAGCTATTCGGCATGAGACGATCATGGAATGTAAGTGTTCGGTCTAGTCATAACGGATTTAAGTTCGGGGCTCGGGGTGAGTCTCGGGGTCATTTTGATGATTAGAGCATTACTGGGAATAAAAGGGTAATGGGATATGATTTATTGGTATTTGAGAATGTTGTGAATAATGGAAATTGGAGAGTGTTAATTATAATTAACGTGATAGGTGGGAAAGGACGGTTTTACCCTCGGAAGTCTTTAGAGGGATTTAATTGGCCTAGGGGCATTGTTGACGGTGAAATCTCGCCAACGAAATTAGATCGGAAAACTCAAAGGTAAGTTATGTGATGTTTATATAAGAACTAAGAATAAACTTTAAGGAAAAGTAAACACAGATAAATGATGGAGCAAGTCCTGGTATATTTCTCAATAGCCTCTCCTTACAATGAATTTTCCAACCCCTCATTCTGAGGGGTCAAGCCCCTTTTATAGCTGGGCTCTAATGGCCCCTTATACATGGTGGTCCCGTGAGACAAAATAGTACAAAAGTACCATGTCAGGGTAATAGCACAGGTGGCAGTGGTGTGGGAAGAGTGGTGGAGCAGAGGATCATAGTGTCAGCCTGGTACATAGTCAGAGGCGTGCATATAGTGCCTCCACTCTCTGGACTGATCCGTACCTCCACTACCTGTGTGGTACAGGTGTCAGGGTCATGCTCCTGTCCTCCCCATGGTTGTGCGTCATGCACCCGTACACGTACGGGTACCATGTACCCAATGGTTATTCCTCGTCCTACTAAGGGGAGGGAAGCTAAGGAAAAGAGATAAGGCTTCTTCAACGGGGCCTGCTGCGTGTGTGAGGAGGCATGACGCCTACAAATGAGATGAGGGGCTTATCTTGTGAAACCATAACTTTGCATCCCCCATACTACGAGGCTCCTGATACATGGCCGAAGGGTGTTTAGTGGAGGCTATGTTTCTTGAGGCCTTTGACGTGGCCGGTGAGCGAAGCGAGGCACACGTGGCCCTTGGACGAGGCCTTTGGGGGCGAGGTGAGGTGACCTTACTGCGAGCCCTTGGTGCGCGCGGGGCGCGCGGGTGAGAGGCGCGAGGCGCGCGGGCGCGAGGCGCGCGGGCGCGAGAGGCGCGCGGGAGCGCGGGGCGCGAGGCGCGCGGGGCGCGCGGGGCGCGCGGGGCGCGCGGGGCGCGCGGGGCGCGCGGGGCGCGCGGGGCGCGCGGGGCGCGCGGGGCGCGCGGGGCGCGCGGGGCGCGCGGGGCGCGCGGGGCGCGCGGGGCGCGCGGGGCGCGCGGGGCGCGCGGGGCGCGCGGGGCGCGCGGGGCGCGCGGGCGCGAGGCGCGCGGGCGCGAGGCGCGCGGGCGCGCGGGCGCGAGGCGCGAGGCGCGCGGGCGCGAGGCGCGAGGCGCGAGGCGCGCGGGCGCGAGGCGCGCGGGCGCGAGGCGCGCGGGCGCGAGGCGCGCGGGCGCGAGGCGCGCGGGCGCGAGGCGCGAGGCGCGCGGGCGCGAGGCGCGAGGCGCGCGGCGCGAGGCGCGCGGGCGCGAGGCGCGCGGGCGCGCGGGCGCGAGGCGCGCGGGCGCGAGGCGCGCGGGCGCGAGGCGCGCGGGCGCGAGGCGCGCGGGCGCGAGGCGCGCGGGCGCGAGGCGCGCGGGCGCGAGGCGCGCGGGCGCGAGGCGCGCGGGCGCGAGGCGTGAGGCGCGCGGGCGCGAGGCGCGAGGCGCGCGGGGCGCGCGGGCGCGAGGCAGCGTGCGCGTGGGGTGCGCGCGCAGGCATCGTGCGCGAGACGCTTGGGTCATTTTGGTCAATTTGAGCAGGGTCATTTTGAGCAATAATTTGAGGGTTCAAATGGACTTCAAACATGGTTGCCTTGGACCTTCCGGAGACCTTAGGCATTAGATGTGGGTTCTTTACCGGTGTTGAATTTTGAGCATCCACACTTGCCCCCCAGTCTAGGAGAGGACCTTTAGGTGCTCTGGTAGACTATTCTCTTTAATTCTTATATCTCCATGCGAGGCTTATACTGTGGCTCAGCGATTTGCCGACTCAGCTCTTAACCTTTCCATGTCTAACGCCGAGAGGGACCGTCTTGCGGTTCGGGTCTAGGAGCTTGCTGAAACCAGGTCTATGTTAGAAAGGGCCTTGGCGAAAATTTCTTCCTCATCGAAAAAGTAGGAGAGGGCAATTGCCAAGGCCACGATGTTGCTGGAATAGGTCACCAGCCTAGCAGCCGAACTCCAGGGTGCCGAACTCAGGGCCCTTAGAATGTCTCGCAATGCTAGGCGACCCTTTGGGATCTATGTTTGGATGCGTGAGTCTATGCATGCCGGACACGAGAAGTTTAGCGAGGCCGCCCCCATGCGATTACTTGGAGGCAGGGCGCGATGTCTCGCATAGAGACGATGCGCGTAGGAGGCTAGTCGTGAGCCTTGCGTAGCGAGGGTTGCTCTCTTGGATGGAATTCACAAAAGAAGAATTCCTACATTCACAGCTCTGGTGCCCTCGACATCTCTTAGCGTCAAGATAAGCGGGGCCTCGCCATGGGAGGGCCTCGTGCCCCTGTCCTCTCATGATGCGTAGCTTGGCCTCTTAGCCTAGCTAGGCCATACTTCACGGCTCGTAAGGTGATGCTTTCCTTGGGACAATCTTCCAGTTTCACAAGACTTACATGTCAGAGCCTGATAATGTGACTAAGCGACCTTTAGTCTTGTATTTTAACCATGCACTGGAGATTTTTTTTTTTTTTTATATATTTGTCATTCTCGAGGTCCTTTGGAGGCCATGCGAAAGGTGGTTCGATAGGTCTCTCTTTGGTGGACCTTGATCGTATCTATAAGGATATATTGACCCCTTGGGTTCTAGTTATCCTTTTATATGTTTTTGCGCGCGCTTATTATATCTTGCGAGAAGCGTCCTTCTCGTCATTAGGCATAGTACTATTTTTGCAAGCGTCTTCTTTGAAACCCTTTTTGCAAGCGTCTTCTTTGAGACCCTTTTTGCAGGCGTCTACTTTGGAGACCCTTTTTGCAGGCATTTACTTTGGAGACCCTTTTTGCAAGCGTCTACTTTGGAGACCCTTTTTGAATTTTTGAGGTGATCTCCCCTCGGGTCGGGACTTTTCATGGCTAGATGGTCTTCGTTCAATCTCAAGCTTGGTTAGCGCCCCCTCTAGCACGACGCCCCCTTCTATATGGAATCTTCAGACGTATTGGTAGTAGGGCAACTGAAGGAAGGTTCGCTTTCTTCCACATATAAGTTCTTATGGCCCTCTTCCACACGTATGTACTTCTGTGCTCTTTCGAAGAAGTCTTCCAAATTCGAAACTTCTCTTTTGAGCATGCTACCCCACAACTTGCTTTCTGGACGAACTCCGGCTGTAATAGCCATCTTGTGCTCCGCTTTGGTTAAACCTCTCACCTTTGTAGCTTCTATACTGAACCTATGGATGTAGTCCTTCAGACTTTCATTCTCGCCTTGTTTTATGTTAGCGAGGCTGGTAGTTGGCATGACATAATCACAGGCTGCATGGTGTTGTTGGAGAAATTCATCAGAGAATTGTTGCCATGATTTGATTGTTCCTGGCCTTAGCCTCTTGAACCACTTATACGCCACTCCTTTAAGCGTAACGACGAAGCAATGACACTTTGCCCTGTTATTGACCCCCCTTAACCTCATCAGACTATTGAAGGAGTCTAAATGATATTTAGGGTCAGCAGTACCCTCGTACGGAGTCATGCGAGGCTCTCTGAAGCCAGTGGGCATTCGCTCAACCTGAATCTCCCTTGTGAAGGGTGACTCACGGTCAAATTCTTCATCATCCATGTACCCCCCAAGTGCAGTGGTGATCTTGCCCCGAGGGCTTCGCATTTTGGTGTCTAGTCCCCTCCTCTTTTTGCATAAGGAGTTTTGCGTGCTCTCGGGCTGATCCCTTGCCTTGGTTGTGTCCCTCGGGGGAACCGCGGGGGGTACGTCTCTTACTTCTGACCTCTCTCCATGGGGCTCTTTTCTTAGGCCAGGGGGTGCTTCTTGTGAGGGGACTTCGGCCTCGTTCCTACGACCATCATCTTCCCTCCGCCTTGGCTCCTGGGGACATTTCATTGGCCTAGGTCCCTCCTGGTACTTTGTCTGGGGGGTTTTGCTGGTGGAAATTTTGGTTCCCCCATTGTCTACGGGGACAGTGCTTTCCCCTTTTTCATACTCCTTCCCTTTACGCTTAGGGAGGGGTATGCTTGACTTCCCTTGTAGTAGGTCATTTAAAACCTCCTGCATGTTCTCTATCATGGTTTTCAGCCTTCGAGTCTTTTTACGCAACTCGTGAATCTCGCCCTTGTAGAAGTGCTTCCTTGAGTAGGAACTTACCGGGCGTACCCCGGGACCCTTGCCTAGCCAGTGTGTCGAGGGACCGGGGTCCTGGTGGCCTGAGTGTGGGGTCAACCGGGGCCGATTAAGTGGATGCACTAGTGGTTCTGAATGACCTCCGTTGGGCTGGATAGCTGGGGACGATGCTTCCCTCTCCTCCCCTGGGGGAAGAGGTTCTTCCGGCCCACCTCCATGCCCGGGCGGAGGGGAGTCTTTCTTGGAGGCCCTTCGCTCTACTTCGTCTCGGTGAGCCTCAACCTCTTGTATTTGCCGTAGGCGTTTTGAACGTCTTAGCATCTTTCTTTTTTGGAAGTGATGGAAGAACACTGGCTTGATGCTTGTTCTTCCCACAGACGGCGCCAAACTGTTGACGGTGAAATCTCGCCAACGAAATTAGATCGGAAAACTCAAAGGTAAGTTATGTGATGTTTATATAAGAACTAAGAATAAAATTTAAGGAAAAGTAAACACAGATAAATGATGGAGCAAGTCCTGGTATATTTCTCAATAGCCTCTCCTTACAATGAATTTTCCAACCCCTCATTCTGAGGGGTCAAGCCCCTTTTATAGCTGGGCTCTAATGGCCCCTTATACATGGTGGTCCCGTGAGACAAAATAGTACAAAAGTACCATGTCAGGGTAATAGCACAGGTGGCAGTGGTGTGGGAAGAGTGGTGGAGCAGAGGATCATAGTGTCAGCCTGGTACATAGTCAGAGGCGTGCATATAGTGCCTCCACTCTCTGGACTGATCCGTACCTCCACTACCTGTGTGGTACAGGTGTCAGGGTCATGCTCCTGTCCTCCCCATGGTTGTGCGTCATGCACCCGTACACGTACGGGTACCATGTACCCAATGGTTATTCCTCGTCCTACTAAGGGGAGGGAAGCTAAGGAAAAGAGATAAGGCTTCTTCAACGGGGCCTGCTGCGTGTGTGAGGAGGCATGACGCCTACAAATGAGATGAGGGGCTTATCTTGTGAAACCATAACTTTGCATCCCCCATACTACGAGGCTCCTGATACATGGCCGAAGGGTGTTTAGTGGAGGCTATGTTTCTTGAGGCCTTTGACGTGGCCGGTGAGCGAAGCGAGGCACACGTGGCCCTTGGACGAGGCCTTTGGGGGCGAGGTGAGGTGACCTTACTGCGAGCCCTTGGTGCGCGCGGGGCGCGCGGGTGAGAGGCGCGAGGCGCGCGGGCGCGAGGCGCGAGAGGCGCGAGGCGCGCGAGGCGCGAGGCGCGCGAGGCGCGAGGCGCGCGGGCGCGCGGGGCGCGAGGCGCGCGGGGCGCGAGGCGCGCGGGGCGCGCGGGGCGCGCGGGGCGCGCGGGGCGCGCGGGGCGCGCGGGGCGCGCGGGGCGCGCGGGGCGCGCGGGGCGCGCGGGGCGCGCGGGGCGCGCGGGGGGCGCGCGGGGCGCGGGGCGCGCGGGGCGCGCGGGCGCGAGGCGCGCGGGCGCGAGGCGCGAGGCTCGAGGCGCGCGGGCGCGAGGCGCGCGGGCGCGAGGCGCGCGAGGCGCGAGGCGCGCGGGCGCGAGGCGCGAGGCGCGCGGACGCGAGGCGCGCAGGCGCGAGGCGCGAGGCGCGCGGGCGCGAGGCGCGCGGGCGCGAGGCGCGAGGCGCGAGGCGCGCGGGCGCGAGGCGCGAGGCGCGCGGGCGCGAGGCGCGCGGGCGCGAGGCGCGAGGCGCGCGGGCGCGAGGCGCGCGGGCGCGAGGCGCGAGGCGCGCGGGCGCGAGGCGCGAGGCGCGCGGGCGCGAGGCGTCGTGCGCGTGGGGTGCGCGCGCAGGCAGCGTGCGCGAGACGCTTGGGTCATTTTGGTCAATTTGAGCAGGGTCATTTTGAGCAATAATTTGAGGGTTCAAATGGACTTCAAACATGGTTGCCTTGGACATTCCGGAGACCTTAGGCATTAGATGTGGGTTCTTTACCGGTGTTGAATTTTGAGCATCCACAGGCATTATGGTCTTTTGACCTTAAGGATTTGTATCAGCCTTAGAGTTTTAGAAGGCTGTGGAATAGTTAAAAACAGAGCATCATTATCCTCAACCTTTTCCCCCACCCGTACACCATTTATCCTTCATCTTCCTTTCAAATTTTGAGAGCCATCTTGAGGAGTTAAGTCAGGAGATCAAAGGTGGGAGCTTGGGAAATTGATTCAACCATTAAAGGGGATTCAAAATCGAGTTTGAGGTGAGTTCCAGTCATGAATTTTATGGTGTGCTCTGTTTTGGGCTTTAGTTTTCAGCTTGTGAATTTCTTGTAGAAAGTTTGGATTAATAGAAGTTTGGTTGATGTTTAACTTGGGTTATGATGAGGGTGAGTTGTAGATGATGTTTGGTGGTTGAATTGGGTGTTAGGTTGAGGTTTGGGACAGGTTCGAAGGGCTGGTTTCTAGGGAAAACGCAGGGGAAGTCGAGCTGGTGCGTGCTGAGTTTTTGGCTGGTCTAGGTTAAGCGCCGCGACATGGCTGTGGTGCGTCGCGACCCTTAGCGTGTGACAGAGAAGGCTGCCTCTATTTGAGGGGCGCGCCGCGGTGCAGCTGGGGAGGGCCGCAGCCCTTAGTGGATTTTTGGCCAGAAATGTGTTTTTAGCTTGGGGATTCAAGCCTTAGGCCTCGGGGTCGAACCTATTACCCGGTTGAGTGGTGTTTGATGTCCTGGAGGCTAGGTATTGGTTTGGGAACTTATGTTGATCATTTTTATTGATGGTATCCTATATTTGGTTATGACTAGGTGACCGCTAAAGGACTAAAAGTTGATCGTTCTCAAGGGTCGTTCTTTTAATCATTCTAGCTCGAATCTGAGGTAAGAAAACTGTACCCTGTGTATATGTGACATGCATGGCTATTCTTGATGCATGTTGGTTGATTATTAAACGTGACATGCATGGCTATTATTGGTGCATGTTGGATTTTTAAATGTAATGCATATGATGCATGAGAAATATGTGATTAGGACATGCTTTATATACTGAGTATGATATCGTTCAGAGCTTGAGCCTCTGTATTCGTGCATAGTCCTAATTGTACGAGTACTTGTTAGGTAAGCATGTTGAATACCTTGTTATGAATATCAGATATGTGATATATGTTTGGTGGCATGGCTTACTTGTGTATGGCACTGACTTATTAGTCAGAATCGGCAATGGTGTCAGATCCATCTGTGAGGCTGTGACTTATTAGTTAAGTTCACAACGGGTTGAGCACTGGTCGTGTTTTATTGACCTAAGAGTCAAAAATGGCATAGCGTTGTGAACGCCGAGCCAAATGAAGATTAGATCTAATTGATATCAGCATTGAATGACTCATATGGGGTATTAATGCTGGACCGACCGGAAGGTCAATGAAAATTATAAGCACTTAAATAGTCTAAGACTAGCACTCAGAGCCAGGGAATAGGGCCCCGGTGGCTGTCTGTCACATGGCTAGGGAACGCTGTTCCATAGTTACGACTCTAGAGTCGGGAGGAAGGTTATGCTGGTGACCAATAACCATGCACCTATCCTGTTGAAGCTAGTGAGATGCTCACTCATTTGTTAAGCCCTGGTGACCCTATCATCACATGGCTAAAGGGTGCTGTCCCCACATTCGTGACTCTTGCGTTGGTCACCTATTTGTTTGGACTGTTGGTCCTGAATAATTAATACAATCATTATTGATATTATATCATGTTATATTGTGTTTTCTTGCTGGGCTTCGGCTCACGGGTGCTATGTGGTGCAAGTAAAGGCAAAAGGAAGTTGGACCATCCTTGAGTTGGAGAGCTTAGGTGATGACGTGTACATATGCAGCTGCTCGTCCGCCACGGCCGAGGTTTAAAGAGGAACTAGGGTTAAACCCTGTTTTTCCGCTTAGAACGACCTGTTGTAAATACTTTTCTGTAATAGACTCTGAAACTATGTTTTTGGGATCCCAATGTATATATTAAATGTTATAGTGAAACGTTACACCTTAACCAAAATTTTTAATCCCTAAAACGCTAATCATACTTAGTACACGATTTTGGCCAAATAACTCGATTAGCGAGTTTAGCACTGTTTACAAGGCACACCGTAACGGTCCCTGGAGTTGGGGCGTTACAGGAGCACTCCACGTTCTATGATCTTCACCTAATTCCAATGGAGAACTCTATCTAAAACTATCATTGGTTATACTTGGACCTGAATGACTGCTGCTGGTCCTAGGTGTTTGTCGATCTTCTATTCTGTGCTCCTCAACTACCATAACATCTAAACTCTGTGTTGGCAAATCTGCCCTAATATCTGGCCCACAAAGATCGAATGCATCAGCAACAGGATCGTCATTGACATAAGGATTGTAGCCATAGGGATCGTACTCCACTGTGTCATGAAAATATGGCGGATCTCTAACAGGGATATCATCATGGACTATAATGTCTAGATTTGTCTCGAGAACAAATGTCCCAACCTCACATTGAGTTCCTTTGAAACCATGACATGGAGGAGAAATGTTCTCTTCAAATCAAAGTTCTTTATTAATGTTGGGAGAGGCCAAAGCATTTCTTATACCTCCCTTCTTAACCAATGTCACACATAGAGGAATCAACTTATCTACAAATTTTGATGCTAACCCAATGAATGCATGCACATGCCTATCATTTTTTATAACGGTAGGGTTGGTAGATTGTGAGAGGCATGTGTACAGGATCTCAATTTTCAAGTTATGCACACATTTATCCACTTCAAGCTAATCGTATAGAATGTCAAGCAGTTGCTCATACGTCAAACCCTTCTCCAAAGGCAGAACTTGGTTTTCAGCATCCCTGAAAATCCAATCCCTATTTTCCAGTTCCCAAACACCATTGAATGCAACAAATATGGAAACAGTTGAATCTGTATAAAAAAAAATAGGTCAAAAATTAAAACTATAACATAAAACAGCAAAAAATTGATTTCTATCGAGATATGTCGAGGCCTATCGAGGTCAACCTATCGAGGTCTATCGAGTACAATTGAGGTACATCGAGGCAAACTGCCCAAAAAATTTCTTATGAACCCATCGAGGCATATATTACATACATTAAGTTCTATGCCTCTATTGAGGTCCATCGAGGACCATTGAGTCTCATTGAGGTAGCCATTTCCCCTAAATGTGTGAGGGTTTTATCGAGGTCCATCGAGTCTCATCAAGGTAGCGATTTTCCCTAAATGTGTGAGGGTTTTATCGAGGTCTATCGAGGATCATCGAGTCTCATCGAGGCATATCGAGGTAGCCAATTAATATAAACATATGATGGTTTTATCGAGGTCCATTGAGGACCATCGAGTCTCATCGAGGCAGACAAAAAACCTAGAAAAAATTCAAAGAAAGGAACAAAAATCCATTCCGACAGTAAAAAATTACAATAAAACATGAAGGCATACACAAATATGTTCGAAATAGCAAAATCAATGTCGATAAATAAGTTTCCTCACTACATATAACAAATATATACTTACCCATACGATTTTTACCCTTATATCCGAAATCCAAAATGAAGTTCTTGCTTTGAAATGATTCACAACTTGCCCTTGAAATCCAAGCTCGAAAATTAGTATAGATTAAGATAACGGTGGCTGCCTTGTTTTTTTTTGTATGAGAGCTTGGGAGATAGAGTGGGAAAACGTGAGAGATAGAGAGGGAGAAGACAATAGGAGAAAAAGATAGGGAAATTTATGATAGGGGCATTTTCGAAATCCAAGGGAATACTAGGATAAAAATGTGACATTTTTATAGCTTGGTTTCATTTTGTTATATAGGTCACTTTTATGCTTCAATAGTAAAATTTCCCGAGGGTAATGATCATCTCCAATCCAAATTATTTCACCAACTAACCCTAAAATAAAATTTGTTAAATCATGAGTGACACCATTAACTTTTCTCATTACATGGCTAATAATCAAACTAAGGAAGGAAGATAATGAAGATTCAATACAATTTACAAAGTTCTTAAGCACAGAGGGGCCAACATTGTTTCCAAGAATTTGATCAACTAAAACTTTACAATCAGATTCAACAAATTAATGGAAAAAGACTCTTCTAAGAACCAATTGAGAGTTGAAAGTTTGGGCCTCCATTATAATAGGCAAGAACTATTATGAATGACTACCCCAAAACCATTCTTCTTTAAAGGATGAGAGATGGTTGCATCAACGTTGAGCTTGAGGTAATATTTTGGAGGGGAAATCCAAGAGATAATTGATTTGTCTAAGGCCAAGGTGTGACCTCACTATTAAAAACCCGAGAAGTAGCTTTTAATTCCTTCAAAAAGGAAGTGAATCAAGCAACAATATCCCGGGGATGCTTGCGTTGGTTTTTTAAAATAAAACTATTCTGATGTCCCTACAAAGCTAACACAAAAACTGCTTAAAGTCTGATCTGTCAAAATTAGCATCAATCATAAGATAACATCAATAAAGCCAATATGCAAGCCCTATTTAAATAATATTTTTAATATTCCACCTTTCTAGACCTTCTAAGAAACCAGCAGGGCACGAGGAACAAATTTTGCTGAGAAACCACATCTAGAGCAAGCTGAGGACTTTTATGTGGAAAATATTATCACTAGTAGGAAGGACATTATTACAAGCCCTCCAAACAAAATGCTTGGCTTTAGGAGGAATATTTAAGTGCAAGAGTTTTTTCCACCAAGCAATAGAAGAGGAGGGATTGAAAGGAGAAAGATCACTGGAGAAAGAGTGAGTTAGATGGTAACCCGACTTGATCGAATAGATCCTAGAAGAAGTAAGACTCTAAATAGGGGTATCATGTTTAGAGACATCACGAATAGGGATGTAAATAATTGAATGATAGTCTCCTAATTGAAATAACAATGAAGTTTGGTAATATCCCAGTTCCCATTAGTGTCAATAAACTCCACAACTTGATTAGAGAGAGGAAGAGGATATTTGAAGGAAAGTTGCCTCATCTATAGAAGCAAAAATATTTGTACCATTTCCCACTTTCCAAATAAGGCCATTGCTAAGTAACCCATTACCCCAATTAATGTTCCTCCAAACAAGAGAAGGATTAGATTAAAGAAATGAAGAACGAGGGTGGTATTTTGCGAAGAAAATCTTTGGAACAAGAGAGGAGCGGTTGGAAAATAATCTCTAAGTTTTCTTAGCAATAATGGGTTGGTTGAATTGAACTAAAGACCTAAACTCTAAACCCCCAAAAAAGTTTGGAGCTCTCAGAATCACCACCCCACAAAACCTAGGCATAAGAGGTTTTATAGTCTTACCAAGATAAGGGGAGTTTAAAACAAGTCATGGCATAGGATGGTAGATGGGATGACAACTTTCAACAAAATTTCTTTCCCACCCTTAGAGAAAAAAATATCATTCCAAGAAATCAAATAGGACCATACCTTGCCTTTAATATAAATGAAGCCTCTTTTTAAGATTTTCCAAAGCATTGGAGAATGCCAAGGTATTTTTCTAACACATTTCTACTTGGGATTGAGAGAAAATTTTGGATGAGAGAGAGAGAGGACTTGGAAAATTTGACTAATTAACCTGAAGTTCGACTATAAGTCTTTAGGGCATCCTTAACCTCATTACAGGAAGAGGCATTGCTTGACAAAACAAAATGCTATCATAAAAAAAAAAAAAAAAAGATAGGATATGAAATGAACTTTTCTAACAATCTCATACCTTGCAAAGCATTCATGAGACTCCTCCTTGGACCAAATGAGAAAGAGTCATTTGGATAATAGAAGTGAAAGATAGTGTGACAGTGGATCCTCTTCTACTAGGAACAACATTACCAATACCTGCCTATTGATATTGAATTTGAACCTAGTGGTACTGATGCACTTCATAATAAGAGCAACAAAGAATGGGCACAAGTGAGTCATAATTTTTTGTATGAAATGCCACTCAACCCTGTCAAAGGCTTTGGCCATATCCAATTTAATAGTCACCAGACTTTTTTTTTCCATACCTATTGAAATTCTATATTTTATGATTACCAACATTATATTTAATCAAATCAATTAATTAAATGTGGAATAAAAGGTTGGTACTAGAATAGATATTCTGGAGCTATAGACAGAGATTCTGTAACTACAGAAATACACAACAGAAGGATAAAATAGAAAAGTAAAAACAAATAGAGTTTTTTTACGTGGTGTCAATATCCTTTCAGATATTACTAGTCCACGGGGCCACGCCCAGAGATAAGATTCATTAATAAAGTTTCTCAAAAATACCAAGTATTTGACTTAGGCAAAGATTAGACTCCCTCTAATGTAATGCTGGAAGCTTTACGTATTTTCCACTTTATGAATGAACCTTGCTGAAACTTCAAGAACTCGAACTCCCTTTGATTTTCTTGAAGAGTGATTGCTTCCTCCCGAGGCAAGACTAGGATGAACCTTCTCCCAAAGGTTTGATCCTTATTCTTTTCTTTGTTGAATTGTTTCAATACATAGGACAAATACAAAGACACACAATAACAGAGGTATAGTTGAACCACTAACCTCCACACAAGAAACACTCTTTTTCTATAGATGTAAAAATAAGTGTAAGAATAGACAAAAGAGTTAACCTAGACAAAGTTGCTATGGTAAGTATTTATACACAAACATAATCACATAAGACAACCTTTACTAGGACTGAACGCACATAGCTCACAAGAAAATGTTTCCTTAAATAACCAATCAATTACATTGAATCATCCATGATCTGAGGAAACAGACAGACTGTCTGTAGCTACAGAACAGTCCGTATCTGAGATGCATTGCAAGATTCTATCTTCGGTTTTAATGAGGATCAATCCGTTCCTATCTGTTGAAATCTGTTCATAAGAATCAGGTTGTCAAATAAAATCAGCCAGATATAAAATAAACCAACATTTATTATTTGATTCATATATTAAAAACTAAGTATATTGTCAAACCTTTTATAAATAGAATAGATTAATATAATCAGCTTTTTATATAATCAAAACATAAATGTGAACATAATAAAAATGAAATAATCTTCAATTGAATGCCGATATTACAAGAAATAAATAAAAAAATATTTTGTCAAATATAATTTGCCAAAAATGAAATTTACACCTATAATTCTTAATAAAATGAGTCAACTTTGGAGCTATAAGAATATAATCGGAGCCAAGATGACCAGGAAGAAACACACTTTGGTTGGGGGAGATGATATTATTCAAAATTGGCTTGAGCCTATGTACAATGGCATTTGAAATGATTTTGTAAACAGTGGCGCTTAGGCTAATATGACGAAAATCTTTGAGAGTTCTAGGATTTTTTTGTAACGACTCTCCAAAACCAGCGTACGCTCACCACATACTCCTAAGAGAATTGGTTATGAGTATGTAAGACACCTCTTACATGCCTAACTACTAAGGATAATACATAAAAATTATGGTAAATTTAAAACTATATAATAAACTTATAATTCGACACTATTATGTTGCGGAAGCTTAAACAATAAAGACTAAATCCAACAACTCTTGGGATTCTATTACACTAATACATTTGCTACTGAGTCGTCTGCCCACAAGTCGCCATTGCCCTAGAGTCATATACCTGGAAAAAGGTTGGAAACAACATAATGAGCTAATGCCCAGTAATTATAATCTCATGCAATGCAATAATGTATGAATGTCACGAACTTCTTATTTCGTTTCCATAAACATTAATCTTTGTACCCGGATCATAATATTTAGAATTTTAAAACCGTCATTGGGTCCATCATTAGTATGATCTCTCTTCAATGTCATAACAAGACATTTTAAATAATCATTAAGGCTTCCCGTGTCTGTTTTACCCTCAACGGATTTCATATTCATTTGCCCAGTTAGTCATAACATTCTGAATCATACTCATTAAAACATAAACATCTTCCAGGTACAACTTTTGAATAAATATCATGTATGGAAATCTTCATTTTGATGCATAAAACATGCTATGATATGCAAGTGGTATGAACAATTATATATGCACCACATAGTATATTCACATCATATATATATATATATATATATATTTAAGATAGAACCATTAGATAAAATCATGACATATATCATATAAGCATATCCTTGTGATGCGTAATTGAGATTTCTACTTAACTAACGTCCTTAGATTAATAACTTGTTCATCAGGAGCTATCAACTCAAAGTGAACCAATGATCTTTTAAGCCTATTCAAGACACATATTTGTCAAACACCATTCTATTTAAAAATATACACTATCCTAAATTGTGTGAAATAAAAAAAATTAATAAACTTATGATATATTAATATATATATAAACATATACTTTTTTATAAATCAGTCATTTAAATCTAATTTATTTAATAAGATAACTATCAAATTAACTTATTAAAATATTAGTTATTCGTAAAATTCCCCAGTAAAATGATTGAAATATTGATAAACTCAAAATCATATTAACTTGTTTAAATATATGCGTATATATATTACTAGAGACAAAGAACGTGCAATATGCATATTTGCTTAGTTTTATTTATAGAATTTATTAATTCTTTTTATTAAATTTATATTAAAGTCATATAAATTTTGAAATAAATATCCTATTTTAAATTAAATAATTTATTTATTTTTGTTTATGTTTATGTTTATTGTAGTTTTTGAATTTGGGAGTGATAAATTAATTATATATTATATGTTTAATATGATATTATTCTAAAAAGTGAGTTTAAGTTTAATTAAATTTTATTTAAGTTATAAAACGTATGATTTTATTATTTTTAAATAATTATCATTGTAAAATATCTCAAAAATATTATATTTTAATTTGTTTAATTATTTATTATTTTTAAATAATTATCATTGTAAAATATCTAAAAAATATCATATTTTATTATTTATTTTATTTTATTTAAGTTTAAGTGTTTACAAATTACCGTTAAATATAAGAATATTCTGTTAAATATAAGAATATTTCGTTAAAGTTAACATTAAAAAAATAAAAAATCATTAAAATCAAGAATTTACGTTATCAACACACTTATTAAATAGAAGATATATATATATATATATATATATTAGATAAAGTAACACATTTACTTAGTTCTATTTATAGAAATTATTAATTATTTTTAATAAATTTGTATCATTATTTTATAAATTTCAAATAAATAAACAATATTATATGTAAAAGAATGACATCAACATATTAAATAAAAAATTAAACCAAAACATTGTTTATGATTTTAAAAAATATATATATATATATATAATATGATAACCTTTTTAAACATAAATGATAATTTTTTTTAATAAAAATTAAGATTATGTATTATTATAATGATATTTTATAATATTTAAATGTATATTAATGTACGTATTAAATATCTAGTCTTGTATAAAATATTATTTTATAATATTTGAATTCATATTAATATAATTAGTAAGAGATTGGGATTACATATTTTTATTATTAACATAATAATATTTTATAACATTTAAATTTATATTTATATAATTATTAAATATCTAGTCTTGTATTATATATTATTATAATAATGATATTTAACATTTGAATTTGAATTTGAATTTGTATTTATATTAATATAATTATTATATATGTAGTCTTATATTAAATATTATTCTAATAATGATTTTTTATAATATTTGAATTTATATTAATATAATTAATAAATATCTATTTTTGATTAGTTTTAAAGATATATTATGTTAAATATTTAGGATATTTCGTTAAAGTTAACAAAACAAACCGTTAAAACAAAAAAATTTCATTATGTACAAACTATTTGTATACAAGAGTGTTATCCCAAAAATTGGTGTATCCGACGTGGCACTAAACTTGGACACGTGGAACAAACTGGGCAGTACCCCGGGCAGGTTGGTCGGTGTATACCTGCAGGGTATATGGCAAGTCACTGCTTGACATACTGTCTCTAGAGGCTTAGATGCTCCGCAGAACCACTAGAAAACTTGTTGGTCAATATGACAGGCAGACTGGTCAGAATACACTTGACAAATGAATAACAGTCACTGCTCGGTACGCTTGCTAGGAGAGCAGATGGCCGGTATGACAAACAGACATGCTTGCTTGGATGAAAGTAGTTACATTCTTCGTTAGCGCTCCGTAAGAATTGCCCAACCACCTGCAAATAGTGCCTAACAACCCTAAAAACTTGTGCAAAGCTCTTGAAGAATAGAACAGCAACCACCTACGAAAAGAAAGGGATATTTCTCCATCAGTTATGCTCAGGCACAACCCTGGGATGAGAGGGATAGTATAAATACAAACCCTCCACCACAGTGGAGGGGGTTCAGAAAAAATAGCCTATCAACCAGCATTGAAAACATACCGAGTAGTTTACCTCGGTACTTAGCAGTGACTCTGCCATATTGTATTGTCTTTTACACATGGAAACCAACTTGTAATCCTTGGTGATCTTGTGTAAACCTTCAAGATTAATACAAATCTAAGAGGACGTAGTTCATTACCAATCTTTGAGTCGAACCTCTATAAATCATGTTGTTGTCTATTATTTATTTGCTCATTATTATTAGGTTCTTGGCTCATTTATTGCTCATTGATTGTCTAAATGAAAGCTCTTTAATTAATTATTTGACTCCGCGTCAGTTGGCTAAAAAACCAGTCAACATTTTGGTGCTTTCATTGAGAGCCTAAGACAATCACATTCGAATTCAATTGCTGCGAGGATGGTAGTCTCAACCAGAAGGTCAAGCCAAGAGCCTCTAGAGCTCGAGGCTGAGGTCTCTCACCAAGTTCCATCAATAAGAAATTTTAATGGGAAGCGAAGTGACCTACCACCTAGGAATCCATCTGGTGTTGGGGGAAAAATGCTGGGCCCAGCGCATCAGGACGCGGAGTTGCTGTCTCCGTTGGAATCACCCACACAGGAACGTCAGGTGAAGCTGCTGCGCGGGGTACCGACCAACCAGGACCCAGAGCAGGAGGTCCTGGGCGGTATGAGCCCCACATTGATATTGAAGGACTTGACCCTGACATTGATTAGATTATGGAGGTAGTTGGGCAAATGCAAGATCAGCTTGCTGTTGGGAATTGTGCCCTGAAAGCATATGTAGTAGACCTTGTTTTAAGAAATAAATAAATAAATTGAATTTGCTATGCATATATTTTATGGACTATATTATTCTGTGATAATATTATGTAAATATCAGAAAAATTTCTCAGTTCATATATGTGATCTTAACCACGTATTGGTACAGGAGGATTGTGTTTGAGATAAATGAACTTGAATAGTTCGCAGTAAAATAAAGTTATGGAATATTTAGATTAATTACTGCAAGTACGGTCCACTAGTATTGTGAATACATGTGATCTAGATCCGGATTACTAGTGTAGTAGGACACTTTAGTGGAGGTACTTTATATATTAGAGAATATATAGAACTTGACCAGATATGTTTATTAATACTTAGTTATGTATCGTTTCGAAGTATTAATTAAATATATCAACTGATGATCATATACAAATAGATCTTAATTATGAAGATACTATGAGCTCCTGTTTATGTTATATGAGTTCTTTGATTCACTCGTTAGGGTCTGTCAGAATAATCAGGCTAGAAACTTTTGTTTGGAAACTCGTTATTGTAATGGCTGGAGACATAGTATACATATATGAAATCTATACCTTCTCGTAAGAGATTGAATAATGGTTCTCTTAAGGGTTGACTTTTGGTACTGAAAGGTTATTGAGCTCAAATTCATAATTTTGCTATGAATTAACCACTACTAAAGTCAATGGTACTTAAGGAAACAACATATAATTAAAAGGGTAAAACGGTAATTTTATTCCCAGTTAATTATGAACCATTATTAGAAGGTTAATTTTTAAGCAATGATTATATAAATTGACGCTTTATTATTATAAATTGCTCAGTGAATGAAATGTCTATAATTAGAATAGTGTAGTCTCATATTTATAGGGGAGTAATCATGAGATTAATAAATTAAGATTATTTATTAAGGAGTTTTGTTGACGCGGTTTTTCGCCAATAGTGAATTATGAAAATAGTTGGGATGAATTAATGCTTAATGATAAACTGTAATAAGAAAATGATACTCAAGAGCACCAAAAAAGAACTCTCAAGAACACTCATCTTTTTTACGTGGTTCGGTGGTTAAAATCCACCTAGTCCACGAGTCTATACTATTACTATTTTTCTCTCTAAATTTTGACAGAGTTTTTGCATTACAGAAAAAGCCTCTCCTTTCCCTATCCAAGATCTCAATATTTATAGAGAAGATCCTTAGATAGGCCTTGGGGGCATCACGTGACTTAACCCCCAAAGTTATCTGCACCACACTAATTATAAATATTACAATTCTTCCTAAGGCATGGTCGGATCATTAGGTAAAACTGATCTTGGATTGTAAAGGATCACCGGACATGCCTTATCTGGCCATGCACGTCTATATAACGTATCCGGGTTTTCAGGGATCCGCGGACATGCCATGTCTGACCATGCACGCCTATATAATGTATTCGGGCTTCTAAGGATCCAAGGATGCGTCAGGTCTCTAGCATACCTCGAGCTGAATGCACCATGAGCTCATGTCACGGATGCTATGCCTTATAATCATTACACGCTCGTGCTTATTTCTTTGCATTCCCCAACTCGTGTTATTGACCTAGAGAACTGTGCTACCTTTGCGGAGAAAATACAGACTTATGGATCATCTATTACAGTTATTTACTCGCCAGCTGTACACGAACTAAATAAAAGACTCGTGCTGAATTTTAGGATGCACATTTGCCCCCCAAGTCCCTGCTCGTGTTTTATGACATCATCTTTCGACTTACACGGTGGGGACTTTTAAACTTCCGTCGCGATTACCTAGGCTTGCCCACTACTCGAGTATTGAACACTTGGAACACTACGATTGGCGTCTGTTCGGGTTTCGAGGACTGCAATAATGGTCTGGCCAACTTTTTGCCGTCGTTTCGCCCTTCGTAACATAGCCCTTGGATCTGGTTTTGGCCAAATTGGGTGGCTCACATTGATCTATGTCACTTACGTATAAAAAGGGATAGACAATTTCCACAAACCACCATCTTTCATTCGAAAATTTTCTCCATCTTCCATCTTCTATGTTTTCAAACCTCCTTCCTTCCTAGAGAAAAGAAAAAAAACCTCAAAAACTCTTTGTTCCAAAATCTTTCAGAGACCCATCTGCTCAGCTGCTCAGGAGCGAGTTTTCCAGTCGTTACGAAATACACCTTCTCTATCGACAACCATACTATAAGTCCTATCACTTCACATGGGCTCTTTCTTTATTGATTTCTGCATTTTATTTACTATGCTCCATCATGCTTTGCCGTAGTCAATATTAGGGTGTCTTCTTGATTTTTTGGCACATAGGTATCAACTTTAGGTTTACACAGAAGGTTTTGAACCTTTCCTAAAATTATGATACTCACGACATAGGATATTTTCTGGGTAGATTTGGGTAACTTTTGGTAACTTTAGAAAATACCCATTTAGTGCATAGAAGATAAAAGGTTAGGGTTCAAAAATCAGATTGCTTAGGGAGCACGCTTTCTTGGGTGGTTTTTCTCTAAACCGCCCCCCAAGGACAGTAGTGGCCAGATTTTTCTGATACACGGATCCCTAAACACCAGGGATTTGTTGGGGAAACCGAAGCGCGTAGCGTAGGGTAGCACGTGGCATCACACAACGGGCTGAGATTAACTCAGCTCGGGCATCAAAAGCACCATTTCCCTTCATGCTTCCTTGCCTTTATCTTTATACAATATTAGGTTGCCTATTAAGTGACTCGTCGTTCTTGTTCACTAGGCGATCTATTGGCACCCAAGAAGAACGTACCCAAGAAGAATGCAACCGACCCCTCGTCTCAACAAACCAACAAGGGAAAGGAGATCGCCTCCGAATCTCCTATTCCTCATTTCGGCCCCGTGGTGGAGAGGGAGATCGTGGTTGATCCTAACGCGTTCTTTGAGGCAGAGACAATTGTCTCCAAGATCACGACCCAAGGAAGGGTCAACAAAATAATGCTGAGCCACAACATAGAGGTTGAGATTGGCGTCCTTATTGCTCGCCCTCCATTCGAAGGGGAACAGAGCTGCGCACCACTCCAGGATGACTTTGCGGCTTGGAGTGATGAGCACTTAAAGGTAGGGGCCTTCCTCCCCCTTGACCAATACTTTGCTGACTTCCTTAATTATGTGAAGTTGGCACCGTTTCAACTCCCCCCAACTCATATCGGCTTCTGGCGGGGCTGAAATACCTCTTTTTAAGACACTAGTGGGAGGTCCCCACTCCGGTAGATGTCCTCTATTTTTTCTGCCTTAAGGCCAACCCAGAGCAAAAAGGCTGAGGTGATGGATTCTACCACCTCACTCGGTTCCCGAATTCAACCCCGGTGATCGAGCTCCCCAGCCACCCTAACGACTTCAAGGACCAATTTTTTTATGTCGAATGGGTTCCGTAACTGTGAGCATCGATACTTCAACCACCCTTGTAAGTCTTTTTTCTTTCTTCAG
Organism: Humulus lupulus; assembly: GCF_963169125.1. Lineage (NCBI taxonomy): Eukaryota > Viridiplantae > Streptophyta > Magnoliopsida > Rosales > Cannabaceae > Humulus > Humulus lupulus. The sequence continues at coordinate 105,733,787 of NC_084794.1, read as the reverse complement.
CTCGCAAAAACATTCTTTCTTACTTAATAGCTATGCTCCTTGTACTCATACTGATTGAGTTTGCTATAATTTTTTGTAGCCATATTTGCGAGGACGGAGAGGTCTGAGACCCTCGAGGGTCAATACAAGACTTTATCTGGGCTTCCAGCCCGTGAGAAGGATTACTGCTAGCTCGTGAATGATGTCACATTGCAGGCGTGTCACTTGATCGACGAAGGCCAAACGCTGGCCTTAAGAAGGACTCGGGCTACCTTTCTGGTAGTCGACAAGCTCCCACCTCCCCAAGAAGAAAACCCTGAGGATGTTGACAAGGATGACGAACAAGAAGAAGCCAAGGTCCCTCTTGTGAGGAAGAGGCGGGCTCCTGAGGCTGCCCAGGGCCTTGACCCAGAACGAGCTGCACCGGGGGCAGCCGCTGGCCCCTTCGGCCAAGGTAACCCATACGCTTTTAAGGAATTAGACAGGGCTGTCGCTGATTTTAGGTTAGTTGCTCCAGTGTGTGGACCACCTAGTGTTACGTTATGATATGGGTTATCCTAAGGGTACCGTTGTATTATACAATACCTCAACTTTTAGGTTAGTTATTTTTTAGGCATATGGGACCAATCGTAGGTCGTGGCCTTCCTTGATCCAAGGCATCTTTGCCCCTGGGTTTAGGAAATACGTAGATGAGTCTAGCCCTGAGGTAGGAGTTGAGCCTGAACCTCCCATAATTCAAGAAATTAAAGACTTAGACTCCCCCTCTCCTCCAACAGTCCCAAGGCCGGAGGTCGTGACAATAGAGTCCTCCCTTAGCCTGGAGGGTAGGACTTTCATTTATTTCTTTTATGTAAATTGATGACTTTACTTGTATATTAACTTCCTTCTCACTCTTTTCAGGAGAAGAAATGGCACAACCAGGAGCTCCTGATATCTGCACGATTTTCCAGGAGGGGAAAACCAGCTCAGGGCCTATTGTAAAGAAACCTCGGTATACAAAAAGAAGACGCCCCCTGCGACAGGGAATACTTCTAAATCTCTAGCTAAGGGGAACGACACGAGCTCGAAAGCTTAAACTCCCAACGCGATGGAGAAGAGGGGTCCTCCTCCGCCTCCTCCTTGATTTCCACCTGCTCCTGCTCGGGATCAGACAATACAAGCTGATCCCACAACTCCGATTGTCCCCACCACCACCGTGCGCATCCCCGTCAACCCTCAGGATTTGGAGAAGATCCCCGATACTTTTTGGGGGACTCTCTATAAGACGGCGAACCATGTGGTGGAGCACATATACAAGGCAAACCCGAGGGACCTGAGGACAATAGAAGATAGGAGCCCGGAGAACGTCATGGAGTCTGCCTTGGGGATGACCCTCACGGTAGGATAACTTTCCTCAGTTGAACCTATATATATTATCTCTTTTTATTTTTTTTTATTTTACCACAGTATGCGTCTATCTTGTTTCCTTATTATTTTTTTTTTTTTGTAGTCAGTCCTGGCTCAGCACCACAGTATAGCCCAGGTCAGGGCTAGGAATGAGGAGCTTCAGGCTGAGCTCCAAGCTACCCAGACCGCCCTAACTGCTGCCAAAGCTGCCCTTGCAGCTGCTCATAAAGGCGAGCTCGATGCCAAGGCTGCCCTTTCCTCATCTCAAGAAAGTGAGCAGGCTACAAAGGTTGCCCTGGCCGCCCTTCAAGTCGAGGTCGCTGAGGCCAAAGCCAAGCAGTTGGAGGTCGAGGTTGCAGTTAAAGAGGAGAACGCGACCTCGCTGTCCTCCATGGAGAGCATGCTGTATCACTGATGGGCCTTCAACCAGGATGGTAACTTCTCCTTCCTGGCTCTTAAAGTGTGGGACCCATACCTCGAGAAGTTCAAAGCTCGGATCCTACAAGAGCAGTCTGAGACAGGGGATGCTTCCACCGCGATCGAGCAGGAGACTGAAGAGGTTACATCCTCAGAGCGTCCTGGAGGGCCTTGGTGATGTTTTCCTTTCTTTTCTTTTTGTAAACCTTTGCCATTTGGCCTAGTTTGAGGTTATTTTTCCTCGAGACAATTTGCTTTTAATTCATATATCTAATTTTTGATCTATTTGTCTTTTCCTTGATTGTCTCTCATGTTTATGCTTTTCTAGACTTGCACACTCAAAATCTTAGGAATCAATTTTTAGATCGAGACATATATTTTGAATTGGGTTATATCCAAAATTAATGTGTTGATTTATATCATACCTGTTAAGTATTAGGCCTTGAACCCGGTTACATCCGTGATTTTAAATATTTCAAACTTAGTCCCTGTTAGGTTTACTGCTGTCTCGAGCTTCTAGGGAAGCCATCAAATTTTCAATTTTGCTAACTTCTAAGTTTCAAACCTTGCTGTATCAAGGGTTTTAAATGATTTAAAACTTAGTTCATGCTAGGTTTATTGACACCTTGTGTTTTCTTAAAAAAAACATCGGTTAATCAATTTTACTAACTTCTAAGTTTTGGATCTAGTTGTATCCAGGGTTTTAAATGATTTAAAACTTAGTTCGTGCTAGGTTTATTGACACCTGGTGTTTTCTTAAAAAAAACATCGGTTAATCAATTTAACTAACTTCTAAGTCTTGGACCTGGTTGTATCCAGGATAGTTTTGTACCTGGTTATATCTAGGATTTTAAGTGTTTCAAATGTTCTGATCTATCTCGGGTTATATGCCCCCCAAGTAACCAGAATGTGAACTTTCCGGTTACTTGGACAAATGTTATCACACGAACTAATATATAAATAAACTATATGAAAGACAAGAAATACATAACGATCCCTTCATTTCTTAATCAAATGGCTTTTATAACTAAGCCTTACATAGATGGATGGTATCATCATTGATAATACTTCTTCATGTGCATGGCATTCCAGGTCCGTGGGACTGTTTCTCCACTAATTCGAGCTAATTTGAAAGTTCCTTCATGCATGACATCCACTATCTTTAGGGTCCTTATTTTCCAAAAAGACCATTCGAAGGACTAGATCGCCCAAACCAAAACTACGCCTCTTCACCTTGGAATTAAAATAACGAGTGATTTTTTGTTGGTAATGTGCAAGCTGTAGTTATGAATCCTTTCATTTCTCAGCAATTAGGTCGAGAGATGCTTTGAGCAACTCATCATTTCGCTCCTGGCTGAATGTCTGGAGCCTGTGCATGGTTACTTTTGTTTCGACGGAAAGGATGACCTAACTTTCAAAAGTCAGGGATAAACGGGTGTGTCCTGTGGAGGTCCGGTACGCCCATAGCACATGCGAGAGCTGCTCAGGCCAGACTCCCTTGGCCTCGTCTAACCTTTTCTTAAGACTCGCCTTGAGGGTCTTATTCACAGCAGCAACCTGCCCATTGGCCTGTGGGTACGCAACCGAAGAGAAACTTTTAATTATGCTGTGCTTTTCACAAAACTCAGTGAAGAGATCACTGTCGAACTAAGTTCCGTTATTTGACACGATCTTCTTAGGAAGCCCAAACCGACACACAATGCTCTTAATCACAAAGTCGAGGACTCTTTTTGAGGTGATGGTTGCCAAAGGCTCGGGCTCTACCCACTTCATGAAATAATCCATGGCCACCACCGCATAACAAACTCCTCCCTTTCCCGTAGGTAAAGCTCCTATTAAATCAATTCCCCATACTGCAAATGGCCACGGGGATGAGATCATTGTTAGCTCGACCGGTGAAGCTTCTGCTACTGTGGCAAATCGTTGGTATTTGTCACACTTTCGAACATGGGAGATGGAATCTTTTGTTAAAGTGGGCCAAAAATAACCATGCCTTAATATTTTTAAGGCCAAGTTTTGCCCCCCAGCGTGATCCCCACAGAAACCTTCATGCACCTCTTGCAGAATAGTTTTAGCCTCCTCTGGCAGAACACATAGTAAAAGAGGCAAGGAATGGCCACGTCGATACAACGTTCCATCCATTATTACATATCTTGGAGCTTGATAGAGTATCCTTATCGCGTCTTTTCTTTCTTCAGGCAACTTCCCTGTTGTAAGATATTCTATCATGAGGGTCATCCAAGTCAGCCTAGTGTCGATCATCTCGACCTCCATCGTGCTTCCTGCCACGCTTGAATTTTCCAAGAATTCCACCAGTACTACGCTCAAAGTCTTAGCTTCCTTAGAGGTGGCGAGCCTTGCCAAAGCGTTTGCGTTAGCGTTCTACTCATGAGGGATCTGTTCGATGGTGCCATACTCAAATTCTAATAGCTCTTTCTTAACCTTGGCTAGGTAAGCTGTCATCTTGGTACCCCGCACTTGGTATTCCCCTAACACTTGGTTGACCACGAGCTGGGAATCGCTATAACACTGGACGACCTTGGCCTTCAATTCCTTTGCCACTCTAAGCCCAGCTAACAAAGCTTCGTACTCGGCTTCATTGTTCAATGCCTCGAACCCGAATTGTAGCGCGGTATGGAATTGATGCCCTTCTGGAGAGATCAATATGATCCCAGCTCTAGACCCATTCTCGTTAGAGGAGCCATCCACGAATATTCTCCATAACATCTGTACTGGTTCTTCCAAAAGTTACTCTTGAAATCCAGTGCATTCAGCCACGAAATCAGCAAGGGCCTAGATTTTGATCGAGGTCCATGGTTCATACAATACTTCGAACTGGCTAAGTTTGTCTGCCCATTTTAAGAGATGTCCCAACGCTTCAAGTTTTTGTAATACCTGCCTTAGAGGTTGGTCGGTCATGACATGGATTGAATGGGATTGAAAGTACGACCTAAGCTTTCTAGAGGCTAATATTAGGCAGAATGCCATCTTTTCCATTAGAGGATACGGTTATTCAGCTTCAAGAAGTCTTTTACTTATATAATATATGAGTTTTTGAACCCGGTCTTCTTCCCAGACCAACATGGCGCTAGCTGCATTTTCTGTCACAACCAAATAAAGGAACAGGGGCTCCTCTATCATTGGTTTAGACAATATTGGGGGTTCGGCCAAATGTGTTTTTATATCGAGAAATGCTTGTTCGCACTCCTCAGTCCATTCAAATTTCTTATTTCCTTGGAGCAAGTTATAGAATGGCAAGCATTTGTCAGTGGATTTTGAAATGAATCGATTAAGGGTTGCCACTCTTCCAGTCAGGCCCTGGACTTCTTTACGTGAGCTGGGTGATGGCATTTCCAATAATGACTTGATTTTATCTAGATTTGCCTCTATCCCCCTTGTATTGACTATGAATCCCAGAAACTTTCCCGACGCCACTCTGAAAGTACACTTCTGGGGATTCCACCTCATGTTATATTTCCTCAGGATCTCATAACATTTGTTTAGGTCTGATACATGGTTGTCGGCAGTCTCCATGTTTTTTCCGATCTGACCAACGAACATTTTGTTAACTAACTGTTGGTAGGTAGCCCCGATGTTCTTTAATCCAAAGGGCATAACTTTATAACAGTATACGTTTGTTGGAGCCATAGAGCTAGTATGTTCCTGGTCTGCAGGATTCATCACGATCTGGTTATATCTAGAATACGTATCCATGAAGGACATGAGCTCGTGCCTTGCAGTGGCATCTACCAACTGATCAATTCTCGGCAATGGAAAGAAATCCTTAGGACAAGCTTTGTTTAGGTCGGAGAAATCGATGCAGGTCCACCACTTTCCATTTGGCTTCGGGACCAGGACAGGATTCATGACCCAAATCGGATATTTTGCTTCACAAATGAACCTGCACTTTAATAGCCGAGCCACTTCTTCTTCCAAGGCCTCAGTTCGAGTTGTTCCTAAACGTCTTTGTTTTTGGGATTTTGCAGGTACGCTTTTATCCAAGTTTAGGGTGTGCATGATCACACTCGGGTTTATTCCCACCATGTCTTCATGGGACCAGACAAAATCGTCTAGATTCCCTTGTAAAATTTTTATCAGCTTCGGTTTCCTCTCATCGTCAAGACTTTTCCCAATCTTAACGACTCTCGAAGCGTCTTTAGGATTGATATTTACCTCCTAGAGCTCTTCGATAGCCTGGAGCTCTGATCTATCCTCGCCCATTCGCGGATCGATATCATCACTTGGGGTGATGCCTTTATCCTTGGCTTCCTAAGGTTCTTCCATTCCAGAAGCAACTTCTACTTCCTGGGACTCCTCACCTTCGTCATGTATGGCCATTGTTTGATGCCCGGGTTGGAATTTTCCCTTCATTGAAATGCTATAGAATTCCCTGGCAGCGAGTTGATCGCCTTGTACAGTGCATATTCCCGCAGAGGAGGGGAATTTGATTGCTAGGTGACGGATAGAGGTTATGGCTTCAAACGTCGTCAACGCAGGTCGGCCCAAGATCGCATTATAGGCCGTTGGACAATCGATGACCACAAACTCAAGGAGTTTGGAGACAGTTCGTGGACCTTCACCCAATGTCACCACTAGTTCAATTGTTCCGATAGCCGCTGATCCCTATCCAGAAAATCCATATAAATCATGGAAGTTGCCTTTAGGTCAGTTACACATAACCCCATTTTTTCTAAGGTGGACCTAAAGAATAAATTCATAGAACTCTCATTATCTACTAGAATCCTTCTCACTCTTGGGTTGCCGAGCTGAACCGTCATGACTAAAGGGTCGTTGTGCGGGAACTAGACATGGCTGGCATCTTCCTCTGTAAAAATGATCGGATGCTTTTCTAACCGCTGGTGCTTTGATAGTCGTGGCTCCGGGACGAAATCCACTCCATTGTGGGATTTTAGCTCGTTGATATACCTCTTCTGGGCACCTCTGCTCGTGCCTGCAAGGTGAGGACCTCCAGAAATGGTTGCTATATCTCCTCCCGTTATCGGAGGAGAGTTTTCATGACTCACCTAATCTCCATTTTGATTCATTGGAGCCTCCAGAGTCGATGGAATGTTTTGTCCAACGGACTGTCTGGGAGTTCCTCGATTCCAGGCGTACTGAGCTAAAGGTCCTGCCCTGATTAGAGTTTCGATCTCATCCTTTAATTGTCTGCCGTCATCAGTATTATGATCGATATCATTATGGAATCGACAAAATTTTGAGGGATCTCTCTTCGCCCTCTGATTCTTTAACGGTTCTGGCTTCTTCCACAGAAGGCAGGCATAAGCTCTCTAGTCTACGTGAGGTCGGTATAAGTTGCATAGACCGGTTTAAACTTCTCCATGGATTTGTTTTTTTTTACCTACTCTGGCCGCCTTCACCATTTCCCTTTCTTTTACTACCCCCTTGGTTATTCTGGGCAATGGTTTGATTTGTAGCACCAGCCACATTTGTTGCAGCTCCAACGGGTTGAACAAGGGCTTGGCTGGTTCTTGCAACAGAAAATCGTGCCTCTTCTAGATTAATCAACCTTTGAGCTCGGTTTAGGAACTCATCCTCAGTTTTAACTCCCTTTCTCTGTAGTTCTTGCCATAGGTCGCCTCCCACAAGTATCCTCGTCCTCGTTGCCATAAGTTTAGAACTCTCGTCGGTGTCTCTAGCTCGTGCGGCAACGTTGGCAAACCTACTCAGATTTGCTTTCAAAGGTTCTCTGGGCTATTGCTTTACATTTTCCAGGGAGTCAGCCTTAATCTGAGCTACCTAAGAAGCCCTGAAAGCTCTCTTGAAATCAGTAGAGAAATTCTTCCACAAGCTGATAGAGTGTTTTTTGTACTGTTTGAACCATTGCCTAGCTGGCCCGATCAGAGTCGAGGGGAATATTAAGCACGTTAGCTCGGGTGCAATGTTGTGGGCCATCATCAGGGTGTTGAACATTCCCAAGTGGTCGGACGGATCTCCATCTCCATCAAATTTTGATAAATGGGGAATCCTAAAACCTGGTGGGTATGTGACTGCCACAATGTTTGGGGCGAAAAGCTCGAGCTCATCCCCTGAATCATATTCATCTTTTTCCTTTTCTGTTAGGAATCTTTTCATCAGCTCCTCCATATGGGCTAATGTTGAGTCCTAGAATGTTTACTTAGTTAGCTAGTTAGTAGTAGTTGTAGTATTTCAGATTTCGTGGAGTTTGGTTCAAACCGGGACTTAGTTGGAATCTCCTAGCAATAGTTATGGATTTTATAAGTTTAACCTATAGTTTAAGAATATTAATTATAACATAAGGTTTGATTATTATTGCTGGTCATAAATATGATATTTATTATAACCTAAGGTTTAGATAGAGCCAATAGGAATATGATACTTGTCATAAGCATGATTATTAAGGAATTAAGTATTTTAATGATTAAATAAGCAAATATAAGTTTTAGTCTTCACCAGAAACTATTAGGGTCATAGTTTGACTCAGTCAAAGTAGTTATCCAACCTTAATTATGCTGAAAAAAAAATGCAATTACGTGTTTAAAATATTCACGTATGCCAATATATCGCAACATTGGAGCCGATATATCTCCTGACGAAGGATACAGAAAACACGTTGACGTTGCACAATCGTACGGACGGAGGCTCGGGATTAGGGCAGTGCCGATATATCGCCACCTAGGGGAGATATATCGCCCTAAGTAGTTATTTTTTTTTTTATTTTGTTGTTAATTTTAAAATCAAGCCTTGACTCGTTAGACCTACTTCTGAACATTTTGACTGAGTCTTCAGCCTCTGATTGACGAATATTCAATTATTTTCAATTTTATTCATTTTTTTATTCAAAGCCAAAAGAAGATATTTATTCCTAGAACTCTATAAATAGGACCTAGTACCCAGCCCTTCCACTCATTCTTCAGCTGTGATCAGACTCCAAGGTGCTAGTACTACCATAAAGTGATAAACACCTGGGTTGGGAAAAAGCTTTGCCATTCTTAAGCTTTATAAAATACTTGGGAAGTGAGGATTGGTGTATTTTAGTATTGAAGTTAGACCAATCCTTAAGTTCAACTAAGGTACTCTTATTCTTTAAGTTCAGTTCTCTAAAACTCTTTAGTTTTCTTTAGTTCCTTTTATTCAGATCCTAACTTTTGATATTGGTTTTTGACTAGGCTCTTGAAACTTAAAGATCTTTCTTGGTAAGTTTCGTCTTGTAGGTTTAGTTTCCACAATTATTCTTTAATACTCACAATTTTTATTGCTGGTTTTAGGAGTGTTCCAAGTCCTGCATTTGTTCTAAAAAATCCTAGTTTTGGCAAGGAAAATAGGATAGTTGTTATATGCTTATATGTTATGATTATACTATAATATGTTATGTTATGTGATGATATGTTATTATGTGTTATGATATATATGTTTTGGGGCTTATAGTTGCTGAAATAGCAAACCCCAACACTTTTATGTTCTTGGGGCTTATAGTTGCTTAGTTAGCAAACCTTATTGTATTTTGAGGCTTATAGTTGCTTAGCTAGCAAACCCCAATATTTACCATGTACATGGGTTATAGTTGAGATATATGTTTTATAGTGTATGTTTTGTTATGATGTTATGTTTACGTCTGATGTTATATATATGTTGGTAGATTTTACTTGCTGGGCATTAGGCCCATTCCTTTTTCTTTTTAGTGTGATGCAGGAAAATAGATACAAAGGCGGAAGGATTTTTGGAAGCTTGGCATGTGTGTTGAGGTGAATGGAATGGATGGGCTGCGTGTCGATTCAAGGATGACGTTATTTTCTTTGGTCTCTTTAAATTACGTTTTTATGTATTTTCCGCATTTAACTATGTAAACAATTTCATTTAAAGTTATGTTTTTCTAAAAAAAAAAAAACAATGAGCTCATTTATATATTACAAATATTACTTTAAAGTTTTCAATAAAGTTATGAATTTTTCTCATGTATGTTCTCTTCATAGTAGTAGTTATGTCTAGTAGGTTTAATGATCTAAGTCATAGAAATAGTTGGGTCATTACAGTTGGTATCAGAGAAACGGTCCATTTACATGAAATTCTCCTTGATACACACGCTCAACGAATCCAACCGCCAATGTAAGTATTTATGTTTTAGTTATTATGTTTATGTGTTTAGCTAACATTTTAGTCTTAAGTTTTCAATTATGAATGGATGGAGCTTTATCATATAAAGATATCCGAGCCATTAAGGCCTTAAAAAGGATTAGAGAACCAAGAAATACAATAGGAATATTGGAGAGAATCACTCGGAGATTTCTTTTATTTCATAATAAAATAGTTCATCTCCAAACAACTAAGCAAATAATGATGAGAGCTACATAGCGATATATTTTAGTAATTAGGCTTTTTAGAGATTTTCCTTTTGTAATTGTTGCTTTGGAAGAAATATGGGAGACAATAGATGTTGAAGATGAAATACCACTGGCTATGAGATATTATTTTCTCATAATTAGGTTTACCTCTAAGATGGAATTCCAATTCACACAAGAACAAAAGAATAGAATTTTTACGAATCTTCCCCGAGGGATTTTTCAGGCTCACGAAAATGATGATTATGAAGAGATAGATGATGACATGTTAGATGAAGGATCTGATGTAGAAGATCCCATTTTTAGAATAGATTAGTTTCTTTATTTATTTTATTTATTATTTTGCCTTTATGATTGTACTTAGTGAAAACTGTTTTTCCAAATTAATATCATTGTTATTTTGATGGCATGTATGAGTTTGATTTTATTTTTCAATCATAATAAATAATAAATTTAATAAATAATGGCTAAGTTCAGTGAGGGTGGATACAAATCAATGAACAAGGGTTTTATATTGAGAGTTAGGGGGCCATAGTAGTGGGAACGATTTTACTGATCCCAGCCCTCCCTCAGTATGATTTACTTTGGAACAACGATAAGTTTCGAGCCTGAGAATTAAGTCATATAGGATAATTAGAAACACACTTAGAAAATAATAAAGATGGCTTATTTTTCAAAGTTTAGAAACACACCCTAATTATAAAGAAGGCTTATATAATTTTTCATAAGAAGTCATAATTAATAGGTCCGAGTTATGTTTGCTTAGATTAAGTTTTTGTTTTAGAGCCTATTAAGGTAAGTTCTAACTGTTAGAACTCTGCTGAAGATGTCGCTCAGAAGATCTGCTCGCAACAATGGCAATGCCTCCAACGTCGCTCCTGAGACGAATGAAGCCCCTCCAGTTCGAAGAAGGGGAAGGCGTGCAACCAATGTTGCTGTTAATGAAGGTGTGTCGCCGCCGGTTGACAACACTGCAGAAATTGCCAGGCTATGACAACAAGTCGAGGAATTACTGCAGCAACAGCAACAACAAACTCAGCCTCAGCCGCAACCACAGCGTCAGCAAATGGCCCCAGCACCCCAACAAGTTGGTCCATATGGGGGATGGGCAATGGTGAACTATGCGCCATACCCAGCTCAGCACAAGGAGCCAGTTTATGAGCGGTTTCATAAGCAACATGCTCCAAACTTTGAGGGGACAACTGACCCCTTCGAGGTGGAAGAATGGCTCAGAAATGTAGAGCCAATCCTTGTACACATGAATCTCGACAACGCGGACCGCATATCCCGCGTTTTGTCTCTACTCAAGAAGGATGCTAGAATATGGTGGGATTTAGTTCAGCAGACTCATGATTTCGCAACCATGACTTGGACCAGATTTGTGGAGTTGTTCCACAAAAAGTACTACAACTCAGCTGTCATCGCTTCAAGGGTCGAGGAGTTCGCTAGTCTAAAGCAGGGAAACTTGACGGTAGCAGAGTATGCTCAGTAGTTCGACCGATTAGGCAAGTTTGCACTAGAGATGGTTCCAACTGATTTTTTGAGAGTGACCAAGTTCTTTAGAGGACTTAGACCAAAGATTGAGCTAAGGGTTAAGCTAGCAAACCCAGGAAATACTACTTATGTCGATGTTATAGAAACGGTAATTTAAGTGGAAAGGCTTCACGAAAATGTTAGTAAAGAGGAGGTCAGTAAGCCTGAGCCTAAACAATCAAATCAACCACAGAATGGTCGGAACAACCACAACAACAACCAGCAGTCCAACAATAGTACTGGTCAGAAAAGAAGGCATCATGACAACAAGTAGTCCGACAACGATAAAAGGGCACGGACAAACAATGGAGGCAATAGGCCGGGTTATGTAGAATATCTGCAATGTGGTAAATGCCAAAAGAAACATCCAGGTGAGTGCCGTTCAAACACTAAGGGATGCTACAACTGTGGTCAGGAAGGTTACCGGAAGAAAGAGTGTCCCCAGCTCAAGCTAGAGGGGAAAAGAGATGACAAGATGGATCCTGCCAGGGTATTTGCTTTTACCCAAGGAGAAGCTGCCGCTAGCAATAAAGTGGTTACAGGTTAGGTTTCTATCCTCAATAATGTATGTTTTGTATTATTTGATTCGAGAGCCACTCATTCGTATATCTCATTAGGAATGACAGGAAAATTAGACAAACCTTGTGAAAGATTTAGAACTTGGTTTGAAATAGAATTACCTTTGGGTGAAATAGTCCTATCATCACGGGTAGTACGAGGCGTACCAATCAAGATTGAGGATGTAGAATTAGAAGGAGACCTAATAGAACTAGAGATTAAAGACTTTGACGTGATACTAGGAATGGACTGGCTAGCAAAGCATGGCACAACCATCGACTGTAAACGCAAGAAAGTAACATTTGAGACTCCTGACGACAGAGTCTATGCTTTATGGGAAAGGTTTTAGGTCTACGCACACCGCTTATTTCATTACTCAAAGCTCAGAAGATGATAGAAAAATGATGTCAAGCATTCTTAGCTAGCGTCATAGATGTGGTCAAGGAAACACCACTAAAGGTTGGAGACATGCACATTGTAAAGGAATTTCTAGAGGTATTTCCTGACGACTTGCCAGGATTGCCGTCGACTCGGGAAATTGACTTCACAATCGAACTAGTACTAGGCATCGAGCCTATCTCCAAGGCACCATACCAGATGGCACCTACTGAACTCAAGGAGTTAAAGATGCAACTACAAGAACTCTTAGACTTAGGATTCATTAGACCGAGCCATTCACCATGGGGAGCACTAGTTCTATTTGTGAAGAAGAAGGACAGGAGTATGCAGATGTGCATAGATTACTGCGAGCTAAATAAGGTGAAAATTAAGAACAAGTACCCACTAACCCGGATTGATGACTTGTTTGATCAATTCCAAGGAGCGACTGTGTTCTCAAAGATTGATTTACAGTCTGGGTATCATCAGCTCAAGTTACGGGAAGAAGATATTCCCAAGACAGCTTTTTATAACTCGTTATGGGCATTACGAGTTTTTAGTTATGTCTTTCGGTCTTACCAACACTCCAGCTGCGTTTATGGATTTAATGAATAGGGTCTTTAAGCACTACTTGGATGAATTTGTTGTAGTATTCATCGACGATATCTTGGTGTACTCAAAGGATAAAGTCAAGCATGAGAAACATTTAAGGTTAATCTTGCTGTGACTAAAGGAGCATCAACTATACGCCAAATTCAAGAAGTACGAATTTTGGCTTTCACAGGTAGCATTTCTTGGCCACATAGTATCCAAGGATGGAATTGCTGTAGACCCATCTAAAGTAGAGGCCATGAAGGATTGGCCAAGACCAAAGAATGTGTTTGAAGTAAGAAGTTTTCTGGGACTAGCAGGTTATTATCGGAGGTTTGTAGAGGTTTTTTCTAAGATAGCCACTCCATTTACCAACCTGATCCGGAAGTAGCAAAGGTTCAACTGGACAGATAAATGTGAAGAGAGCTTCCAGTTGCTTAAGGATAGGTTATGCTCAGCACCAGTACTTTTTGTACCGACACCCAATGACAAGTTTGTAGTCTATTACAATGCGTCAAAGCAAGGATTGGGTTGTGTGCTGATGCAGAATGACAAGGTGATAGCCTACACCTCAAGGCAGTTGAAGGATTACGAGCAACGCTATCCAACACACAATATGGAGTTGGCAGCTGTGGTCTTTGCATTAAAAATTTGGCGCCATTATCTTTATGGAGAACAGTGTGAGATTTATACAGACCATAAAAGCCTAAAGTACTTCTTCACACAAAAGGAGCTTAACATGAGGCAGCGCAGGTGGTTAGATATAGTAAAGGATTATGACTGCAAAATTTTATACCACCCGAGAAAGGCAAACGTAGTTGCTGATGTGCTAAGTAGGAAGAATTATGGAAGTCTAGCAGCGTTAGCTGGAATAGAAAAGCCACTACAGCAGGAGCTGATCAATGCTGGAATAGAAATTGTCATTGGTAAACTGGCTAACTTGTCCATTCAGTCAAGTCTGTTAGAAGAGATACGAATTGGGCAAGGGCATGATGACACGTTAGTAGCACATATGGATACAGTTAGAGAAGGGAAGGCCACAGATTTCTCAATATCAAGTCAGGGGTTATTAAGATATAAGGATCGGGTATGCGTGCCAAATGATCAAGGGATTAAGGTGAAGATTTTAGAAGAAGCGCACAATACCCCATACTCAGTTCACCCAGGGTCGACCAAGATGACTCACGTCATGAAGGCAATGTATTGGTGGCCAGGAATGAAGAAAGATATAGCAGAGTACGTGTCTAAATGCCTAGCATGCCAGCAAGTGAAAGCAGAACATCAGAGGCCTGCAGGTTTATTGCAACCACTTAACATTGCAGAACGAAAATGGGACGACATAGCCATGGATTTCATGACGAGTTTGCCTCGAATGAATAAGCAGCACGACTCAGCCTGGGTAGTAATAGATAGATTAACCAAGTCAGCTCATTTTCTGCCTATCAAGACTTCCTATACAAAAGAAATATACGCAGACATTTATGTTCAAGAAATAGTAAGACTGCATGGAATCCCTAAGACAATAGTGTCCGATAGAGGATCAGTGTTTACATCGAGATTTTGGGGAAGTTTGCAGCAAGCCATGGGTACCAAGTTAAGTCTTAGTACAGCATTTCATCCACAGACCGATGGTCAGTCCGAGCGTACCATACAAATTTTAGAAGATATGTTGCGTGCTTGTGTACTTGATTTTGGAGGATCATGGAGTAAGTACTTACCGCTGATAGAATTCTCCTACAACAATAGCTACCAGTCAACGATCGGGATGGCACCTTATGAACTACTTTATGGAAGGAAGTGTCGATCGCCGTTACATTGGGATGAGGTAGGAGAAAGGAAACTACTTGGACCTGAAGCTATTAGAGAAGCTCAGGATGTAGTAGCGCTGATTAGAAAATGTATGCTCACTACTCAAAGTCGTCAAAAAAGTTATGCAGATGCAAAGCGGCATGATGTGGAATTCAAAGTCGGAGATCAAGTCTTCTTAAGGATATCTCCTATGAAAGGTGTGAAGCGGTTTGGGAAGAAAGGCAAGCTTAGTCCTAGGTTTATAGGTCCTTTTGAGATATTGGACAAAGTGGGAGCAGGTGCATATAGATTAGCCTTACCGCCAGCATTAGCAGATATTCACAATGTGTTCCACATCTCGATGCTGAGTAGATATGTGTCAGACCCATCTCATGTCCTCAAGTATGATACGATAGCACTCTAGAAAGACTTGAGTTACAAGGAACAGTCGGTTAGCATCCTATATAGAGGGATGAAGGAATTATGGTCTAAGAGTATTCTGATAGTCAAAGTCCTATGGAGAAATAGTTTTGAATGGGAGGCAACGTGGGAGTTGGAGGAGGACATGCAAGCTCGGTATTTGGAATTGTTTGGTAAGTAAATTTCGGGGATGCAATTATTTGTAGTAGGGGAGAATTGTAGAGTCCCAGAAAGTTTACTTAGTTAGCTAGTTAGTAGTAGTTGTAGTATTTTAGTTTTCGTGGATTTTGGTTCAAACCGGGACATAGTTGGAATCTCCTAGCAATAGTTATGGTTTTTATAAGTTTAACCTATAGTTTAAGATTATTAATTATAACATAAGATTTGATTAATATTGCTGGTCATAAATATGATATTTATTATAACCTAAGGTTTAGATAGAGCCAATAGGAATATGACACTTGTCATAAGCATGATTATTAAGGAATTAAGTATTTTAATGATTAATAAGGAAATATAAGTTTTAGTCTTCACCAGAAACTGTTAGGGTCGTAGTTTGACTCAGTAAAAGCAGTTATCCAACCTTAATTATGCTGAAAAAGTGCAATTACGTGTTTAAAATATTCACGAATGCCGATATATCGCAGCATTGGAGCCGATATATCGCCTGACAAAGGATATGAAAAACACGTTGATGTTGCACAATCGTACGAACGGAGGCTCGGGATTAGGGCAGAGTCGATATATCATCACATAGGGGCGATATATCGCCCTAAGTAGTTTTTTTTTTTTAATTTTTGTTGTTAATTTTAAAATCAAGCCTTGACTCGTTAGACCTACTTCTGAACATTTTGACTGAGTCTTCAGCCTCTGATTGACGAATATTCAATTATTTTCAATTTTATTCATTTTTTTATTCAAAGCCAAAAAGAAGATATTTATTCCTAGAACTCTATAAATAGGACCTAGTACATAGCCCTTTGACTCATTCTTCAGCTGTGAATCAGACTCCAAGGTGCTAGTACTACCATAGAATGATAAACACCTAGGTTGGGAAAAATCTTTGCTATTCTTAAGCTTTATAAAATACATGGGAAGTGAGGATTAGTGTATTTCAGTATTGAAGTTAGACCAATCCGTAAGGTCAACTAAGGTACTCTTATTCTTTAAGTTCAGTTCTATAAAACTCTTTAGTTTTCTTTAGTTCCTTTTATTCAGATCCTAACTTTTGATATTGGTTTTTGACTAGGCTCTTGAAACTTAAAGATCTTTCTTGGTAAGTTTCGTCTTGTAGGTTTAGTTTCCACAATTATTCTTTACCCTTTAAAAAATACTCACCATTTTTATTGCTGGTATTAGGAGTGTTCCAAGTCCCGCATTTGTTCTAAAAAATCCTGGTTTTGGCAAGGAAAATAGGATAGTTATTATATGCTTATATGTTATGATTATACTATAATATGTTATGTTATGTTATGTGATGATATGTTATTATGTGTTATGATATATATGTTTTGGGGCTTATAGTTGCTTAAATAGCAAACCCCAACACTTTTATGTTCTTGGGGCTTATAGTTGCTTAGTTAGCAAACCTTATTGTATTTTGAGGCTTAAAGTTGCTTAGCTAGCAAACCCCAATATTTACCATGTACATGGGTTATAGTTGAGATATATGTTTTATAGTGTATGTTTTGTTATGATCTTATGTTTACGTCTGATGTTATATATATGTTGGTAGATTTTCCTTGCTGGGCATTAGGCCCATTCCTTTTTCTTTTTAGTGTGATGCAGGAAAATAGATACAAAGGCAGAAGGATTTTTGGAAGCTTGGCATGTGTGTTGAGGTGAATGGAGTGGATGGGCTGCGTGTCGATTCGAGGACGACGCTATTTTCTTTGGTCTCTTTAAATTATGTTTTATGTATTTTCCAAATTTAACTATGTATACAATTTCATTTAAAGTTATGTTTTATTTTTTTTAAAACAATGAGCTCATTTATGTATTACAAATATTACTTTAATGTTTTCAATAAAGTTATTAATTTTTCTCATGTATGTTCTCTTCAAAGTAGTAGTTATGTCTAGTAGGTTTAATGATCTAAGTCTTAGAAATAGTTGGGTCATTACAGCTAACCTTTCGAGGGTTTGGTCTTTGATTCCTTGGTTATTTGGGGCTGTTCCACAGCTCCCGTCCTACCGTTCGCGTTTGGCGGATTGATGTCCCTCCAAGTTTGAGCTTGGTTTGGTGGGACATTCCCGTTATCACGTACTTCAGAAGGACCTCCCTCTTGACGAGTGTAACTAACTCCATTTTGGGCTGAATTTCTCCTCTGTGAGTTTAGGCCATCTCGAAGATCGGTTTGGGGATCGACTTGAGGGCTTTGAGCCGAACTCAGGTGATTTCTCAAATCTACATCGGGCCTGCCACTTCGACGGCTCTTAGTCCTATAGTTCCCATTAGCGAAGCTTAGTGCTCGCGGTTGAGGATGAGATCTAGGATACTGCTGCGTGCCCGCAGGACATAAGTAGGGGCAGCGGGAGGAGGATTTCTCTTGCTGTCCCCATAAGCAGAAACATTTTGCGTAGAACGAGGCGGTGTTGGATGTCTTATGGGCGATGGGGGATGCCTAACTGGCGAGGCAATTCTTGTCCCGTCAGGATGAAACAAATTAGCCTGCGGTCATTCTGCTCCACCATTTCTAACTCTCTGCATCTGGCGATCTGATCGTGATGCAAGAGGGTCGGCTGGAACATGCTGTCTTTGTGAGTTTTCCCCAGACCTTCCTCGTGGGTTGCCATGGGCGTTTCCAGGTGCATATGATGGTGGTACTGAACTTGGGGTCGAGGTCCTAACCGACCGACTGACTGACTTGTCGATAACCCTTGGGAGGGCCATTAGGCTGAACATCTTAGCGATCTTGTGCCGTGGGCATAGAACTTGGTGTCAAGGTCCTAACTGATCGACTTGGTTTGGATCGATCTTTCCGGCGAGACTTATGAGACCCACCTTGCCTCTTTCTGAAATTAACGTCGGTTGCAAGAGGTGGTAGTCGCGCCAAAACCTCCCCGATTTGCTTATTTTCTTTGGCCAAATGGCTTCTTAACTACATGTTATCCATTCTACCGCAGTCAAGTAATCTGGTTTTGGATTCGGTGGCAATGATGCCGAACTCCCATTGTCGTCGTGGCCAATCGGTTGCTTTCTCGATCATTGTTGGATTTCAGGGCTATGCTCATCGGAACCAGCAGCATGGTGAGCCTCCTGCCCACCAGGTTGTTCCATCTCATTGCCATGTCTCGATCGGGTGACCACCATGAAGAACTTTGATTGGGATTTTGATGAAAGCACTATTCTGTAGCTCTCAATGAAAGCACCAAACTATTGACGCGGTTTTTCGCCAATAGTGAATTATGAAAATAGCTAGGACTAATTAGTGCTTAATGATAAACCGTAATAAGAAAATGATACTCAAGAGCACCAGAAAAGAACTCTCAAGAACACCCGTCTTTTTTACGTGGTTCGGATGTTAAAATCTACTTAGTCCACGAGTCTATATTATTACTGTTTTTCTCTCTAAATTTTGACAGAGTTTTTGCATTACAGAAAAAGCCTCTCCTTTCCCTATCCAAGATCTCAGTATTTATAGAGAAGATCCTTGGATAGGCCTTGGGGGCATCACGTGACTTAACCCCAGAGTTATCTGCACCACACTAATTATAAATATTACAATTCTTCCTAAGGCATGGTCTGATCATTAGGTAAAACTAATCTTGGATCCTCAGGGATCACCGAACATGCCTTGTCTGACCATGCACGTCTATATAACGTATCCGGGTTTTCAGGGATCTGCGGACTTGCCATGTCTGACCATGCACGCCTATATAACGTATCCGGGTTTCTAAGGATCCAAGGATACGTCAGGTCTTTAGCATACCTCGAGCTGAATGCACCGTGAGCTCGTCTCACAGATGCTATGCCTTATAATCATTACAAGCTCATGCTTATTGCTTTGCATTCCGCAGCTCGTGTTATTGACCTGGGGAACCGTGCTGCCTTTGCAGAGAAAATACGGACATATGGATCATCTATTACAGTTCTTTAATCGCCAGCTGTACACGAGCTAAATAAAAGACTCGTGCTGAATTTTAGGATGCAAAGGTTTAATTAATAATCTCAAATTTATTGGAACTTGAAATTATAGGTCCATATGTCCCCACAGCAGCTCTATCAACACTATTCAAGGCAAGAATTGATATAAATGGAAAAATTGTGAAAATACATATTTAAGAAGAAATTTGTTCTTCAGGCCAAATATGCAATAATTTGATAATAGTAATTAATTAATTAATTACAAATCAGTTTTAATTAACAAAATTAATGAATAATTAATTATTATATAATTTTCAAAATTATATTAAATAATTAATTATAATTTTCGAAATTATAATAAAATTAATATTTAATTTTTGAAATTAGTATTAATTAAAATTGGTTTTAATTAATTGGTAGAATTAATTAAATATCTCTATTTGAGTGGGAGATAATAATTTGATAAGTTCAAATTTGATTTGAATTTAAAAGATTGATATTTATTCAAATAATTAATTATATTTGATAATTAGTTAAAAATATAATAAATTCAAATTTGAATTAATTATTAAGTTGTTGGATTTTATCTGATATGGTAGTTTGAATAAATAATTAGATAATTGTGGAAAAATTAAATAACCCTAAAATATAGGGTGCTACATGACATGCTGTAACCACCCAAATTCGCTAATAAGGCTTAAGGGTCTTGATTAGTGTGCCTGGAGGGCATAATGGGAATTATGTGTGATTTTAATGATTAAGATGCATGATTATGATTTAAAGCATGTTATATGGCTATCTGAATATTTGAGATGCATGACTATGTGTATTAGTAAGCATGTAGGCCCTGATTAGGTTAGAAGGGCATAATCGCAATTTTGGCCATTATGGGCATAATTGTATTGATATATGTGATAATTGTCGAGACCACATTATTATGTGGATATATCTGAGATCTGTGACTCGAGACGATCCTAGTAGGCAAAGTAGCGGAAAAGTCATGGCGGGGATTTATACCCGGCTCGGGGTGAGCTTAGGGGTATAAATGGGAATTTAGCGAATATATTGGAGTTTATTTGGACATTGAGGAACATTATTGGTGGTTAATTAGGTATCGGGAATTAAGCGGGAAATATTAGAGACACTCGAGGAGTTAGCGGGAATTGGGTAAAATGACTAAAATGCCCTTAAGTAGACTAAAGGATTAGAAATAAAGGGGAGGGCATTAGGGTCATTTGGCATGTAAGGAATAGATATGCTGAGGCTTTATGTTAGTGGGAAGTGTAGAGAAATGTAGAAGTCTGAAAAAGAAGAAAAGGAAGGGAAAAGGAAGGAGGGAAAACAGAGAGAGTTCTCTAGGTCGGTTCTTGTTTTCTTCACCTTTTTCTTGAGGATTTCTGGAGTAGAGCTCAGAGGAGAGCTGGGATAAACTAAGCATCAAGGATTCTAGCTAAGTGTGGGGAATTGGCAGAGGTTTAGCAAGGGTTCATCAACACTTGAGGTAAGACTTTAGAGTTCTTCAGTTTCTGTTTCTGGTTTTTGAGCTATGGTGCTTAAGTTGAATTGGATGGAACTTTAGGGAATTCAGGTCTAAGGCTGAGGAGGAGCAAGCCAAGGAAGTCTTGAGGCAACTTGTGGTCGAAATTCCATCAAAGGTATAAAGTCTAAACTCTAACTTTGTTGTTCAGCTGGTTTTTACTGAGTTTTATAACTTAGGAGTGGCTATGGTGAATTGTGAGTTTGGGGATGCATGTGCTTGAGTTCTAGGTATTTGGGGTGCTTGGTATGAGTGGAGTATGGTCATAAGGTTGTTTTTGAGTTTGGGAAGGAGTTGGAAGAGTGTTGGTTGAGGTTGGTTCGAAAAAATCGCAGAAGAGAAAATTGGTGCTGGTCTGTCTGTGACTAGCGCTACAGCGCTAGCCTTTGGGCGTTGTAGTGCTAGGCCATGATGCTGAGGGGATTTTAGCTTCTGTTTGTAGTGCTGTAGCGCCCTCCCATGAGCGTTGTAGCGCTACCCTGCCTTCTGAAGGGGATTTTAGGGTTATTTGCAAGGGCTTTTGACCTAGGGTTTGGGGTTTGTTTCCACCACCTTGTTTGGTGGAACTAGGACTTCCCGGGGGCTCGGGATTGGCCTGGGGCTAGGTTTTGGAGTTAAGGATTGATGATGACTTTGGCCCATGATTGTGTTTAGGTGAGCGCTAGGGCTCGAGGGGGATCGTGCTCAAGGAGTCGAGGGATCAAAGCTAGTGAATTGAAAGGTAAGAAAACTGCACCCGATTATATGTTTGTGATGGGACTAAGTGCTCCCGAGAATTGTATCGTGTCAATGATGGTATTACGCAACGGGACATGTAAAGCGGCCTAAGAGTGTCGTACATAGTATTTGCGCACAGGGCGCGGCTTGGCCACTGGTAGCCGAGAATATTCACTGAGGTCGGCTTAAGCAGGCCGGAGTCAGTGGGATAACGAAGGGAGCAGCCTGAGAGCGCTAGCCCTAGCTATCATTTGTGTAGTGATTTGTGATATGAATTGATATGCTTAGTATGTTGGATACTTGGTCATGCTGAATGATTATATGTTTGAGAACTTGTGACACAATGTGAGATATGGGTTTGTCTGTTTATTGCTTATGCTCTATTGTTGTGTTTTCTTGCTGGGCCTTGGCTCACGGGTGCTACGTGGTGTAGGTAAAGGCAAAGGCAAAGGCAAGCTGAACCAAGCCTGATACGGAGAGCTTCGAGGTGGAATGTACATAGCTAGCTGTTCGATTGTCATGATCGAGGAGTGGATCAAGACAGGATTACCTAATTGTCTGTTTTGCCTTAGTATGACCTGATATTGTGTATAAACCTTGTGTCTTTTGTAAACGATCTTAAAACTTGTATCTTTTTGGGATCCCGTGTAAAGGATAATGTTTCTTAATGAAAATGTGGCTTTTGAGACCAAACCATTTTAAACCCTAGTTCCTTTACAGTTTCAGTAACACGATTTTAATTAAACGACTTGATTAGCAAGTCTGACACTTTATAAACACACAGTGTAACGGTCTTGGCTATCCAGGGCGTTACAACATGCACAGTCCTTGGACTGTGTGTGGCGTGAGCCATATATTTTTTAGGGATAGATTTTTTATTTTTATTTATTTAATTAATTAATTAATGGAAAATTCAAAAGTTAGTTTTTGATATTTTCATTAATAAGATAATTAATTAATTTAAAGATAAATTGTAAAATAGTTACAGATATATTTTTAAAATTTTAATATTTTCTATTTAAGTTAGACTTATCAGAAAATAAAAAAAAATTAATTATGAAGAAGACAGAACTATTCACTCTAAAGAAAAGAACGATACTTTTCTATCTCTCCCTGAAAAAGATATAGAACCAATCTCAGGCCTATTCTCTTGATCTCATGTGTTGAGTACATCAAGTTGAATCAAAAATAAACCATCCTTTATTCTCTAAGTGCCCACACACTTCTTGAGGTGTAGAGAACATTGTGGAAGATCTTGGTGTGAGTACCTGGGAGCAACTTGGATAGGAAGTTCGTTCAAATTACGAAAAGATAGCAAAGACACTTGATAGGCATCAAGAGGTATGTTTAATATATTATTGCTTATGATTAATGTATGTATATTAATGGATATGCATATTTAAAAGTAGTTTAAATATGCTACAAAATTTTTGTTGTACACTGGGCCAACCCACCACCATTCCATTGCGTATTAGGAAACTTGTTCCTAACAATTGGTACCGAAGACGTCATTAATCTCTGCATACATTAATTATTGTGTGGGCATTATATGCATTCTTATGTTATCGTAATATGTGTGAATAGATGGATGTATGTATGATTAAAGTTTATTCTTAAGGCTCGTTAATTATATGGTGTTTTGGGTTTAGGAATTGTTCTTAAATTTTTAGATAAAAAATGTAAGCCATTATGGGGCATAGGAATTTTTTGTAATTTAATTTTTTGCATTAAATTATTTGAAAAAATTCTATAAGGCCCGAGCCCCAAGTTCCATGCCTCGAAGCCCGAGCCTAAGGCTATCGCACGCACCCTGCTGGCCCGCGCTCTTACGCCTGCTACTGCCGCGCGCACCCGTGCCCCTCTACTGCCATCCCCGCGTGCACCCGCCCCTGCGCCTACTGCCCTGCACCCATGCACCAGCCATTAGTAGCCCCGCGCCCTTACTGCGCGCCTCAAGCCTTGCCTTCTTCCCCGCCGAGCCACCTTATGCAGCCGCCCCTACGGTTTCTAAACCCTAGGGCTTGCATCTAAGTTATCCATTTTAATTATGGGCCTAATTAATTTTAGCTCATAATTAAAATTATTTTATTTTGAATTAATTGTTTGGGCCAAAATTCAAAAGTGGGCCTAATAAATTATTGGGCATTAAAGCCCAAAGTAAATGATTATTAAAATTTGTTTAAGATAATTAAAAATTATTTTAATTCAAAATTAAATGGATAAATGACTTAATGGA
This sequence comes from Humulus lupulus, assembly GCF_963169125.1. Lineage (NCBI taxonomy): Eukaryota > Viridiplantae > Streptophyta > Magnoliopsida > Rosales > Cannabaceae > Humulus > Humulus lupulus. The sequence continues at coordinate 105,709,843 of NC_084794.1, read as the reverse complement.
TCAAGACTACTTGTGAAGGCCCAAAGTTGAAGATTGAGTTCTCTTTAGGTCTTATTTAGTTTCTTACATTTTTGTGTATATTTTTACAAGTGTTGTAATTTTTCTAGAAATACCCAAGACACCCGGCCTGCATTTATTTATTTATTTAATTAGTATTTATTTATTTAAATATTTGAATGTGATTAAATTGTTTAATACTTTATCATGCATTTTTGACATGCCATACATATTACCCACACAATATTTAAAATTAGCATGCATCTCATATGAGTAGAAACATGCCTTAGGATTGTCCTTTGTGATTATATGCTTTATGTGATGGACCATATAATAATAAATCTAGTTTTAACTAGTTCAAGAGCGGAAATAGATTTTAAAAGTTGTTTAATTTCTAGTATTTAAAAAAATTATTTTATTAAATAATAAATGATGTTCCTAGTAATTATAGCAAATTAATATTGAATTAATTAGGGCATAGTTCTATAATTTTAATTTTACTTAATTGGATTAGTAATTATTAGAATATCATTTGATAAAAATAGATCACTTTACTTTTACAAACTAATTAAAAAGCATAGGATGTTTTGAGAAAACAAATATTTTAAAATAGTAAGTGGGAGAGGGAGTTATGACAATAAGTCCCATGGTCTCCATTATTAGTTAGCATCGAGGTGACATGGAGAGGGCCTCGCGACACCATTGCTTGTGTCCCGGCTAAGGAAGGCTTCCGACTGTGTTATTCTCAAGGAAAAATTCTTTTTCAAGAATATGATTTAATGATGTATTTCAAGTTTGACTGATCCTAAGGCACACTCTTGAGTTAAGTCATTGATCTAAAATAATAGGTTACACTCACAAGGTACATTAGGCTTTCGAGCGGACTAGTGTATTCTTGACCAAACAAGCAGTTGTTTATAAGTCAAAACAGAAATGTTGATTTAAATTTTTACTTATAAATTTGAGAACTTGTCTCAAAATTAATTTGGAATTAGTCAGACCTACTATAAGGCTGGTCCATTAATGTTCAAATTAATTAATCGTGGAATTAGTAATTATTTTTAGGTGTTCTTTAATTGTTGCATTCATGCATCACATTTACTATTCCAAAAATTACTGATATTTATTATATGCATAAATTCATTTTTGTTTATTTATTTATTTTCAACAATCATGTCTAGCTCAAATCCTATATTTTCTTTACTTGCTAATGAAAAGTTGACTGGTGAAAACTACATGAAATAGAAATCAAACTTGAACATTGTATTAATATGTGAGAACCACAAATTTGTCTTGATTGAGGAATGTCCTGAAGTCCCTCCAGCTACTGCTGCCAAAACTACAAGGGAAAAGTTTGATGATTGGATCTTATCAAAAAACAAAGCAAAGTGTTATATGCTTGCGAGTATGACAGATGTGCTCAGAAAGAAGTTTGAGAATACTGAGAATGCTTATGATATTTTGGATACCCTTCAAGACATGTTTGGGCAACTGTCAGATCAGTGCAGGCATGAGGCCACCAGATCCTACATGACCAAGAAAATGAAGAAAGGAGTTTCTGTCAGAGAACATGTATTACACATGATCAATATAATGCACGATGCCATAATCCATGGGGCAATCATTGATGAAAGGACTGAAGTGAGCATTATACTTGAATCTCTTTCTCCAGCTTTTAAAGGTTTCACATCCAACTATGTCATGAACAAATTATCATATAACATGACACAGCTGATGAATGAATTGCAAACTTATGAATCTCTTAACAAAGGTTCTGAGAAAGAAGGAGAAGTAAATGTTGATGATTCCAACCCATCCTCTTCAAAGGCTAAAACCAAAAAGAGGAAAAATGGATATAGAAAGGACAAGGAGAAAGAAAAAGACAAGAATTCAATGAAGCCTAACAAGTCATCCAAAGGCAAAGAGAACAAGAACACCAAGTGCTCCAAAAAGAAGACCCCTAAATGGACTTGGTTTCACTGTGGAGTAGATGGTCACTGGAAGAGAAATTGTCCAAAGTATCTCGCTGACCTGAACGAGGAAAAGAAAGGTAAATTTGATTTACTTGTGCTAGAAGCTTGTTTAGTGGAAGACAATTCCTCATCTTGGATAGTAGATTCGGGAGCCACTAATCATGTTTGTTTTTCTCTATAGATTCTTAGTTCGACGAGGAAGCTTGCTGGTAGAGAGGTGACTATGAGGGTAGGCAATGGTCAGATTATCTCTGTAGTAGTAGTTGGAACAACCTATCTGGAATTTGAGAAGAATGAATTTCTTATTATAGAGAACGTTTATTATATTCTGGGATTTTCTAGAAACTTAATTTCTACTTCTATGTCTTAAACAAGGTTTTAAAATTTCTTTTAATAATAATTCGATTGTTATATCAAGATATGGTTTTAAGATATGTTCTGCAAAATCTATTGTTGGGCTTTATAAATTGCACGCTAAAGAGAAATCTGCTTATAATTCTGAATTATTTAAAACAGCTAATCTTAGATCTATTAAACGACAAAAGACCGATTCTGATAGTGAAACATATCTGTGGCACTTGAGATTGGGCCATATTGGTCTAGACAGAATTAATAGGCTTGTAAAGGATGGTCTTTTAAAAGAACTATCTATTGGATCTCTCCCTGTTTGTGAGTCCTGTCTAGAAGGCAAGATGACCAAGTGACCTTTCTCTGCTAAAGGTTCAAGAGCTACAGAACCACTTCATCTTGTACCTACAGATGTTTGCGGTCCACTTAATGTACAAGAAAGAGGAGGTTATGAATACTTTGTCACTTTTATTGACGATTATTCAAGACATGGTTACCTATACTTAATGTAAAGAAAATCTGAAACTTTTGGAAAGTTCAAAGAATTTCAAGCAGAAGCTGAAAAGCAATTAGGTAAATCACTGAAAGTTCTTCGATTTGATCGAGGAGGAGAGTACTTGGATTTTAAATTCAAGGACCATCTGCGTGAGCATGGTATTTAATCCCAACTCATAGCACCTAGAACGCCACATCAAAATGGTGTTTCAGAAAGACAGAACAGAACGTTACTCGATATGGTTAGATCAATGGTGGGCTTCTCATCATTACCACTGTCATTCTGGGGCTATGAAATTCAATGTGCTCTATACATATTGAATGTTGTTCCATCTAAGTCTATCTAGAAGACACCCATGGAATTATGGAATGGTTGTAAACCTAGTTTACACCATTTTTGAATTTGGGGGTGTCCTGCACGTGTGCTTAAAGGAAAGACCGAAAAGTTGGAATCACGCTCTAAAGTGTGCATGTTTGTGGGCTATTCCAAAGAGACAAGAGGTGGAATTTTCTATAGTCCAAAAGAAAATAAAACATTTGTATCGACAAATGCAACTTTTCTTGAACATGACTATGTTAATAACCATAAACCTCACAGTAAGGTTGTACTAGAGGAGATGGTCTCGAATGAAGTTGCAAAGTCACCAGCAACAACCAATAAAAATGACAAGAGGAAACTGCTAGTTCTAGCCTGAATAGTAGAGAGCCTCATTGTAGTGGGAGGGTTAGTAAGAAACCCATACGCTATGAAAATGGAGTTCAAATGCTTATGTCAGACACAAACAAAGATGATCCATTGGCATTTAAAGATGCAATGAATGATTCTAACAAGGACAAATGGAAAGACGCCATGAACCATGAAATGGAATCAATGTATTCCAATTCTGTCTGGGTTCTTGAAGATCCACTTAAGAATATCAAACCAAATGGTTGCAAGTGGATATTCAAGAAGAAAAGAGGAGCGGATGGGAAAGTAGAGACTTTCAAAGCAAGGCTTGTAGCCAAAGGCTACACATAGAAAGAAGGGGCTGATTATGAAGAAACTTTTTCTCCTGTAGCCATGCTAAAATCCATTCATATACTCTTATCCATTGCTGCGTGCATGGATTATGAGATTTGGCATATGGATGTCAAAATAGTTTTTTGAATGGCTGCCTTGACGGAACAATTTACATGTCTCAACCAGAAGGGTTCAAAGTAAAAGGTCAAGAGCAAAAAGTTTGCAAGCTTCTTAGGTCCATCTATGGACTCAAACAAGCTTCTAGATCTTGGAATCTTAGATTTGATGACACAGTTAAAACGTTTGGTTTTGAACAAAACGTTGATGAACCTTGTGTCTATAAACAAATCAAAGATTGTATAATAGTATTCTTCGTTCTTTACGTTGATGATATATTACTGATTGGCATTGACGTAACACATTATCAAAGGTAAAGAACTGGTTAGCTGAATAATTCCAAATGAAAGATTTGGGTGAAGCCAAGTATGTTCTGGGCATTAAAATTCTTAGAGATAGATAGAACAAGACTTTGGCACTGTCTCAAGCAACTTATATTTATAAGGTACTAGAACACTTTAATATGCAAAACTCCAAAAAGGGTGATATGCCAACCCATTCTAGAGTAGTCCTTTCCAAGGAGAAGTGTCCCAAAACACCCCAGGAAGAGGAAGATATGAGACATTGTCCCTATGCCTCAATGGTAGGTAGTATAATGTACGCCATGTTGTGTACAAGACATGACATTTGCTATGCAATAGGGATAGTCAGCAGTTATCAATCCAATCCTGGATTGAGTCATTGGATTGCAGTGAAGAATATTCTCAAGTATCTTAGAAATACTAGAGATTATATGCTTGTATATTCAGGTGGAGAACTGAACCCCACTAGTTACACTAATTATGACTTTCAATCAGACAGAGATAGTCGGAAATCGACTTCTGGATCAGTGTTTACTCTTGGAGGAGGAACAGTAGTTTGGCAAAGTATTAAACAAACCAACATTGCAGACTCTACCATGGAATCCGAGTATATAGCAGCTTGTGAAGCAGCTAAAGAGGCTGTGTGGCTCAAGAAGTTCTATTCCGTTCTGGAAGTATTGTCAGATGTGGATAAGCCACTAGTCCTATACTGTGATAGCAGTGGGGCAGTAGCTAACTCAAAGGAACCACGCAGTCACAAGAGGGGAAAACACATCGAGAGGAAGTATCACTTGGTAAGAGAGATAGTTCATCGAGGAGATGTTGCATTTATGAAGACAACTTTAGAGCATAATCTGGCAGATCCTTTCACAAAGACTTTATCCATGAAATATTTTAAGGAGCATGTAAGTAACATGGGAATGAGAGAGATGTCTCATTTGCTTTAGGGAAAGTGGGAGATTGTTGGGAATTGTGCCCTGAAAGTATATGTAGCAGACATTGTTTTAAGAAATAAATATATAAATTGAATTTTTTATGCATATATTTTATGGACTATATTATTATGTGATAATATTAAGTAAATATCATAAAAATTCCTAAGTTCATATATGTGATCTCAACCATGTATTGGTACGGGAGGATTGTGTTTGAGATAAATGACACTGATTAGTTTGAAGTAAAATAAAGTTATGAATTCTTTAGATTAATTACTGCAAGTACGGTCCAATAGTATTATGAATACATGTGATCTAGATCAGGATTACTAATGTAGTAGGACACTTTAGTGGAGGTGCTTTATCTATTATAGAATATATAAGAACTGGACCAAATATGTTTATTAATACTTAGTTAAATACCGTTTCGAAGTATTAATTAAATATATCAACTAATGATCATATACAAATAGTTCTTAATCCCGAAGTTACTATGAACTCCTGTTTATGTTATATGAGTTCTTTGATTCACTCATTACGTTAGGGTATGTCAGAATGATCAGGCTAGAAACTTTTGTTTTGCGAACTCATTAATGTAAATGGCTGGGACATAGTATACAGATATGGAATCTATACCTTCTTGTAAGAGATTGAATAATGGTTCTCTTAAGGGTTGACTTTTGGGACTGAAAGGTTATTGAGCTCAAATTCATAATTTAGTTATGAATTAACCTTTGTGGATGCCAAAAATCCACCAAGGAAAAAAGGTCTGGTCCCTTATTGAAGTAAACGGCTAAGGGGCACCAAAGGTGCCAAGTACATGATAGGGACAGATGGTTATTACATGCCACCAAGAGGCCACACATTTGCGAGGCCCCAGGCCTTACAAAGTAATTCCTTGTTGTGAATATGGGAAAACCGTTAAAGAAGCAAGGCACCCGAGAAGAGGGCCTCGAGTAGTGCCTCGCGAATTCCGAGGGCCTCGCATAGAGAGGCACCAACCACCTGTAGGCACAAGGGTGCGCATCTCCTTCGGACTCCTTGCGCGAAGATGCTTAGGTAGGCGCATAGGCGTGCCACCTCCCTCGGACTCGGCCAAGGGCCTCGCATAGCGAGGCCCAATCCTCATGTACGAGTTTGAGGCTTAGTGAGACCCTTGTTCCTTCACACAACATGTGGGCGCGGGGACGTACTTCCCATCTAGGTGTGTTGGGTCTCATTTAACGAAACCTTCATGCCTTTAAGACCTTGGCGTCTGTGAAGGAGGTCTAGTAAGGCTCTCAGCTACTCAGTGGCATAGGCACGGGTGCCATGCATCTCGGCGCAAGGTCCGTGAGCTTCATTTGCGTGCACTTACACGACCCTCCGGCGTACCCCTAGGCCTCGCATAGCGAGACCCTTGATGATACCATGGTCTTGCGAGGCGCATGTATGCGCTAGATGCATGTACGCGTGAGACGCCCATGCGCGAGGCGCCTATATGCGCAAGACGCCTATCCATGGGAGACACCCATGCGCAAGGCGCCTATATGGGCGAGATGCCTGTATGCGCAAGATGCCCATACGTGAGGTGCCTGTATGCACAAGATGCAAGTATGCGCAAGACGCCCATGCGCAAGGCGCCTATATGCACAAGACGCTTATACGCGCGAGACGCCCATGCGTGAGGCGCTTGTATGAGCGAGACGCCTGTATGCGCGAGACGCCCATGTGCAAGGCACCTATATGTGCAAGATGCCTGTACGCGTGTAATTTGTATGTGCGAGATGTCACAGGCTGACATTTTGACAGCGGAAATGCCCGTGTGGCGCCTTCACTCCTCTGAGCCATTGTCAGCCTTCCAACCATTTGAATAATAATGGGCACATTTTTCGCGCGACCATGTGTCTCTGCACACTTCCTTCTCTCGAATAACTCTCGCTGAGTCATGCTCTCAAGCATCTATGAGTGCAACCATGCATCAAGGCTATCTAGCCAAGACACTCACACTGTCCATAGGTTCTCACTATGGCAAGGAAAATCCCAACACCGATGCTCACCCATACATTCGCAAGCCAAGGTAGCATGTGTGGCCAAGAGCCAAAACCAAGCTGACATGCCAACACCTCTCATCATGCCCCATTCGATACTATCCGATTAGCTCACGCCCTAGACCAAGGAATCTCATACGTCCATGGTCCAATCCTCAAGGAACTATGCCTTCACGCAAGTTGGAAGACCCTCGAGACTAGCTGCCAGACTAGTAGCACACACTAGACCTTTGTCCTTCTCAAGCATTGTGCACTCTTCAATGCCTGTATGCTAGCAAGTCCCACGAATGACTTCCTGTGCCATCTCATGTCGAGATTCATGACCATGGCGCACCATGATGTCTCTCGGAGGTTTGGGCCACATTCCATGCAAGTGGCATCCCAGCAAGGCAAGGGATCCATACCCTTAAACCTTTGGTAGCACACTTCAACGCACTACCGGGGCGGCCCGGTAATGTCCATGAGTACTCCTACTCATGGAGACATATGATTCCCTTGTGGTCCTCATATGCCCACCCTACTAGTCCTCCCAACTAGTTGTAGCTCACTTGATGCACCTGCGCCAAGGGGTGGTGGAGAGCTGACACTAGGTGCTCCCCCTACAAAGAGCCTTCTGAGCTTTTAGCCTTCTACCAAGAACATATATGATTTTTGCTTGGGAGACATATTTGGCTCTCAGCTCGCCAATTCTATGAATCTCCCAAATCTGATCGCACCATTGCATTCATTTACCTTTCTATATGGAACTTACCAAGTCTCGTCCATTTCCAGGCAATATTGAAGATATTTACGAAAATGCCACTATCGTACAAACTAGGCATCAGCATGCTCACTAGCCTGCAGCCTCGTGTGTGCATCTGACCAACCACCATCCTAGGTTGTAACATGCCCTTAAGGCTGGCATGTTACATGAGATACCTGTATGCACGAGACGCCCTTCGCGCGAGGCGCCTGTATGCGCGAGGGTAAATGCCTTGGGGCCAAGAAACACCTATGATGTGAGAAAGAACGCCTAAGCCTCCCGAGCCTAATGTCACAAGCTTAGCACAAGAGTTCCCAACAAATGCCTCAATACAGGGAATAGGAGGGCTGCATTGAGGAGACCCGGGCTATCTCATTGGAGAATCCGTAAGTTCCCCAACTCTTAGCCAAATATAACGAAACTTGGAGAAAAGGTGTGTCTTGGACAAGTGAGAACAATAAGCAGGTGCGAGGTACGTGTATGAGTACGGGGTGTATGACCCTCAGAAGGACAGAGGCGTGACCTTGACATCCATATTTGACAGATTGTGGTGGTACAAACTCCTGCAAAGAGTGGAGGCACTACTTGAACACCCATGACCACGTACTAGGGCCGACACTATGGCCTTCTGTACCACTACTTCCTGCACCATTAGTCTGGCAATGTACCTACACACGTTCTTGTCCCTTGGGACCACCATGTATCAGGGGCCATTAGAGCCCAGCTATAAATAGACCTCCATCCTTTAGAGTAGGGGGGGGGGGGAGAGAAAAGCAATAAACGAGATTTTCCTCCATTGTTGTTCTGCAGGTTTCTTTCTTAATTTCTTCTTAAGTTCAATCCACGCATTTTTTGTAACAAGCTTGGACTTTTCCATCCATAAATCATTAACGAGTTTCTACCGTCAATAGTTTGGCGCCATCTGTGGGAAGGATAACTATCAAACCACTGTTCTTCTATCAATTTTGACAAGAAAAAATGCCAAGGCGTTCAAAACGCCTACGGGAATCTCAGGATGCTGAGATCCACCTTGATGGAGGCCAACTAAAAGCCTTCAGAAGAGGCCCTCCACCACCTGAGAAATGAGGTATGCCCGAGGAACATCCAACCCCTGGAGAGGAGAAGTAGACACCACTCCTGGCAGTTCAACCTAGAGAAGGTCATCGTGATCCATCTACGACTCGTGTGGGTGGCCTGAGTATGCACCCTCCTCCTCAACCGCTGATTGCATCGCGCTCCGGCCACTGGGATCCATGCCCCTCTTTACACAGACCCGACAACAGTTTGAATGTGCACTCCATGAGTCCCAGCTCCCAAACTCGCTTTTACAAGAATGAGATACGCGAGTTGCACATAAAAAATCAAAGGCTGGAAGCCATAATAGAGAACATGCAAGAGGTGTTGAATGACTTGCTATATGGAAGGTCAAGCATGCCCCTTCCCCAGCATAGGAGAAAAAATCATGCACGAGGAGAAACCACCATACCCATGGACGATGACAAGACACAACTCTCCACTCGTTGTACCCCTCGCCCAGAGCGCAAGGAAGGTTATACACCAGTGAAGAAACCTGGTGTATACCCCACATACGGGAGGTGCGAACCCAAGACTACCCCCATAAGAGCTTCACCTGACTTGAGGGAGAAATTTAACTCGAGAGGGTCCAAGGTAAAAAACACAACACCCGCAGCTCCCTCGAGGGACACAACAAAGGCAAGGGTTCAATCTGAGAACCCGCAAGACTCCTTAAGCAAAAAGAGGATGGAACTACACATCAAAATGCAAAGCCCTTGAGACAGGATTATCACTACACCTGTGGGTCATAGAGATGATGAAGAATTTGATCATGATTCGCCCTTTACAAGGGAGATCCAGGTTGAGCAACTCCCCACCAGCTTCAAAGAGCCCCACATGACTCTGTACGAGGGTACTACGGACCCAAAGTATCGCTCAGACTCCTTCAATAACTTGATGAAGTTAAGGGGGGTCAAGAGTAGAGCAAAGTGCCATTGCTTTGTCGTTACACTTAAAGGAGTTGCGCACAAGTGGTTCAAGACGTTAAGGCCAGGAACAATCAAGTCATTGCAATAATTCTCTAGTAAATTTCTTCAGCAACACCAAGCAGTCTGTGATTACATTATGCCAATTACCAGCCTCGCTAACATAAAACAAGGCGAGAATGAGAGTATGAAGAGCTATATCCATAGGTTCAATATGGAAGCAACAAAGTTGGGAAGGTCAACTAAAGCAAAGCTCAAGATGGCTGTTATCGCCAGAGTTCGTCCAGGAAGCAAGTTATGGGATAACATGCTCAAGAGAGAGGTTACAAATGTAGATGAATTCTTTGAAAGAGCATAGAAGTATATACGTGTGGAAGAGGGACATAAGAACTTTCATGTTGAGGGAAGCAAACCTTCTTCCAATCACCCTTCTACCAATACGTCTGAAGATTCCATGTAGAAGAGAACATCGTTGTAATGCCCCGAATTCTCCGATGTGTTTTAGTGGCAGTTTAGTAGGCCGGGAGGGCCGTAATTTTTTAATTACGCCATTAGATGAATATATGCATGTTTATGTGAATTATATTATGATATAATGATATATGCATGCATGTGGGTCCACATTTGATATATTATGCTGTTTTGATAATTTGGCCCATTGAGGGTAAATTTGTGTATTTGGGTGCATGATGTGATTTGTGAATGAGATTCCATTATTATGGAGATATATTCGAGCTATTCGGCATGAGACGGTCATTTTTAGTGGATTAGCGGTTTTGTCATAACGGGGTTAATTTTGGGGTAATAGGAATGTTTATTTGATAATAAATTGGGAATATTTGAGATCAGGGTGGAGTTCTGGAGGTTTTGAATGTAATGTCCCCGAGGGTGTTTTCGGGACCCCGAGCACTAGGTTTTATTTGAGGTTACTTAAGCTTGAAGTAGCTGTCAGATAGAACGTACGATTAGAAAACCTCTTGTTCTCCTTCGTTAGTTCATTTTTGCCACCCGAAGCATATTTGAAGAAATCTTGAGTTCTAGGAGTCGGAATCGAGCGAGGATTGAGGCATAGCGATCCTAGGAAATATTAGAAGCTTCTTGACTGAAGGATTTGACAGAAAACAACCTAATCGAAGGTAATCTAAGTTTAAATTTTTGAGTTTTTAGAGTTTCTAAGCTTTGAATTGGACTTTGTGAATTGTTGAGTTTTCGATTCATTTGAACCTTGGATTTTGAGGGTTTTGGTGCATTGGGAATCTTGGAAACCTTGTTTTTATGATTGGGGAATGTTTAGGTATGATTTTCGAGGCTTTGGAGTGTTAAAAACACATTTGAGAATGGCCCAGAGTTGAGGGCCGCGGCCCTGCCTTGAAGAAGCAGGTGGGTTTTTGTGCTTGCTGGGAACTGTGGCTCTTGATGGAGGGCGCTGTGGCCCTTGCCTCAGGGAACTCTGGGTGCCGCGGCCCAAGGTGCTAGGGCCGCAGCCCTTGCCCAGTTTTCGCCCCGTTTGCTCGTTTTGACCCTGGGAACCTAGTTTTAGGCCTCGGGAGTGTCCCTATTACTTGGATTAGTTTGGATTGATCTCTCAGAGGCTAGATATTGGTTTGAGAACCTTTGATTATCATGTTATTGATGGTATCCTATAATGTGTTATGATTAGGTAACCGCTAAAGGACTAAAAGCTAAACTGTTCTCAAAGGTCGTTCTTTTGTTCACTCTGGCTTGAATCAGAGGAAAGAAAATGGCACCCGAAATGTGACATGCATGGCTATTCATGAGGCATGTTGGTTGTATAAATGTGGACATGAATTGATTGTGGACTACTTTGCAAATGTTGCTCACTTGTGCATGGTACTGACTCATTAGTCAGATTTGGCAAAGGTGCTAGTATCAACTGTGAAGCTATGACTCATTAGTCAGGTTCGACAGTGGTACTGGGCACTGGTCACATTGCGCTGACTCATTAGTCAGGACGGCCTTAGCGTGTTCAACGCAAGCCAATAAAGATTAGATCTAATCGACTTTCTGCATTGAATGACTCAAAGAGCATTAATGCCGGACCGACCTCAAGTTCGATGAATATTATAAGCGCTTGAAGGCTAGTGACTTACCCATCAGCCACTCTTCCATTTGAATTAGTGACTTGCTTGTCAGTCACTCAGTATGGTTTACCAGAACCTGTTGAAGGCTAGTGGCTTACCTAGCAGCCACTCTTCCATTTGAATTGGTGGCTTGCTTGTCAGTCACTCAGTATGGTTTGCCAGAACCTCAAGTGATATTCACTCATCTATTTGAAAGCTATGAGATCTATGTGATTATAATGATAATCATTTGATGATGTTTGCATATAATGCTATGTTTTCTTGCTGGGCTTTGGCTCATGGGTGCTATGTGGTGCAGGTAAAGGAAATGAAAAGCTCACCCAGCCTTGAGTGGAGAGCTTAGGTGGTGATGTGTACATATGCGGCTGCTTGACCACCACGGCCAAGGAGTTCTCAGAGGAACTAGGGAGTTTACCCTATTTTTGCCGCTTAGGTCGGCGGGGTTTGAAATTTTGGAACAGTAATGACCTTTTTGAGTTATAAATAACTTGTAAATGTTCTTGTGGGCTCATGAACAGTCTTATGTATCAATAAAACATACCCTTTCCTTTTTATTGGTTTTCACCTTAACCTGTTAATAACACTTAGATCACGTTTTTAACCAAAGGACTCAGGCAATGAGTCAAATTTCCGATTCATCGTAACTGTTCTGGGGTAACCAGGGCGTTACAACTTGGTATCAGAGCAATGCCAAGGTTAAGGTTCCTGTAGACTGGCTGGGCATGTACACACATCACTGAAGTTAAGCTCGACTCATGGTTTGGTAACTATTTATGTAGTTATGTGTATAATTGCCTAAATGTGGTGCATATGCTTTACCTGTATGCATGAGACACTGTGTTGAACCTGTGCCCCTGAAATGTTATGAACTGTTATGTGATACATGCTGAGTGCTGAGTGCCATAAACATGTGTCTGCTTGTGAATGTTGAATGACTGTGGAATATGATAATTTTCTGCTTGTTCTTGGACCGTGAGGCGGCAGGAGGTTTAGTTATTACTACCTGACTGGCCATACTGATCAATGTTTCAGCAAGGTATCAGATAAGAATGAATCCAGAACAGACAGATACTACAGCTGGCCAGAGCGATCAGGGCCAGAACAATAACAATAACAGCCAGGGTCAAGAAAATGACCAGTCTCAGATTCCACAGCCAGCTCCTGCAAACTGGCAGCCGTTGTTTAATGACTTGCAGGCAACAACAAGGAGAGGAGCTTTGTCTCCTGAGATAGCAACAAGTGCCTGCAGTGGTTAGTGTTTCAGAGGCACCTCCTGTGTCGGTGCCATCAGCAGAGCAGCTGCTTAAGGTAGGAAATAAATAGGAACCTCTTTATGAAAGGTTCAGAAAGCAACAACCTCCTGTTTTTTAGGGCAGTGCAGATCCTTCCAAGGCAGAACAATGGATGAGAATGATTACCACTATCCTTGACTTTATGAGGGTAACTGGTAATGAGAGGGTGGCTTGTGCTACCTATATGTTTTGGGAGGATGCCCGGATTTGGTGGGAAGTGATTACCCAGACCAAGAATGTTTATGCTCTGAGTTGGGAGGAGTTTCAGACCTTCTTTAATGAAAAGCATTACAATGATGCCATCAGGGCAACTAAAGCTGAGGAATTCATCAGGCTATTTCAGGGAAGCTTATCAGTTACTGAATATGCCTTCAAATTTGACCGATTGGCAAAGTTTTCCAAGGAACTGGTGCCCACTGACGGGACCAGGAGAGAGAGATTCCTCCAAGGGCTACAACTCAGGTTAGCCTGTGATGTTCGCATCACCACTGTGGCAGGGGTTACTACCTATGCGCAGGTGGTTGAGAAGGCACTCATAGCTGAGAGTGCAGAGACCAAGATCTGGCGTGACAGTGCAGCCAGAAAGGATTTTAGGAGGACAGTTCCTCCATTTGTGGGTTCTGGTAGGGGTGTTGGCCTCAGTGATCAGAAGAGGAAGGTTCCTAATACCTTCCCAGTTCCAGGTCCTGACAGGAGGCCCCATGGTATAACAATGGGTCGTCCTGGGGGTAATGAAGCCTAGAAGACTCGTCCTGAATGCCCTAGATGTAAGAGGCGCCATTTGGGAGAGTGTAGGGCAAAGGCCTGCTACTTGTGTGGAGCAGTGGGTCATCTTAAGAAAGATTGCCCTCAGGTAGGGAAAGAAGAACCCAGGAAGGTGGACAGCTCGGCCCCAGCTCAAGTGTTCACGTTGACCCAAGCAGAAGCTGAGGCTTCCCCCTCAGTTGTTACAGGTCAGCTTCTTAGTGCTGGAATCCCTTATAATGTGTTGATTGATTCTGGTGCTACACATTCCTTTGTTGCTAGTAGTGTCATTGATAGATTGTGTAGACCTTGTGATTTCTATGCTGTGGGATTTAGTACTTTGTTACCCAGTCGAGAGTTAGTGGTATCCAAAAGATGGGTCAGATCTTTGCCAGTGACAGTGGAGGGCAGAGAGTTGTCAGTGGACTTGATAGAGTTAGTTATGACTGACTTCGATATGATACTGGGTATGGATTGGTTGGCAAAGTATGGGGCAACCATTGACTACAGAAGGAAGATGGTCACCTTTGAGCTTGAAGGTGAGGTTCCTTTTGTGTTTGTTGGTGCTGTGCATGGACCCCGCATTCCTATGATTTATGTGTTGAGGGCCAGGGATCTATTGCAAAGAGGTTGCATTGGATTCTTAGTCAGTGTGGTTGACACCACTCAGGTCATGCCAGTGAGACCAGAGGATACCAGGTTAGTTTGTGAATTCCTGGATGTGTTTCTAGAAGATTTGCTAGGATTGCCACCACACAGGGAAACTGAGTTCGTTATAGAACTGGCACCAGGGATGGAGCCAGTATCTAGAGCACCATACAGAATGGCCCCAGTTGAATTGAAATAATTAAAGGTACAGTTGCAAGAGCTATTAGACTTGAGTTTTATTAGACCTAGTTTCTCACCTTAGGGTGCGCCAATTCTATTTGTGAAGAAGAAGGATGGTTCTATGAGAATGTGTATAGATTACAGAGAACAAAATAAGTTGACAATTAAGAATAAGTATCCTTTGCCAAGGATAGATGATTTGTTCAATCAGTTGCAAGGTAAGAAGATATTCTCAAAGATTGACCTTCGTTCTGGTTATCATTAGTTGAGGGTCAAGGAGGGAGACATACCAAAGACTGCCTTTCATACCGGGTATGGGCATTATGGGTTTCTAGTTATGTCATTTGGATTGACTAATGCCCCTGCTGCTTTTATGGATTTGATGAACAGAGTGTTCAAGGATTACTTAGACTAGTTTGTGATCGTCTTCATCGATGATATTCTGGTATATTCTCAGACTGAGATAGAGCATGAGTGTAATGCCCCAAATTTCCTAATGAGGTTTAGGACCTTGATTAGGAGGCCGGGAGGGCCATAATTGATTTATTATGGTATTTAATGGTTATATGCATGTTTACGTTAATTATATTATTATATGATGGTGAATGCATGCATATGGGAGAATTTATTATTGTGAGGGTATTTTGGTAATTTGGCCACTGTGGGCATAATTGTGTATTTTGGGTGCATGATTGTGATTAATTAATATAGCCACATTATAAGGTGGATTGGTTCGAGCTTTTCGACATGAGACGATCATGAGATGTAAGAGTTCGGTCTAGTCATAACGGGTTTAAGTTCGGGGCTCGGGGTGAGTCTCGGGGTGAATTTAATGATTAGAGCATTACCGGGAATTAAAGGGTAATGGGTTATGATTTATTGGTATTCGGGAATATTGAGAATAACGAGAATTGGAGAGCGTTAATTATGATTAATTGTATAGGTTGGAAAGGACAATTTTACCCTTGAAGTGGTTTTAGAGGCTTTAAGTGACTTAGGGGTATTTTGGTCATTTAGGGCTGGATTTGTATGACTTAAATTGGCTGCTGGCTGTAGAAGCATGTGGAATTAAAACAGAACTAAAACAGAGCATCATCATCCTCATCCTTCTCTCTTTGCCGTACACCATTTCCCTTCTTTCTTCCTTTGGAATTTTGAGAGCCAATTTGAAGGAACAAGCTAGGAAATCAAGGTTTGGGCTTAGGGACTTGATTCAGCCATTGAAGGGGATTGAAAACTGAGCTTGAGGTAAGGAAACTCAGCCATGAAAGTCTGGATTATACTCTGTTTTCTTTTTAGTTTCAGCTTGTGATTTTGATGTGTTAGTTGGGAATTAGTGGAAGTTTGGATGGTGTCTATCTTGGGTTTTGATGAGGGTGAGTTATGGATAATGTTTAGTGGTTAAATTGGATGTTAGGTTGAGGTTTGGGATTGGTTTGAATGGTTGGTTTCGAGGAAAACGCAGGGGAGAAAAATCTGTCTGTTGCTGGTTTGCGTAATGTGTCGCGGCCTGGCTATGGCGTGCCGCGGCCTGAGTGTGCTTCTGGGCAAGATTTTGCCTCTGTCTGAGGGTGAGCCACGGCATGGCTATGGTGAGCCGCGGCCCATCAGGGCAGATTTGGCCAAAAATAGGTTTTTGGCTTGGGGATGCTAGCTTAAGGCCTCGGGGTTGATCCTAGTACTCGGTTAAGTGGGGATTGATGTCCCGGAGACTAGGTATTGGTTTGGGAACTTATGTTGATCATTTTTATTGATGGTATCTTATATTTGGTTATGACTAGGTTACCGTTAAAGGACAAAGGACTGATCGTTCTTGTTGCGATATTTTTTTGCTATGCAAGTGCACACAGTCGCAATTCGTAATAAAATGGTAAAACCAAGTATCGTCCTCAAGGACTGATTTATCAATTACCAGTCAATTAATTTCTTGTTCTATTTGATGAATTGAAATTCTTGATTTTTGTAAGTGCAGCAAAAGAAACTATAAAGTGCAGAAACAATAATTGAAAATTAAATAGAATAACCACTATTAGTAAAACTTTTAATTTAATCACTGAAGAAACAATTAGGATATTCAATCTCATCAACTATCCTCCCTATTATTCCCTAATGCAAAGTGTGAATTCTTCTTCTTTTTACCTAATTCAATTAACAAGTTGATACAACAGCCTATAATCATACTATGAATTATAAACTCAACCTAGGTGACAATTTCCTATATTTCTATGGTAAATTCAACCACAAAGGTAGCATTAATCTCGACAACTTAATAACAGTTACACAATTAATTCAGATACTTTCGTTCTAAATTAGAATTATGTCCAATATAACCACAGCAGAATCAAATCTCACTTCTCAGATTTTGACTTAAAAACATATGTATATGACTATAGATGGCCAATCAATAATCAATCTATAAAAACAGGTTATATGGAATTGAAGAAGATTGTTGAAGAAGAATATTAAAATTGCATTAGTTCAAAACAGGGATTCAAGTGATTCAATTAAACATCCTAAACAGAAAATTAGTTCATAATCATAATGCTAATCACAACAGAAATTAAAGATAACATCAGGAAGAAGAAGAAAAACATGTAAAAAATACTCTAAGCCTGAGCCTTGAAAACCAACACTTCTCCCTCGTCCGTACGTCCCCCTTTTCTCTTCTCTTTTTCGCCATAATAAAACCTAGGACTTCAAATTTTAAAGAGGCGGGCCGCGACTCTACATACACTATGCCGCGACCTGTGTCCAATTTCCTGGGCAAAAGGCCCTCTCCATGCCGCGGCATTAGTCAGCCATGCCGCGGCCCGCGTCGACGAGTTCTGGGAAAAATTCCCATCTATGCCGCGACTCTCTCTAGCCATGCCGCGGCCCGAGGATTTCCTTAAAAACATTGGTTCTGTTTCCCACCTACCTGCGGCTCCACTTTGCTCATGCCGTGGCTCTTAAGGGATATCTCAATTCTTCAAGTTTTCATCCCAAAAATTCACCAACACTTCCAAATTATGTTGAGAACCATTCTTTATCGAAGTATGATGAAAAACTTGGTTATTTCTTCCCTTTCTTTGGCATTTTCTTCCACGTGCTCAATTCTTCCTGATATTCACAAAGACAGACAAACAAAGCATAAATCCGCACTAAATGAAAGAAAAACGAAATAAAAGACTACTAAAAACATCACCAAAACATGATAAAAACTAAACTCAACAGTTCTCAAAGGTCGTTTCTTTTATTAATTCTCGCTCGAACCCAAGGTAAGAAAATTGCACCCCATATGTGACATGCATGGCTATGATTGATGCATGTGGGATGTTTAAATGTAAACATTGATAGCATAATGAATGTCTGGCAATCTTGCCCATTTGCATATGATTATTATTGAGGCATGCTGGATGATTAAGTATGATGCATGCGATGCACGAGGAACATATGATTAGGGCATGCCATGAAAGATGAGTATGAGATTGGTCAGAGCTTGAGTCTCTGGGTTTGTGCATGATCATGATTATGCTAGCCACTGTTAGTAAGCACGCTGAATGCCCTATTCTTGGATAACTGGCATATGATACATATTGATAGCATTGCTTACTTGTGCATGGTACTGACTAATTAGCCAGATTTGGCAAAGGGGCTAGTATCAGCTGTGAAGCTGTGACTCATTAGTCAGGTTCGGCAGTGATACTGGGCATTGGTCACGTTGCACTGACTCATCAGTCAGAATTGGCAAAGGTGTTAGTATCAGCTGTGAAGCTGTGACTTATTAGTCAGGTTCGGCAGTGATACTAGACACTGGTCACATAGCGCTGACTCATTAGTCAAAACGGCCATAGCGTGGATCACGCAAGCCAACAGAGATTAGATCTAATCGACCATCAGCATTGAATGACTCAAAGAGCATTAATGCCAGACCGACCTTGAGGGTCGATGAATGAAATAAGTGCTTGGAGGCTAGTGGCTTACCTAGCAGCCACTCTCCCTCTTGAATCATGTGATGTTCACTCATTGGTTTGAAAGTTTTACGCTCAGTGTGATTATAATGATGATCATTTGATAATGTTTATGTATAGTGTTATGTTTTCTTGCTGGGCTTCGGCTCACGGGTGCTATGTGGTGCAGGTAAAGGAAAGAGGAAGCTAGACCATCCTTGAGTTGGAGAGCTTAGGTGATGACGTGTACATATGCAGCTGCTCGTCCGCCACGGCTGAGGTTTAAAGTGGAACTAGGGTTGAACCCTGTTTTGCCACTTAGAACGGCCTGTTGTAAATATTTTCTGTAATAGACTCTGAAATTATATTTTCGGGATCCCAATGTATATATTAAACGTTCTAGTGAAACGTTACATCTCAACCAAAATGTTTAATCCCTAAACTGCCAATCATACTTAGTTCACGATTTTGGCCAAATGACTCGATTAGCGAGTTTAGCACTGTTTACAAGGCACACCGTAACGGTCCCAGGAGTTGGGGCGTTACAATGAGCAGCATCTGTGGTTGGTTCTACAGAGACTGAGAGAACACAGGCTATTTGCTAAATTCAAGAAATGTGAATTCTGGTTGTCTCTGGTATCCTTTCTTGGACATATTCTCAATAAGGAGGGGATTAAGGTATATCCAGCAAAGATCGAAGCAGTCAGAGATTGGCCAAGGCCAAAGAATTCTTCTGAGGTTAGAAGTTTCCTTGGATTGGCAGGTTATTACAGACGTTTCGTGCAAAGATAGCTGGTGCATTGACTGAGCTGACACGCAAGAGCCAGAAATTTGTGTGGTCAGATAAATGTGAGAACAACTTCCAGGAACTGAAGCAGAGATTGATTACAGCTCCGATTCTGAGTCTCCCGACAGATCAAGAGAAGTTTGTGATTTACTGTGATGCTTCTCATCAGGGTTTGGGCTGTGTTTTGATGCATCAAAGAAGGTAATAGCTTGTGCTTCTCGTCAGCTGAAGGAGTATGAAAAGAGATATCCCACTCATGATTTAGAGTTGGAGACTGTGGTTTTTGCTTTGAAGATATGGAGGCATTATCTCTATGGATAAAAGTGCGAGATCTATACAGACCACAAGAGCCTGAAGTACTTCTTCACCCAGAAAGACCTAAATATGAGGCAAAGGCATTGGCTGGAGTTAGTAAAAGATTATGATTGTGAGATTCTGTATCATCCAGGAAAAGCCAACGTGGTAGTTGATGCTTTGAGCCAGAAGGGTCCGGGGCAGATTCATGGTGTGAGGCTGATAGCCAGAGAGTTAGCAGATGATATGACCAGAGCTGGTATAGAGTTTCTGGTGGGCCAGTTGGCTAACATTACGCTATAGTCTACGCTGTTGGAGAGAATCAAAGAAGGTCAGTTGAGTGATCCACAACTGATCAAGATCAGAGAGGATGTTCTAGCTGGAGTGTCAAGAGATTATTCAGTGTCTGAGACAGGCTTGTTGAGATACAAGGGGCGGATATGTGTTCCGTTAGACACTACATTGAG
This sequence comes from Humulus lupulus, assembly GCF_963169125.1. Lineage (NCBI taxonomy): Eukaryota > Viridiplantae > Streptophyta > Magnoliopsida > Rosales > Cannabaceae > Humulus > Humulus lupulus. The sequence goes on along the minus strand of NC_084794.1, from coordinate 105,689,461 downwards.
GCGAGAGATTCTGGATGAATCTCATACCACACCTTACTCTTTGCACCCAGGCACCACGAAGATGTATCAGGATGTGAGATCATTGTATTGGTGGCCAGGGATGAAGAGAGATGTAGTAGAGTATGTGGCTAAGTGCTTGACATGTCAACAAGTCAAGGCTGAGCATCAGAGGTCGGCAGGGTCATTGCAGCCTCTGGATATCCCAGAGTGAATGTGGGAAGACATCACAATGGATTTTGTGGTGGGCTTACCCAGGACTACTGGTCAGCATGATTCTATTTGGGTGATAGTGGATCGCTAGACCAAGTCCACTCACTTTCTACCAGTGAAGACCACTTATACAGTTGATCAGTATGTAGATTCTATGTGAGAGAGATCGTGCGCCTCCATGGAGCACCTAGGTCGATCGTGTCAGATCTGGACCCCACTTTTACTTCCAAGTTTTGGGGGAGTTTGCATAAAGCCATGGGGACACAGTTGAAGTTCAGTACAGCTTATCATCCACAGACAGATGGGCAATCTGAGAGGACAATTCAAATTCTGGAAGACATGCTGAGAGCATGTGTGTTGGACTTTGGTGGATCTTGGAGCAAGTATCTGCCTTTGATAGAGTTCTCCAATAATAACAATTATCAGTCTACCATTGGAGTTGCACCTTATGAGATGTTGTATGGTAGGAAGTGTAGATCTCCCATTCATTGGGATGAGACAGGTGAAAGGAGATACTTAGGTCCTGATACAGTTCAGAGGACCAGTGAGGCTATTGAGAATATTAGAGCTCGAATGCTTGCTTCTCAGAGTAGACAGAAGAGCTATGCAGATCCCAAGCGCAGGAACGTGGAGTTCCAGGTAGGAGACTATGTTTTCCTTAGAGTCTCGCCATGGAAAGGGGTGAGAAGGTTTGGGAAGAAAGGCAAGCTGAGCCCTAGATTTGTAGGTCCATTTGAGATCCTGGAGAGGATTGGTCAGGTGGCTTTGTAGAACCCCAATTTGCTAATAAGGTTTAGGACCTTGATTAGCGTGCCTGGAGGGCAATAGATGAGTTAACATGTTAATAAATGAATTTGAATAAGTATGTGATTAGAATGCATGTTTAGGTGATGTAAATGTGCATGTGGGCCCTGTTTGTATGATAGGGGTAAATTGGTAATTTTAGCCCGTTGAGGGCATAAATGCGATAATTGTATTGTGTGATTTGTACCACGTGGGTGTGGTGATATCAGTGTGATGCACGTATCGAGACGGTCCTAAGGAGCTAATTAGTTTAAAAGTCACAACGGGATTAAATACTCAGCTCAGGAGGAGCCTAGGGGTATTTTGGGGATTTTGTAAATTTAGTTCTTGTGAGTTAATGGTAACTGGTAATCTGGTAACTTGTGTAACCATTAGTAACTGTTGAGAGTAACAAATTCAGATGGAGAAATGGTAGAATTGTAATATAGGTGAAAGGACAAGAGTGCCCTTGAGGTTTAGTTAGGAAAGGGTTTTAATGCAGGGATAAGGTGGTCTTTTGGCAGATGTTTAGATAGCTTTGGCTGAGGGAAATGGATATACATGATACTTTTTGCTAAGTATGACTGAAATCAAGTTTTGGAGGGCTAGAGAAATCAATAAGGAAAGGGAAAACTAAAAACCTAGAAGGCAAAGTGGAAGAGGAAGTGAGCTGAGTTCTTTGAGGCTAGTAAAGAGATTAAGGGTGTGGAATCAAACTCAAGTCAAGGATTATTCAGAGGTAAGAATTTATCCCCTGTTTTGGTAAGTTTTAAGTTTGATTTTAAAAGGTAAGAATGAAAATTGAAAGGATAGCCATGGCTGGTTTTGCATGAGAATTCAGCTAGTTTATCAAGAGGAATTTGGTTTAAAGCTGGGATTGGAGGGAGTTCAAGCTGAGTTATTGATTGAGGTAAGAGTTGTAAACATCTTTGAATTTTCATATCTGATATGGTTTACGAATTTGGAAGCATGGTTTAAGTTTTTCAAGCTTTGGTTTAAGTTTCTGGTCTACTGGTTTAAGCTTCTGAAATCTGAAACTCAAGTGTGGATTTTTGGGTGTGATTGAGTTTGTTTGTGATGTTTATAGGTTTTTAAGGGTTCATTTGGAGTTTTGAATTGGTCTTGGGGCTTAGGTACTTGTTTGGGATGATTTGGAGTGGTTTTAGCTCGGGAAAAACACAGAGGAAAACCCATAAATCTGGGTTCTTGAAGGAGCGTCGCGGCCCTGTTCTTGGGCGCTGCAGCACGAGGTTGCATCAGGATGAGGGAAAGCCGCTGGGCGCCGCGGCCCTTGAAGGGAGTGTCGCGGCCCTAGGCCATTTTTGACAGCCAAAAATTGTGTTTTTAGGGCTTTTGCCTGGGGACTCGGGGGATGGCTCCAATGCATTGTTTTAGGGAATTAGGGGTCCCGAGAGTACGGGATTGGTCCCGGGAAGTGGTTTTGGGATTGGTTAGTATTAAAAGTGTTTTATATGTGTTGTGACTAGGATTTTGGAGAGTCTCGTGGTAGAGGACTGTGCTTGTGGCCTTGGTGCATCGGAAAGCTCGGGATACAGGTAAGAAAACTGTAGCACCCGTAGAGCAGGGCTTGGCCCATAGTATTGCTGCAGGGCGCGACCCTAAGATATATCATTGCTAGGATTTAGCTTTAAATGAACTATTATATGTTTGATTGTTGTTTGAGAATGCTAAATATGGTTGTAGCATAATGAACGGCAAAGGGGTCGAGAACGGTGAAGGCCGAGAATGGCAATGGGGCCGGGAGTACCACTTAGCACATGGAGTGCTTGTGGTTAGGGTGAGACCCCAATGGATACATGGGATATCCTTACGGTGAAGACCGAGATCCCAAGCTTTGGTAACACTTCTGGGACGGCATGGCCATACATGTGTTTAAATCTTATGGACTGTTTGATTAGATATGAGTTACTTGTTATAATGATTGCATGATATGCATATGTTGTGTGCTGTATGAGTTTTCTTGCTGGGCTTCGGCTCATGGGTGCTCTGTGTTGCAGGTAAGGGCAAAGAGAAAGTCAACCAGCCATGAGTACAGAGAGCGTGGGGGCAACGCGTACATGTTTGGCCTACCCGACTGCTTGGTTGGGGGTATTTTTGAGAAATGGCTATACTAAACTCTATTTTTGATAATTTGTCAACTGTGTATCTATTTTGAGTTGTAAATAGTTTACAAACCTCATTTTGGGATCTCAAATGTTAAACTACTGGAACTTTTAGTGAAATGGAGTACTTTTAAAGATTACAGCCTTGTCTTTTTGTTTAATCACACTTTTGTTCTAAAAACCTCGCTTAGCGAGTTAATTGCACATTTTAAACTCACTTAGTAATGGCTCTAAGGTAGTAGGGCGTTACAGGCTTACAGATTGGCCTTGCCTCCGGCATTGTCTGCCGTGCATAATGTGTTCCATGTATCAGCTCTTCGGAGGTATGTATCTGATGTAGGCCATATTTTGAGTTATGAAGATCTGGAGCTTGAAACAGATCTCTCCTTTGAGGAGTATCCAGTTCAGATACTTGATAGAAAAGATAAGATCCTCAGGAATAAAACGATACCTTTGGTTAAGGTATTGTGGAGGAACAGCAAGGTCGAGGAAGCGACCTGGGAGCTGGAGTCAGATATGCAAAGTCAGTATCCCGAGCTGTTCAGGTAAATTTCGGGGACGAAATTTCAGTAAGGAGGGGATAGTTGTAATGCCCCGAATTCTCCGATGTTGTTTAGTGGCGGTTTAGTAGGCCGGGAGGGCCGTAATTGTTTAATTACGCTATTAAATGAATATATGCATGTTTATGTGAATTATATTATGATATAATGATATATGCATGCATGTTGGTCCACATTTGATATATTATGCTGTTTTGATAATTTGGCCCATTGAGGGTAAATTTGTGTATTTGGGTGCATGATGTGATTTGTGAATGAGATTCCATTATTATGGAGATATATTCGAGCTATTCGGCATGAGACAGTCATTTTTAGCGGATTAGCGTTTTTTTCATAACGGGGTCAATTTTGGTGTAATAGGAATGTTTATTTGATAATAAATTGGGAATATTTGAGATCAGGGTGGAATTCTGGAGGTTTTGAATGTAATGTCCCCGGGGCTGTTTTCGGGACCCTGAGCACTAGGTTTTATTTGAGGTTACTTAAGCTTGAAGTAGCTGTCAGATAGAACGTACGATTAGAAAACCTCTTGTTCTCCTTCGTTAGTTCATTTTTGCCACTCGAAGCATATTTGAAGAAATCTTAAGTTCTAGGAGTCGGAATCGAGCGAGGATCGAGGCATAGCGATCCTAGGAAAGATTAGAAGCTTCTTGACCGAAGGATTTGACAGAAAACAACCTAATCGAAGGTAATCTAAGTTTAAAGTTTTGAGTTTTTAGAGTTTCTAAGCTTTGAATTGGACTTTGTGAATTGTTGAGTTTTCGATTCATTTGAACCTTGGGTTTTGAGGGTTTTGGTGCATTGGGAAGCTTGGAAACCTTGTTTTTATGATTGGGGAATGTTTAGGTATGATTTTGGAGGCTTTGGAGTGTTAAAAACACGTTTGAGAATGGCCCAGAGTTGAGGGCCGTGGCCCTGTTCTTGGGGTGCCGCGGCCCTGCCTTGAAGAAGCAGGTGGGGATTTTGTGCTTGCTGGGCGCCACGGCCCTTGATGGAGGGCACCGCGGCCCTTGCCTCAGGGAACTCTGGGGGCCGCGGCCCAAGGTGCTAGGGCCGCAGCCCTTGCCCAATTTTCGCCCCGTTTGCTAATTTTGACCCCGGGAACCTAGTTTTAGGCCTCAGGAGTGTCCCTACTACTTGGATTAGTTTGGATTGATCTCTCGGAGGCTAGATATTGGTTTGTGAACCTTTGATTATCATGTTATTGATGGTGTCCTATAATGTGTTATGATTAGGTAACCGCTAAAGGACTAAAAGCTAAATCGTTCTCAAAGGTCGTTCTTTTGTTCATTCTAGCTTGAATCAGAGGTAAGAAAACGACACCCTAAATGTGACATGCATGGCTATTCATGAGGCATGTTGGTTGTATAAATGTGGACATGAATTGATTGTGGAATACTTAGCAAATTTTGCTCACTTGTGCATGGTACTGACTCATTAGTCAGATTTGGCAAAGGTGCTAGTATCAACTGTGAAGCTATGACTCATTAGTCAGGTTCGGCAGTGGTACTTGGCACTGGTCACATGGCGCTGACTCATTAGTCAGGACGGCCTTAGCGTGTTCTACGCAAGCCAATAAAGATTAGATCTAATCGAATTTCTGCATTGAATGACTCAAAGAGCATTAATGTCGGACCGACCTCAAGTCCGATGAATATTAAAAGCACTTGAAGGCTAGTGGCTTACCCATCAACCACTCTTCCATTTGAATTAGTGACTTGCTTGTCAGTCACTCAATATGGTTTACCAGAACCTGTTGAAGGCTAGTGGCTTACCTAGCAGCCACTCTTCCATTTGAATTGGTGGCTTGCTTGTCAGTCACTCAGTATGGTTTGCCAGAACCTCAAGTGATATTCACTCATCTGTTTGAAAGCTATGAGCTCTATGTGATTATAATGATAATCATTTGATGATGTTTACATGTAATGCTATGTTTTCTTGCTGGGCTTTGGCTCATGGGTGCTATGTGGTGCAGGTAAAGGAAAAGAAAAGCTCACCCACCTTGAGTGGAGAGCTTAGGTGGTGATTTGTACATATGCGGCCGCTTGACCACCACGGCCAAGGAGTTCTCAGAGGAACTAGGGGGTTTACCCTATTTTTGCCGCTTAGGTCGGCGGGGTTTGAAATTTTGGAACAGTAATGACCTTTTTGAGTTATAAATAACTTGTAAATGTTCTTGTGGGCCCATGAACAGTTTTATGTATCAATAAAACATACCCTTTCATTTTTATTGGTTTTCTCCTTAACTTGTTAATAACACTTAGATCACGTTTTTAACCAAAGGACTCAGGCAATGAGTCAAATTTCCGGTTCACCGTAACTGTTCTGGGGTAACCAGGGCGTTACAATCGTGATAAAGGAATCGATGATCAAGTTGAAAATTGGAAGAGGTGTACAAAAAGGCTTCAAAGAATAAGCTAGTAGGATTCATCAAATCATCGCAATCGACCCCCATAAAGATCCAAAGAAGTCGCCCAGTTGATTCCAGAGATCTAGAATTGTCAAAGCATATCGAAGAGAACGAAAAACAAAGTACTTGGCAAGAAGATCCCACAAACCACTTAGGAGGTATTATACCAGACCTCAACATGCACCTAGCCATGTGCAAAATAGGTGCCTAGCCTCGCGAGCCTCAACAGGCACCTAGCCATGTGCAAAATAGGTGCCTAGCCTCATGAGCCTGAATAAGTTCTTGGCCAAGTGCGAAACATGCATCTAGCCTTGTGACATATATATATAAAGTACTTATGATACATATATGTGAGAGCGGTGAACCTTATGAGACAACATTTAAATCTACAAGGACTAGCTACCCTTATAGAATCTAAAAAAGTCAAAAGGTCCCTCAAAAGTGACCCCTTCACGAACAAACCCATCCTGCAAAGGGACAATGTCTTAGAAGATGAAAGGGGAGCCCAAAGAGATCCCCAAGTCTAGATCGACTGAGTCGCCTTACCAAGGGAAAAAGGGCCTTGAAAAAAGGTATTCGCAAGGTTTCACATGGACCATCTCCCTACAAGGGTTCCGACCCGAGATGAGATCATCTCAAGAACAAAAAAAGGGTCTCAAAGAAGACACTTATGAAAAGGGTCTCAAAGAAGACGCTTGTGAAAAGGGTCTCAAAGAAGCCGCTTGGAAAAAGGGTCTCAAAGAAGACGCTTGCAAAAATAGTACTATGCCTAATGACGAGAAGGACGCTTCTCGGAAAAAATAAAACGCATGCATAAAAATGTATAAGAGGATAGCGAGAGCCCAAAGGGCCAACATATCCTTACAAGTAGTCAAGGTGCACCAACAGACACAAATCACACGCAGTAGAGAGGCCCCAAAGGGAACCCTTTCAAAATAAAGGGGTACTAGTAAGAGGCATGCGTGCATAAGTGCACATGATAATGCTCTGTCACTAGATAAGCATAAGACGTAGCGGGACTTGTTAAAAGTTCCTCATGAAGAAAACACGAAATCCGGAAAAACCTCTCAAGTAAAATAAGTCAAGCAACATTACAACCAAATCAAAGTAAAAATAAAGAAGCTGCCCACACCTGGGACCAAAAGATGGGGCAGGAGAAAACTTCATGGTTTCCTGTCGTGAGCACTCCACTCGGCACCTTAGCAACCTCGCGGTCATCAAATGAGGAGAAGTCGGGGCCAAGATTTTGTTGCATATAAGAACTTTAGCTTATACTCTTTTCTTATTGTTAGATGGAGATGAAGCCATCTCTACAACCACTCCCATCTTGTGTATGGCCTCAACAGATTGTCTCTCAAGTCCCCAAATCTTGGCAATAAGCCGATCATTCTCCGCCATGGCCAAAGGTAGATCTTTTGTCAACATCACTTATACATAAAGGGTACTAATCGACAGGCAAGTACTGATAGACTTCCTGGTTGAGTCGACCTGTTGGTAAAAAAGAAGAAGCCAACAAGAAGAAGGGGCTACAAGAAAGAATGGCTAAATCACTCTTCACTCTAAAATGTGACAAGCGCTAGATATGCATAAAGCACCCAGGGTAACAGCTTATGAGCACCACCCAAGAGCAAACCTTGTCCGAACAACACTCCTTTGGATCTTTGGGTAGAGTGCCTCAAATTTCTTCCTGCAGCCTGACATTTGTACAACAAGACACCCTTGGGGTCTATATAAAAGAATGATTGGGTTAATGAAGCTTCAAAGGAGTCCTAAGGATCGCCACTCATGAAATATGTTTTTCCATATCTTGTAAATGGAGAAAAGCACATGCACCAGGAATGTCAAAAAGATGACACAAAAATAGATGAGTCTACAAGAATGCCTAAAGGCCTTCCTATAGACTTGGGGGCAAGTGTGGATGCCGAGAATCCACCAAGGAAAAAAGGTATGGTCCCTTATTGAAGTAAATGGCTAAGGGGCACCAAAGGCGTCAAGTACATGATAGGGACAGATGGTTATTACATGCCACCAAGAGGCCACACTTTTGCGAGGCCCCAGGCCTCCCGAAGTCATTCCGTGCTGTGAATATGGGAAAACCGTAATAGAACCAAGGCACCCGAGAAGAGGGCCTCGCATAGAGAGGCACCAACCACTTGTAGGCACAAGGGTGCGCATCTCCTTCGGACTCCTCGCGCGAAGATGCTTAGGCATGTGCGTAGGCCTACCACCTCCCTCGGACTCGGCCTATGCGAGGCCCAATCCTCATGCACGTGTCTGAGGCCTAGCGAGACCCTTGTTCCTTCTCACGGCATGTGGGCGTAGGGACGTACTTCCCATCTAGGTGTGTTGGGTCTCACATAATGAAACCTTCATGCCTTTGAGACCTTGGCATGTGCGAAGGAGGTCTAGTAAGGCTCTCAGCTCCTCAGTGGCATAGGCGCGGGTGCCATGCATCTCGACGCAAGGTCCATGAGCTTCATTGGCGTGCACTTACATGACCCTTTGACGTACCCCTAGGCCTCGCATAGTGAGATCCTTGATGATACCATGGTCTCGCGAGGCGCCTGTATGTGCGAGGCGCCTGTATGTGCGAGACGCCTGTACGTGTGAGATGCCCATGCGTGAGGTGCCTATATGCATGAGACGCCTGTCCGTGGGAGACACCCATGCACGAGGCACCTGTATGCACGAGATGCCTGTATGCGCCAGACGCCTGTACACTCAAGACGCCCATGCGCGAGGCGCTTGTATGCACGAGACACCTATACGCGCAAGACGTCCATACGCAAGGCGCCTATATGCGCGAGATGCCTGTACGCGCAAGATGCCCATGCGCGAGGTGCTTGTATGTGCGAGATTCCTGTACACACAAGACGCCCATGCAGGAGGCACCTATATGCATGAGACACTTGTACGCACGAGGCGCCCATGCACAAGATGCCTATAAGCGCGATACACCCTTGCGCGAGGCGCCTGTATGCGCAAGATGCCTGTACGCGCGAGACGCCCTTGTGAGAGGCGCCTATATGAATGAGATGCCTTTACACGCAAGCCGCCCATGTGCGAGGCGCTTGTACGCGCGAGACACCCATGCACAAGGCACCTATATGCGTGAGATGCCTGTACGCGCGAGACACCCATGCGCAATGTGCCTATATGCGCGAGACGCCTGTACGCACGAGACGCCCATGCACGAGACACCTGTATGCGCGAGACAATTATATGCGTGAGACGTCCATGTGCAAGACGCCTATACGCGCGAGATGCCCATGCGCAAGGTGCCTATATGTGCGAGACGGAAAATTCCTTGGGGCCAAGATACGCCCCTGATGTGAGAAGGAACACCTAAGCCTCCCGAGCCTAATGTCACAAGCTTAGAACAAGGGTTCCCAACAAACACCTCAATACGGGGAATATGAGGGCTGCATTGAGGAGACCCGGGCTATCCCATTGAAGAATCTGTAAGTTCCCCAACTCTTAGCCAAATATAACGTAACTTTGAGAAAAGGTGTGTCTTGGAGAAGTGAGAACAATAAGCAGGTGCGAGGTACCTGTATGAGTACAAGGTGTATGACCCTCAGGAGGACAGAGGTGTGACCCTGACATCTGTATTTGACACGTAGTGGTGGTAAAAACTCGTACAAAGAGTGGAGGCATTACCTGAGCACCTATTACCACGTACTAGGGCTGACACTACGACCTTCTGCACCACTACTTCCTACACCATTAGTCTAGAAATGTACATATGCACGTTCTTGCCCCTTGGCCCCACCATGTATCAGGGGCCATTAGAGGCCAGCTATAAATAGACCTCAATCATTTAGAGTAGTGGGGGGGGGGGGGGGGGAAGAGAAAATCAATAAACGAGATTTTCCTCCATTGTTGTTCTGCATGTTTATTTCTTAATTTCTTCTTAAGTTTAATCCAATCATTTTTTGTAACAAGCATTGAATTTTCCATCCATATATCGTTGACGAGTTTCTGCCGTCAACAACCTTCACTAGTAAAGTCAATGGTACTTAAGGAAACAAGATATAATTAAAAGGGTAAAACGGTAATTTCATTCCCGGTTAATTATGAACCATGATTAGATAATTTGTATGTAATGATTATATCAATGGACGCTTTATTATTATAAAGTACTCAGTAAATGAAATGTCTATAATTACAAGAGTGCAGTCTCATTTTTATAGTGGAGTAATCATTAGATTAATAAATTAAGATTATGTAATTGAAGAGTTTAATTAATAATCTCATATTTATTGGAGCTTGGAATTATAGGTCCATAGGTCCCCACAGCTAGAGCTGTAAATATGGCCGGGGCTTTCTAGGACAGCACGAAACCGGCATGAGCCTGGGAGGCACGAGCACGACATGACACGAAAAAATATGGGCTTGGGCCAGGCACGACACGAATTGAAAATTGGCATGGCACGACATGGGCTTGAGCACAGCACGACACGACAAGCCCGAAGGCATGACACGAAAGCATGAACAAACTAGCCCGAAAGCACGACACGATAAAAAGCCCGATATTTTGACATTAATAATGATAATAAATTTTTATTTGTCAATTATCTATAAATTAAAATGATAATAAAAGTATATTGTTTTTCTTAATGTTTATATTTTTATAATTATATTAATTTATTTTAAGATTTGTGAGTTAAATTTTTTAGCATTTATTAATAGGTATTTGTTTACCGAGTTTTTCGGAAACAAATACAAACAAAATAGTAAAATGATAAGAACTGTAGAAGTGCAGAACTATAAATAAACAAACGGGTTTTTTACGTGGTTCAGGCGTTAACGAGCCCTAGTCCACGAGTCGATGTTATTATACTTGTGGTGAATTACAATGAAATGGCTGGTGTCTAAGACTTTCACAAACTCACAATGTTTTTCTCGGGCTCTCTTGAAGAAGATGAAGCTAGAGAGATTTCAGCAGAGTTTATGCTTTTTAATTTGTTGGCCGTCCCCCCTATCGTAAAATGAGGGGGTCTTTATAGCTAGGGTTTTGGATTAGGGTTTTTCTCTACTCACATGAGTCTTAATTACACCAGCCATAAATAGGGGATACAATTACCGTAGTCGCCTGGCTACCAGGCTCTATGTGGGTATATTTACGTGAAAGTATGGGGAATGCCCAAAGGCAGCCGTCTTTTCCAAGTTGTCAGCGGAACAGTAGGCGAAATGGTACTTTTAGGCGTGCTGGGATGTGTGCGGCCTTGACCTGTCGGGCGTGTCAGGCGGGATCCTGTGTCAGGCGGATATCATTCCAACTATGCCTCCTCCATGACTCGACCGCTTGGTCTTGTTCCGTGCGAGGCACGGAACTGTTTCTGCGAAGGCAACCTGAAGAGCTTCTCCTGGAAGGAGCTTCCCCGAAGGATATCCCTTCGGGAGTCCGGGAGAGTTGACGATCTTCTGTGTCGCGTTTGCTTGAAAGAGTAAGCCGGACACTAAACGGGAGAGGCGAAGCCTTTCTGTCCATCCGCGAGCTCTGGTCACCTTCCGTGAAAGACTTTGATAATTCTGCTTCCCCGAGGAAATCCATCTAAACGCTATCCGGAAATCTGGATAACATTTACCCCCCAAGGTCACAGAGCTTTGAGAGATCCGGGAGCTTGTACAGTCCTCCGGGTATTCTGGTTTCTAGATTAGGCGAGGGGTCACCTCCTGTGTTCCTGGAAGGGTTCCTTTTTCCCGCCTGAGTGTTAGTATGAAAAAGAAAGGAAATTTCTTCTGTTTGAACTCAAGTACTCAAGTGTGGCAAGGGCCACGCGTCATGCCGGGAATGGCTCTGTGACCAAGACGTGTGCGTGAGGCGACTGGCTGAGTATGCGTGCGTCAGGCATCTGAGTAATGATTTGACGGTTTTTAATGGTACACCGGGCCCGAGATGGTATAATGATGGGAAATAAATACTTTATTCCCATCCGAGGAGTCATAAATAGGATCGGCGCTTCATCTCCAGCCGTCGGATCTGATGCATACGGTATGGGAAGATCAGGACCGTCCATTTGTAGGATTCGAAAGGACTTCACTCCTGCTATAAAAACCAGGGAACGGACCTTTCTTCCTCTTTACGCTCTCAAATTCTCTATCTTTCAGATTTTCAGATTCCCAAACCTTCGAACTCTCAGGCTTCCAAGCTTCCATTCCTTCGAACTTGCCACTTCTTTTGGTAAGGAATCTAGAAACTTTTCTTTTGATTTGGCAGTGGGTTTGTTCGCCGAAGTTCAGGGTTTGAATCGTCGTTTGTCTTTGCAGCTTTTACTTCTCGCGATCGTGCTGTGCAGTGACCCGGTTACTCCTTCAATCTTCAACTACCCGAATACCAGTAAGTATTTCTACTTTGCTCTTTCCTCCCAAACCTTAGGTTGTTGGTAGTTGTTAGAGTTGAGTTTTCTGCCAGTATCGTCTATGTGCATGCGTGAATAGGGCTTTGATAGGCATGCGATTGATGTGAGTCGATAAGTAATCTCTTTGCATGCTTTGACGATTTGCGTTTGGAAAGTCGTTCCTCGTCTTGCTTGTGCTGTTTTGGTTTGTTGTTTTAGGGCATAAGCGTGAGCGCCTTTAGGGTGTCTTCCTCTGGGAAAACACTTCTCTTGGCGGGCTTAGGCTCGGAGTTTGAGTTTGGCTCCTTGCTGTCCTTCGGGTGGCATGGTGTCAACCCCTCGGCAAGCTCGGTGGGAGCCTCTCCAAGCAGTTTTCGGGGAGGGTCTCCCCGACGCCTTTGATACCATTAGGGTATGACAAGGGTGCTGACTGCTTAGAGTGTTTTCTTCTTTGTTTCTTTTGTTCAGTGACGAACACCTCAAAGGAACAAATCCTTGCCGCGGTAGAGGTTGAATCTGCCCAGGAGCAAGGTTCCCCTGTCGCTGGCGCAATGGGGAAAGGAAAGACTAAAGTGGTCGCGGCTAGCCCCCCGACTATCAACAGTTCAATCTGGGAGATGGACCAGAAGCCGAACCTGCTCAGGAACTACGGCATGCTGGAGCTGTACTCCTCAGAAGCAGGCCTGAAGAACATCCCAGGCCTGATGTGGCACCGTCTGTCGGTGCTGGGTGAGTCTGCTAGTCAGAGTCATGAGGGCTTTGGTGCCTGGAGCTGGGCACACATAGTGTGTGGGGCGCACTTGCCCCTAAGAAGTTATTTTGCCAATTTCTGTGTGAAGGCGGGGATTGCCCCCTTCCAGTTGATTCCCCCCAGCTACAAGCTCCTAGCGGGGTGGTACATCTTTTGCAAGTCCCGGGACCTGGACGCCCCTACCCCGGAGGAGGTGCTATACTTCTATAGGCTGAAGTCTCAACCCATGAGAGGTCATCCAGACAAGGTGGGGTTTTACAGGCTGGAGAGGTACCCGGACATGATGTGTCCTACTTGTCATACCGCAAGGGTTCCAGACCTCCGGGAGTACTGGTTCCTGACGACCGGCTTCCCATTGAAGAGGGTGCCAGCCCTATCTTTGGACTTCAAAGTCCCTGGTAAGTGCTCCTTCCTCTCCTTTTTAACTTTGTTTCTTTACGTTTGATTTGCCTTTCGGGAGGATCTCTAATGCTCGTATTTGGATTTTGCAGAAGTCGTCCCGCGGACACCTCGCTGTGCGGAGATGATAAGGAGGTCAAAATTCTACGAAGGACTCTCGGAGGAAGAGCTGAAAGTGGAAGGACTTATGACCTCCGAATCTTTGAGGGAGTATGGGCTACTCGCCTCTTTCCAAAACATTGACCAGTGAGTGGCAGGGGGCAAAGTCAGGTGTCAGCTGACATCCGGGAGCAGATTTCCCTGGAGCTGTCCAAGGTGATCTGCCAAGCGGCCCGGGACGAGAATACTTTATCCCCTAGTTGGGCGGAGAGGTTCCCCGACCCCCAGCCGGAGGAAGAGGAGATCGAGGCTCGCCACGCCGCAGCTTACCCCAACGAAGGGACTCCGGGGGCTGGTACCTCCGGGAGAGGTAAGACTAGTTTTCGATTGATCCACACCCCCAGCCTGTCTGAGGTTTCTCGGACTTCTCAGGTGGGGTTCGATCCCCGCTTCCTTAGGCTAGATCCGCGTAGGGTGCCCTTTGAAAGATATTACGATAGGGTAGATGAGCTCCTCGGGTGTCTGAGTGACGGTAGTCTGCCAGAAGGTGTCATCATGGTTGACCTTTCTTCCCTCAGCATGTCATTCCCGGACTTCAAGGAGTACGGGAGCTTCCTGGAGCAGGAAGCGGTGTTTTGTTTTGCTCGGGGAAGGCCATCCACGTTTCTCGTGCATGGTCGTCCCTTTCAAACTTTTCTTTTTTCTTTTTGCTTCTTGTTCCCTGCTGGTGGATTTGTTTGTGCTCCTATGTTGTTACTCGTCTTGTTTTCTGCTTATCTCTTTTTTTTTTTTTTTTTTTTTTACATCGCTTGCTGGTTGGTTAACCTTGCCTCGTTCATTTCTTGCAGAATATCCCGAAGCCAAGATGTTGGGGAGAGTTACCTTACTCATCAAGAAAGCCGCCACCAGCCAAGACTTGTCCAAGGGGAAAGGACAAAAAGCCAGAGCCGGTAGGGGAGGTAAAGCTGCCACATCCAAGAAGACAGGTGGCGAGGTGCAAGTGTCTCCGGCGATGGAGAGATCTCCTGCCAAGGGGCCTTCCGAGACCATGGCGACCTCGAGTAGTAGCAGCGACGGGGAAGGGCTTGTGTTCCCCGTGAAGACGACTGGGGTGAGCAAGCGTCCCGGAGGAGACGCTGAGGGCGCCAAGAAGAAACGCCTTAGACATTCTTCTCCCGGTCGAAGGCAACAACAACAACAACAACAGCAACCACAACAACAACAACAGCAACAACAAGAACAACAGAGACAATCACCACCGCCACAGCAGCAGCAACAACAACAGCCAAACCAGCAGCAACAACAAAGGCAATTACTTCCGCCACCGCAGCAGGAAAAGCAACAGCAGCAACAAAGGCAGTCACCTCTGCCACCGCAGCAGCAAAAACAACAGCAACAACAAAGGCAATCACCTCCGCCACCGCAGCAGCAAAAACAACAGCAGCACCAGCAACAACAACAGACCGGGGCGGTAGTGTCTTCCCTACCGTCCTTAATACCCCGTCTTCCTCCTCCTCCAGCCCAAAGGGAGTCCACCCTTTCGGGGTCTCCTTCTTCCCAGCAAACAAACCTTCCTCTGCCTGGCCTGAAGTTCCACTTCCCTCAGAAACCAACCCGTTTCCCCGCTGCCCTCCTGGAGGGTGTAAGACGGGCCGATAATTTTTTGAAGAGGCGGTTGGAGGCTGAGAAGGCTGTTACTCAGGGAAGGGAAGACAACTTGTCTGCCGTGAAGAGAGCTGAGCTGGCCGAGGGGGTGAGATCCCTTCACCCGGCTGGAGCGGTTTTGGATGGCCCAGCCTTGGAGAAGAGGTTGGTGCCTAGGCTCGGACGTTCATTGGCGCCGTTCGGAGCGGAGATGATGGAGGATATGGCCCTGAGCTTGTGCGAACTCAATTCTGAGAAATGGGCCATCAGTAGCAGTAAAGACCCGCTGCTGCTGACACATGCCGTAAAGCAGCAACTTTCGGGGGTAAGCTGTCAGTAGTTGTGCTCCGGGATCAATTGTCTTAGTACATTTGGTTCCGCTTAACTCATTCTGTTGTCTTTCCTTGCAGGCCTCTCTCATCGCGGAACGCTCGTTCCGGGAGGTGGGTGCAGTTCTGGTTCAGCTGGAGGAGAGCCAAGTGGCTCGCCAGGCCTTGGAGGCGGAGAAGCAGAAACTGACCCAACAGGTCGAGAGCATAAGGGGGGAGGCTTCGGAGAAGATTGACCAGGCCTGGCGCACGGCTGAGGAAGAGGCGGACAAGAAATATCTTGCCAAATATCGAGAGTACCGGGCCAGCGTAGAGAATGAGTTCAAACAGCGGTCGGATGACTTGAAGGCCGAAAACTCCAAGCTCCGGGAAGAGCTATCCCAAGCCAGGGTGGAGAAGGATACCTTGGAAGCCCGCTTGCAATCGAAAAATGATCTCCTCCTTAAGCAGCAAGAGGAATATTCCACTCTTCAGAATAAGCTGGACGAGGAGGAGCAATTTCATAAGAGGAGCAGGGATCTCGTGTCTATGCTGGAGTTGGGGCTCGCCGAGAAGGATAAAGAGATCGGAGCTTTGCAATTCACTGCCAGGGGCCATGTGACCGAGAAGCAATCCGTGCTGAACCAAAACAAGGTGCAGCGCAAGGAGATTGATTCTCTTAAGGGAGAGCGGGATGCATCCAAGGCCGAGATGGAAAAGTGAGGGCTCAATTGGCTGTCGCGGAGGCGAAGCTGGCGACCTCCGAGGTGGAGCGCTTGAAGGAGAAGGAGGATGCTGAGGTGGTGCTGAATCGGACGATTAATTTGTCGCATGTGGTCCTCATGCATCAGCTCTGGAAAACGAACCCAGAGGTAGTAGGCTATCTGGGAGAGGATGCCGACGCCATGAGGGAGAAGCTACTGGTGTGGGATCAAGGCCCAGAGATGTACGTCCAAACTTACAACATTGACGAGCCTGCTGGAGCCCCTGAGGCAGAAGGTCCTGAAGAGGCGGGGACCTCTGAACTTGCCACTGATGACGTTCCATCTTCCAATGAGCTGACTCCGCTAGCCCCAGTTGAAACTGCTGTCTCCGAGACCCCGGTCGAGGATGCCACTGCCACCCCCAGTGCTTGAAGGGATCTTATTTTTCGTGAAAAATATTCTTTGCTGATTATTATTTTTCATTTGTGTTTTTCTTTGGGGCAAAGCTCCCTGTACTCTTTTCTCATTGCAGACATATATGCCATAATTATAGCATTCTCCTTTCTTTTCTGCCGAGTTCTTTGTTTAACTTTGCGTTTAGGGTAGACTTTTATACGGTAGAAACTGCTGTAGGGGCGCATGAGGTTTTGGTTCCAACGGCCAGAACCTATGCACTTCCAACTTGAAGCTCTAACGGCTGATGTCTTTTCCCACGTAGTTTCTAGGTTACGAAGGTTTCCTGGTTCCAACGGCCAGACTCCTTTCACCGTATTTCAGCTTTCCTAAGGCAAATAGCCAATCCCAGGACTTGTAGTTATACTATTCGCTGGGATTGCTAAGGTGAGCCATTCCATGGTGCCGGAACGGTAGTTCTTTTGGTGAGCGTCGCTAGACTTGAGGTTAGATCTTTGCGAAGCAAAACTAACTGTCGTTGTGAATCTCATGGTGGCTGACTTCAGGGACCTGGCATGGAGCCCTACGAGGCAAGGCTCGTTGCGGTCGGGGAAATTGCCACGCCCACCATGTGCGATCCCGGAGCAGGGGCTTTGCGAAGCAAGGCCTGCTGTGAGTGGGGGATCGACCATATCTGCTCCTGGAGCTGAAGCTTGCAGTGGTCGAGGAGCTCGCCATGCATTATTTTGTGAGATCTGGAGCTGAAGCCTGCGAAGTAAGGCTTACAACGGTCGCGGATCTTGCCATCTTTCGCCTTGCAGGACCCGGAGCTGGAGCTTGCGAAGCAAAGCTCTACAGCGGTCGCGGAGTATTCTGCAAAGGACTTGTCAGGGAGTTGGGGGTGTTTCGGCGTGGCTCTCTGAATGTGCCTCAACCCCTAGTCCTGTTCATCGCTGGGCTACACAGGAGGCAGACCTTTTCATGATGCATAATGGCAGACCTTTTCATGGAAATTTTCATATAACCACATAATGCACATATGACACATAACGCAAACATGTTCATGGCAACAAATCAACCTAAGCTTAACAATTTAAAATTTTCAAACATAATGCTAACACATAAGTGGTGTTCTCTGTATGTTTTGTTCAAGGGGCGTATGGCTATGCCTTAGCCATGTATACCCCCTCAAGTGAGCATGGGGTCCGGACGTCTCCGGACCGCGTGGTCACTTGTTAAAACGTAGCTTGGAACAAAGGATAAAAAATGCAGTAAAAGCGGAGTTAATCTCTTCGTGTTTTATTAAATTAGCCTGTTAGGCATGCATTTTACAGCTGGGAGGATTATCTCCACATTTTACATTTTGGCTACGTCCACCAAGGACTTCCGACTAGATAATCAGGGGCCTACTGATAGTAACGGCGGAGGTGCTCCGCATTCCAGGCGCGAGGGACTTTAGATCCGTCGAGTCTCTTTAAATGATACGTCCCATGGCCCACTTTTTCTTGGACTTCGTAGGGGCCTTCCCAGTTGGGTCCGAGGACTCCCACTCCCGGATCCTGCGTAGCATGAAATACTCTCCGTAGGACAAGGTCCCCAACTTCGAATGTACGGCTCTTGACTCTTGTGTTGAAGTGTCGGGCTATCTTGCCTTGGTACATTTTTAGCTGGACCTGCGACTGCTCCCGGAGCTCTTCGATCATGTCCAGGGACTCCTGGAGAAGGGCGTGGTTCCGGGTAGGGTCGTAGGTGTCCTGCCTGTTAGAGGGGATCATAGTTTCTACTGGGATGATGGCCTCGCAACCGAAGGTCATGGAATAAGGTGTGTGCCCCGTCGAAGTTCTCTCCGTTGTGCGATAGGCCCAAAGTACTCACAGAAGCTCTTCCGGCCAGTGAGCCTTGTATGCTTGGAGTTTTTTCTTCAATGTGGTCTTTAAGATTTTGTTCACTGCTTCCACTTGCCCATTGGCTTGAGGTCTGGCGACTGCGGAAAAGCTTTTGATGATTCCATGCGAAGCACAGAAGTCCGTGAAATGCTCACTGTCAAATTGCTTTCCGTTGTCGGACACAATTTTCCGTGGAAGCCCGAAACGACACACTATATTCTTAATGACAAAGTCCAGTGCTTTCTTAGAGGTGACCGTGTTCATAGGTTCAGCTTCAGCCCATTTGGTGAAGTAGTCTACCGCAACTATGGCATACTTCACTCCACCCTTTCCAGTTGGGAGGGAACCTACTAGGTCAATGCCCCAAACGGCGAATGGCCAGGGGCTGGTCATTAAGGTAATTTCTGTGGATGGCACACGCGGAACCTTGGCGTACCTCTGGCACTGCTCACATTTTCTAACATAATCCACACAATCCTTCTTCATGGTGGGCCAGAAGTATCCTTGACGAAGGATCTTTTTGGAGAGGCTCAGCCCGGAGGTATGGTCGCCACAGAAGCCTCCGTGAATCTCATGGATGATGGTGCTGATTTCGGTTCCGGCAACACACCTAAGGAAAGGTATGGACAACCCCCTGCGGTAAAGCTTTCCATCCATAACCACGTATCGAGGAGCTTGATATTGGAGCTTTCTTGCGTCAGCTTTATCAGTGGGGAGCTCTCCGGTGGTGAGAAATCTGAGGATGGGTCCTATCCAGGAATGGGAATGGTCGATGATGGCATTTACCCTCTGTGTCTCAGTGCTAGGTGCTTCTAAGTGCCCGATGGGCACTAGGCCATACTGTTCAATTTCCGGGTCTGTTGCAAGCTTGGCCAGCATGTCCGCGAGTGAATTCTGGTCCCGGGGGACCTGGCGGATTTGGTGGTCTTTGAAATGTTGCAGGAGGCCGCGGGAGAGAGACACGTAGGCAGCCATTTTTTTGTCTTTCGTCTGGTATTCCCCGGATATTTGGTTTACCACAAGTAGGGAGTCGCTGTATACTTCGATTTTTTGGGCTCCGACTTCTCTGGCCAGTTGTAATCCAGCTAGCATGGCTTCGTATTCTGCCTCGTTGTTGGATGCTGGGAATGAGAAACGGATGGCGCTCTGGAGCTGATGTCCTTGGGGAGATATTAGGATGACCCCTGCTCCAGCTCCTTTTTCATTTGAGGCTCCGTCTACATAGACCTTCCATGTGGGAAGTTCCGGGACAGGATCTTTCGGGAGGTCATTCATTCCTGAGCATTCCACAATAAAGTCCGCGAGAGCTTGTCCTTTTATGGAAACACGTGGCTGGTAGTGGATGTCAAACTGGCTCAGTTCCATGGCCCATTTAAGCAATCTGCCAGAAGACTCGGGCTTCTGCAAGACTTGTTGGAGAGGGTGGTTGGTGAGTACTCTGATGGTGTGCGCCTGGAAATAGGGCCTTAGCTTCCGTGAAGCGATTAGCAAGCAGAGGGAGAGTTTCTCGATCATTGAATATCTAGACTCGGTGTCCAGTAACCTCTTGCTTACGTAATACACAGGGAGCTGGATACGGCCGTCTTCCCGGACGAGAGCGGCACTCACGGCGTGCTTTGTCACAGCTAAGTACAAGAACAACGCCTCTCCTTCAACAGGTTTGGACAGAATGGGAGCTCGGGTTAGATGTTCCTTGAGGTGTTGGAAGGCTGCTTCGCATTAGCGGGTCCATTCGAACCTCTTGTTTCCTCGCAACACATTGAAGAAGGGGACACATTTGTCAGTGGCCTTAGATACGAAGCGGCTGAGAGCAGCTATCCTTCCGGTAACGCTTTGGACATCCTTATGCTTCCGGGGAGAAGGCATATCTATGAAAGCCTTAATTTTCTCAGGGTTGGCCTCCACTCCGCGGGAGCTTCCCAGACGAGACCCCGAAAGTACATTTCTTCGGATTCAGTTTCATTCCATACTTTCGGATCACGGCGAAAGCTTCCTCAAGGTCGTCACTGTGGTCCCCAGAGGTCTTGGATTTTACCAACATGTCGTCTACGTACACCTCCATGTTCCTCCCCAGCTGGTCCTTGAACATCTTGTTTACTAGACGCTGGTACGTCGCCCCAGCATTCTTCAAACCGAAAGGCATGACCACGTAACACTAGACACCCTTGTCCGTGAGGAAGCTGGTGTGTTCCTGGTCCGCGACATGCATCTTGATCTGGTTGTATCCGGAGTACGCATCCATGAAGGATAAGAGTTCATACCCGGAAGTAGCGTCTACCATCTGATCGATTCGCAGAAGAGGGAAACAATCTTTCGGGCAAGCTTTGTTTAGGTCCGTGAAGTCAATGCACATTCTCCAGGACCCATTGGGTTTCGGGACCAGGACCGGGTTGGCAAAACCACACGGGATAGTGTGACTCCTGGAGAAAGCCTATGGACATCAGCTTGTCCACTTCAGCTTTGACTGCTTCGGCCCTCACTGGGTCTAACGGCCTCCTCTTTTGGCGAACTGGAGTTGCGGATGGGTCTATGTTGAGTGCGTGGCACGCAACATTAGGATTAATCCCCGTCATATCAGCGTGGGACCATGCCAGGATATCCTGATTATTCTTCACAGTGGCCACGATCTTTTCTCGAATGGCCGATGGAAGGTTTTTCCCTACCTGAATGACTTTGGTGGGATCTCCCGGGTTGAGGATCACCTCTTTGACTTCCTCCATCGGCTCTATCGCTCTCTCGACCCCCACTCTAGGGTCGAGTTCGTCAACGTATGCCCCTTGGGCACCCCCAGTTTCTGGTAAATCTCCCGCTAAAGGAGCGGCAACAACCGCCTCCTGGACCGTGTAGACGGATCAGACAGAGACGTTATACAGCTTCGTGCACTTCGTTGGTCTCCCCGGAGGGTGCCGATACGCCCGTCGTCGCATGGAAACTTCAGGCATAAGTGGCGTATCGAGGTTATGGCCCCGCAATCGATTAGGACCGGTTGGCCTAGGATAGCATTATACGCCGTGGGGCAGTCTACCACTACAAATGTGTAGTGCTTGAAGGCGCAAGCGTCGCTTTCTCCTCTGAGGGTGACTGGAAGTTGAATTTTGCCTAATGGCATGAGTGCATCCCCATTGAACCCCTGAAGCTGGATGGGGCATGGGGTCAGGTCTGTCTCGGTTAATCCGATAGCGTGGAAGGCAGCTTTGAAGAGGATATTCACGGAGCTTCCATTATCGACAAGGATCTGTGATACCTTCTTATTGGCAATCTGAGCTTCCACCACGAGGGGATCGTTGTGGGGGAAGTCCACATGTCGGGCGTCATCTTCCGTGAAGGTGATGGGAAGATCTATCATTCGGGGACGCTGAGCAGGTGACTGAACCAAGGCGCACATCTCTCCGGTGTGTTCTAACTCCCTCAAGTACCTTTTCTGGGAGTTTCGGCTGCTTCCGGCAAGGTGCGGTCCTCCGGAAATGGTGGCTACGTGTCCGTCAACGGGTGGCGGAGCGAGGCCGGGCGGATATGGGTTTCCGGGTCTCGTAGCCAATAAGGCAATGGGTGCCGGAGAGGTTGGAGCAGGGAGCGCTGGGAACTGAGACCCAGGAGCTTGGGGGTGACCGGCTCCAGGAGCGCTAGCGATCCCCCTCTGTCCTGGAGAATATGCAGCTCCGTGAACTACTCCCTGTCCGGGATAAATTATGGGTATCCTCACCCATTGACCGAGGTGTTCCGCTCTTGCCAGGGACTCGATCTCATCCTTCAGCTGAAGACATTCATTTGTGGTGTGCCCCACGTCTCCGTGGAACTCACACCTCTTATTGGAGTCTCGCGGACGCCTTCCTCCGTGAGACACTTTCGGGGGCTTCCTGTAGTTGACCATATTACAGGTCGCCCGATAGACATTCTCTCGTGAATCTATCAAACTGGTGTACTCCGTGAACTTGGGCTCATAGTCCTTCCGGGGTTTCTTTGAATGGTCTCCCCGGTTGGAGTTTCTTCCGCCTCGTTTATTCCGCGATTGGCTCAGATTTCGTTCTGGGCCTTTTGCTTACGGTTGCGACGGTCCGGGAGCGATACTACATCCGGTTTGTACAGCTCCGTACCCAGAGAAATGGGTTTGACTCGGCGTCTGAGCAGACGCGGAAGGCCCATACACGCTTGGAGTGAACTGGGCTCCTGGAAGCGTGAGGGCTGGTGCGGGAGCTTGCGAAGCAAAGCTCGGCGCAGTCACGGAAGGCGTCGGAGCTGGGGGAACTCCAAAGGCCTGCTGGTAGGCATCCTCAAGGTTGATGATTCCCTGAGCTTTTGACATGAATTCGGACAGCGTTTCTGCCCGTCTCCTTTGCATTTCCCCCCACAGCAGGGAGCCGACAGTAAGGCCCGATTGAAGGGCGATCAGCTTCATGTCGTCGCTGACCTTGGTCTTAGCAGCAGCTTCCATCATTCTCTGAATGAAAGCTTTGAGGTTCTCATTGGGTAGCTACTTGATGTTGGTTAAGGAACCAACCTCCATGTCGTGGTCTCGGGCAGCAATGAACTGCCTTCTGAATGCGGACTGTAGCTCCTTCCAACTGTGGATGGATCCGGGGGCTAATCTTTTCCACCAGTCCTCCGCGGACTTGGTAAGGGTGAGTGAGAAGCACATGCATTTGGCATCCTCACTGACGCGCGCCACTTGCATCATTTTGTTGTATTTAGCTAGATGGGTGCGCGGGTCTGTCCTCCCCTCATATAATTCTATGTGAGGCATTTTGAAGTTATCCGGGAGGGACGTTTCCGCGATCCTCCGAATACATGGTTCCGGGTCCTCCTCCTCAGAGTCTGACAGGGCCCCACTTTGCTTCCGGACCAGCTTGGTCAAGGCAGCGATCTGTTCCTCGAGCCTCTTTGTATCACTCTCCGGGAGGTCACGTCCCCGGAGCTTGTCATTAAGATGATTTCGCAGGTCATCTCCGCGAGGCCGGGCCTTTTCTCCTTTGGCCTTTTCATACTTGGCCTCCAACCTTCTTCTTAGGTCCACCGTGGACCAGCTATCTTCGGAGTGCGTGTCCGCAGCCCGACCGTCCTGGTTGACGGAATCACTGGGGCGGTTGTTCCTTCCCCTAGGCCTGGGTGCCTTAGCACCGGGCCCTTTAGGCATAGAGTGCCCCCTTGGGGCTGAAGGACGTCTGGGCTTAGGAGCGCCAGAGACTTTCTGCGCGCGGGGGGGGGGGGGGGGGCAGTCGGCCTGGTGATTCACGCCTTTAGGAGGTGCAGGGGCGTTAGTGCGCACAGGCTCCCCAACTTTTTCTTTGCCCTTGTTAGGGGCGGCTTTGGATGGTCCAGCAGCGGCTGGATCCGGCATGGTGGCATCAGCACCACCTAGAACAGAGGCATCCTCGTCCGAGTCGCCTATATCTCCGAACTTGCTTTGGAGGCGCTCCATTATGCGCTGCATTTTTTCAGAGACGCGCTCCTGCTCAGCAAGCTTGGCCTTAGTGACCACCAGTTCTTCGGCTACTTGGACCAGTTCTGGATCCTTCTCGTAGTAGTAGCCGTCTTTGTAGTAACCGTCTCGGACATACTCTTCTTCTCTTTCTAAGTATGTCGTATCTTCAGTACTGACCCGATCCTGGCGGGATGTCGGGTCTTCACCTTGGTGGTCCGAGGGTTCGTTTTGTACCACATCTTCCATCATAGTATCGGGGTTGACCCTAGCATTTTTGTCAACTGCAGATTTTCTCGTAGTCACCATCTTTTCAGTACGCAGAAAAAGAGCTGACTAACAACTTCCTACAACTCTCAATGAAAGCACCAAAATGTTTACCGAGTTTTTCAGAAACGAATACAAACAAAATAGTAAAAAGATAAGAACTGTAGAAGTGCAGAACTATAAATAAACAAACGGGTTTTTTACGTGGTTCAGGCGTTAACGAGCCCTAGTCCACGAGTCGATGTTATTATACTTGTGGTGAATTACAATGAAATGGCTGGTGTCTAAGACTTTCACAAACTCACAATGTTATTCTCGGGCTTTCTTGAAGAAGATGAAGCTAGAGAGATTTCAGCAGAGTTTATGCTTTTTAATTTGTTGGTCGTCCCCCCTATCGTAAAATGAGGGGGTCTTTATAGCTAGGGTTTTGGATTAGGGTTTTTCTCTACTCACATGAGTCTTAATTACACCAGCCATAAATAGGGGATACAATTACCGTAGTCGCCTGGCTACCAGGCTCTATGTGGGTATATTTACGTGAAAGTATGGGGAATGCCCAAAGGCAGCCGTCTTTTCCAAGTTGTCAGCGGAACAGTAGGCGAAATGGTACTTTTAGGCGTGCTGGGATGTGTGCGGCCTTGACCTGTCGGGCGTGTCAGGCGGGATCCTGTGTCAGGCGGATATCATTCCAACTATGCCTCCTCCATGACTCGACCGCTTGGTCTTGTTCCGTGCGAGGCACGGAACTGTTTCCGCGAAGGCAACCTGAAGAGCTTCTCCTGGAAGGAGCTTCCCCGAAGGATATCCCTTCGGGAGTCCGGGAGAGTTGACGATCTTCCGTGTCGCGTTTGCTTGAAAGAGTAAGCCGGACACTAAACGGGAGAGGCGAAGCCTTTCTGTCCATCCGCGAGCTCTGGTCACCTTCCGTGAAAGACTTTGATAATTCTGCTTCCCCGAGGATATCCATCTAAACGCTATCCGGAAATCTGGATAACAGTATTCAAATTCTAATAATTATCTTTGATATAATTTTGGGTAAACTATTGTTAAAAAATATATAAAAATATCTAAAACTATAATTTAAACAAAGAAATGTATTTGGAATGGTGGTGAGTCCATTTATTGTTAAAGAGGAGGTGGAGGGTTCAATTCCCCATCCTTACATTTTTTGGCAATTATAAAATGGGCCCAAATAAGGAAAGTGGGTCGACTCGACTTGGGCCTAACACGGCACGACATGGGCCAGGCCTAGGGGCCGTGCTGGGCTTACTTTTTCAAATATGGGTCGGCCCGGCCCGACCCGAATTATTCGGAGGCACAAAAGTGTGGGCTGGGCCAGCCCACATTTACATCTCTACCCACAACGTCTCTATCAACACTATTCAAGACAAGAGTTGATATAAAGGGAAAAATGGTGAAAAGATATTTAAGAAGAAATTTGTTTTTCAAGCCAAATATGCAATTATCTGATAATAGTGATTAATTACAATTTAGTTGTAATTAACAAAATTAAATAATAATTAATTATTATATAATTTTTTAAATTATAATAAAATTAATATTTAATTTTTGAATTTAAGTAATTGGTAGAATTAATTAAATATCTTTATTTGAGTGGGAGATAATAATCTGGTAAGTTCAAATTTGATTTGAATTTAAAAGATTGATATTTATTCAAATAATTAATTACATTTGATAATTAGTTAAAAAGATAATAAATTCAAATTTGAATTAATTATCAAGTTGTTGGATTTTATCTGATAAAGTGGTTTGAATAAATAACTAAATAATTGTGAAAAAATCAAATAACCCTAAAATATAGGGTGTTGCATGACACACAGAGTCCATGGACTGTGTGTGGCATGAGCCATATATTTTTCAATGATAGATTTTTCACTTTTATTTATTTAATTAATTAACTAAAGGAAGATTCAAAAGTTAGTTTTTGATATTTTCATTAATAAGATAATTAATTAATTAAAAGATAAATTGTAAATTGGTTACAGATTTATTTTTTAAATTTGAATATTTTCTATTTGAGTTAGACTTATTAGAAAATAAAAAAAAATTAATTATGAAGAAGACAGAATTATTCGCTCTAAAGAAAAGAACAATACTTTTCTATCTCTCCCTGAAAAAGATACAGAACCAATCTCATGCCTATTCTCTTGATCTCATGTGTTAAGTACATCAAGATGAATCAGAAATAAACCATCCTTTATTCTCTAAGTGCCCACACACTTCTTGAGGTGTAGAGAACGTTGTGGAAGATCTTGGTGTGAGTACCTGGGAGCAACTTGGATAGGAAGTTCGTTCAAATTACGAAAAGATAGCAAGGACACTTGATAGGCATCAAGAGGTATGTTTAATATATTATTGCTTATGATTAATGTATGTATATTAATGGATTTGCATATTTAAAAGTAGTTTAAATATGTTACAAAATTTATGTTGTACACTGGGCCAACCCACCACCATTCTGTTGCGTATTAGGAAACTTGTTCCTAACACTTTTCTCTGTGAACCAAGGGCGGACCACTACGCAGGAGGCCCTTAATGAAGCTTTTGAAAAAAAAAGAGACATTTTCAAGAATGGATGGATCGATATGAGGGGGAGGTGCAGGTCCATCAGGATGACATGGAACGCTAGACTCGAGAGGCAGCTAAATCCATCCACAATTATATGTAGCAGCAGCAAACCCAAGGTATGGGAATTGCGGCTTGAACTACTGCCCAAAACAAACAACGCCCTCTCGTTTTTGGTTTTGGTGAAGGTGTTAAGCATGGGCCAGAACCTCAACCTCAGAATGGGAATCAGGGGCTGACCAGGAGTCACGGATCTGGTCAGGGTGCCCAAGCGAACAACAATAGGCGACTCTTACCAGCTAATGAGCAGGTCCCTCCAAGGCATGACATAGGACAGGACCCAGCAAGTTGTGTTTCTATACTTAGAAAATCAGCCATCTTTATTATTTTCTAAGTCTGTTTCTAATCATCCTATATGAATTAATTCTCAGGCTCGATACTCGTCATTGTTCCAAAGTTAACCATATCAAAGGAGGGCTGGGATCAGTAAAATCGTTCCCACTACTATGGCCCCCTAACTCTCAATATAGAACCTGGTTCATTGATTTGTGTCCACCCTCATCGAACTTGGTCATTATTTATTTATTTAAATTTATTATGATTGTAAAAGAAAATCAAAGTCATACATGTTATAAAAAATAACAATAATATTCATTTGAAAAAAGGTTTTCACTAAGTACAATTATAAATGCAATGATAATAAATAAATAAATAATTAAATAAAGAAATAAACTAATCTAAAAATCAGGATCTTCTACATATGACCCTTCATCTAACATATCATCATCTATCTCCTCATAATCATCATTATCTTGAGCCTCAAAATTTCCTTGGGGAAGATTCATAAAGATTCTATGTTTTTGCTCATTAGTGAATTGAAATTCCAAGTTAGAGGTGAACCTAAGTATGAGAAAATAATATATCATGGCTACCGGTAAATCATCTTCATCATCTATAGTCTCCCATATTTCTCCTAATGTTGAAATTATAGAAGGAAAATCTTTAAAAAGCCTAATTACTAAGACATATTGCTCCGTAGCTCTCATCATGATTTGCTTAGTAGTTTGGAGGTGAAATATCTCCTTGTGGAATAAGATTAATCTTTGAGTGATTCTTTCTAACACTCCTACTGTATTTCTTAGCTCTCTAATCCTTTTCAATGCCTTAATGGCTCGGATATATTCATAGGTCAAGGCTCCATCCATTCTTAACTGAAAACATAAAGGCTGAAACATTAGCTAATAACATAAACATAATAACTATAACATAAACACTTACATTAGCAGTTAGATTTAGAGCTTGTGCATGTGTATCAAGGAGAACTTCATGCATATGAACTGTTTCTCTGATACCAACTGTAATGGCCCAATTATTTCTAAGACCTTGGACCATTAAAACTACTAGACATAGCTACTACTATTTTGATACAAACATAAGAAATAACATAACTTTATTGAAAACTCAAAATATTGTATCAAATACAAGATAATATAAAAATATAAAATGTGATAGACATGGGATCCCATTGTTATAAAACATAAAACATAAACTTTAATTGTTAAATACTATGTGCGGAATTACATCAAAACATAGTTTAAAAGACTTAAAAATAAAATAACGTCATCCTCGATCGATACACGGTCCATTCATTCCATTCATCCTCAACACACAAGCCAAGTTACCATGAATCCTTCCGCCTTCCATAATCATTTTCTTGCATCAAGCTAAAACTAAAGGAGTGAGCCTAATGAACAACAAGGAAAATCTACTAAAAACATACATCATAAATCATAAACATAAGACAATATCATATACTATAAAACATATGACTATAAGAACATATATCATATAGGACGACAATATTAATTCCCATTAACTCATTAACATGGCATGTGATAAACCATCTAGGTCCTCTGTCTACTAATCGAGGTAGGTTAGATCACATGGTAGTATATGATAACCCATCTATGTCCTCTACTAGTCGAGGTAGGGTAAATCATAACTCTAAACGATGAAAATGATAAAAATTATTGGGGCTTGCTATCTAAGCAACTCATATGCCCAAGCGACTAAAAACATATTCTTGGGGCTTGTTATCTAACCAAGTCATATGCCCAAGGACTACAAAACATATTATACATATACATATCATAGCATAAAACATATCATAACATAAACATATAAACACATATAATCTATCCTATTTTCCTTACAACAAACCGGGATATTTGGAAACAAGAACGGGATTAGAACACTCTTATAAACCAACAGTAAGAATGGTGAGTATCTCTAAAGAATAAAGATGAAAAGAGAACTAAACCATCAAGAGGAAACTTACCAAGAAGAACCTTAAAATTTCAAGAAACTTAAACACCTAATCAAGAATCATAAACAAGAGTTAGGTTCTGAAAAGAAAATAAAAGAAAACTAAAGAACCATAAAGAAATGAACTTAGGGATAAGAATACCTTGAATGATCTTATGAATTGATCTAAACCTTGATACCGAAATCTCTCTATATCTCACTTCCCAAGTGTTTTGAAAAGCTTAGAATGATAAAGCTTTTAAACCAAAACCCAAGTGTTTCTCTCTATAATAACACTAGCAACTTGGAGGCTTTGAAGACTGCTTGAAGAATGAAGAAGATGGCTGAGTACTAGGTCCTATTTATAGAGTTCAAGGAGTGAAACTAACCCCTATTAATTTGAATAAATCAATGATTATAAAATGAAAAATATTTGAATTTTTCGTTCAACAGACGCCCAGAACTCGGTCAAAATCGTTCAAAGGCATATGTAAGTGGTTAAGGCTATTTTTAAAAATCAAAATCACAAACTTTTCAATAATCAAACTTGGAGCCGATATATCGCCCACCTATAGGCGATATATCGCCTCCCTCTATATTCCTTTGTGCAAAGTTGACGTGTTTTCCGTATCTTCCATAAGCGATATATCGGCATACGTTGATATATCAAACACGTATTTGCACTTTTTAAGCATATTTTGAATTGGATAAACAGCTTTGATTGAGTCTAAACGTGATCCTAACAACTGCTGGAAGGTTCTAGAGCTTTTAGATCTTTCTTTTATTAAAACTATTCATCAAAATACTTAATTCCTTAATAATCATAATTATGACAAGTGTCACACTCTTATTAACTCTATCTAAACCTTAGGCTATAATAATCAATATATCTAGGACCAGCAATATTAATCAAACCTTATGTTATAATTAATATTTCTAAACTATAAGTTAAACTTATAAAATCCATAATTGTTGCTATGAGTTTCCAACTAAGTCCCGCCTTGAACCAAAATCCATAGTAACTAACATACTACAAACTAATACTAACTACTACTACTATCTAACTATCTAAGTAAAATTCTGGAACACTACACTGACTGCATAAGGACACAACCCAAACCATATCTCGAGGCATCATAGTATACCACAAACTTCTCCTGATCTGTTGGAAGACTTAGTATTGGAGTTGTGATCAATCGCTGCTTCAACTCCTCGAAGTTGTTCTCACACCAATCTGACCATGTAAACATGTGATTCTTGCATGTCAGTTCCATCAATGGGGTAGAAATTCTTGAGAACCCTTCTGCAAAACATTTGTAATAACCTACCAACCCAAGGAAGCTTCTAGTCTCTGAGGCGTTCCTTGGCCTTGGCCAGTCTCTCACTGCCTCAACCTTAGCTAGGTCCACCTTAATCCAATCTTTACTGGCAATGTGACCAAGGAAAGTCACCTACGGTAACCAGAACTCACATTTCTTGAACTTCACAAAGTTTGTGTTCCCTCAGCCTCTGTAGAACCAACCTGAGATGCTGCTCATGTTTTGCATCTGATTGAGAATAAACTAGAATATTGTCCACGAAGATGATCATAAATCGATCCAGATATTCTTTGAACATCCTGTTCATTAGATCCATAAAATTTGCTGGGGAATTTGTCAAACCAAATGACATGACTAAGAACTCATAATACCCATATCTGGTACGAAAAGCAGTCTTCGGTATATCTCCCTCCTTGATCCTCAGCTGGTGATAACTAGATCAAAGATCTATCTTTGATAATACTGTCTTACCTTGCAACTAATCAAACATGTCATCTATCGTTGGCAGAGGATACTTGTTCTTAATGGTTAACTTGTCTAGTTCCCTGTAGTCAATGTACATCCTCAAAGAAACATCTTTCTTCTTTACAAACAGAACTGGTGCACCCCATGGTGAGAAAATGGGTCTAATGAAACCCAAGTCTAACAGCTCCTGCATCTGTAACTCCATTTCTTTCAACTCTGCTAGGGCCATTCTATACGGTGCCCTAGACACTGGCTTTGTCACTAGCGCCTGTTCAATGAAAAACTCTATCTCTCTATGTGGCAGAAACCCTGGTAAATCTTTTGAAAACACATCTAGAAACTCATATACTGGTACGACCTGAGTGGTGTCTACCACACTGGCTAGAAATCTTATGTAACCACCTCGCAGTAGGTCTCTAGCCCTCAACACTGATACGATGGGTACACAGGGTCCATGCATAGTGCCATCAAATACAAAGGGATCCTCATCCTCAGGTTCAAAGGTTACCATCTTCTTCTTGGAATATATGGTTTCCCCATACTTCACTAACCAGTCCATACCCAGAATCATGTCAAAGTCGGTCATAATCAACTCTATCAAGTCAACTGAATACTCTCTGCCATCCACTGTCACTAGCAGTGATCTGACCCATCCCCTGGAAACTACTAGCTCCCCAGTGGGAAATAAGGTCCCAAACCCCACAACATAATAATCACATGGCCTACACAGTCTATCAATAATCCTACTAGCAACAAAAGAATGTGTAGCACCAGAATCAATAAAAACAATATAAGAGGTCCAACACTTGAAAGCTCACTTGTCACTACTAAGGGACTAGCCTCAGCCTCAGCCTCAGCCTCAGCCTGTGTCAATGCGAACACTCAAGCTGGAGTCGATCTATCCGCTTTCCTTGGTTCTTCCTTTTTTTCTCTCGGGAAATCTTTCTTTAAGTGTCCCACTATCTCGCAAAGGAAGCAGACCTTTGCCCAACATTCCCCAATGTCGCCTACTACACCCGGTGCACTCTAGGAAGGTCCTCCAGCCCTCATTCACGCCCTTGCAACCTATATGAATACCATGTGGTCTCCTCTCAGGGCCTAGAGCTGAAAAGGCATATGGAGCCTTCCTTTCTGATCACTGGGGCCTCTGCCTCTACCTGAACCCATAAATGGAGATCCCATCTACCTAGTGTCACCCCAGGTCGCATTCTCGCACCAGATTTTGTTCTCTGCGCCTTCTACAGTAAGGGCTTTCTCTTTCACCTGTGCATATGTTGTCACCCTAGGCACATTGATAATGCGTACATCCCGGGCTATCATAGGCTGTAGCCCCTAAAGGAATCTTTCCTTCCTTGTCCCATCAGTGGGCACCAAGTCTGCAGCGAACTTGGTCAATTTATCAAACCTCAGTGCATACTCTGACACTGACATATTCCCTTGAAGCAATTTACTGAACTCTTCCGCCTTTGCAGCCCTAAATGCATTGTTGTACTACTTTTTGTTGAACAGAGTTCTAAACTCTTCCCACTCTAGGGTATTAACATTCCCGGTCTGGGATATCATCTCCCACCAAATTTGGGCATCCTCCTGAAACATGTATGTGTCATAGGCCACCCTCTCATTACCAACCACCCTCATAAAATATAGGATGGTGGTAAACATGCTCATCCATTGCTTGGTCTTAGCCGAATCTGCACTGCCCTCAAAGACTGGAGGGTACTGTTTCATGAATCTTTCATAAATAGATTCCCATCTGTTCCCAACCTTTGGCAGCTGCTCTACAGTCGTCACCAGCAAAGGTGGTACCTCTGACTGACCGTTCCCTGCAGGAACCTGTTACTGTCTCAGGAAGCGGGTCTCTTCTTCATGCCTCTATAGTCTTGTTTGCATGTCAGCAAGCATTTGCTACTGATTCTGGAGCTGGCTGAGATGTTTTTCCCTGACTATCATTCTGGCCCTAATCCTCCTGACCAGGTGGTAACTCTGTCTGCCTTGAAAGCATACTAATAAGCTTGCACCTTGTTGCAGTAAACAATTCATCCTGTTAGGTAGTAATAACTAAACCTCTTGCTGCCCTACGGTCCAAGACCGAACAAACAAACATTCACACTCAAGAATCATGCTAATAAGCATTTCAGTTCATATTCTCAAACATGGTGCTAATAAGCACTTCCAAACATTCATAACTAAATAACAATGATAATAAGAATTTTTTGACATTTATAGACAAATAATGATGCTAATAAGAATTTTCTAGCATAAATTTATCTATAACACCACTAATGAGCATGTTCTGACCTACATGTCCATATAACAATGCTAATAAGCTTTTCCTTTGCATTCACAAGCAATGTCAATGTTAATAAGCATGTCCTCATCAATCATTCAATGGTCAAGCGCCAGACCCTATCAGAATGTCTCATGCTGCCTAATATGGCAGGGATATAAGGAATTTATATCTTATTTAAGCAGTTAAACACATGACCACATAAATAGTTACCAAACCCTGAGTCGAGCTTGTCTTTTGTGGTGACTGTGCATGCCCAGCCTATCTTCACGAACCCTTAACCTTGGCACGCTCTGATACCAACTTGTAACACCATGGATAGCCAAGATCGTTGCACTATGTATTTAAATAGTGCTAGACTCGCTAATCGAGTCATTTGGTCATAAACGTGTAACTAAACATGATTAACGATTTAGGGTTAGATTTTTTGGACGAAAGGAATAGTCATCTCATTAAAACGTTAAGTTCGTACATGGGATTCAAAAATAAACATTTAAGAAGTCGTTTACAGTTCCAAAAGGGTAATTACAACTCAAAAGTCACAAACAGCCGGCTTAAGCGACCAAATAGGGTTTAACCCTAGCTCCTCTTAGAAACCCCGGTCGTGGTGGTCGAGAAGCCGCATATGTACACGTCGCCACTGAAGCTCTCCAACTTATGGCTGGTCCAAATTTCCTTTCCTCTTGCCTGCACCACATAGCACCCGTGAGCCAATGATGAGCAAGAAAACTTAAATATGCTCATAAGCAGTCAACAACATATTACCAAATCATAATAACCATGCCCTGTAGTAATAACCCTACTCATGCATGCATTCAATTCATATAAATGACTACATCATCATATCATGGCCAGTTTCCCTATTTAACTAATTAATAAGTCATACTGGGGCCCAGTGCCCCAGGATATGGACTAATAAGTCACCCAGGGGACTGTTGCCTTATCCTCTGTATAACCAGCCTTAGAGCTGGCCCAGCGTACTTGGTGCTTAATTTTCCACGACCATTGGGTCGGACAAGCGTATGATGCGCTCTTGATTAGGCCTAACCATAACGACCAGCGCTCAGTGTGCTATTGCCGCCCTTGACTCATAAGTCAATGCTTTTGATCAGCGCTCAGTGCTATTGTCGTTCTTGACTTATAAGTCAAGCATTTCTCAATCAGATAATGCAAATAGACATACATTATGTAACAAATATCTAGATACAGAGCATTCAACATGCTTAATCAAACAATCACAAGCATAATCACAATCATGCACATTTACAGGGGCCCAAGCCCTAATCAAATATATATTCAACAATGGGGCCAAGCCCTAATCACATACATCGTGTATTGGGTGCAGTTTTCTTACCTTTGGTCCAAGCCCCGGATAAAAAAAATGACCCTCGATCATGATCCTGTCCCAAGCCCTAACTGTAACCTAGTCAAAACCAATAAGTAATTGTAACGACCCAAAATTACTAATAAGGCTTAAGGGCCTTGATTAGTGTGACGGGAGGGCATAACTGGATTAAGTTTGATTTAAATGATTAAATGCATGATGATGTGATAAGCATGCTTATATGATTATTTGGATAAAAGTGACGCATGACTATGTGTACTAGTATGCATGTAGGCCCTGATATGGTTGTAAGGGCATATTTGTAATTTTGGCCCATTGAGGGCATAAATGTAATTACTTGTGATTTATTGTCGAGACCACATTATTATGTGGATATATTTGCAGCTTGTGACTCGAGGTGATCCTAGTGAGCGGTTTAGCAGAAAAGTCACGACGGGGATTTATACCCGGCTCGGGGTGAGTTTGGGGGTATTTCTAGGAATTTAGAAAATATATTGGAGACTATTTGTTATTGAGGAAAATAATTGGTGATTAGTTAGGTGTCGGGATGTAAGCGGTAAATATTAGAGACATTTGAGGAATTAGCGGGAATTGGGAGTAATGACCAAAATGCCCTTAGAATGACTTAAAGGTTTAGGATTAATTGGGAGGGCAATATGGTCATTTGGTCTAATAAGAGGATAAGTCATATTCAGCCTTTATGGAATTAGTGGAATGTTTATAATGAAATAGAAGATGAAAGAAACAAAAGGAAGAAAGAAAGTTAGAAAAATAGAACACTTAACCTCTCCCTTTTTCTCTCATTCGGTTCCCTCTTGCTTCACCATCTCTTGAGGAATTTTGAAGCTTTAACTCAGGAAAGCTTAGGCTGAAGCTTGGGGTTAGGATCTTTGGTGAAGATATTGGATTTAGCAGGAGTTAGTCACACAATTGAGGTAAGTTTCAAGGTTTTCTTCAATTTTTGGTTTTGGTGTTGAAATGGATTTATG
This sequence comes from Humulus lupulus, assembly GCF_963169125.1. Taxonomy (NCBI): domain Eukaryota; kingdom Viridiplantae; phylum Streptophyta; class Magnoliopsida; order Rosales; family Cannabaceae; genus Humulus; species Humulus lupulus. The sequence continues at coordinate 105,653,869 of NC_084794.1, read as the reverse complement.
AGCTGAGTTTTAATGGGAATTTTACGAAATTAAGGCTGAGGTTTTGAGGAGTGAAAACTAAGGAGGTGTGGAGGATAGCCTAAGGTCGAATTTCCCCATTGAAGGTAAGAAAATCTGGACTTGGTCACTTGAATTCTGGACTGTTATGGTTTCTGTTGAGTTTTTGAGCTTCAAGCTCAATCATGGAAAATTCTTTATTTTTGGGTGCATGTGTCTAAGTTTTATATGGTTGGGTCATATGGGGTGAGTTATAGATGATGGTAGGCTTGTTTTGGAGTATGGTTGAGGTTTGGAGGAGTTTTGGTTCAAGGAAAATCGAAGAAGAAAGTAGAGGGAATTTGGGCTCTAGAAGTAGCGCTGTAGCGCTAGCCCTTGGGCGCTACAGTGCTAGGCTTGGGTGCTTGGGACGTTTTAGCTCTGGTTGTAGTGCCATAGCACCCACTTTAGGGCGCTGTAGCACTACCCTGTTTCCAGAAGAGGATTTTTGGGTTATTTCTTAGGGTTTTCGCCCGGGGGCTCGGGGTTTGATTCCACCACCCCGTTTGGTGGAATTAGGACTTCCCGAGGGCTCGAGTTTGGTCCTGAGGTTAGGTTTTGGAATTGAAGTTTGGTGATGATTCTAATTTATGGCTGTGATTAGGTGTACGCTAGGGCTCAGACGGGATCGTGCTTGAGGGTCGGTTTCACTAATCAAGCTATCAGAATCTAAAGGTAAGAAATTGCACCCGGTTATGTGTTAATGATGGGACTAAGAGCTCCCTATATATGTGATGTCATGAGATGGTATTATGCCATGGGACATGTGATAAATGACCTAAGAGTGCCAGAATCAATATTTGCGCACAAGGCGCGGCTCGGTCACTGGTAGTTGAGGACAACTTAATATACACTGTGCTCGGTTTAAGCGGACCGGAGTCAGTGGGATAAATAGGGGGTGCGACCTAAGGGCTTCGACCCTATTTATTTTGTGAATTGGTTATTAATGTTAATTGATGAGCTTGGTATGTTGAATGCCTGATTATGTGAATATTAAGAATTGTTGAGTTTATGGCTATGCTTTATAAGTTGTCTAATTGCTGATTTGTAAACTGATTGCTTAATGATTATGCTTTGTTATCTGGTTTCTTCTGGGCCTTGGCTCACAGGTGCTACGTGGTGCAGGTAAAGGCAAGGGAAAAGTGGGTCAGTACTGAGTTGGAGAGCTTTGAGGCTGAATGTACATAGTCAGCTAATCGGCCGCCACGGCCGAGGAGTGGTACATGACGGGAAGATCCTAAATATCTATTTTTCCCTTAGAGTGGCTAGTAGCTGTACTTTTATCCTTAAATTTTGTAAACTGTCTTTTAAATGTTATTACTTTTGGGATCCCATGTAAAAGAATGTTTGGTTATATGAAATGTAACTTTTGTGACCGAAATCTTTTAACCCTAGTTCAACTATAGTTTCAGTAACACGTTTCTAACTAAATGACTTGATTAGCAAGTCTTGCACCTTTAGAAACACACAGTGTAACGGTCTTGGCTATCCAGGGCGTTACAGTAATAATCTCATTAAGATTCAATCCCAAAAACAAACTCTGGCCGGGACCACTCCCGTGCCCTCGGGACTTTCAATTCCACCCAACGTGGTGGTGGAACCATCCCACGAGCCCTCAAGTCATTCCCAAGCCCTAAAATTGGCTATTGTTGAAATTGGTATAGGGTAGGGGCGCTCAACCAAGTCAGAAAGCCCCTTAGGGCTTCCCCTGGATAGCGCAGGGGCGCCCAACTCAAAGGCAGGGGTGCCATCCCCAAACAGAGAGCCCCAAGGGCCCTCACCAGCATAGGGCTGGGGCGCTCCCCGACGAACCCAAAAATCCTGGGTTTTCCACCTGCGTTTTCCCCTAACTCAAACCACCAAAATCCAACCTAAACACAACCCAAACTCATAATTCAGCCTCAGAATATTATCAACACATTAACATCAACAAAGCCCAAGCTTACACTTGATCAAAATCATACCAAAACTGAAAACCCTACTTGAGCTTCAAAGCTCAAGAACACCTCAAGAACATGAATAATTTAAAGGAAAACAAAGAGAATTCTTACCTTTAATCTATTAAGATGTGAACCCCAAGTTGCCTATGCCCAAGTTCCAGCTTCAACCTTCCAATTCCTGAGCTTTCCTTCCTTCAAAATCCAAAAATCCTCTAAGTGCTAAGAGAGAAAGAGAGAGAACGTATGGAGAGAGAGAGAGAGTGTGTGTTAAGTTGAAAGTATTTCCTTGGTTCTAATAGCTCCAGGGTTAACTGACTATATCCCTTCCTTAGGCTAAGAAAATGACTGAATACCCCTTTAGTCAAACTTATGTCCTTTAGTGCCATCAAGGGCAAAGTGGTCATTTACCACCACTTTTCACAAATATCCAAATTATCTCACAATTCTCCAATTAATTCCAATATCCTCAAATACTTATCAAATAATTTACCATTACCTGCTAAACCCCAATAATGTACTAAATTACCAAAATACCCCTAGGCTCACCCCGAGCTAGGTATTTGACCCCGTTATGACTAAATCCCTAACTTGCTCCCTAGGATCGTCTCATGCTGAACAACCCAAATATATCCACATAAAATTGTGGTCTCAACAAATACCGCATATATATTCAAATATGCCATAAACGGGCAAAATTACAAAAATACCCTTCTAATAAGAAATAGGACCACAAGCATGCTTAATACACCTAAACATGCAAATACGATCATATTATAATATAACTCCCATAATTCATTTATTCATGCATCAGATCACATAATAATGCAATTAATCAGTTATGGCCTTCCTGGCCCCCTAATCAAGGCACTAAGCCTTATTAGGGAAATTGGGACGTTACAACAGTGGTATTGCAAAAATTACGTACATGATATTATTTCCTATAATGATTTGTACTTATATTTTCAAGATGTTACAGTGGTATTACATAGATTTCTTCTATGTGTATTATGTATTTGAAATATCAGTGATTTTATTATCTTTATATAGGCGTTGTATTTATTTAATTAAAAATGGTGATGAAATATTTGGTAGTACAAAAATAAACATTGCCCTAACTACGTTTGACTTTGTATTATGTTGCCATTGTTGATTTGCACTTCAATTTTTATAGGATAAAGTAATTTGATGAGTATACATTAATTTTTGCATTTTAATAAAGGTTAATTGAAGTTTGTGAATTATATTTTTGTTATAGGTATTGTGTTTCACAAATTGGAAATGGTAAATAAATATAGGGAAATACCAATAAATTATAGACAACTTATTTTCTAGGGCTCAATGTATATATATTTGCCAGATAGGTGTACCATTAATCCTTCCCAAGAGATGCCTTCATGTCAGTAGTAATGTCATATGCATGTGTTGTAGCATTTGTAGGAGGAATCTGTATTGTATACCTATTTGGTAGATGAGTGTAACATTGATCATCCACATCTGTTTTAGATGCATACATGAGCAATTTTTTCCTTTCATTATTAATATCTATTTGATAATTTTGAATGTTTGATGGAAATTATGTCTCCTAGAAAACGGAAGGAATTCGGGAAGGACGCAAGTGCCGATAAGCCTAAATCAAAATTATCCAAAACAACTGATAAACTAAAAGAGAAAGTTGTACCTTATGAAGTAAGAATTTTTATTGTTTCGTAATTATTTGTCAAATTGTGATGTCATGTTTTCTAACTTTTACACTTTAACAGGCACCTTCTTTTTATCCACATTCTATGGCACATTTGCTATCTCATCTAGCAAAATTTGCACAACTAATGCTTATAGGATCAACTAGTAAAAGTGGTGAAGATTCAAAGAAACAGAATGTGGAAGTAGAGAAGAAGAAAGTTAAGAAAGATACGAACAAGTCCACGGACGATGGTCACAACAGCAAGTTCAATGTCGTTGTTCGCATGAGAAGTTCAACAATGTTGTTAGCCATCTCAATGAGGCACAGAAGAATACAATCGAAGATATTGGATTTGGTTCCCTACTTATAACCCACGTACTAATCGTAAGGGGTAACCTGATATATTATATTGTGGAGCATATTGATCCCAAGGATTTTGTTCTTACCAATGATGGTGTCAAGTACCCCATTACAGTGGAATCTTTTGAGCATATAATGGGGATCAAAGATGGTGGGGGAGGATATTGTCAACTCTTATGATTAAGAGTTCAACCCTTTAATGGATTTGATTGTTGGAGAGGAGAGGCAGATTAAAATTCAATCACAAGTGGAGTACCTTCAACATTATGAGGAAGGGGATGATGAGTTCATTGTCTGATTTATGTTGATTGCACTTGGTTCCTTTTTGGTTCCGACCTTAGGCGCATATGTGAGGCACGAATACATCACCCCTATATGTGATGTAAAGAGGATCAAGAAGCAAAATTGGGCATCCTTTGTCCAGAACTTTTTCATGCTCCACTTCAAGAATATTTCAAGAAGACGTTAGACCAAAAGAATAAGTCGACACCGTATATTTCTGGTTGCACCTTCTTCCTCCAAGTAAAGTATTGTACTACAAGTTAGTTTACCATAACCTTTCTCTATATATTGAATTTGTAGTTGTACTACTACATCACATTCGTATTAAGTGTGGTTACTTGAAGAAATATATTGGTCCTCTTTCTTTTTGGGACGCAGACAGAGTGGGGAGACTACAAGGCTTTATTTCTAAGAGGAGCGGTCCTTGGGTGGAAAATGTAAGTGGAAGCCATTATTTTATTCATTCTGTATGGAGTCTTAATTTGTTTGGGTGAGAATAATTAGTATGTTTTTTTAAACAGATTCCTATTGTTAGTCCCATTTACAAGGCACCTATAAAGGTTGGTGGACAACCTGTTGGAGGATCATGCAGTCAACTTGGGCCCTCTTCCAGCACATGTTGCAATTGCATCTTGAGGGATGAGCTTAGGATGAGGGAGAAAAATTTCAAAGCTTCCCATGCTCACATGAAAAGAGTTATTGATGAATTCTAGAGGCAGGTATCACAAAAGATTGTAACTGAGATTGAAAATTTGAAGTAGTCTCTCCTTAAAGATATTTTGAGGGAAATTAAAGTGGAAAGCAAGAAATGTGAAGAAGCAAAAAAATATGATAAGGACTCTTCTAACAGTGATAATGAGAAAGAAAACAAAGACGCATTTGATGTTGATGAAGACTCGGGGGATGATGGCGGAGATGACGACTTGAAGGATAAATATGGTGATGAGTGGGTGGCTTTTGGGCCTCCTCATGCTAATGAGGTGTATGGAGGACCGATGGATGGTGAAGATTTGGGAGGGGAACAACCTGATCACGTAGAGGAAGATGGGGTGGCCATAGTCTGGAGAGGACAATTACGGACGTGCATGATCCGTCTGTTACTCGTAAGGGTAAGGAGATTGCATCAAGTGAAACATCCACATTGATTGACCAAATTGTGCAGGAAGTTGGTAAGATTACTGTAGAAACCACTGACATTGCTTCAGAGGCTCATATTACTTTTAAGAGAAGGAGAAGGCTAAGGGTGACACATTTGATGATAAAGGGAAAAATGGAGAGGATATAACTAAGATTGGCAAGAAGAATGAAGACCCTACTCCCACTGCTACAAATGAAAGTTGTAACGAAGAAGAGGTTGAAACTTTTGGATATTGATGGAACAAATTCTACTATTGACCAAAGTGTATGCAGAATATCAATAATTTCAGGTAAGGTCTCTTTTTATCATCGACATACCAAAAGTGGAATAAGAAATTTCAGAGCTCAAAGGGTAAAACTGTGGGGCCTTTTACTTCAACCTGTATAGCCACCGAGGAAGATTTTTTATTAATGGCATTTGTGTATGGAGATACACTGGATAAATGGTACGATTTAATTCATTCTTTCTCTAATTGTTTTGTTATATAGGTTTAGTAATAATTGATTGTACTGGCAGAAGAACATTGGTGCACTTTAAGAAGCTTGAACTGTATCGTGGAATTTTTTCATGTCTTAAACCAAAGACGGAGGTACTTGGTATGGTACTGACTAATATATTTTATCTTATACAATCTTTTTATTGTCCTCCAGATTTATGTTCCTGACATTGCTTAATTCTTGTGTAGTTTATAAGCTGCTACTCCCATATGCTGAACTTGATGGAGTGTAGGAAGACATCAAAAGGAGTGTGTACTCACTGGTTTATGCCATGTAGAATATCAGTAAGTTAATACCGTAGTATAAATGTATGGTTAAACTTGAAACACCCTAGTATTAGAGCGACTCCCTAAGCAATTTGTTTTTTTCTTCAAATCTAACGTTGTGGTTGATTATGCTACTTATAAAATATATGATTCTTTTTGCTTAGCATGACAATTGTGGATTGTCAAAATCCTTAAGTAGGTTTTCCATGGAACAAGAATGGTCTGGTCTATTCTATGCAGATTTGATGACCACATAGTATGTAATTGTAATGTTTAACTTAAATTAAGATGTTTGGTTATATCTGGTTTATTTTACCTACCATAATATAACTAAGAACATACATGTGATAGTCAGAATCCTGTGATCTGCAAGGGGGAAGACTAGGTAAAAAGCTGTGCAATCCCACATCGCCTGGGGAAGGTCAAGTGTGATGATTCTAAGACTGTGTAGGTATGGGACTACACAGTTGAAGAAGACTTAAATGGATTGATGTGTACTACCCATGCCAACAAGATGCATCTTATTTTCAGTAGTCCATCACTTGAGAACTCCAAAGTTAAGCATGCTTGACCTGGAGTAGTCTCATGATGGGTGACCTCCTGGGAATTTTTCCTAGGAAGCGTGCGAGTGAGGAAAAAACACGTTGGAAAGACTCGTGTTGGTTTGCAGGGCCAGTCGTCATTCTAGAATGCAACCATAGTGATGTGGGGTGTTACAATTGGTATCAGAGCCTTAACCCAACTGGAAGTGTGGTCGATGGGGACGTCAGTCCCCTAAGGGTGGGTGATTGTGACAGTCAGAATCTCGCGATCGGCATGGGGAAAGACCGAGTAAAAATTTGTACAATCCTACATCGACTGGGGAAGGTCAAGTGTGATGATTCTAAGACTGTGTAGGTATGAGACTACACAGTTGAAGATGGCTTAAATGGATTGATGGGTACTACCTATGCCAACAAGATGCATCTTTTTTTCGGTAACCCATCACTTGAGAACTCCAAATTTAAGCATGCTTGACCTGGATTAGTCTCATGATTGGTGACCTCCTGGGAAGTTTTCCTAGTTAGCGTGCGAGTGAGGACAAAGCACCCTGGAAAGACTCATGTCAGTTTCCAAGGCGAGTCGTTATTCCAGGAAGCAACCATAGTGATGTGGGGTGTTACAGTACATGCAGATACTCGTTCCATTGTTGAGCAAGTGCAGGGGAAACCACTTGTTTCTTGCCCATATATTGATGAAACTAGCTAAGGTTTTCATATGGGATTCCATGAAGAGTCCGACGAGAAATAATACCAGGATTACTGAGACAAAGGAAATGGTACTATCATATTGCTTGTATTGTTTTTAGGTTTATTGGTAGCTATTAGTTTAGCCATGCGATTTAAAAAAGGCAGGTTATAACTCTTTGCACAATTTGAGAGCATGCACATAAATGTTTGTTTAGTTTATGGTTATTAGGTCCCTTGATTGGTAATATTTAAAGTAATTTATTGAATAATGGCAGCTTATAACTATTGATACACTTTTTGAGCTCGACGTGAAGATGAAATTTGGAGTAGAATTTAAGTTTTCTTCCATGGAGGTTGACTTTGCGAAAGGCATTCCACAGCAGGACAACGATTTTGACTGTGGAGTTTATGTGATGAAATTCATTGAGGTTTTTTGGATAAAAAGGAAACGGTGGAAGTGGTATACTATTTCTTAATCATGATTTTTTATTTCCCTTTTATTTATTGTGCTTCCAATTGTCATGTGATGGTGTGTGCATCAATGTGATTAACTATTGGCAATTTGGGCAGTTTGATTTAGAACAAGCGAGGTTCAATACTGTCATGACCTTGATTCGTCATGAAAGTAACAAGGCCCAGAGCAAAGTAGTATATGTAGTGAAAGAGTTATATGATACTACTGAGGTAGCAACACTGGTCCCTGCCTTAACCTCCAACAAATCCCAGTCCACATTGGTGAATCGCCTTCCAAGTCACAGAATAACGCAAGATATTCGACCAAGAAGAATAGAGCCAAGAACATGACACCGAACTCATCAAATGCATCAAGCAAACACAGAAGTAGTGGAGTTGGTCTTACCATGTTTGACTTAGTATAAATTACTACTTTACGAAGTATTATAAACCTATGTTTTTTGTTTTGATTTAGTGACAATAGTGTTGCTTTTATGTGGACTTTATTTAGCGTTAACTAGGAGTTGGTACTGATGGTGCTTTTATGAACACTTATTTTCAACTAGCATACTGGAGACTTTGTTATTTGACATGAGCACTTAAAACTAAATATTAATGTTCATTTTTGCCATTGAATCATTTTACTAACTGCCATTGTTTCTTTAGTTATCTTAGACATAACAAATTAAAGGCATAATTGTTACTAATCATCGAAAGAGTAAATATCAAAGATGAAAAGTTCTTAGAATGAAACACCCCTGGGAAAGTAACTTAATACAAATAGCACCACATGTCATAATATTACCCGCGCCAACAAAAAAAAACATATAAATAAAAGGGAATAGAAAAAGATATCAAAAGGAAACAAGTTTAATAATAATAAAAATTAACGAGCACATTACTTTCAAGATAGGAAAGAGCTAACTATTAACAATGGTAGTTAACATCCTCCTCTGTTCCTCCTCCTCTTCAGGGACATCTCGTCTAGCCTCAACTCAAACAAGTGATGGTATTGAGCCACAACCTCATGCTTAAGTTTAGAAATATTTAACTGTTATGATTAGTTAAATACAAAAAGATAACTGTTAAAATACACACTAGGTATAAACACTTAGTAAATTTCACATAGTGAAGATGTGAAATTTGAGCTTCAATTGTAGGCACTTTACAAGTGCGTTTTTGGGTCCAAAGTGATGCATGAAGGTATTTAAGGGTTCCCAAAAAGTTTTGTAGCATTTGAATCATTTTTAGGACATTTGGAAGTGTCCAAAAATAGAGAGGGTGGCGGTGCGTCGCCACCCAAGTGGCGTAGCATCGCTTGCAGATAGGCGACGTATCGCCTGCAGATAGGCGATGTATCACCTAGCAGGTGACACATCGCCTACTAGAGTACGTACAAGTTACGTAAATTGCTCTAAGTGACATGTTTTACAAATTTATTCCTATTGGTTAGACCTAATGACGCTGCCTACTCTATATAAGGGTCAAAATAGAGTTTTGGAAGACTTGATCACTCTCTCTAATCTTTGTCTACCCCCTTTCTCTCTAGCTCCAAGAATCTCATGTTTTCTCCAAGAACTCATAAAGAAAGTGCTTGCCTTTGTGAGTTTAAGGCTTGTTCAATCTCAATCCTCATTTCCTCCTAGAAAAGGCCTCAAGCATCCATGGTGGCTAGGAAATTGAGTATTAGGACAGCATTAAGAAACATGTATAAGCCTTGGTTTTGTGATTTGGCCTTGTTCTAAGGATTTGCTCAAAGTGGTGGTTCTACTAAGGTATTGAAGGTTCATCAAGGTTGAAGAAGACCATTCACCAACTTGGGCTTTCATAATCTTTCTCAATCTTTATTTAGTATCTCTCAGTCCATTTTTTGTGTAGATTCTAAATATTGAGGTGGTGTTATCTCACTCTCTACCAACATTCTAATACATTATAATACTCAAGAGTTGTCAAAGAAAGGAAGAAGTGCGAAAAAGATGAATTGATATGTAGGGGTCACATCCTCAATGCTCATTCGAATAGGCTCTATGATCTCTACACCAACACCAAGACCATCAAGGAGATTTGGGAGGCCTTCGAGAAAAAGTACAAAATGGAAGAAGTAGGTACAAAAAAAATTCCTTATTAGTCAATATATCGAATTTATGTTTCATGATAATAAACCCCTTCTATCTATATTTCATGAATTGCAAATTTTTGTGAATAAATTGTCTACACTGAATATTGTATTACCGGAATAATTCCTTGTTGGTGCCATTATAGCCAAGTGACCTCCTTCTTGGAGAGGCTATAGAAATAAAATTCTCCCTAGGAACGAGGAGATTTCCTTGGAGGAAATTCTCAAACACTTAAGAATTTTGGAGGAATCTTGTTCTGGAGATAAGAATTAGGAGGAGTCCAATGAGGAGACTTTCAAGGCCAATGAGGTGGCTAAGCCTCCTAACAAGGGCAAAGAAATTGGTAAGAACAAGGACAAGGGTCAAAAACCTTTAGGGCCCAAGAAGAATGAGGGACAATTCAAAAGTTCCAAGGGACCTTACTTTGTGTGTGGCAAGAATGACCACTTTACTAGAAATTGTAGGTTCAAAAGGAACCAAAACAATGAGGCAAGAGTCAATTCAACCCAAGATGAGCTAGTGGCAACACTACGCAAAATTAATGCCATTCATGGAAATGTGAGTGGGTGATGGTATAATACTTGTGCCACCATTCAAGTTACCTATGATAGAACTCTTTTCAAGACCTTTAAATCTTCAAAGGAAGGGCATGACAAAAAAATGGGCAATGAGAAAAGGTCCAAGGTTGAAGGAGAGGGAACCATTGATTTGTTCTTCACATCCAGCAAGAAGGTACTACTCACCAATGTTTTGTATGTACCAGAAATGAGTAGAAACCTTGTGATTGGAAATTCGCTTGGCAAACCGGGAATCAAGGTTGTGATAGATTCTGGAAAGCTTATTTTGTCTAAGGATAATGTTTTTGTGGGAAAGGGATATGCTTGTGATGGAATGTTCAAACTTTGTACATCTATTGACAATATGAACAATAAAGTTTCTACTTCTTCTTGTTATATGCTTGACATAAATTCTATTAATTTGTGGCATGCTAGACTTGCACATATAGGATTTAGCACAATTAAAATGGATATCAAATGTTTATTAATTGATTGTGATAATGTTCAACATGATAAATGTGAACTATGTGTTAAATATAAAATGGTGAAGAAACCTTTTCAAAGTGTTGAAAGAAATTCTAAGTTGTTAGCTTTGATACATAGCGACTTATGTGAACTCAATGTAATGTTGACTAAAGGAGGAAGTATATGTTTTATTACTTTCATGGATGATTGCTCTTGGTTCCCATATGTATATTTGCTTAAGAATAAAGATGAAGCATTTTATGTGTTTAAAGTATATAAAGTGGAAGTTCAAAATCAACTTGAAAAGAAAATTAAAGTGCTTAGAAGTGATGAGGGTGGTGAATATTTTTCAAATGAATTGTACTTTTTTTTTTGTGAAGAGCAAGGACTAATTCATGAATGTACAACCATTTATACTCCACGACAAAATGGTGTAGCGGAAAGAAAAAATAGAACATTTATTGGATAGTTATGCGTCCAAGGCGATCTATACGGCTAGCCAGCATAGGGTCTGAGGCTAGAGATGATGACCAGGGCCAGAACCCTCTGCCAGTCCTTGAGAACTAGCAGCAGATACTTGCAGATATGCAAGCTCGGTTACAGAGCCAGCAATAGTAGATTCACTTACTGAGATAGCAGGCTCCGTCAGGGACTGCTGCACCTATTATGCCACCTCTTATGGCACCAGTTGTATAGGTACCTGAGGTTAGGAACATGTGGGAGCCACTGTATGGGCAATTCAGGAGACATCATCCTCCAACCTTTGAGGGAGGACCGGACCCACTGAAGGCTGAACAGTGGATGAGTATGATAACTTCTATCCTAAATTTCATGAGGGTGGAGGGTAATGACAGGGTGGCCTGTGCCACCTATGTGCCGAGGGAGGATGCCCGTATTTGGTGGGAAGTGGCATCACAGACCAGGGACATTTCTACTTTGAGTTGGGATGGGTTCAGAGACTTGTTCAACCAGAAGTATTATAATGTTGTCGTCAGGGCAGCAAAAATGAATGAGTTTGGGGGTTAGTACAGGGAAACACGACAGTCACAGAGTATGCCCTGAAGTTTGATAGACTTACAAAGCTCACACTAGATCTAGTGCCTACTGATGTAGCTAGACAGACTAAATTTATTAGAGGGCTTAATGCTATGATAGCCCGAGATGTGAGAATTACAATAGTACCTGAGGGGACGACTTATGCCCAGGCTGTTAAGAAGGCTCTTACCGCTGAGGAGGCGGAGAATAAGATTTAGAGGGAGAATGTTGCGAGACGGGAGGTTCGCAGGATGGTGCCTCCATATTCAGGGTCTGGTAGGGGTGGAGGCCCCAGTGATCTGAAGAGGAAGACCCCTGACACTTCAGCCGTTGCTAGTCCTAATAGGAGGGGTCGGGGTGCTCAGGGTGGCTGTCAGGGAGGCGGTGTGTCATGGAGAAGCTACCTAGAGTGCACGAGGTGCAGAAGACGCCATCTGGGTGAATGTCGGGCCAAGGTTTGTTATGTGTGCGGGTTGGTGGGACACCTCAAGAAGGACTACCCAACAGTGAAGAAAGAGGAATCAGGGAAGGTGGACAGCTTGACTCTAGCTTGAGTGTTCACCTTGGCTCAGGCAGAGGCCGAGGCTAGTCCCTTGATGGTGACAGGTCAGCTTTCTAGCGCTAGCTCTCCTTTTACTGTATTGATTGACTATGGTGCTACACACTTGTTTGTTTCTAGTAAGGTGATTGATAGACTGTGTAGACCTAGTGAGTATTATACTTCGGGGAACTGGTGGTGTCTAGGAGATGGACTAAGGTAACGTGACACTTGTCACAAGCATGTTTATTTAAGGATTTTAGATTAATAAATTTATAATGGATGAATCTAGAAGCTATAGAACCTTCCGGCAGCTGTTAGGATCACATTTTACTCAGTAAAAGCTATTTAAACAAATTCAAATATGCTGAAAGAGTGCAAAAACGTGTTTAAAATATCAGCGCATACCGATATGTCGCCTACGGGAGATACGAAAAATACGTCGACTTCAAACGAACGAAAACACGAAGGCTCAGGGCATAGGCATAGGCGATATATTTCCTAGGGTAGGGCGATATATCGTCCCTTGGGTCAGTTTTTGAAGCATCGTGGAATTCGAGCTAGAAACAGCCCCAACCATTTGGACTTTCTCTTGAACGTTTTTGACCGAGTTCTGGGTATCTGTTAAAACGAAAATTCAAATCCTTTCAATTATTATTCATTTTAAAAGGGGTTAGTTTCACTCCTTGAACTCTATAAATAGGACCTAGTACTCAGTCATTTCACTCATCATTCAAGCATTCTTCAGAGCCTCCAAGCTGCTAAGATTACTCTAGAGAGAAAACACTTGGGTTTTGGGATAAAAGCTTTTCCAATCTAGGCTTTTCTAAGCACTTGGGAAGTAAGATAGAGTGTTATTTAGGTATCGAGGTGTAGATCAAAGTCTTAGTCCATTCAAGGTATTCTTATCCTCAAGTTTAATCCATCATAGTTCTTTTATTTTCTTCCATTTTTCTTTCAAATCCTAACTCATTATTCTGGCTTTTGGTTAGGTGTTTAAGTTCCTTGAAACTTAAGGTTTTTCGATAAGTTTCTATCTTTGATGGTTTAAGTTCTCTTTTTTATCTCCTTTTTTTTAGAATCTCATGGTTTTTACTGTTGGTTTTAGGAGTGTTCCAATCCCGCTCTTGTCTCTGATATCCCAGTTTTTGGAAAGGAAAATAGGTTAGATATATGTGTTATGATATGTTTATGTGATATGTTAGGATGATATGTTATATATGTATATGAATATATGTTTTATGTTATAGTCGCTTGGGGCTTATAGTTGCTTAGATAGCAAACCCCAAGATTTTCATCATTATCGTGGTTTAGAGTTATGATTTACCCTACCTCGATTAGTAGACAGAGGACCTAGATGGGTTATCATATACTACCATGTGATCGAACCTACCTCGATTAGTAGACTGAGGACCTAGATGGTTTTATCACATGCCACAGTAATGAGTTAATGGCCATTAATATTGTAGTCCTATATGATATACATTTTTACATCATATGTTTTATAGTATATGATTTATGATATAGTCTTATGATTTATGATATATATTTTTAGTAGATTTTCCTTGCTGGGCATTAGACTCATTCCTTTATTTTAGATGGTGCAGGAAAATGAACTTGGAAGGCCAGACAGATTCGTGGCAGCTTGGCATGTGTATTGGGGATGGATTGATTGAATGGACTATTGGAAGATCGAGGATGACGTTATTTAAAGTCTTTTAATTTATGCTTTATGTATTTTTGCAATTATTATTTAAACGATTTATTAAAGTTTATGTTTTTCTGTTTTATGTACTAAACAATGGGTACCCATACCTTATTTTGTATTTCGTACCGTATTTTGGGTTTTTAATAAAGTTCTAATATTGTATGTATGTATGTATGTATGTATGTATGTATGTATGTATTCCCAAATAGTAGTTATGTTTAGTAGTGTTTAATGGTCCAAGGTCTAGAATTAGTCGGGGCATTACAGTGGATGCTACCAGAGTTTTTCCAACAGGGCCGGGAGAGACCAGATTAGTACGTGAGTTCTTGGATGTGTTCCCTGAGGATTTACCAAGGCTGCCGCTACACAGAGAGGTTCAGTTCGTCATCGAGTTAGCACCGGGGACAGAGCCAGTGTCGAGGGCACCATATAGGAAGGCTCCCGCAGAATTTATAGAATTGAAGATACAGTTACATGAGCTTCTTGATTTGGGGTTTATCAGGCCTAGCTACTTGCCATGGGGTGCTGCAATTTTGTTTGTGAAGAAAAAAGGCAGGACTCTAAGGATGTGTATCGACTACAGGGAACTGAATAAGTTGACCATCAAGAATAAGTACCCTTACCAAGGATTGACGACTTGTTTGATCAGCTGCTGGGAAAGACAGTGTTCTTGAAGATTAATCTTCAATCTGGTTATCACCAGTTGAGGATCAAGGATGAGGATATACTGAAGATGGCCTTCTGAACGAAGTATGGGTATTATGAGTTCTTGGTCATGTCGTTTGGCTTGACCAATGCCCCAGCAACATACATGGATTTGATGAACATGGTGTTCAAGGACTTCTTGGATCAGTTTGTGATTGTCTTCATCGACAACATCCTAGTGTACTCCAGTTCAGAGATTGAGGGAGCATCGTTTGTATGCCAAATTTAAGAAGTGTTTGTTTTGGCTACCAGAAGTGACATTCCTTGGACATATTGTTGGTGAAGATGGGATTAAGGTGGATCCATCTAAGGTGGGAGTGAGAGATCAATCGAGGCCAAGGAACACCTCAGAGGTTAGGAGCTTTCTTGGATTAACGGATTATTACATGCAGTTTGTGGAACGATTTTAAAAGATTGATGCACCGATGACATAATTGACACGGAAGAATCTAAAGTTCGTCTGGTCAGACAAGTGTGATAATAGCTTACGGGAATTGAAGCGACGGTTGATTACGTCACTAGTGTTGAGTCTCCCTTCAGAGGAAGGAAAGTTTGTGGTATATTGTGACGCATCGAGATTGGGACTGGGCTACGTGTTGATGCAAAATGAGAAGGTTATAGCTTATGCATCATGGCAACTAAAGGAGTATGAGCAGCGGTACCCTACCCATGATCTAGAATTGACAGCGGTGGTATTCGCACTGAAGGTATGGAGACATTATTTGTATGGGGAGAAGTGCGAGATATACACCGATCATAAGAGTTTGAAGTACTTCTTCACCCAGAAGGATTTGAACATGACGCAGAGGCGTTGGCGGGAGTTGGTGAAGGATTATGATTGTGATATCCTTTAACACCCAGGGTGTAACGACCCAAATTTCCTAATAAGGTTTAGGACCTTGATTAGGAGGCTGGGAGGGCCATAATTGATTTACTGTGCTCTTATATAATTATATGCATGATTATGTGGGTCATATTACTATATGATGATTAAGGCATGCATGGGGCTATATACTCTGCTGTGAGGGTATTTTGGTAATTTGGCTCATTGAGAGCGTAATTGTGTACTTGTGTGTATATTGGTAGGCTAATGTTGAGACCACATTATTATGTGGGTATGTCTGCAGCTTGTGGCTCGAGGCGATCCTAACAAGCGGTTTAGCGGGAAAGTCACAGCGGGGAATTATACCCGGCTCGGTGTGAGCCTGGGAATGTATCTGGGAATTTGGAGAATATATATATTGGAGATGATTTGGTATTGAGAAATATAATTGGTGACTAATTAGATGATGGGAATTAAGTGGTAAATAGTTAGGACACTTGAGGAGTTAGTGGGAATTGAGAGCAATGACTAAAAATCCCTTAGGATGATTTAAAGGTTTAGCTATTATTGGGAGGGCAAGGTGGTCATTTGGCTTATTAAAGGATAGACTATATTCTGCCTTTATGTCTTAGTGGAAGTTGTAGATAAACTCAAAAGCTTAAGGAAAAGAAAAGAAGAAGGAAAGAAAGAAAAACAGGACACTTAGTGATATCTCTCTCTCTCTTTCGGCTGGGTCATCTCTTCACCATTCTTTGTGAGTTTTGGAGCTGGAATTCCATAGTAAGCTCAAGATGGAGCTTAGGGCTAAGGACCTTGGTGAAGCTTGAAGAACTAGCAGGATTTAGCCAGTCAACTGAGGTAAATTTTAAGGTTTTTTGATGTGATTTCTGGGTTTTAATGAGATGGTTTCTAAGTTTGAGTTTTTGGATGCAATAAAGGGATATGAACCTGAAGAGTTGAAGGGCTTGAGGCTGGTTGGATGCTAGGAATAACCTAAGCTCGAAATCCTCCATAGAAGGTAACAAGTTCTGGCTTTGATGTTCTAGGAATCTGAGTTTCTGGTTGAATCTTTCAGTTCTTGGGTTCAATGTTTGATTTTCTAGTTTGATGATGCATGTGGTTAGGTCTTGTGTTATTGAGTTGTATGGGGTGAGTTATAGGTGATGGTAGACTCAATTTGGTGTGTAATTGAGGGTTGGAAGGGTTCCAGGGGGTTTTGGTTTGAGGAAAGTCGAAGAGGGAAAACAGGGTGCTGATGGTCTGTGACTAGCGCTGTAGCGCTAGCCTTTGGGCGCTACAGCGCTAGGCTAGGGCTTTCTGGGCGTTTTGGTTCTGTTTGTAGCGCTATAGCGCCCTCCTTAGAGCGTTGTAGCGCTACCCTGTCTCCAGGAAGGGGTTTTTGAGTTTTTCTTTAGGGTTTTTGCCCGGAGGTTCGGGGTTTGATTCCACCATCCCGTTTGGTGGAATTAGGGCTTCCCGGGGGCTCGGGATTGGTCCCGAGGCTAGGTTTTGGATTTGAAGTTTGGTGGTGATTCTGATCTGTGGCTGTGACTAGGTACGCACTAAGGTTCAGACGGGATCGTGCTTGAGGATCAATTCAGCGAGCTAGCGGGATCTAAAGGTAAGAAAGCTACACCTGATTATGTGGCTAGGTTGGGACTAAGTGTTCCCAATGTTTGTATGCATTGTTATGTGAATGTGATTAACCATGTGGACATGATGGGACTAAGAGCTCCCTATACTTGTATATCATGTCATGTGATGGTATTATTATGCCATGGGACATGCGATAACCGGCCTAAGGGTGTCGGAATCAATATTAGCGCACAGAGGCGCGGCTCGGCCACTGGTAACTGAGGCAGCTTATTTATCACTGAGCTCAGTTAAGCTGGCCGGAGTCAGTGAGTATTACACTGGGGGCAGCCCAAGTGAGCCGAAGACAGTGTGTTAAATAGAGGGTGCGACTAAGGGCGCCGGCCCTGAATATTATTTGATGGATGTGATAATTTGTTGATTATGAACGTGAATATTGCGTTATGGATATGATTGGCTGATTGTCTGAATGACAAATTGTTAACTCGTTGAGTGTTATCACTAATTGGATAAATGTTATGAATTGTTGAATTCCTGGTATGTATTGTGGAATATTTGACTATCGTTATTGATCTTGCTATGATATCATGCTTTCTTGCTGGGCCTCGGCTCACGGGTGCTACATGGTGCAGGTAAAGGCAAGGGTAGGCTGAATCAACCATGAGTTGGAGAGCTCTGGGGGCGAGGTGTACATTGTCAGCTGCTCGGCCGCCACGGTCGAGGGATTGTACAGGGATGGAAACCTAAAATGTATATTTTTCCATTAGAGTGGCTTGAATTATTTGTGACTCTAGAAATTTGCTGTAATTAAGTCATCTAAACCCTGTTTTAAGTTTCCATGTATCAAACTGTCATTTTTAATAAAAATAGCCTGTTTGTGACCAAAATCTTTTATTCCTAATCAGTTGATGACGTTGAATTCACATTTTGTTTAAATGACTTGATTAGCAAGTCTTGCACTATTTTAAACACACAGTGTAACGGTCTTGGTTATCCAGGGCGTTACACAGGGAAAGCCAATGTGGTGGCAGATGCATTGAGCCGGAGGGGTCCGGGACAGTTGTTTAGGTCGACACAGATATCGAGAGAATTGGCAGAGGAGATGTCCAGAGCGAGGATACAGTTGGTTGTGGGACATTTGGCCAATATTACTTTATAGTTGACCCTGGTAGAGTGGATTAAAGAGGGGCAGATGGTTGGTGCACAATTGCAAGATGTTAGGGGAATGTCTTAGAGGGAGTGGCTAAGGACTATTCCATTTCTGAGATTGGTTTGCTACGGTACAAGGATCGGTTCTGTGTTCTGACTGATTTGGGGATTAGACGTGAGAATTAGATAAATCTCATACTACTCCGTACTCACTCCATCCAGGCACCACGAAGATGTATCAGGATCTACAGACGTTGTATTGGTGGCCTGGGATGAAGAAGGATGTAGTAAAGTACGGGGCCAGGTTTTTGACCTGTCAGCAGGTGAAGGCTGAGCATCAACAGCCAGCAGAGTTGCTACAACCTTTGGGTATTCTCGAGTGGAAATGGGAGGACATTACGATGGATTTTTGGAGGATTATTGAGGACAGTGGGACTGCATGACTCAGTGTGGGTGATAGTAGACAGATACACCAAGTCAGCTCACTTTCTGCCAGTGAAGATGAATTATACTGTAGATCAGTTTGAGGAGCTGCATGTGAGGGAGATTGTACGTCTTCATGGGGTTCCCAAGTCTATAGTATCAGACCAGGATCCTATCTTTACCTCCATGTTTTGGGGTGGAGGGAATGTTGAAACGACCCAAAATCACTTACAAGGCTTAAGGGCCTTGATTAGTATGCCGAGAGGGCATAATTGGTATATGTGTGATTTAATTGTTTAATGCATTATTATGTGGCATGCATGATTAATATGATTATATGACTATGTGACATGCATGTTTGTGAATATTAGATATGCATGTGGGCCTTTTGTAGCTTATAAGAACATATTTGTAATTTTGGCCCATTGAGGGTATAAATGTGATTATGTGTGATAAATTGTTGAGGCCACATTATTATGTGGATATATTTGCAGTATATGGCTCGAGAGGATCCTAGTGAGCTGATTACCGAAATAGTCACAACGAAGTTTAATACCCGACTCGGGGGAGCCTAAGGGTAATTTTGGGAATTTAAAGAATATACCAGTAATTATTAGATAGTGAATAAGTGAATGGTAATTAATTGGAATGACAGGATTAATGGGTAAATATTAGGAACATTTGAGGAATTA